>NC_081408.1:478941755-479587826 GCF_030272615.1 Cryptomeria japonica | reverse complement strand
CTTCTCAAGCTGTTGTGCAATTGTGTCAGATAGCGAAGATTTTGGAAGTTCATCATTCCTTCTTGGGTGTACTCTTTGTCGATACATCGTGCTCTCCATTGGTTGTTGATGCTCCGAAATTACTATCTTTGGTGTCTCTGGCATATAAAGTTCTTGATACAACTCTTGTTGCTGTGGTTGTGCCATGCCTTGACATTGACCCTTTTGTTGTACTTCTTGTGATGGGATCATCATTTGTAGCCTTGGTTGATATTGCAATTGAGGTTGCTGTTGATATTGCATGGGCATCAGTTGTGGTTGTGATGTATGATAGCTTGTTTTTCTTGGCACATATTGAGGCACATGTTGTTGTTGATGTTGACGAATCAGAATTTGCTAACTTTGTGCCCATTATTGTTGTCCTGATGTAAATCCCATCATTTGCAAAAAACTTTGTTTGGGAGGTTTCTGTTGTTTCTCCTTTAGTTGGGGTATGGCACTTGCATTGACTTGTTGTGTTGTTTGTCCAATCCATTGTGGTGGTTGCAAGTTTGAATTGACTTGTAATGGTGCAGAAGACACTGCAACTTGTTGTTGAATGCGATATTGTTGTTGTTGTGCATTGCTTGTTTGTGCATTCAATTGTGCCTTTTGTGCATTCCTCAATTGTTGCAACACTTGTTGTTGGTGCACACCACTATTTGTGGCTCTTTGTGTTGTCACTATCAAAGGATCTGTCACAATATTTTGCATAGCGGGTACTTGAGTATTTGCCAAACATATTGAACTTGATGGGACATATGAACTTTGTTGCATTGTAGAATTGTTTTGAACATTAGTAAGATCAGGCATTCCAGTCGTAAAGCTTTCTTGCATCTTAGAGTTGGATCCACTTTTAGGTATTTGAGGAATCACTTCTTGTTGAGGGACACCTGTCAACATCTGTGTGGCCATCATTTGATCTTGTGTTAAAGGTGTTGCATTAAACAATGGATTGTTTATTGTTTTGAATGTTGACTTTTGTGGAATAGTCACTATCAAAGTTTGTGAAGTACGCTTACTCAACAACGTGTGTTGAGGTTCTTGTTGCACATTTTCTTCATTTGGATGTGGAGAGAAACTTAACAGATCACCGCCTTGTTGTTTTTGCACATTAGTTTGCTCATTTGAGGAGGTCACATTACTCATCATATCAAGATATTTTTGTGGAAACATCTTAAAGACCTTGTTCAAGAATTTATCCATCTTTTTTGTCAACTTCGGATCTTTAAGGAACATATCAACATCATCAGAAGCATCAGAATCTGATGACGAATCTGGTAAAACATTTGGATTTATTTCTTGTTGAATGTCTTGATCTGAACCAAATCCTTGTGAAAGAGTTTGTTGCTCATGTAATGTTTGAGTTTGAATTTGATATTGCAGGTTCAGTTGATTCTAGTCAAAAGGTGCATTTTCCCTTGGCGTTGGTGGAACACTCCTATATCTCGGTTTCATGGGTACAAACACTGGCTCATATAATGGAGGTGGTCCAAGTTGAACCATTCCATATTGTGGTAATGATGTGTTTGACAAACCTTCAATTTGTAATGTTTGGCTAGGTTGAAACTGTGAGTTTGATACATCATCAATGGGTTGATATGTTGGTTCGCCCATCTTCTTAGATTTTGACCTTGTTTCAACAGGCATGTCACTATGCAAATGCAATATCTTTCGGATTTTTTTTTTGATTTTAAAAGGATGATGTATGATATGCAACTAAATGCAACCTAAATAGATGAAAATGCAATCTATGGAAAGAATGCAACCTATGTTTTTGTTGTTTTTCAAGTTTTGGACAAACTTTTTGGAATGCAAACCTAAAGACTCATCCTTGGGAAGTTGAAATGAAGCCAAGACCTTAAAGGAAAAAGGACCAAATGACAATAAGACAAATTGACAATGTCTCACCTATATGCTTGGATACTAAGCTAGGTTTGACAAAAATGATATTAATGAAAGGACAAATTTTAGACAAGGTCAAGACTCCCTAACAACAACTTAGGGTATCATCCAAAGTTTTGATTTTTCAAGTTTGACAAACCAAATTTTTGAGACTAAATGCAAGAAAGTAATGATTATGACAATGACTTAG
Organism: Cryptomeria japonica; assembly: GCF_030272615.1. Taxonomy (NCBI): domain Eukaryota; kingdom Viridiplantae; phylum Streptophyta; class Pinopsida; order Cupressales; family Cupressaceae; genus Cryptomeria; species Cryptomeria japonica. The sequence continues at coordinate 479,585,713 of NC_081408.1, read as the reverse complement.
GATATGCCATGAAAATGATTTAAGGATATGATATGACAAGATGAAGCCAAGACAAGATGACAATACAATGATAAGGATATGCGAAGATCAATGACTTGGAATATGCAAAATGCAACCTAGGCAAGACCTAATTTTAGCATGACAAGGATAATGCACAAATGTCACCTAAATGGAAATCTAGCTTGGATATGACAATGAAATGCAAACTTAAGGAAATGATTTTGAACCTAAGTGCAAAATGAGGACGCTTGCAATGAAAAGGACTAAAATGAAGGGAGATGACAATATGTCCTAGGACCTAAGTTGGACTATGCAAAACCTAGCCTAAAGTGACATGAATTTTGAAACAAAGATATTCAATGTTTTGACAAGCCATGTTCAAATGTTGGATGAATACTTGGACAAATTTGGACTTTTGTTTGGAAGGTTGTTTTGAATTGAAGGTTGTTGATTTTGAAAACCCAAGTTGATTATGAGCACTTTTGAAAGTTTGTTTTTGATTTAACTTTTGACAATCACGGAAGACAAAATGTTTGTTTGACTTTGACTCAAGACAATCAAGCACATTCACAACAAATCCTATGGCTGGAAAGGGCAATATCTGTTGAGTCCTCTAACCATAAAATACAACACTTAGCTAGATAGCTAGACGCTTGGTAGCACTGGCTCCCCCTTACAGTGCACTCACTTCTCAGGCATACCAAGCTTCGAGTTCAAGGGGCATCACTTCCCAAGAACTTTCTATCTCTAACTGAGGAGTACATGAGAGGTGTCTTCGGCATGCATGTATCACAACACCTAAGCCAACAAATAGAAGGATTTTGGCATCTAAAAACAAGAGATTCTAGTAAGGGCATCCGTTCGGGTGGGTATTGATCCAATGAATAAATCGTCGGAATACCATTCTAGCACCCGTTGTCTACAACTTTCGTTGCATCCATAGTTATTTAGAGTGGTTTGGAAGAGCTTGGCTTTAGCCCGTCACCACTTTGGGTCATTCCCTCTCACCAATGCCTGTGTGAAGTGCCAGGCAAATCAGGAGACAGGCCCAGTTCTAAGGGTTAAAACATGCCAACAAATTTAAAATAGACAAAGCATGCATGGTGTTCATTAACCTTTAAGAAATGAAATGTGCAACTACTTTAAAAATCACAAGCAAGATGTTTTAATGAGAGTCTTTGACCACGTCCTGCATAAGATTCATTAGTAGTTGCATTTTTAGTCTTTGTCACACATAACGCCAAAATGCTGCACAGAGAATTAGTACTAAAGAAAAACAAATTTGCAAGTAAAAACAATTGATTTCACCTCTGTTTCTGGCCTTGGACAGGCGCATAATGCCTCAACACAGGCATAGAACCCATCAACATAGGCATAGAATGCCTCAACATAGGCGCAGAACCCATCTACACAGGCGCAAAATGCCTCAACATAGGCGCAAAAGTGTCCAGAAAGCTCTGAGTCACCCTGTTTCTTGAGTTTTTCACTTGCAAACAACTCAAAAGTACTCAAAATATGGTTAAGGGGTTAGTTCACGTTGGGTTCACCAAAAATGGTAGATTAGGAAATTGAAAATCATTAAAGCAATAACAATTAGGACAACCACAAAACCTAAAGCTGCTATAAAAGCAATCCCAATCCAATCAATGAAGACATAAAGACAAGATATTCAAATCAAATGAAATCAAAGACAACCAGCACAGATATCTCCTTCATGTGGCTCCATTGTTCTTCTTTCACCTTCAAATTTGATGTGGATCTCACCTACAAGTGCAAAATGCAAGTGGAAAGCAAGTTGTTGAGAGATGAAATTTGTAGCATAAGGTTACTCGAAAATGTGATTGATTGATTTCTTCATTGAATAAAATCATCCAATTTATAGACAAATTGGAGAGAGGACAAGATTAGAATGAAGAGATTTGAAAGGAAATTCAAATCAAGAATGGCAAAAGTATGACAAATGTATGACAGTTTCTATGCAAGGAGTATGACAAATTGTGACAAGATTGAAATAGAAATAGAAATTAGGAATTAGGAGAAATTAGCAAATTAGAAAATTGAGGAAAAAGATGAAATAGAAATTAGGTGAATTAATTAATAGGTTTTCATCCATTAATTAATTCATGAAAGAGACTTGGGACTAAATAAATAGATTTATTTAACCCATAAAGAAGAAGAAAAGGATTAAATGAACAAATCATAAAACCCTAGAAATAAGAGGACAAGGAATTAGGTCAAGACAACAAGAAATTAATGTAGGTTCGATCATGATTTCTGATTGACAAAGGACCAATGTTGATAAATGATTGAGATTGGTTGACAAAAATCAATGACAAATTGACCAAGATTGACAAGGAGATCAAATTGATGGGCGCCAATTGACGAGGAACAATGACTAATCGATCCAAAATGATATGATTGAAAAAACAAGGATCGATGACTAATCGATCGCAAAATGACAAGGCTGACAAGGACAAGGATCGATGATGAATCGATCACAAAATGATAAGGCTGACAAGGACAAAGATTGATGACAAATCGATCACAAAATGACGAGATTGACAAGTTGATAATTGCAAATGATTACTAACAAGCTAAAGATGATTGAAAGATTGACAAGAGGACAAAACCCTAATTCTATCATCAATTAGGATTGACGATGTCCAAAATGATGATAAATGAGCACACACCATGATGCAACAGGATAAGATCGACCAAAATCATGATTGAAGATTGCTATCAACAAGACCTAATTTGAAAGCAAGAAAAATGAGGAATGCAAAAGAAGGACTCGATGCTCGCAAATGATAAAGACCAAGTGCGCAACATAGAAGAAATGTTAATGTGATGCATGAACCCTAAAATAAGGCAATGCACCAATATTAAAGTATGACTCCACAAGCGTTGACCATTTTTGGACATCTACAGTCTTTAGTGGAGGAAATAAAAAATTTCATAGGCTTGCAAATACAGCAAATGAAGAATGGTATTTTCATCACACAGTCTAAGTATGTGAAAGAGGTCTTGAAGACATTTGGCATGAGTGACTGTAAACCAGTTGGGACACCTATGGTTATAGGTTGTAAGTTGTCTAAGGAAGATGAGTCCAAATCTGTTGATGAGAAGGAATACAGGTCAATGATTGGAAAATTGCACTATGTTGTTCACAACAGACCAGACATAGCTCATGCAGTTGGCATAGTTTCTAGATTTCAGAAGAATCCTAAGGAAACACATCTGATAGGAACCAAAATAATTTTTAGATGTTTGAAAGGTACTGTTGATTATGGGTTATGGTATCCATATGGAGGAAATTTTGACTTGAAGGTGTACATAGATGCAGATTGGGCAGGAAGTCTTGTTTCATGGAGTCATAAGATGTAGAGTTGTACTTCACAATCTACTGTTGAAGCTGAGTATGTTGCAGCTTACATGAATTGAACACAGGCTATATGGATGAGGCACATTTTGGAAGGTTTTAAGATGAAGATTTCAGAACCTATAAATATTTATGTGATAACACAAGTGCCATAAATATTTCCAAGAACCCTATTTTGCACGCATGAACCAAGCATATTGAATTGAAGTATCATTTCTTGAGGGAAAAAGTTCAGTGTAAAGATGCTATCTTAGAGCATGTTTCTACCAAGGAGCAGCTTGCAGATATTTTTACTAAACCTCTGCCTAGGACTACTTTTGAATATCTTAGAAGTCTGTTAGGGGTTTTCCCTCTTCATGAAGTCAGTTAAGTATTATGTAGATTACATCAGTCCTAGAGCTACTTATAGAATTTTACAAGAGGATTGTGTTGGCATATGCACACTCCAATGAGACATTGTAGGTGATTGAAGGTTTTATCATTGATGGCAACCTTACAATCCTATGGCATCAGCAAGGCATTACACCGGCAAGGCATTATACTGGCAAGATAGTTCACTGGCATCAACGATAAGATCTACACCGGCACTCAGAACACCAGCACCGGCACAAAGAAAGGAAGTATACCGGCACAGAGGCTGATGGGATTTTGTTATATTATATTTTATTTATTATTGTAAAAACTTTGTAAGCCAACTTGGCATGTTGTAAAATGACTCTTATATATAAGAGAGATCACTATAGACATTTTGTAAGTTAAGAAAGTGATGTAAGCGAAAGGGAAAAATATTAAGGTGGACCTATTATGCAAAATATAGGTTAAAGGGTTTATGTAAGAAGTAGGACAACAACCGGTACTGAATCAGGCATTATAGATGCTATTGTAAAGTAGTATAAGATATTGGATTTGTATAAATCCACATTGTAAGTCAGTAAGACTTCCCATTAAGCAGTGAGCTCTAGGCAATAGGCCTTCCTGCATGTGCAAGCCCCTCTTGTAAGTAATATTCTCTTATTGGCCAGTAAGTGGATATTGTGGGTCACAAACCCCACCGAGGTTTTTCCCACACTGGGTTTCCTCGTTAAATCCTTGTGTCATGGTGTGCTTTTCATGTGGATGTTTTTAATTCTATTTATTGCATTATTTCTTGCATACCGATACACTATTATAATATGTTCTGCATGTTTTAAGATAAGAAATTGTACTCACCGATTAGATACTGATTCACCCCCCCTCTCAGTATCTGTGGGAATCCTAAAAATTGGTATCAGAGCTTGGTCCTCTATTTTCAGAAGCCTAATAGCTTGAGGAAGATCTTGACACTGGTAAAGATGGAAAATCTGATGAAGTAACTTGAAGGAGCTCTCTCAGACTATGATACAAAAAAATTGAAAAATATCAAACTAGAATATGATCTAAAGGTAGCTCAGGATATCATTCAGGCACTTCAAGAGAATCTTACTGTTGCAAGAAATAAGAGAAGAGAACTTTGTGAAAAAATGCAAACTAAAAATGATGAAAAAGAATCACTTAATGATCAGATAAGCAAGCTGAAACTGGAGAACATGACAACAAAGAATGAGATGCAGGATATGACTATGAGATTTTGTAAAGAAAATGTGGATAGGAAGAAGAATGAAGAAGAATTGACCAAAAGACTAAGTGATGTAGCAAATGAGAACACAAGACTTAGCTATGAAAATGATTTATTGAAGACAGATCTGATGCACACTTAGAATGACTCAAATGAACTGATGAGACAGAAAGAAGTCTTAGAAAGAGAGCTAGAAACTGCAAATCAACATAAAGAAAAATTCAAGAAAATCTCAGAGGAACTTGGCACCTTGCTGAAGAATCAAAAACCTAAAGGTGACACTTATGGAATTGGCTTTGAAGTTGGTGAAAGCTCTGGTACTGCAAATACTCAGGATCATAGCAAACCGGTAAGACAACCTAATACTTATAAACTCAATGGAAAATTCTTTAACTATAATAAGTATGGTCATAGAGAAAATGAATGTAGATCTAAAAAATTATCAGAATATCAACACACCCACCGGTCAATTTTCTAAATGCAACAAAGTTGGTCACAACTCTGAAAATTGCAGAATGAATGTGAGATGTTATGTTTGTGGAAGATTTGGACATTTATCTAATCAATGCAGAACACAAACCAGCATAGGTTATGGGAAAGCCATTCACAAGAATAATGTAACTTATTATGCATGTAAAAAGATTGGGCATATTGCAAAATTCTGTAGAAGTAAAGGATCACCGGTAGACAACAAAAGTTCTAGATTGAAGGGTAAAGAAAAAGTTGAAGAGGTTAAGCAAGAATTCTCAAAACAATGGATTAGAAAAGCTGATCTAAATATTGGGAATACTCCTCCACCAATAGAACCAGTCAATGCTTCATCGGCAAGACAGAGTGATGCTTCACCGGTAGGACAGAGCAGTGCTCCATCGGCAGGAAGTTCTTCATCGAATTGAAGAAAGTTTCGTTGAGGGTTTTGCAATCTAATGACACGTGTTATTATTCCCTCTGTTAGAGATGAGAAGTTGGAAATTACTTTATTACCGGCAGACAATGTTACATAACTACTTAACCGACATACATTTAATGTGGTAGATGGCAAAAAGACACTATAAATTTGAGGTTTTGGCTCCATTTCATTTCACCGAGATTTCAAACCTACGAAGAGCGCTAAGATTTTGAGCTAAGGCATTTTTGAGCAAGAGGCAAGAACACTTCAAGCAATAATCCATCCTAAAGGCAGTAAAGGTATTTTATCATGGCATCCACCTCTGCACCTGAATATATAGTAAACCCTACTATTGTCAAAGTTATAAGAAGACCTAGGCCCGTATTTCAATTAGTTCCCGAAGTAGCAAAGAAAGATGATTCTTTAGGTGCTTTTTCTCAAATTCCTAAGGGAGTTGTTTATGTTGAAGATCCTAGAATTTACATTCATTGCAACATTGAGGAACTAGGAGATGAAGAGATTAAAACCATGTTTAAATCTATCATATGTGATGAATCTGGTAATGTAAAAGATGAACATAAGATCATTGAAACCCTAGGATTTATAGAGATCCTTAGCATTCCTGAATTCCCCAAGGATGTGATTAGGATAGCCTTAAGCAGGGTACATGGTGAATTTTTTTGGTTAGATGCAATTCACAAAATCACCAAGGAAGCTATGAAAGCTGTCACAGGGTTACCGACCACTGGTAAAAGGCCAGACAAGACTAAAAAGGTCTCCAATGACCTAGTTATAAACCTAACTGGTGCAACATCCGACAAAAGGTCCTTAGGAGTCAATGATGTAAAAGATACTAATGTAAGATTTATTAGCATGATATTAGGATATAAAGCTACTCATGCAAATAGACTCAATTCAGTTTCAAGTTTATGCATTAAGAGTGCTTATGACATGGTTACAGATAATGCAAAGATTGATGTATGTGAGTGGTTGAAGGACGAATTAATTGACAACTTAGGCAAGATTAAGAAGGACAAGAAAGGAACTTTTAAATTTGGAAATCTGGTAGTATGTTTGATGCTACATATAACCAAACAGATTCCTGGTATAGGCTACAAAGAACTTGGATATGATATACCGGTATGTAAAGAGCTAACAGAACTATTTAATAATATGGGAGAAGATAAGGAAAACAATATCCATGATTTCTTTTAAGCACTTAAGGCCAAAATGGAGAAAATAATCAGATTATCACAAAAGATTGTTGACAAATATAAGGATGAAATATGTTTTGTAATCAAGAAGGATGAGATCTAGATGGAAGCAGTCATCCCTAGGATAGTTTGGGTAACAGAGATGGGCTACAAAACAGATGATCATATAATTGAAACTTATGCTAAAGCACTTCTGGAAGCCCCTAAAGAACCTAAGGAAGAAGTATTTGGTAGTGCAGAAACTATTGAAAGCCAAATACAATCTAAGAAAAGAGTGAAAAAGGTTGAGGCAGTTGTAAGAAAAGGTTCTAGGCAAGCAAAGGAAATCAACGATAAAGTAATGGAACAAACCGGTACAACAGAGGATGAGTTAGCAGCTCCACAACTTGAAACTCACCTATCACCGGTAGGCACATCTTCAGAGAATGACATGCTTGCAACTTTCAAAAGAGTTGTAAGGAAAAGAGATCCCTCACCGGCAACCACACCCTCACCTAGGAGGACAAGACAAAAACAACAAGCAGTGAGATCTCCGGTAAGAAAGGCTACACCAAAGAAGAAGAAACTAACACCCAAGAAGAAGAAGAGGACAAACAAGGACTTGGCCCCTCTTGACATACTGTTGAATGAAATTACAGAGGAAGGGAAATTGAAGAATATAGAGAAACTATATGACACTCTGACAGCTGATGAAAAAGAACAAGTAGAAAATAGTGTTATATTGCATATGGATATGTATAAGAAATTTTTTATGGAAGTAGTAGATGAAGTACCAGATGAACTATTTAAGAGACTAGAAGCAAGGAGACAAGCAGTAGTAGAACTTGACAAGAAAATAAAGATAGAAAAACTACTTTTTGTATACCTGGTGAATTCACCCAAAGAAATTGATGACTTAATTACTGAAGCCAACTGGTCAGTATTTTCTACTACACACTGACACATTGCTTTAATGGTTGGAAGAGTTAATGAGGTGACTGAGGAGACAGAAAATGCATGGGACATTTTCCTAGTGGAAAAAGAAAAACAAGAAGAATACATGAGCCACAAACCTATAAAGGTATATCAGAAAGAAAGAGACAAGGGTAAAGGTAAAGTTGGTGGACCACCTAGTATCAAGGTTAAAGACAACTTACCCCCACCTCCTTTGATTAATCCACCGGTAACAACAATAGCTACAAAAGATCAACCAGCAGTTGAAAGTATGGATGTAGAGGATGTCAATCCTAATCTTGAAGTCTTATATATAGTGGATGTTGATACTCAAAAGATCAACATTGTGATAGACAAAGATACAGCTGATAAGACTGAAATGGCTAGTGAGCCACCAGTAGCTGAGCAAACTAATAACACACAGGAGAAACTAACAGATGACAAAGAGAAACAGGTAGAAACTCAGACTCAGACTCAGACTGAAACAATGCAACAAACAGAGAAACAAATAGAGAAAAAGGCTCCTGAACAGGAACAACAACAAAAATAGGATCAGGTTCATAAGGAAACAGTGCCACTGGCAACTGGAGAAATAGAAAAACTATTGCTTAAGGAAATGCAAACACAAAGAGACCTACCAGAGGTCAATACAAGCTTGGTTACTTCCACTGGCGGTACTCAGAATGTAGGTTCCTCATCATCAAGCTACAAATCAACTAATGTGACTGAAGTACTATTAGATTCAATTAAAAAGATAATAGATTGCAACTCACAAGCTTATAAGGCAATAGATGACACAATACCAATTTTGAAGATAATTGCTCCTAACTATAATATAGACAATAAAGATTCTTTAGGACAACTTGATACCTTGTGTAAATATATCACAGAAAAAATTGAAAAATTAATGGAAGAGACATTGAAGGACAAATTGGAAATTGAAAAACAAAGATTCTTTGATGAGCAGATAAAGAAGTGTACCAGAGATTTTGACATACTTCTACCGGAACTGTGTAACTTATTGAAAGAGTACAAAACTCTGTACAAAGACACCTGTAAGACAAACTTTTTGACTATAGATATAGATAAGAAGATGAGCAAGGTACAGGATGAAATCAATAAACTTGTAGATAATTTTGTTAACTCACCTGACACATTATCAGTTTTTGAACAAAAGATAACAAATTTTGAAGAAGAATTACTTAAATTGGAAAGAGAAAAGGAGAGAATAGTGAATAAGGAAAAGCATCTGAGATTAAAACTGAGTCCAAGATTGGACTATCTAGCATCATTATGGAAGGAAATATCTGAGGCACTGATACAGGGATAGAAAACACCGGCAGAACATTTGCAGCATCTCACCGGTACAATTAAAAGAATAGAGACAACAATAAGAGATAGTAAAAAGTTTATGGAGAGTATAAACTTGATTTTGGCATATCTATTTCAAATTGTAACTACCTAGTTACAAGGTTGAAACTACAAACTCTACTGACATCTTGACAACCTTTGTCATTGATACCAAAGGGGGAGCAGTGGGATGAGAAAATTCAACATCATAGGAATCATATGCTCAGGGGGAGTACACACATTTTTGGTAACTTTTTATGGACTTCACATTTTTGGATACACTTTTGAAATTTCTCATGAGTGTTGCCATCAATGCCAAAGGGGGAGATTGTTGGCATATGCACACTCCAATGAGACATTGTAGGTGATTGAAGGTTTTGTCATTGATGGAAACCTTACAATCCTATGGCACCATCAAGGCATTACACCGGCAAGATAGTTCACCGGCATCAATGATCAGACTCTACACTGGCACTCAAGACACCGACACTGGCACAAAGAAAGGAAGTATACCGACATAGAGGCCGACAAGATTTTGTTATATTATATTTTGTTTATTATTGTAAAAACTTTGTAAGCTGACTTGGCATGTTGTAAAATGACTCTTATATATAAGAGAGATCATTATAGACATTTTGTTAGTTAAGAAAGTGATGTAAGTGAAAGGGAAAAATATTAAGGTAGACCCATTATGCGAAATATAGGTTAAAGGGTTTATGTAAGAAGTAGAGCAGCAACCAGTACTGAATCAGACATTATATATGCTATTGTAAAGCAGTACAAGATATTGGATTTGTATAAATCCACATTGTAAGTCAGTGAGACTTCCCATTGAGCAGTGAGCTCTAGGCAATTGGCCTTGCTGCATGTGTAGGCCCCTCTTGTAAGTAATATTCTCTTATTGGCCAATAAGTGGATATTGTGGGTCACAAATCCCACCAATGTTTTTCCCACACCGGGTTTCCTCATTAAATCCTTGTGTCATGGTGTGCTTTTTATGTGGATGTTTTTAATTCTGTTTATTGCATTATTTCTTGCATACCGGTACACTGTTATAATATGTTCTGCATGTTTTAAGATAATAAATTCTACTCACCAGTTAGATACTGAGTCACCCCCCCCCCCTCTCAGTATCTATGGGAATCCTAACAGATTGGTGTAAGAGTGGATGTATTCAACAAGGGGAGCATCAAGTTGCAGATTGTTGATGATGCATAGATAAATTTAACATTACATGTTTTACTTTTAATTTGGCATTACTGTCAAAGGGGGAGAAGAATTATATGATTATGGGAAGGAGAACCAATGACAAGATGAAGACACAGTGAGCATGGTGAATACTTGGTAACGTAAACCAGGATTCCTATTCACAATCATGCAGCAATCAATGGTGTTGATATTTGTACTGCCATCAATTCCAAAGGGAGAGATTGTTGGCATTTGCATGAAGATTGAATTAATGATATGTTATGTTGTTATTGATGTCAATTAAACCGGTAATGATATTGTTGATATTGTTGTAATATTATTACTGTAACCGGTAAACCCTACCTGTTGTTTTTAATAAACCCTAACTGATTAAGTCTAGTGAATTGGTTATATTGGTTTATGATCTGATGATGACTGGTAATGATGATGACACGCATGATTATTGTATGAAGACAATTCCAAGAGATTTTGGTGAGTTGTTGTAATGGTTTTTTTGTCTAGGGAATGAGAAAATGTATTACATCTAATGCAAAGAGCGTGATAAGTTACTAAGTTCAATGAAGCAGTGATTAAGGAGCGATCAAGGTTTTCTTGATTGATGTGCAGAGATTGCTATGTAATCCAACGGTCAATACTTGAACTGAATTTGTTTGTAATCTTGATGAGAGTTAGGTTTTTGTTGTGTTACCAACCTGATTGATTTGTATTTAAGGTCAATGAAGTTGTTTAGTTTAAGTGATTTTGCAAAGAGATAGACACAGTTTAGTTGAGTGTGTGGTTGCCACACTAGATGATGTATCTACAATCTGAGTAAAGGCAGATAGGAGCATGAAATGGATCTGATCAAGAAAGTGTAGTGCTATTCAGATAGATCAGCAAACTCCTATTGTTTTCCAATAATTACAGCAGAATTGAAATCCCCTAATCGGGTAATCTCTAACAAGCTTGGTGCTATTCAAATCCTCTACCGAGGTTACTCCTTACAGGGTATTCAGTTGAGTGTGTGGTTGCCACACTAGATGATGTATCTACAATCTGAGTAAAGGCAGATAGGAGCATGAAATGGATCTGATCAAGAAAGTGTAGTGCTATTTAGATAGATCAGCAAACTCCTATTGTTTTCCAATAATTACAGCAGAATTGAAATCCCCTAATCGGGTAATCTCTAACAAGCTTGGTGCTATTCAAATCCTCTACCGAGGTTACTCCTTACAGGGTATTGCTTCTAACAAGGCATTTGTAGTCTATCCCTTAACCAAGTGATTCTTAAAAGGATCAGTTCTTAACAGGACTTTTTGTAAAGCTTTAACAGGCTAGGCTTCTAACAGGGAAAACTTCAAAAGAGTTCAGATATTATCTTGTGAGTCTCATCTCATTGTGGTTTTTACCTATTTGGGTGTCCACGTCAAAAATTATTTGTGTCAAGTGGTGAATGTTTTTGTGGTTATGTTTTCATGGTTGATTTACTTAACTACTTAACTATTTTTGATAAGTCATGATAACTAGAAGCATTGAGATATGAAGAAGTTGTTTACTGTTAATTGGTTGTAACAAACAACTAGTTTATCTTATGAGTTTTTATCTTGACAGAGTTATTATTCTAAGTTTACTTTGAGAGATTGATTGGTGAACTTTATTATCAGCTTTTCTATCTACCGATTCACCCCTCCTCTCAGTAGTTGATCGGATACTTATTCTTTCATTATACCATCAATGGGCGCTCGTTATTTGAATGAAACAAGTGCATGTTTTCAAGTCAGGTACACGTTTCTGAAAAATGGGTGCTCGTTTCGCTTTCAACGGTACAAAGCGAAACGAGCACCCATTTTTTGAATTTCAAATAAGGGGTGCCTGTTTCATAAAAGGTGGAGCGGGAAACAACCCTCTGCCTTGGTTTTGGCTTCAGGTTAGGCTTGGTGGGACCAAGCCTATGCTAAGAACTCCAAAAAAATGGCTAAGGCAAAAGAATATCAGATTTCTGCCTTGGCCTAAATTTTTGAGGGGCTTCCTGATCCAATTTTTTGATGAAACAAAAACCCATTAGAGTTCTCAGTGTCTTGATTTCAAAAATGTAAATTTTATAGTGATAAGATTATTTTTACTATTTTTGCATTATTTATTAATCAAAACTGGTACCTAAACCTAAAATACTATGGTTAAGTAAAACTTTAATAACTTTTTTTGTTTTTAGGTTTTTAGAAAAATAAATTATATGACATCAATCTAAATACAATTATTTTGAAGATAAAATAAAAATTAAAAATATGAAATTTTCATCAAATTATGGTGGTCGTACACCTAATGTTTTAAAAATGTACTTTATTTTCAATTAAAAATTAATTAGAAAAATATATTCAATAAAAAATAAGAAAAAGAATTATCGTCAATATTTGGTGTCTTAGGTATCATTTCCCAGAAGAATTTACAAAAAAGCATTTATTTGCATCAAAAAATGGTGGTCATACACATGTGGTATGGTCCTAAGACATGCATTTTGAAAAAGTGGTTTTTAAACATTCCTAATAAAAACCGATTTCTACCATGTGGGTATTGAAATAAATTACATATTTGAAAAGTAGACTCTGAGCACTACATTTTCTATTACTGAAGTTTTTTTAGATTCAATTTCTAAGTGCATCAAATTTTTACATCAATTGATAGAAAATTTGAAAAATAGAGAAAACACTTCCACTTTTTGCCCAAAAGTGGGACTCGACTTCTTGCAACCACCCTTTGATCAGAAGTATGATAATATTACAAAAATGGGAATGCACTTGCATTCAGGTACACTAGCTAGAGCTCACTACTCAAATACAAAAGAGGGATACAAACTAGAGGAGTCACTATCCTACAAATGATTACAAAAGATTACAATAGTGTCTGAACTGAAGAATAGCATCTAATAATGCCAAATAACAGTTTTGGTTAAGCACAATCTGACTGTCTTCCTTTGTTCTGCTTATCTGCCCTGTTTTGTTGCACAGTCATATATCAGAGCACCAAATCTGCATATTGGTGCTCAATCACTCATCATACATGAACATTCACACATCTACTACACATCTGCTATATCAAAATTATCATACAAGTTGATCTTATATATCGACATCAACAAAACAAGTCAATTCGCATGTCAGCTTCCAAAAACCACATAACACACAACATGAAATGTGTAACCAACAAGTCAGCTCAATCTGAACACAAAACCATATGCGGACCTAAACAAGATGATAATAAGCTTCACACATGCCAGCCCAATCGCCTTAAACTTGAAACCAATCACCAAAATCATCCCATGGATTCCGGATCACACGTTACATCAAAATAACTTTGTTCTTCCTAAGTTACCGGATACCAGACCTTCAATCTCACTCATGAATCAACATGAGAAACTAGGATTATAGAATAAGATGCCTCGCACCTCAAATCATCAGCCTCTATTACTGCAACCAAAATTATACAACCAAAATCAAGATCTACACATTGTACTCATACTTTGTCGATTAATGTATTCTAACTTCCTGACTTTTGCCTAATGAATAATGCAACTTCTGGTATTTCAAATCTATGTGTACTAGATATGATTTGTGAACTGAGATGCCATCAATGAAAACTCCTAAGCATTTCTCATGCATCAATCTTCACCAGAATAATGTCTCTTGCCAATAATCTCCCCCTTTGGCATTGATGGAAACACTATGAAAAATGACACTATACACTCAATGTTGCAAAACTTCAAAATTTAAAAAAGCTCTAAGACTCTACAAGCTCAACAAGCTCCCCTTGAGAATTTACACCATTTTTCACTTCACTCTCTCCCCCTTTGACATCAATGCCAGGATAGGAATCCACCAAAAATTTTATATAGGGATATATGCAGTTACTTACAAAAACTTGAAAATATCTGCAAAAATGATCTTTAGGGACAACAAGTGGTCATCCCAACCCTTCTTTAGACTCTCCAAAATACTGATCATACCACTGAAAATATAGGCGTGCATCTCCGCTCCTCTATGATATGTCAGAACACTTATTTAGAGAATCCTTTGCATCTTGCATACTGATGATCAATGAATCTATTCGAGGAGTGATAAGGCTTCTTACTTCTCCCACTCTACCCAAAATTTTGTCCTTTTCTTGATTTAAACTATTAATCTTATCCAACATACTCATAAATTGAGCTTCAAAGCTGCTAGCCAGGACTGCTTGAGGTACATATGATTGAGATATGCTAGCTAACTAGCCTTCACACTCTTTTATTTTCTTATCAATGTCAGTAGTGAACTTAGGTAAAATTAGACATGACTTGTATATTTGGCCACCTTCATCTAATGCATCTTGTATATTCTTCATAGCAGTTATCAAACTCACCCTATCTCCCTCAATCATCTTCAAAATTGTCCTCATTCTCATAGCATTAAACTAAGTCAAAATTCTAGCATTTGTCGCTTTTTCCTTAGACACAAAATGAGATTCTACTACATTTAGCATGCTTCTAATCTTATCGAAGGGAGTATGAGTTGTATCTATTTTAAAGGATGGCAAAATTTTCTCCAACACATCTATGGCCAATATCAACTCTTTGTCTATGGTATGGAACCTAAGTAAGTCCTCACTTTCTTTTGCTTGTGCAATAGTTGCAAGCTTCAGTGCTTGAATAGGAGATAGTGAACTCACATCTATAGGCCCTTGAGTGAAATCATCTAAATCAGTGACAACCTGTTTTCTTTTGTCTTCTACAGTGTCTCTTGTCACTGTCATTGGAACCTAATTATCCTTCTCTTCTCCTTTCTCCTTATTTTCCACCTCTGCACCTGAATTTTTTTCAACATCTTTGTTGGTGTAAATAAATATTCATTTTGGATATTATTACACTTTACTTAAGTTAACTTAGGATAATGCATCTCTTCGTAGTTTGGATTTAAGACACCTAGGGAAGTGTGCACATAGGGATAGAGCTTGTAGGCGAAATTCCAACTTTTGTGGTCTTATTTTGCTATTACACTCCACATTCGATGGGTCATCCACCTCTTGTGGAATATTATATTATTTCTCCTACCTACCCCTAGTATTTCTTACCTACCCTTGTTTCTCATTGAGCCACATGTCATATTTGTGTGCTCATACATCCATATGGCCTTGCCTATATAAGCAGGCCTCTATTCATTGTATTGGTTAATTCAGTTGATCATTTTGCATATTGATGAGAATACAGTTTTGTTCTTGTCATTCTATTGTCTCTTTTTATGCTTTTCATTGTGCCCTTGATCTTGGCAAAATCCTACATGGTATCAGAGCTCATTGGGGCTTCATTGATTGGTTTTCGGAGACATCGTGGAAGGCTTCTATTTTTGGATTTAGGGATCTTCATTTTTGGGGGGCGTCATACAGCGATTTGGACATTACCGTTGAATCTGGGAGGCCGTTTCCATAAATTTCAACTATAAAGTCGACCTATTTTGGCGAGAAATTTTTTTTCCCCATTTTGGCTATTACGTACGGATTTCGAAAAAAATTATCAAAAAAAAAATTCGAAAAATCAAAAAAGGCAAATAAAAAAAAAAAAAAAATCATCAAAAAAAAAATATTTTTTTGTTGGATTTGGGGGTCCACAGACCCCCCGTACTTTGCAGTACCCTGCAGGTTGCAGGTCCTGCCGCTGACACGTACCTGCCGACCCGTACTCCTCCGCGCCCCACTTGCTACCGTCGCTACTGCCAGCCACCTTGCTCCCGCCAGCTCCCTCAGTCACCGGTGCCTAGGTCTACTCCCGCCGACCGGGACCTAGCCACCGCCGCCGGCAGCCTCGGCTCTCAACCCGCTGTCGGCCCCCTCGACTCCGGCTGCTCCCTCCTCTCTGGCGACCACCAAAACCAATGACGGAAACCGCGTCTATCACGTGGTAGGCAGCCACTGGCCAATGGGAAAAACCATACACCTGCACAATGCCACGTCAGATCTGTACGCCCTGTCAGCCGTACTGCATAGTCATCTGCCCAGTCAGTAGTCCATATAGTACGGACACCCAGTCAGTAGGGAGGCGAAGTTTTTGCGACGGTCATATGGCCATCAAATTTAACATAGTAAACTGCTGATGTCAGCACCACATCAACAGCTTTTTGAAATTTTTTTGACCCCTCTCCATTGAGCTTTTCAGTTTTGTAGTCCAACTTTGAAAGGCCATATCTTGCTCATTTTTGCTCCTTTTTTGGTGCAATTTTTTTTGAAATGGGCTAAAATTTCATGATCTTCACAGTGGTGTGGTTATTTTCTGATTTTGGTGCATAGGTTTTTTGGAATTTTTGGATTATCTCAGCTGTACCTGTCCAATCCTCAATTCTGCAACTTCAAAGGCCTCGTTTGAGCTCATACAACCTCCTTTTCAGGTGCCGTTTTTTTTTTAAAGTGCATATTTTTTCATCTACTTTCATAAACTATGATCAAATTTTAGAGATTTTGAGTGGAAATTGTACTTTCAGATATTGGTCTTATTTGGCCTATTAGGTACTTGTAAATTGCTTGGATCTTAGTTAGATCTCTTGCATTATCAGTTTGAGTCTCTTTTGACCTTATTGAGGCAGTTGTAAAATTGTAAATCAGAAGCCCACTTTGCCATTTTTTGCAAGTGGCCCATTGTATACGCACTACTTATAAAGTGCCAAAATCATCACTTTTGGGGGGGTTCTTTGATTGAGTAAATTTGGGGGGGTGTCTTGTGTGATTGTGCCTCTATTTGTGCTCTTTCCATTTTTGTTTCAATGAGTCCTAATAAATTTCCACCTTTAACTCCACATAATTATGCATCATGGAAAATTAAAGTATGGAGTAAATTAATGGAAAAGGGTCTCACACACTACATAGATGGAACAATAATAGCACCACCTGATCCTAAGGTTGATCCAAATGCTCAATTAGAATGGCTCACAAAGAATTGCATGGCTCTTGGAACCTTACGCAAGTATGTATCAGATGACCTCATTTTTCACATTGAGAAGTGTAAAACATTCAAAGAGGCTTGGGATATGTTTCAGAAATTGTATGGTCAAGTTGATGAAATCAGAGGCTATCAGATTGACAATGAGCTCACCAACTTAGATCCCAAGAGTTTTGATACAATCCAAGATTATGTCACCAAAGCAAATGAGCTAAGAGCAAAGCTTAAGGACTGTGGAATTGACAAAAAGGACGCTTAATTGATCTTCAACTTGTTGGATAAGCTTGCACCAGAATATGCAGCCTTTGTGTCTAGCTTCCAAACTCATCGTTTGATAGTGGGGAGTTCTTACATTATGCCTTCATTTGATGCTTTCACAGAAATGTTAATATTGGAACAATCTAAGTTGTTGAACATGGGGTTTCTCAAGTCTTCAAAGTCCAAGGCTTTGGTGGCTAATCAAGGAAGTCAAGGCAAAGATTCCAACAAGAAGAAGAAGCACTCTAAGTCTAAGCCACACTAGGAAAAAGGACAATCATCCTCTCCATCACAAGGCAATTTTTCATCCTCTTCCAAGAAGGGGACACCACCTAAGAAGGATAAACCAACTTTTGCATATTGCAAGAAGTATGGTCATGATGAGCATCGATGCCATGCAAAGCAAGTTGATGAGTTAACCAATCTTCTTAAGAAAAACAACATCAACTTGCCATCCACCTACACAAAGAAGGATTCATCTCCTTCCTCTTCCTCACAGTCTAAGGGAAAAGGACAAGCATTTGTGGCTACAACAGGTTCTTCATAGCAATGGATACTTGACTTGGGTGCCTCATATCACATGGGTTCTACAAAGGAGCAATTTTCTTCATTGGAGCCATCTAAGGTACCTCACATTTACATAGGTGATGATACACAAGTAGAGGTTGAAGGGAAAGGTTCAGTTGACATGGATGATGGAACATTTGAAAATGTTCTCTATGTTCCTAACTTGTCGACCAACCTTCTCTCCATCTACCAAATCACTCACTATGGGAATGGGAAAAAGGTTGAGTTTACACCAGATTCAGTTGTGGTAAAGGAACTTGATGATGATGCCTTGGTAGCAGTGGGACAAGTCAATGACAACTCAAGGCTTTATTCATTTTCCCAGTTTGTGCCAAGTTCACCTTCTCTTGCTTACTCATTCAAATTTAGAAAGTAAGCTATGGCATGAGTGGTTTGGTCACCTCAACTATCGCTATCTTCAGCAGCTCAGCACTAAAGACATGGTCACAGGTCTACCTCGAATCAGTTTTTCAGAGGGTGTATGTTCAGGTTGTTCCATGGGCAAGCATCCCAAAGAGAAGTTTGATAAAGGGAAAACTTGGAGAGCTCTGGAAGTTCTTCAACTTGTTCACAACGATGTAGCAGGTCCATTTCCAGCACCTTCATTTAGTAAGGCCCGCTATGTTCTCACCTTCATTGATGACTACTCCCACTTCACTTGGGTCTACTTTCTCATTCATAAGAGTGAAGTATTTGACAGATTTCAGGACTTCAAGACTCGTGTGGAGAAGCAATCAGGGAAAGTGGTCAAAATTCTTCGCACAGATAATGGAAGGGAATATGTGAACAAAAGACTTGAGGATTTTTGTACATTTGAGGGGACTGATCTTCAGCATTCTGTCGCATACACTCCATAGTAGAACGAGGTTGCAGAATGCAAGAATAGAACTCTCAAAGAAATGGCTAGCTATATGATACATGCACATTCTCTTGATCCCGCCTTTTGGGAAGAGGCTATTAGTTGTGCCACACACATCCAAAATCAAGTTCCTCACAAAGCTTTGCAAGGTATTACTCCTTTTCAAGCTTGGGTTGGTAGGAAACTGATTGTGAGACATTTCAAAGTCTTTGGGTGTCCAACATGGGCTCGCATACCTTGGCAGAAACGCAAGGCATTGGAACCACAAAGTCGACCTTGCATATTTGTTGGATATCCAGAGGGTGTTAAGGCATACAGATTGATGGATCCAGAGACAAATGAGGTATTCATTGAGAGGAGTGTTCACTTTGAGGAAAGCTCTCCTAGCTTAGCCTCTCTACCTCCTCCACCTTCCTCCATTGTGGATAGTGATGTTAGTGATTCAGATGATGAGACTCCTTCAACTCTGACTCGCAGGGTTACACCTCCGCAGGGTCCACTTGAAGTTGAGGAGCCTCATTCTCCACCTCCACCTAGACCTCATTGGGCTCGACAGACACTTGATTCCGCGGGTTCTCTTGTTGGGGATCCTTCAGATACATGGAGAACTCGATCACAACATCAGGATCTTCCACATGCATTCATTGCTACCGCTTCCGATCCATAGACATTTAGGGAAGCATTAGGGGTTCTTGAGTGGGATCAAGCTATGGAGGAAGAGTATAGTTCCTTGATGAGGAACAACACATGGGATTTAGTCCATCTCCCTAAAGGGAGAAAGATGGTCTGATGTAAGTGGATCTATCGGACCAAGTTTGCAGCGGATGGTAGTGTCGATAAGTATAAGGCTCAGCTTGTTGCGAAAGGTTTTTCTCAGGTTGTAGGTGTTGACTATACTAAGACCTTTGCACCTGTAGCCAAGATGAACTCCATTCGTTTGACACTTGCTATTGCTGCAGCTCATGGTTGGGTTGTACATCAGATGGATGTGAAGAGTGCTTTTCTTCATGGTGATCTTGATGAGGAGATTTATATGGAGCAGCCACAGGGTTTCATCTAGGATACTTCCTTGGTTTGTAGACTAAGGAAATCTCTTTATGGCCTTAAGTAGGCCCCCAAGGCTTGGTAAGCCAAGATGGATTCCTTTCTTCTCTCCATAGGGTTCACCAAGTGTCATTCTGATCCGAATGTCTACATTTTGCGATAGGATGACTCTCACTTGATACTTGTGCTCTATGTTGATGACTTGATTATTACAGGGAGTACTTCATCCATCATTAGCAGGGTCAAATCTGTTTTGCATGATAGATTTGCTATGACTGACTTGGGTCTTTTGCACTACTTTCTCGGGATAGAGATTTCACAATCACCTTCTGGGATTACACTATCACAGCCCAAGTATGCTCTTGATCTACTTGCATGCTTTCATATGGCTGATTGTAAGCCTGCCCTAACTCCCTTTCTTTTAGGAGTCAAGCTTGAGGCTCAATGTTCTTCTCCACCAGTTAATGCCACTTTGTATCGTCAGCTTGTGGGTAGTCTCATCTACTTGACTCATACACGCCCTGATATTTCATTTGCAATTGGCATGGTTTCCCACTTCATGCATGAACCACATGAGCTTCATTGGAAAGCCACCAAACGCATCCTTCATTACATCTAGGGTACACATCACTATGGGATTCACTATGCAGCAGGCATAGGACTTCACTTGGTTGGTTACACAGACTCCGATTGGGCTGGCGATCTTGATGATCGTAAGTCTACTTCTGGTTACAGTTTTCACCTTGGTTCAGGCCCCATTTGTTGGCAGAGCAAGAAGCAACATGCTATTGCTCTCTCTTCGACTGAGGTTGAGTATCGAGGTGCTATTAACGCAGCAACTGAGACCATTTGGCTCTAGCAGATTCTCACAGAGTTTGGATTCACCACTCCACGACTGACAGTTCTACGTTGTGACAATCAGAGTGCTATTGCGATCTCGAAGAACCCAGTCCAGCACTAGCGGACCAAACACATCAAGATTCATATGCACTATATCCGAGAGCTCATCCAGGAGAAGGTAATTGATTTGCAGTATTGTCCTACAGCAAAGCAGGTTGCTAACATATTCACCAAACCTTTCACCGAGAGTAAGTTCCAGCAGTTGCAAGCTCTCTTGGGGGTGCGGGATGTGTCATTAGGGGGGGTCAGCTGACTTCTCCTTCCTTTCTTATGGGGGGGACTTTTTCCTCTTTGAGGTTTTGTCCTTCTTCTTTGAGAGTCTTTTGTACATTCATCTCTCTTTTGGGGGGGAGTTTTTTCCCAATGGGTTTTCTCCCTTTCTCCTTTGTGAGAGATTGCATTGCATAGTTTTGCTTACATTTGCATATTGTACATGGGTACCTATCATGGCCTAGTAGCTGGGACCCATCTTGCATTGTTGACTTGAGTCTTCATTCCCCTAAGTTGCACTTAAGGGGGGGTGTTGGTGTAAATAAATATTCATTTTGGATATTATTACACTTTACTTAAGTTAACTTAGGATAATGCATCTCTTCGTAGTTTGGATTTGAGACACTTAGGGAAGTGTGCACATAGGGATAGAGCTTGTAGGAGAAATTCCACCTTTTGTGGTCTTATTTTTCTGTTACACTCCACATTCGGTGGGTCATCCACCTCTTGTGGAATATTATATTATTTCTCATCATGTGTCAGATTTACATCATATCTGTGATCTTTCAAAAATTATCTCAAAATTTCTTCGGCCTCTTTGGTTACTTCATATATTTTCTCGAGCATGATTTTATTCTCTCTTCTTGCTTCTAAATCTATCCTTAGCAATCTTTAGCAATATTTCAACTTCATCTTTGAAAATTACAGAAGACAAGCTGACTAATACATATTCATTTATTCTTTCATCTTCCAAATTGGTTGTATGCCTCCTTGCATCCAAAATTTAATACATTCCCTTCAGAATCATAGATGACAGCTCTATCAAGGCTTTTCTATAAATATTCATATACTATACAACTGCTTCCTCTATAGCTCTCTAATCATTATCATCATAGTTGTCATAATATACAAGAACATTCTTCAAATTACCTTCCCTTAGTACTTCATCAATAGTTTCATTTAATGTCATTGGGGGCACAACCTCATAAGTACCTTCTACCTTGCCAGATTTTAGAGCTTCATCCAATTCAAACTTTTGCTTCTTCCTATCTCTGGCTCTATCGGATGTTTCAGCTTTTTCCTTGGCTTATTGGTTGGCTGGGCTCCACCGGATTGAGGCATCTTCACTACCTTGGCATAGGTAGTTGTCTTCTTCACCTTTGTCACTGCCTCATCAAACTATGTCTCTACATATTTAGTATTAGTTGCAACATATTCCCTTTGTATATTCTTTTTCTTCCTCTTTTCTTCTCCACCGGTTGACTTGGCATGTAGCTTGGGTGGAGGGATAGGCTTCTAAGCACCGGAGGTAGGTACTGGTTGGGCTTTCCTTGGCTTGGATTGCTTGAGAGGAGTGGAGACCAATTTTTGTCTTCTTAGGATTTACTATGTCCTCCTCCTTCAGTATGTTCTGCTCCCTATCCCTTTGAACAACTTCTTTTGTTATTCCCATTTATTCTACAAGCTCTTCAACTTCCTTTCCAACCTTCCTCTTCCTTGTGGGCTCAATGAATTTCTTGTGGAAGTCTAGATCCTTCTCCTTGTAAGTACTAAACCTCTCTTCTTTCTTACCTATCGGTTTACTCAATAGGTGTTGAGCATATGCATCAAGTGTGTTTCCATCCACTTCATACCCCATGAGCATATGATCTAAATGGTTATTGGTTCTACTGCCTCCATATGGCATTGGTCTTTGTCTACCTTAAAGCATATATTATCTTCATATTTTTCAACAGTTTCCTTTGGGATCCTCTATTTTCTTTGCATCATTTCCTGAAATGATTTGAAGTAACCCCACAAAGTAGATTTATGTGCTACTACATCACCTAAACCTTGCAAAACATCCTTAATTTGGACTACCACTGGTTTATCATAAGCCCACTGTACTTTTCCTATACTGAGGATTTCATTCAAAAAGTAAAGTGCCAAACAAACAATTAGATAACAAAACTTGAAAACATGTTTCTTATCTTGTTTGATCTTCTTTATGTTGCTCAATAACTCAATGATAAGCACTCCACACATATCATAACTCTTGTCCTCCTTGAGCATCTGATAGGCTACATATATTGCAGTACCAAGCACTAAATTTTATCTATTGGATTGGTACACCTTATATCCTATCACCATTGAGGCAAATATCACATCATGTTCAATGATATCACTTATTGTCATTGGCCGACTGTCATGTTGGGATCCAGTAACCACATTCACTGTTGTGTTCTTGATATTTCTCAGATTGAGGATCTCACCAATAGCATTCAAATAGGTTACAGCTTGAATGGCTTGCTCTGTGCTCTTATGAGTTCTATCTAGCCATATAAACTCATCATGGATTCAGCTCAAGACATACATTACCCATTTGGGTTCATCGAACATCGAAAAGTGAACAAACTGGATAAAACCCTTATCTTACAATGATTTGAATTTGGGCTTTAGATTCCCCATTCCATCCACCATATGCTTGGTGTATAGTGATATCATGTCTGCATTCCCAAGCTCTTCGATATTATAGTGAATCTATTCCCTAATATCTTCATTATGAAACACACCATATGACACAAAAGAAAATGCTCCTTCCGGAGCATCTTCAATGGATTTGAATGGATGTTTTTTGAATAATGGCCTTGCCCTTTCAGTACTTTCTACTACCAATAGAGTTGCTACACTAGATGATGATGTCATTTCAAAAATAGGGTTATAAACAGATAGCTCAAATATAGATAAATGCCTTTTCAATTTCAATCGGATGCTAGGAATCACTGTTGGATCGCTTCAAGCTCTATTTTCACTACTTAATCTTGTTCGCCTCACTCTCCTGCTCTTTTTCTTCATTCACAATGTGAAGAATGAATGATAGAATGCATTTTTATCCATCGAAAACTTAACCTTAAGTTGTAATAAATGCACAACCCTAAAGGCTTTCTGGATACCCTGTATGTTCAAGAATTCACCAACGGATTCTCAGTCAGGCATGTAATCTTCTGGATATCAATTGCACAACTAATCTCCATCATCTGCAACTTTCCTTAGCTGATTACAAATCTTCAAAAGAGGGTTTTAAGGATCTGCATGAAAAACTTCCCCCTAAGGCCCAAATGCCTTAGTTACTAGATGAGTTTCCAACACTGGAATTAGGTGTGGAGCCATTCTAAACATTTGAATCTTCCTTCTTAACCCACATCTTCTTATGCTTCTCTCTAACCTCTTCAACTTTCACTTTTCCATTTTCATTTGATCTATTCTTGTCTATCAAAGTATTATTGCTCACATTCTTGCTTCTACAATATTTTACAATGTGACCGGATTTGTTGCATGCATAGCAAACAACATTTCCTTGCATAGGCCTAAATTTTATTTGATTTGGTCTCATCCTGCAATGGTTAGAAATGTGTCCAAACATTCCACAAGCATAGCATCTCTTATTTTGGAAATTATTCATCACTTCTCTGCACATGTTTGACTTATAACCAAAGTTGTTGCATTTGAAACATTGACCAGTAAAGGTAAGACCATTATTCATCATCCTATTTCTACATTGACTTGTCGTATGACCGAATTTCCCAGCAAACAAAACATTTACCATTAAATTTATAAGGATTAGGTTGTTTTATTGGAGGTCTCTTATTCTTCTGATGATTGCTTTGTGTGGAACTAGAGGATTCTCCTTTTTCATATCCAAGTCCTCGCATGTCTTTTCCGCTTCTCTAACTTTCTAGCATCTCATCTAGCCTGGATGAACTAGCTTTGAATTTTTCTTTGTACTCATTAGCAGTGGAAAGTTCATCTCTTAGTGTTGGTGTAATTATTTATTCATCTTGGATATAATTACACTTTACTTAAGTTTACTTAGGTACATGCATTACATTGGCATATGAGACACTTAGGGAGATGTGATACATTGGGAATGTGTATGTAGGAGAATTTCCACCTTTTATGGTGTGATCTTGTTGTTAATTTATCATATCCACTTATTGTGGAGTGATAATTCCACCTTCGATGGGTGATCCACCTCATGTGGAATATTTTACTATTTCTCCTACCTACCCTTACATCTCATTGAGCCACATGTCATCATTGGCTTCTCTCTTATCTCTTAGCCTTACCTTTATAAGTAGGATCATCTACATTTTATGTAATATTTCCTGATGATCTAGTTGATCTTTTTTGCATCTTGATAGGAATACAGTTCATTCTTGTCATATTTTATCTCTCTTGTCATTGTGCTATCTTATGGTCTCTTTGATCTTGGATGCTTCAAACATAATCTCACACTTAGAATTATGATCTACCTTTCAAGTTCTTTCCCATCATTCTTGGATTGCACCAATACAAGTCTCAACTGATCATTCTCATAGTTGAATCTGCAACATTCTTCAGATCTAACCTTCAATGACTAAGTCAAATTTTCCTCTTTCTTATTTTTGTCTTCAATATCCTTTGTCAGGTTCATCACGATGGATTGCATCTCATTCTTCAGGACTTCATTCTCTCTAGCAAGCTTCTCACATTCATCTATCTTGTCTTGTAGAGCTTTATTGTCAATGCCTTGTTCTTCTTTCTCCTTGAGTTTATCAATAAATTTCTTTCTCTTCTCTCTAGAAGTATTCACTTGTTCTTTCAGAGATTTAATGAAATTTTCAGTTGCTTCTAGACTTCTCCTCTGGGTACTTTTCTCTTTCATAATTGTGATAGGACCTAAAATTATGTCTTACAAAATTTTGGTCATTCTTGTTTTATTATGGCCTCTGTCAAGTTTTTCAGGGTTTAGGGCTTTAAGGGTTGTGACTTTCTGGTTAAGTCTTGGTATAAAAGAAAATCTTTGGGCCTTTTTATATTGTCCTTACCTTTTTCTCACTTAAGGCCGAGGGTTGTATTCCGTTGGCAGGGCCATTTTATTCCCTAAGTGTTAAGTTGCATTAGAACGGTTTATGAAATGATTTTCCTAAGTCGCATAAAGTTTTCCCTATAGTTAGTCTCCTTTTAATATTTAAGCCCGCACCCATAATTTTCCTAAGTCTAAAATTCCTAAATATTTTGGCCAGTTGCTAAAGACAAGACAAATCTAATGGTCTGCACTTCCCTCTGGTCAAAAGTGCAAGGATGATAATGATCGCAGCATCACAAGATCATCCCACGTATGCTTGGCGGAAAAAGGTGAGCCGACGATTTCACTTTTCAAAATGTTTGATGTTACTGGTTCCCAGTGGCTAAAACCCGAGTGACTAGAAATGAATATTTATGCATGTGCTTATATCAAGTGGTAATGTTTTAATTGCGGTCTGAGAAATGATTGAGAGTTAGCGGCCTTTGTCAACTGAATGGTGCAGACAAAAGGTAAACAAAGAATAGATCTGACGGTTTCCATGGTCCCGCGATCAAATGATGCAAGGAAATTATGGACCGTGACATCATGAGATGATGCCACGTGTCCAAGGCGAGCCGGGAAAACCTAATGGTGGGGTCACTAAAGCTGGTGAAACAGGAGATGAGTTGGATGCGCCATGTCATGTCAAGGATGGACCCACTCGCCATATTGGATAATAGCTATTAGATTGAATGGTTTGGTCCGTAAGATTTGCCAACTTGGAGGATGATCGATGGTCAGGTTTTAAAATTTTCAAATACAAGTTAAGAATCGTTGTTTTGCTCACACAAGTAGTAATGGCAGATGAGAAATCTGTGTTTCATTCCAGATAGTAATTAAAGTACTTTTAAAATCTATTCTTCATTCATAAAGGATTTCATAGCGATCCAGAAGTTATTCCTGCTATTGAAGAAGGTTGAAATGACTCTTTGCAACACAAAATTGCCATCTCTTTGGTGAAATCGAAACAGTAAGTTTATCTGAGCTCCTTCATCTATTCTTGAAATGACTTGATGTTATAAATTGTGCATGAAGTTATAAGAAAAGAATTTCAATTATTCTAGGGTTAAGAACTAGACAAAGAAGAGTGAAATTTTTTTGAATTACTATTATAATTTAAATCTCGTGTTAGCCCTAATCTTTTCTTCCTCAATTTGAAGTTATAGTGGAAAACCCTAGTTTCAAAAGATGGCTCCCTCACTAAAACATTCAAGACAAATTTATTATATGAAAAGAAATCTATATGATGATTTCATGGATCAATTGAAGCCCTCAACAAATGATAGATAGCAGGGGCAGAGATTTGTGAGTGGAAAAACCCTAGGGAAAGGGTTAACTGATAAATCACTCCTCTTGGCGGATGTTAGTATACTGATGACTAGACTAGAAATGTTCAAACTGTGGTATGGACAAAGGAACTTTCATTCCCCATTATCTAGTCCCTGGCAGTATGATTTAGGTAAGTTAGTAGTGTTGGATGTCTTCATGGACATTGACCTACTCAAAGTTGTTGCAAATAGATATGACCTTGTCTCGAGGGTTATTAGGGGAAATGAAGGAGAGATTTTATTGACTATCGAAAGGAAAGAATTCCTGGAATTTGTTTGACCTGTATGAACCATCTGTGAGCCCGATGCAAATAGATTTGAATGAGAAAAAGGCAGAGTACTATAAGATGAGGGAATTCATTAGATATAATTTCCTTTCAATTCATTTGGCTAGAGCAAGGAGTACAACATACCATATCGGCCCTAGCTTGGAGGAGCCATTCCCAATTGGTGCTTTTGCTCCCTACTTTCAGGCGACCTTCTTCTCTCTATGTCAGATATTAGGCTTTAATCCAATTATAGTGGTGCCACCTGATTTTATGTACATGGCCATGCAAATACAACATCCAGATTATATAGTGGTTTTTGACTTTTCCCCTTACCTTGAAGAAAAGATTCATGAGGGGTTATAGGATATTAAGAAGGAAGTAGTTGGTGCTAAATTCTTCTGGTATTCCTTACTCATGTATATGTTCCTATTTAGGAATGCAGATTACTTTGAGGGTACCATGAACCTCAAAAGGATAATTGATAACCAAGAGATTCCAGTGCAGCTTTGGAGCGCAAATATGTCTGGGGATAGACAGGAGGCCAACTTTGTAAGATTTAATAATAGTTTTGCTTCTAAGTTGAGACAAAATTTGACAATAAATCTGCTAAGAATTCCCAAAGAATTACATGATTTTGTAAGGCCCAAAAAGAGAGGTTACCACTTGTCAGGATTGAGCATAATTAGGGGGATTTTATCCCTTATCTTGTAAGTATTGTTATCAAAATCTACGGTTTCTCTAGATAGCCACATGTACTGCCTTTCAGCATTCCTCTGAGAATGGGTTTTGTTGAGGTAATGTGGCAAATAGGATGCATTCAAGAAAAGGATTTAAAAGGAAGGGGTATAGAAACAATTTTTCCAAATTACAATATCATCCCTTATTTTGTAATTCTAAAGGGAGGATATGAACATTTTGATAAATTATTTGCTCCATATCATTTGGGGGTGAGTATAGCTAGACGCAATGATCTTGAGGGGTTCTACAATATTTTCAAAGAAATAATAAAAGCAAGTTTGTTTCCCCATCAGCATAACTTTCCTAAGGATATAATCAGAAATGAATTTGATTTCATGAAACATGAATGGAGGAAAGAAAAGTGGATAATCTTCAGAAAATTATAGGCTGCAATCCAAAAGATCGATCCAAAATATGACCCATTATAGGATTTTTCCCCATTTTGTGCCAAGGTAGACTTTGTTATGAACAATTTCGATGAATTAAAGCTGATTTTAAAGGAGAAGATAGACAAACCTTAAGAAGTTCATGGCCAACAACAGTCAAGCTCACAACGTCCTTTGTCTCAGAGAGTAGGTGGCAAGGTAGGAAGGGGGCCTATTCATGAATCTTCTCAGAAAAGAGAAAGAGAAGAAATGAGTGATGAAGAGGAGAGTAGAAATGATAGTGGAAGGTTAATAAGGAGAAAGGGTAAAAAGATGATGAGTGCAGAACCTTCCCCTAAAATACAAACCAAGCCTTTTCAGGGAATTGGGATCATTGATCTTGAAGACTTGGATAGAAGTCCTTCGTCATCACTTGTATCCTTTTCACCTATAAGGAAGGATGAAGAACAAATGGAGGAAGATATGTTCATAGCAACAAGTGCAAAAATGCAGCTCGGTGTTCCTCCTTTTCCTCCTAATATGGAGTTGCATCTCACTCCTTTGGATATCCAAGGTAAAGCTTTTAAAGATGCAAGAAAGGAGGCATGTGATAAGTTCCTAGAAGATGATACTTTTGTGAAGATCCCAGCCTTTCTACAACTAGTATGGAAGATGAATATTGAGGAGTATAAAGGAAGAATTACTGAGAAAAGGGCCCAAAGGCCAGATAGGTCGGATCAAGAGAACCAAGAAGAAGTAAAGAATGAGATGATGGACAGATTTAAGGAAATCACTGTTGATGAAGGCATGAAGATTATAAGTCAAACTGCAGTCCTGATCTTACCAGTATGGGATATAGTAGATGCAGTGGCTTTTGATACAATCAAGAAGTCAAAGGATCAAAATTTCAATTCAGAAGAAGAAGCAAGGTTGGCATTAAAAGGATCAGATTTTGTGGATGATAATGCAACCTTGGCAATATGGGCACTAGAGGAAAGACCTAGAAAGCCTAACATTAGTGACTTGAACCCCATTTTGAGGGGAAGCCTTATTATAAAAAGAGAATCTGACACATCAAGTGTAGAGGCTACAAAGTTAAATGTTGATGTTGTTAAATTGGCACATGAGAGTGCAAAAAGAGAAGCTTTGGAAAAGGTGGGGCTGATAAGAAAGTTTGATAAGCTTTTTAATGATTACAATGCATCTTAGAAAAGGTGTGTGAATTTGCAAATGAGAGTGCAACTCTTTGAGTAGGGAAAAATAAAGGTTTCCTTACCTGCACTTATAGGCCTATTCGAGCCATCAACATCTAGGTCATCACCTATGGTCCAGGGGGGAGAAGAATTTCAACTCGATACAAGTGTTGGTATCCCTGGTATGTCATTAGTCCGCTATGATGATGAGCCTAAAGCTACAAGAACAACTAAACCAAATCAATCGCAGCTTTTAGAAAAGATTGTTGAATTAGAAAGTAAGTTGAAAGAATCAGAAGATCAATCAGTCAGACACCAAAAGGATATAGTTAGCTCAGTACTAACTCATTTGAATGAGAAAGTTGATAGCAGGATAAATATTGTCCATGCCTTATATTCTTTGCTTTCTTTGCTATTCATAAATTTGATGATGATAAATAAGTGGCAATTCCTCTGTTTACAAAATGGTTACAAAGAATAAATGAGCTCAGAATAATGTGCATGGCCTCTAAGTATAATGCCAAGAGACCACATGCACTCCAACCTATTGGTCTCAAATTCTGATTCCCTCTAACATCCCTAGTAATAAAATAATAAACTCTGTCGACAAAAGAGAAATCAAAGAGAAGGAAAACTTTAGAACAACATATGACAAGGTTTTATGACCTTCTACACTTTGAACTTATAAAAAGTTCAGGTGGGTATACCCTAGGTGAATTCTTTCACACTTTTAAACAAAACCAACAGTAACCATTGTCCCAAAAACTAGTGGATTTCATCACCTTAGAACTGACTGAAACAGAGAAATAAAACTTAAATTCATGTTCAGTATTGACCTACAAGATATAAAGAAGAAAACTACAACAAATATCAATGCCTTATCCAGGTCATAGAGTCATCTAAGTTTCTACAATATTTTCACAATCCAATATCTCCACACATCTCATCACCTCGGCTTCTATAAAACCCCACATATGCCTAACATACGTAAGAATTAACTCTTAGCAAAACTAGATTGCGTTCATCAAATTCAAAGTCTTCAAAAAAGAATTTACTGATAAAAGTGCTTCATGCATATTTAATTTCCCTCCTGAAGAGAAAAGCTAAGAAACTCCCCTATTTAAGATTGCCTTACAACCCATATTCAAATGAATAACCCTAGATTATTCAAATTGAAAATAGTAAATATTTGCAAACACATTTGAAGACAACACAAATTCTAGGATCAAAGTTGATGGTCTGTATATTGATATTATCTCATAAAATATTACAAAAACATTTGGATGTTCTTCATGATTCTTGGAAATAGCTCAAATTAATTTTTGTAGCATTTCTTTACAATTCCTTGCGATCCCCTTACATTGGTCCTGGTATCCATTTATATAATCATGGATGCAAACAAGCTTTGGACCATCCTTTCAAAAAGTTTGTTACAAAATACTACTTCACTCAAGAAGCAGTTACATGTCCTTTTCTGCTTCAATGGCTTCTTCAGTTGGTGGCTGCTCTGCAATATCCTCTAACCACTCAAGAACGCCTTCTAACTGTTCTGGAACATGTTCTAACTATTCCGGAGCATCTTCTTCTTGAACCTCCACATCGGCCACCACATACTTTTGAGACCATCCATGGAAAACATCATCATTAGGCCATGAGTGGCCAATAATTTCTTTATTCAACTTTAACAACTTTTTCCAGGTGTTCCTCACTTTCCTTACCTCTGAATCCAAAAACCCATAATGAGATTTGATCTTCTCTATTTCCTCAATTGTTTTAACAAACAAAGAGGTGTCATCTTTATTAGGTCCTAACTCATCTAGCCATGCCTGTTTATCCTTTAATTGATTCTGGTTGACAAAACCTCCAGGGAACAATGCAAATTTATGCTCGGTATATTTTTTCCGATACAAATTAGCTTTTCTTTGCACACTAGCTCTTCCTTCAGCCAACTTTGTCAATCATTTTACCAACTTACATGTAGACTTTATAGTGACATCAGCTCCTGCCTCTACATATGATGCACACATTAGTTCTAAGTCCACTTTCCTGGGAAACCATTTATTCATAATAGGCTCTAAAATAGCCTTATCCTCATTCAACTCATTAAGAGTATCCAAAATTCTTTTCATATTGAGATATATTGTAGGAGCATCAACAGTGTCAGCAAAGCTTGAAATTGTTGCCTTTATCTTCTCCTCATACTTGCTTGCAAATAAGGCTTGGGTCTGTTTCAACTTTTCCATTTCATGTTGATAAGTCTCAGCCGGTTGGAAACCAGAAGGCATAGGAGAAGGAGGGAATTCTATAATTGGACTAGTAGGTGGGGGTCTTGCTAGAGAGGAAGCGATCATCAATGGTGAAGGCTCACATTTAATATGTTGACTTGCCAATTGACTCTGGAGTTTAGTGATAATGTTGTCCCTATTGTCTATTCCTTCCTTAGCTTCATTATAAGCTTTTAAAATAGTCTCCAACTTCAATTGGAGAGTAGCCTTTTCTTGGTCTTCTTTCTTTACTATTGCCACATTAAACTTTGTAGTTTCTAGAACAGTACTAGCTGCCTCCACCACTCTTGTGTCCTGAACCCTCTTGACAATCATTCCTCCAAAGAGGCTAGATTCTGAGGCATTTTTTTTCCTCTTGTTCTCATCTTTCTTTAATGACCATAGGACAAGAGCAGCATTATCCTTGTTGAAGGTCATACCTTCCACTGGCTTTGTTTCCTTTCTTATTGCATCAACCATCAATGCATCAGTTATGTCCCATTCAGGGAGAATTAACACACCATCTTTATCCAACATATCTCTCCCTTTCTTAGGGGTGATTGCTTTGAACTCCTCCATCATTTCTTGCTTAACTTCTTCTTCTACTTGGGCTGCATCTTTGAGAGGCTACTCATTTACCCTTTTCTCACATCTGATCTTGAATTGATCAATGTTCTGTTTCCAAAGAAATTGTAGAAAAACTCTTGATGTGACGAAGTTTCTATCAGCTAGGAATTATTCACTAGCTTGGTTAATAGTAAGGTCCAATTCTTGGCCCTTTAACTCACCATCCGTTAAATCCATTTCAGCATTTGGTGGCTCTTCGGGCATCCCTTCTTGGGTCTCCTCATAATTATAGGCAATCTCACCAAGACTCCCTAACTGTAATAATTGTTCAGCAACAACTTGTTCATCTCCAATGTGGATAGGAGACTAAGATGGGGAATATTGAGGCTCATCAATTTCAATTTCTTTTTCCACTTTTTGTTTCTTAAGGGAATCCTGAATGTCTACAATATCTTCAATTTTCCTTTTCCCTTTTGAAGAAGAAGGCTCACCTGTCACTGGCATCATTACTATGTACTTTGGTCTCTTGAGCATTGCATAGTCACCTGGTGGGATTGCTTTAGCAAAAGCAGGCTTGGCCAAGACCATCTTAACCTTATCAGGATCACTTTTCATTATGGCTTCCCTTTTTTCCTTTAGGGTCTGCATTACATCTTCAAAATAAAGAATCACAAACTTTATTTTCTCCTCAAATGGGGTGAATCTAAACAGAGGGTCACAGCTAGTGTCAAACTGATGAATAAAATCAAGGGCTTTTTTATATGCCACTCACTTCTCCTTCCTCAGTTCCTACTCATCTAAGCTAAACTCATTTCTAATCAAATCGTAAGGAAACTAAAATTGATGAGCCCTACCTCTACACACTGCTCTTTTCCTGAACATGCCATTGAAGAAGTCCTCAGGGTCTACACATCTTGACACTGTAGTTGATAACCTATATGGTTTAAAGAAATCTTCAAAGAATCTCCATCCACCCTTAATGATTACAAAATGGTGGGCCATGGTAATAGTTGGGATAATAGTCCCTTTACCTCTGGTAGTCAACTTAGCTACCTCCACCCCTCCAATCTATCTTAGCACTTCTGCAATCCTTATTTTCAATGGGACCTGATAGGGTAGTAAATAAGGGGTGCCTCTAAATCCAAACACTCTGAAAATAGTAGACACAGGGTACAAATAGATGTCTCCCCAATTGTGAGCAATCTTGATATCCTCTGCAAACTCCTTAGGTCTAATAAATTCCAAAAGAGCTTTAGGGATTCTAGGGTTTTCTCTACATAAGAGGATTCTAATCTTAGATACAAAGCATCTATCAAACTTCAGATAACTTGCATCCTATCTATCCCATGATAAAATAGTACTCCACAATTGTACTGGCATTTCCTCATTATCCTCGACCTTAACCAGGTCCATCTCCTTTGCAAAGTAATCAACACCCTTGAACAGGAACATGTGCATTAACATAGAATACCATCCAAATGGCTTGTCAACTTTACCATTCTTGATTCCTACTAACCCTTTATGAATGGCATCAGGAAGGTATGAAGCATAATCAAATGTAATGGCTAAAGAAGGATTCAAAATTGGGGCAATCATCAGCATATAATGGGTTGGCATATTATTTTCAGCATCTTACCCAAAGATCTAGCATAAGGCCCAATACATACCCTTAGCTCTCAGGGTGAATAAATTGAGGGAGAATGGTTCCATTGTGTTGGGGCCTACAACTGTCAACCCCCCTATCTTCACAAAGAACTCTCTTAATGGGCCATTCCTAAGATGATCCCTCTATATGTTGTATATCTGGGCTAATGATTCAAAATTAATAGGCTCTAACAAATTGGAGGCTACACTGAGTTTGAAAGCTTTTCTGAATTCATCTTCATTGATTTCAATTAGGACTGACCCATTTATGTTCCAGATGCACCTTGCCATAGAGTCATAATTTTTTGCAATCAAAGTTAATAGGTCTGTATCCATAAAAACACCTGGGACCACAAGCTTTCCTACATCCTATTCCCATATGCCATTCACAGGAGCAGGGGAATTTCTTTGCCCAAAACCAACTTTGAAAAGTCCTAAGCCTGACATTCCTATTTTAGGGTCTCTCAGCCAATTACCCTTATCATACAAGCCTATTTTTAGAGGAGGGTGTTTGGGTACTAATTCTTTGATCTTAGCCCTAGCATTGGTGGACATAGTTAATTGTTCTAAAAAATCATCACATATTTTTCGTTCTTGGTAGTCCACCTTCTCAGTGAATTATCTTCTATGTGCCATTTTGGATGAGCAACTACACCACTAGCAAGTAGCACAGACCTCTAACAAAGTAATTCACATGGCAAATATTTGATAACAAACCAGAATTAGCAAGAAAAGCACAAAAAACCTAATTATTCGCTTGAAGAAAATCGCTCTACAACAATTCATTCTGCAACAAACTTCAATGAAACGATATTAGCAATCAAGTTGATGCAGACTACAGAAGACAAGTTGGCATTTAAGTTTTTTAGGAATTAACTCTGCATGCTTCAGCTTTCTTTTCATAATTGAATTCACCAAATCGAATTCAAAACTGGCTCCAATGGCTCATGATTCCTCTGAGTCTTTCCTCTGTTTTACTCTTTCGCTATTTTGCAGAGCATAAAACCCATGCTCTTTTCTTTCACGAAGCAACACGGGCCGTTGGATCACGGGAACTTGCATTATCTTTACCTTCGCTTAATCTCTCTGCTTAAGTTCTGAGCCCTACCATCTTTTCGCCACTTCACAATACTTAACAATCGGGCACTTCCCCTCTGCGAAGCCACGCCAAGCGTTAGATCTAACTCAAGACACCTGGCCTTTAGTTCCAACTGGGACCGTCAATTTTTCTAACTAACCGCGCCTCACCCTAACGGTTAGCGGTTTTCACCATTTCATAGAGGTTAATCTGTGGGCATCTTCGGGCCACGAATCAACAAGAATCATCAGATCAATCCTGAGATGAATGCCTTTTAAGTGGGCCCTGCACCTAGGAATCACTTACCCCACCTTTTCATTAGTAAATACATGCCACATGCCAGTCGGCCATTAGCCATGGCAACTCACTTGGGTTCCATTCCGGATCTTCCATGTGCCATCTTTTATTACTCCCACATAACCGCCGGTTACACCTTGGCAGGCCCTTATCAATCTTTTAGAACTACGTGTCACTTGACATGTCCCTATCGAGCTCCACAAAAGTAACAGCTATTTTCCCACATCACACCTACGTGTGACTTCCACGTGTGACTTCAACTTACAGCCACAAAATCACGAGAACCATTGGATCAAAACAAAGATGAATGCCTTTTAAGTTCATGCTTAGCCTGCCCTTTGGGCCCACCAATCCTTTTCACAACTTCACGATGAGTAAACCACAAGCATCTCTTGGCCACAAAACAATGTGAGCCATCAATCTTGGCCTGACCTGATCACCTTTTAACCAAAGGGAAAGTCTTCATTGCTGGGTCCTGCCAACCCTTTTTGCCACTTCGCGAAGAGTAAACCATGTTTACCTTGATCTCACGAAATCACGTTGTCCGTCCAATCAGATGGGACATGGCCGGTATTTAACTTTGGCTCAAACCTATGTGTCGGGTTCACCTTTCTGCCTTTCGCTACTTCGTTATAGATAAATTGTGAGCACTTTTAGGTCACGAATCAATGCAGACCGTCAGATCAATAGAAAGTTGCGTGATGCTTACAAGGCCCGACAGACATTTAGAAAAAGGCATATTTAAAAGCGAGAATTAAAACATTTGAAGGGACCACCTAGGTAAGTTACAAGGGGGGGAACATTTTCATGACAAAGGGACTCATTACTTAAGTGAATAAAGTAATGCAAAAATAGAAGCCAAAGGGTTTTTATCAGTCATTAAAGTGATTTAAAACCTAAACCCTAAACCCTAAACCCATTTGGACTTGAAATAGTCTTGAAGCAACAAGAACATACCAGACTCAAAAAACATTACAGACTTACCCAATAATGGAAAAAGCATACCCATTTTTTAAATAGTGATAACAGCGGCTCTGACTGGGGATGGTTGATTGCAAGGTCAACACAAGAACTCAGAAAACTCTAGAGAAACAGACCAAAACACAAGCCCAAAAAAGAAAACAAGCAACATAAAGAAAACAAATATATACAAACAGAGGACCTACTGTGCATGGACTTCAAGTAAAGTAGTGTTTCAGGAATTGTCCATGCACTGGAAATTCCTGTACTTCATCATTCATATTCTTTAAAAAAATATGAGTCCTTTCCATTTTGATCACAAACCATAGAAGGGCCAATCCATAATGACTCAAACTTTTTATGTTTTCCCTTGTCTTGTCCTTTTGCATTCCACTGAAGAACAACATCACCAATTTGAAACTTTCTCAATGATGTCCTTTTATCAAAAAGATACTTAGACTGCAATTGGATTTTCAGATTTCTCTTATGAGCTAGAGTTCTAATCTCTTCCACTTCCACCATCTGAATCATTCGGTTCTCCATAGGTTC
Source organism: Cryptomeria japonica (assembly GCF_030272615.1). Lineage (NCBI taxonomy): Eukaryota > Viridiplantae > Streptophyta > Pinopsida > Cupressales > Cupressaceae > Cryptomeria > Cryptomeria japonica. Next base: position 479,548,254 of record NC_081408.1, on the reverse strand, counting down.
AGATAGCTCCATGTCTTCAACTTGCAAGAATTTATAAACTGGAAGAAGATTGTTTACTGGTAGTCTAGCTTGTGTACCATAAACTAGTTCAAAAGGTGACATTCCAATGGCCTTCTTGACAATTACTCTATCAGCCCACAAGGCTAATTTCAACTTTTGATCCCAAGACCTCTTGTTCTCTTCTAGGATTTTCTTGATGATGTTCAAGAGGCTTTTATTACTAGATTCAGCTTGTCCATTTCCCTGAGGATGATAGGGTGAAGAGTAAGACATGATTATTCCATGACTGGTACAAAATCCAACAAACTCTTCTGACCTGAAACTCATGGCATTGTCCATTACTAATTTTACAGGGATTCCAAATCTAGTTATAACATTATCCATTAGGAAGTCAATGACAACTTTACTTGTAGCTCTTCTTGTGGGAATAGCTTCAATCCATTTAGTAAAATAATCAGTGGCTACTATGATCCATCTATGACCTCTTCTTGATCTCTCAACAATCTCTCCAATAAAATCAATGCCCCATTGGACAAAAGGGGCTTCCACTGTGACTGGATTTAGGGGTAAAGCTCCTTCATACTTCAATTTGGATGAAATTTTTTGACACGGGTCACATTTCTTGACATGTTCATGAGCATCCTTGAATAAGGTAGGCCAATAGTACCCAGCCCGAATTATCTTACCAATAGTTGTCTTAGTAGAGTAATGGCCTCCACATACTCCATCATGCATTTCAATCAACACCCTTTTATCCTGGAATTCATCCAAACACATTATCAGTTCTCCATCTCTTTTTCTCCAAAACAGATCACCTTGAATGAGAACATATTTTTGTGACTTGAGTTTTAGAGTTCTTCTCTAATTATGTGTCATTCCTTCTGAAAATGTAGCATCTCTTAAAAATCAAACTATCTCTAAATACCAAGGTTGCCTTTCAATACTGGTGACCATGGTGTTATCAACTTCAACATTATTTACCTCGATATCAAGAAGATTTGATTCAGTCATGAGCTTTGCAAGGCCTAAACCTCTTACCAATTTAGTAATCTTTATCTCTAAATCAAACTCTTGAATCCTATTTATCCATCTCCACCTTTTTCCTGTGACCTCAGATTGGGATAAAATGTCCTTGCCTGTAGCATGTGGAACATAAGCAACTACTTATGCACTTACCAAGTAGGGTCTAAAAGCCTTGACAGCTTTAACCAAAGCATATGCCTATTTTTCCATGATTTCATATCTTAATTTTGTTCCCTGTAAAGACTTGCTATATAAGGCTATGGGATGTTCATGTCCCTCATTATCCTTTTGCAACAACACTGCAACTACTGTATGATATGAAGCAAAAGAGAACAAAGAAAAGGGTTTACTATAATCTGGGGACTTCAACACTGGTGCTTCCTGAATGGCCTTTTTAATTTCAGCAAAAGCCTTTGAGGCTTCTTGATCCCAACAAAACTTGGTATCCTTCTTGAGCAACTTGACAATGGGCTTAACTATCTCTACAAAGTTTGCAATGAATCTTCTAACAAAATTTACTTTGCCTTAAAAGGATTGAATACCTTTAACACTCTTCAGTTTAGGCACTTTGTTTATTGCTTCAATTCTTTCAGGGTCTATTCTTACCCCTTCCTTGGAGACAATATGCCCCAGCAACTTCCCTTCAACAACAACAAAATGACACTTCTTGGGGTTTAATGACACACCAAATTCTAAAGCCTTATTGAACACCTTTTCCAAATGTCCACAGTGATCGTCAACCCTTTTGGAGAAGCATGTTAAATCATCTTGGTACACTACCATGATGATATTAATGAATTCTTTGAAGGCTACATCCATAGCTCTTTGAAATGTGGCTCCAACATTTTTTAATCCAAAAGGCATTCTAACATAAAGATATGTTCCCCAAGGGGTGGTGAAAGAAATTTTGAATTGCTCAAATTCCTTCACTAAAACCTGATTATACCCTGAGAAACCGTCCATCATTGACAAAAGATCACAACCAGTTACTCTCTGCAACATAGCTTCCATATTGGGAGAAGAATAATTATCCTTCAAGGAAGCAACATTTAAATTTCTGAAATCAACACACAATCTTATGTCCCCATTCTTCTTTCTTACTGGGACCAAATTGGAGACCCATGAAGAATGTCTTATAGGTTTAATAATCCCTCCTTCTCTTAGCTTGGATAATTCTTGCCGCATCTTATCTTCTAACAAGGGATTAATAGGTCTCTACTTTTGTCTGAAAGGCTTAGCATCTGGAAGTAAAGGAACTTCATGCTGAAACAAGTATTGTCTATACGCCTTTAGGTCTTCATAAGACCAGGCAAACACATGCTTGTACCTTTTCAATAAATTAATGAGATTAGTTCTTACATGAGGAGGCAAGTTTTTTCCAATGTATACCGACTTAGGGGATGATTCAGTCCCTAAGTTTACTTCCTCCAAGTCTTCTGACTTGGTAGTAGATTGCGGATGCAGGTGACTATCATTATAATTGAACATGCCCTCAAGCTCTACCAACCCCTTAGGTATCTCATTTGTTTCCAACTGAACCAAGTCATTTCCAAATACTGTCTCTCTGTTGTCAACCACCTCCACCAATGCATTGCAGTCAATCTTCTATCCATCATAATCATCTATGCATTGTATGAACCTAAGAATGTCTTCATCATCAGCAAAACTTGCCAATTATACACATTATCAAGGATGGCGGGCCTAGAATTTATTTCCACAATGGATATACTAGTTAGTGTTGCATCATCATCCTTTAATGCAACATTAGCTAAGAAGTCTGCCATGATATTCTTTGATCTTTCTATCCAATTAAAAGAAAATGCACTAAAATGCTCAATAACATCCTAGACTGCATGTTTATATCTTTTCAATCTATCATTTTTTGATGCATATTTGGATCTTACCTGAGAGACAACCAATTCTGAATCTCCTAAAACTTTCAATAGTTGGATTCCATGCCTCTTTGCAACCTCAAGCCCTAATAACAGGGCTTCATACTCTGCAGTATTATTTGTGCACTGGAAAGCCAATAAGAAAGAATACTTAAAAGTTATACCTGATGGGGATACAAAAAGAACCCCTGCTCCAAATCCTTCTTTAGAGCAAGCTCCATCAAAGTACATTTTCCATAGACCATGCTGTTGTGATTCTAATTCGATCACAATGGGGTCAGTATTCTTTAACTGAGGTAAAATTGGTTGTAATCTAAAATTATCAAGATCTACATCAATCATACAATTGAGCATATTAGGATCTACATTTTCAATTACTCTAGGAGCACGTGGTTCTCTATACAACTTGACCTGATTCCCATTGATTGGGATGGTAGCATAAGATAAGTCCAATTGGACATTTCCTCCTACTACTTCTGCCCACTGCCTGGATAACAACATGCCATAATGAGGCTTAGTATCAATGACAATAACATCCATTTTATAGGTTGCTTCAAGGACTACTGCTATTTTCACTTCAACATCTTTCATTGTACCTATCACAGGCACTTCTTTGTTATCCATAGCATAACATTTCCCATACACTGTATTCATTGATAATCCTAATTCTTTCATAACACCATAAGGCATTACATTAGCAGCTGCACCTGAATCTATCATACAATTTTTAATCAACCGGTTATTCACTAATAAAGTGACATAAAAAGGATCTACCTATGATGGTTCTTGAGTAATAGTTGTTCCAACATAAACCTCTGGGGTTTGGAACTCCTGATCCTTTTCATTTTTAACTGAACCGGTGGGTAAAACTGTGTTACTGTCAGATATGTTAGAAAATAAAGACAATGTTGCTTCCATATGTTCTTTTATTTTCAATAATTCTATTAATGGGACAGTAACTTTCATCTGTGTAAGAGCTTGAGCCATGTCAAATGTGGAATTACTACTCAATTCAGTATTAGCTCTAACTATTTCTGCCTTGGGCTGACTTGCCTTATTTGTTGTGGCATCTCCTTGTGTATCATTGGTATTATTATCACCTATACTCTTGGGTACATCTTTAATTTGATCTTTCTTTTCTTGAACCATTTGAGGGGGAATGGCACTACTTGTTGTCTTTTTCTGAATAACCTCTTTTATAAATATGGAACCGGGTTCACCCTGATCACTATCTTTTTTGGTGCTCCTTAGGTTGTAATTGTGCTTTGCCTTAGCTATAGAAGCCTTGGTGAGATAATTCACTTCTTCATCACTAGGTCTTCTAAGATGAACTTCTTCATCTTCAATGGTTACCACATTCAGTGTAGGATGCCAATCAAGTGTTAGTTGTCCTTGGTAGGACCTTTTACTGTCCAGCACATCACAATCACTAAATTCACTCTGCAGAGACTCCTCATCACTTTCTATAATAGTCTCAAACATGTTAATATCAGGCTCAACCTCTTGTTTCATGGACTCTTCTAAGGCTTGAGCAACTGCACACTGATGAGGGGAATGTGGCCCATCACAAGCAATACACCAAGGAGTGTTCTCCATGTTATGAACATTTTTTCCTTTGAAAGGATTAGGGGTATCTTGGCTCTAAGCAATCTTAGGCTTCTCATTCTGAGGCTTACCATCCTTCCAGTTGGTGTTATAAGGCATATCATGCAATCTAGGAGGTCTATCTTGCCAATTGTAGTAAGGTTTATCATTCTTATTTACCTTAGCAGTTAGATCCTTCATAGCAGTGACTAACTTTTCTATCTTATCCTCCTCCTTAGCAACTTTGTTTGATTGTTGTTCTGTTTCTTGCCACAACCTACCATCAGTTCTTCTTCCCAATTTTCCAGATGCTTTCCTATTGCTCTCCATATTAATAGCAATTCTGGATGCATCTCTTAGGCTATGTGGATTTTTATCCCTCAGGATATAAGCCATTTTGGAGTCAAATGCATTGTAATAAGTGTTCAGGCACATGTTATCATCTAACCTCATTACTTGATACAACCTATGCATGGCTTTCGGAAACCTAGCATTGAAATCAGTGACCATTTCATTATCAGATTTTATGATATTATTAAATTCATTAAGCATGAAACTCACATTTGTTTTATCACCATACTGCTCTTGAAAGCAATTTTTAAAGTCCTCCCAAGACCCAATGCTACTAATAGGGAGACCTCTCTACCAATCTCTTGCATCATCTACTAGGGACTGAACAAATAATTTCATTATAACATCCTCATCCACTATCTCATAATCATTTATCAGGTCACCAAAAGATTTTAAATGTTCCTTTGCACTATTTACATTATTTCCAACAAACTTAGGGAGTCTGTCTCTTAACTCAGTTGGAACATGGTTAGGATATCCAGGGATTCCATCAAAAAATAACTGCCTGTATTTCTCTAAGTTGATGGGTCTTCTCTGGAATGGCTTAATGGTATTATTATTACCCATGTTCATTTTTATATTGGGGGCTTGAGTTTGAGAGATCTGGTTATTCTGATTAATAACAGGGGCTTGACTAACTATTGCTACATTAACAGGCAAGGTGGGTTGGATTTTAATAGGAGGGAGGGAAACTTGCTGAGGTATAGGTTTATTCAGACCTTTTGATGGAAAGATAATGGGTGGAGCTTTTAGATAGCCAATTTTTCTTTTAACCTCTTGGTTAGCAGCCTCTAACTCAGCTTTCTCCAATTCCATTTGTAAGTCTTCTTTTTCTTTCCTCATTCTTTGCATTTCCCTTTCATGTGTTGATAATCTATGAGAGATTTACACTATAGTTTTATATCCCAACCCATCTTCCATGCATTTATGCTTCCCTTTATCAACCTTATTTCTGACAAGCTGTGGGTCACTAAAAACCTCCCTATTTGGTTGGGTTACTAACTTACATGCTGGTTTGGCCTTAGGGACTAGAATTTCCCTAATCATAGGACCTTCATCCTCACTCTTTACCTTTTCTTGAGCAAGGACCTCAAGATCTGCAATCTGTCTCAGAAGCCTGTCTCTTTCCATCAATTTGGCTTTAACTTCTCTCTCTTTATTGGCTTCTTTTTGGGTTCTCAAAGAGATGAGATGATGGACTTTTCTATTTAGGTCCTCTATCTCTTGGGATATCTTATCTTCATTGGGGAAAACTTCTTCTGAGACTGATATATTGACTTGATCAATATCAATCAAGCTAATGTTTCCATGAATTGTCCTAGGTAAAGAACTCCTGACCATATTTGAACTAGTTTTGTCTCTTCTAGACACACTAGTATGAGATATACCTTGATTTGAAACATTAACATCTTCTACATTTCTGAACAAACCAGAATGGAAACCAAAAACATCATGTTCAGATTCTCTTGAAGAAGAATTTGACATAGCATAGACAGGTCTTTCAGATATCTTACCTGTATTATTGCTTTTCTGGACCCAATCAGTGTTTGATGGCTCATGCAACACTGACCTTTTCTGACCCCTTCTTGATTGTTCAGGTAATCCTTCCTACAACATTTCATGAGGATGTTTTTTCATGAAACATCGAGTATGCTTTCCTCCCTGCATTGCACTTGTTTTCTTTCCAGAATTTCCTTATTTCTAAAAGGACTGGTTTAAACAAACAGAGTTGCCACCCACAAATCTAAGGGAAATATGAAAACAAGCTGGATTTCATAGTATAACTCTCCCCGGCAGAGTCACCACTTTTGTTGGTCTCAAATTCTGATTCCCTCTAACATCACTGGTAATAAAATAATAAACTCCGTCCACAGAGGAGAAATCAAAGAGAAGGAAAACTTTAGAGCAACATATGACAAGGTTTTATGACCTTCTACACTTCGAACTTATAAAAAGTTTAGGTGGGTATACCCTAGGTGAATTCTTTCACACTTTTAAACAAAACCCATAGTAACCATTATCCCAAAAACCAGTGGATTTCATCGCCTTAGAACTGACTGAAACAGAGAAATAAAACTTAAATTCATGTTCAGTATTGACCTACAAGATATGCAAAAGAAAACTACAACAGATATCAGTGACTTATCTAGGCCATAGAGTCATCTAAGTTTCTACAATACTTCCACAATCAAATATCTCCACACATCACATCACCTCCACTTCTATAAAACCCCACATATGCCTAACATACGTAAGAATTAACCCTTAGAGAAACTAGATTGTGTTCATCAAATTCAAAGTCTTCAACAAAGAATTTACTGATAGAAGTGCTTCATGCATATTTAATTTCCCTCCTGAAGAGAAAAGCTAAGAAACTCCCCTATTTAAGATTGCCTTACAACCCATATTCAAATGAATAACCCTAGATTATTCAAATCAAAAACAGTAAATATTTGCAAACACATTTGAAGACAACACAAGTTCTAGGATCAAAGTTGATGGTCTGTATATTGATATTATCTTAGAAAAAAAAACATTTGGATGTTCTTCATGATTCTTGGAAAAGAGCTCAGATTAATTTTTGCAACATTTCTTTACAATTCCTTGAGATCCCCTTACATTGGTCCCGGTATCCTCTTATATAATCATGGATGCAAACAAGCTTTGGACCATCCTTTCAAAAAGTTTGTCACAAAATACTACTTCACTCAAGAAGCAGTTACATGTCCTTTTCTGCTTCAATGACTTCTTTAGTTGGTGGCTCCTCTGCAATATCCTCTAACAACTTAGGAATGCCTTCTAATTGTTCTGGAACATGTTCTAACTGTTCCAGAGCATCTTCTTCTTCAACGTCCACATCGGCCACCGCATACTTTTGAGACCATCCTTGGAAAACATCATCATTAGGCCATGAGTGGCCAATAATTTCTTTCTTCAACTTTAACAACTTTTTCCAGGTGTTCCTCACTTTCCTTACCTCCGAATCCAAAAACCCATAATGAGATTTGATCTTCTCTATTTCCTCAATTGTTTTAACAAACAAAGAGGTGTCATCTTTATTGATTATCTCATTTACCCTTAAGGATAAATTAGCTCCTAACTTATCTAGTCATGCCTGTTTATCCTTTAACTGATTCTAGTTGACAAAACCTCTAGGGAACAATGCAAATTTATGCTCGGTATATTCTTTCCGATACAAATTAGCTTTTCTTTCCACATTAGCTCTTCCTTCAGCCAACTTTGTCAATCCTTTTGCCAACTTACATGTAGACTTGATAGTGACATCAGCTCCTGCCTCTTCATATGATGCACACATCAGTTCTAAGTCCACTTCCCTAGGCAACCATTTATTCATAATAGGCTCTAAAATAGCCTTATCCTCATTTAGCTCATTAAGAGTATCCAAAATTCTTTTCATATTGAGATATACTATAGGAGCATCAACAGTCTCAACAAAGCTTGAAATTGTTGCCTTTACCTTCTCCTCATACTTGCTTGCAAATAAGGCCTGGGTCTGTTTCAACTTTTCCATTTCATGTTCATAAGTCTCAACCAGTTGGAAACTAGAAGGAATAGGAGAAGGAGGGAATTCTATAATTGGACTAGTAGGTGGGGGTCTTGCTGGAGAGGAAGCAATCATCGATGTTGAAGGCTCACCTTGATGATGTTGACTTGCTAATTGACTCTGGAGTTTAGTGATGATGTTGTCCCTATTGGGTATTCCTTCCTTAGCTTCATTATAAGCATTTAAAATAGTCTCCAACTTCAATTGGAGAGTAGCCTTTTCTTGAGCTTCTTTCTCTGCTACTGCAACATTAAACTTTGCAGTTTCTAGAACAGTACTAGCTGCCTCCACCACTCTTGTGTCCTGAACTGTCTTGATAATCATTCCTCCAAAGAGGCTAGAATCTGAGGCATTTTTCTTCCTCCTATTCTCATCTTTCTTTAATGACCATAGGACAAGAGCAACATTAACCTTATTGAAGGTCACACCTTCCACTAGCTTTGTTTCCTTTCTTACTCCATCAAGGATCAATGCATCAGCTATGTCCCATTCAGGGAGAATTAACACACCAGCTTTATCCAACATATCTCTCCCTTTCTCAGGGGTGATTGCTTTGAACTCCTCCATCATTTCTTGCTTAACTTCTTCTTCTACTTGGGCTGCATCTTTGAGAGACTGCTCATTTACCCTTTTCTCACATCTAATCTTGAATTGATCAATGTTCTATTTCCAAAGAAATTGTAGAAAAACTCCTGATGTGACGAAGTTGCTGTCAGCTAGGAATTCTTCACTAGCTTGCTTAACAGTAAGGTCCAATTCATGGCCCTTTAACTCAACATTAGTTAAATCCATTTCAGTACTTGGTGGCTTTTCGAGCATCCCTTCTTGGGTCTCCTGATAACTATAGGCAATCTCACAAAGACTCCCTAACTACAATAATTGTTCAGCCATAGCTTGTTCATCTCCAATGTGGATAGGACACTAAGATGCGAAATATTGAGGCTCATCATTTTCAATTTCTTTTCCCACTTTTTGTTTCTTAGGGTAATCCTGAATGTTTATAATATCTTCAATTTTCCTTTTCCCTTTTGAATAGGAAGGCTCACCTGTCACTGGCATCATTACAGTGTATTTTGGTCTCTTGAGCATTGCATAGTCACCTGGTGGGATTGCTTTAGCAAAAGAGGCTCAGCCAAGACCATCTTAACCTTATCAGGATCATTTTGCATTATAGCTTCCCTTTTTTCCTTTAGGGTCAGCATTACATCTTCAAAATAAAGAATCAAAAACTTTATTTTCTCCACAAATGGGGTGAAGCTAGACAAAGGGTCATAGCTAGTGTCAAACTGATGAATAAAATCAAGGGCTTTCTTATATGCCACCCACTTCTCCTTCCTTAGTTCCTACTCATCTAAGCTGAGCTCATTACTAATCAAATCCTTAGGAAACTGAAATTGATGAGGCCTACCTCTGCACACTACTCTTTTCCTGAACATGCCATTGAAGAAGTCCTCAGGGTCTACACATCTTGACACTGTAGTTGATAAACTATATGGTTTACAAAAATCTTCAAAGAATCTCCATCCACCCTTAGTGATTACAAAATGGTGGGCCATGGTAATAGTTGGGAAAATAGTCCCTTTACCTTTGCTAGTCAACTCAGCTTCATGTACCCCTCCAATCTATCTTAGCACTTCTGTAATCCCTATTTTCAATGGGACCTGATAGGGTGGTAAATAAGGGGTGCCTATGAATCCAAACACTCTGAAAAAAGTAGACACAAGGTACAAATAGATGTCTCCCCAATTGTGAGCAATCTTGATATCCTCTACAAACTCCTTAGGTCTAATAAATTCCAAAAGAGCTTTGGGGATTCTAGGGTTTTCTCTACATAAGAGGATACTGATCTTAGATGCAAAGCATCTATCAAACTTCAGATAATTTGCATCCTCTCTATCTCATGATAAAATAGTACTCCATAATCATACTGGCATTTCCTCATTATCCTTGACCTTAACCAGGTCCATCTCCTTTGCAAAGTAATCAACACCCTTGAACAGGAACATGTGCATTAACATAGAATACCATCCAAATGGCTTGTCAACTTTACCATTCTTGATTCCTACTAACCCTTTATGAATCGCATCAGCAAGGTATGAAGCATAATCAAATGTAATGGCCAAAGAAGGATTCAAAATTTGGGCAATCATCAGCATATAATGGGTTGGCATATTCTTTTCAGCATCTTCCCCAACATAAGGCCCAATACATACCCTTAGCTCTCAGGGTGAATAAATTTAAGGAGAATGGTTCCATTGTGCTGAGGCCTACAACTATCAACCCCCCTATCTTCACAAAGAACTCTCTTAATGGGCCATTCCTAAGATGATCCCTCTGTACATTGTAAATATGGGCTAATGATTCAAAATCAATAGGCTCTAACAAATTGGAGGATTCACTGAATTTGAAAGCTTTTTTGAATTCATCTTCATTGATTTCAATTAGGACTGACCCCTTTATGTTCTGGATGCACCTTGCCATAGAGTCATAATTCTATGCAATCAAGGTTAATAGGTCTGTATCCATAAAAACACCTAGGACCACAAGCTTTCCTACATCCTGTTCCCATATGCCATTCAGAGGAGTAGGGGAATTTCTTTGCCCAAAACTGACTTTGAAAAGTCCTAAGCCTGACATTCCTATTTCAGGGTCTCTCAACCAATTACCCTTATCATACAAGCTATCTCCAATTTTTAGATGAGGGTGTTTGGGTACTAATTCTTTGATCTTAGCCCCAGCATTGGTGGACATAGTTAATTGTTCTAAAAATTCATCACATATGTTTCATTCTTGGTAGTCCACCTTTCGGTGAATTCTCTTCTAGGTGCCATTTTGGACGAGCAACTACACCACTAGCAACTAGCACAGACCTCTAACAAAGTAATTCACATGGCAAATATTTGAGAACAAACTAGAATTATCAAGAAAAGCACAAAAAACCTGATTATTCACTTCAAGAAAATCACTCTGCAACAATTCACTCTACAACAAACTTCAATGAAATGATATTAGCAATCAAGTTGATACAGACTATAGAAGACAAGTTGGCATTTAAGTTTTTTAGGAATTAACTCCACATGCTTCGGCTTTCTTTTCATAATTGAATTCACCAAATTGAATTCAAAACTGGCTCCAACGGGTCATGATTCCTCTGAGTCTTTCCTCTGCATCACTCTTTCGCTATTTCACAGAGCATAAAACTTGTGCACTTTTCTTTCACGAGGAAACACTGGCCATTGGATCATGGGAACTTGCATTGTCTTTACCTTCGCTTATTCTCTCTGCTTAAGTTTTGGGCCCTATCATCTTTTCGCCACTTCGCAATACTTAACAATCGAGCACTTCCCCTCCATGAAGCCGCACAAAGTGTTAGATCTAACTCAAGTCACCTAGCCTTTAGTTCCAACTGGGACCATCAACCTTTCTAACTAACCGCGCCTCACCCTGACGGTTAGCAGTTTTCGCCATTTCATAGAGGTTAATCTGTGGGCATCTTCGGGCGATGAATCAACGAGAATCATTGGATCAATCCTGAGATGAATGCCTTTTAAGTCGGCCCTACACCCGTGTATCACTTACCCCACCTTTTCATTTGTGAATACACGCCACATGACAGTCGGCCATTAGCCATGGCAACTCACTTGGGTTCCATTCTGGATCTGCCACATGCCATTTTTTATTACTCCCACATAACCGTCGGTTACACCTTGGCAGGCCCTTAACAATCTTTTAGAACTATGTGTCACTTGACATGTCCCTATTGAGCCCCATAAAAGTAACAACTATTTTGCCACGTCACACCTACCTGTGACTTCCACCTATCTTTCGCGACTTCGTGAACACTAATCATCTTTCAACTTACAACCTTGAAATCATGAGAACTGTTGGATCAAAACAGAGATGAATGCCTTTTAAGTGCGTGCTTATCCTACCCTTTGGGCCCACCAATCCTTTTCGCAACTTCGAGATGAGTAAACCACAAGCATCTCTTGGCCACGAAACAACATGAGCCACCGATCTTGACCTGACCTGAATATTAAGTTATAATTGGGTTAAAATAATAAACTCTATCCGCAGAAGAGAAATCAAAGAGAAGGAAAAATTTAGAGCAACATATGACAAGGTTTTATGACCTTCTACACTTCGAACTTATAAAAAGTTCAAGCAAGTATACCCTAGGTGAATTCTTTCACACTTTTAAACAAAACCTATAGTAACCATTGTCCCAAAAACCAGTGGATTTCATCGCCTTAGAACTGACTGAAATAGAGAAATAAAACTTAAATTCATGTTCAGTATTGACCTACAAGATATGCAGAAGAAAACTACAACAGATATTAGTGCATTGTCCAGGCCACAGAGTCATCTAAGTTTCTACAATACTTCCACAATCAAATACTCCACACATCCCATCACCTTGGCTTCTATAAAACACCACATATGCCTAATATACGTAAGAATTAACCCTTAGCAAAACTAGATTGCGTTCATCAAATTCAAAGTCTTCAACAAAGAATTTACTTATAGAAGTGCTTCATGCATATTTAATTTCCCTCTTGAAGAGAAAAGCTAACAAACTCCCCTATTTAAGATTGCCTTACAACCCATATTCAAATGAATAACCCTACATTATTCAAATCGAAAACAGTAAATATTTGAAAACACATTTGAAGACAACACAAATTCTAGGATCAAAGTTGATGGTCTGTATATTTATATTATCGTAGAAAATATTACAAAAACATTTGGATGTTCTTCATGATTCTTGGAAAAGAGCTCAGATTAATTTCAGTAGCATTTCTTTACCATTCCTTGCAATCCCCTTACATTGGTCCTGGTATCCATTTATATAATCATGGATGCAAACAAGCTTTGGACCATCAATTCAAAAATTTTGTCACAAAATACTACTTCACTCAAGAAGTAGTTACATGTTCTTTTTGCTTCAACGGCTTCTTTAGTTGGTGGCTCCTCTGCAATATCCTCTAACCACTCAAGAACACCTTCTAACTATTCTGGAACATGTTCTAACTGTTCCGAAGCATCTTCTTCTTGAACCTCCACATCGGCCACCGCATACTTTTGAGACCATCCTTGGAAAACATCATCATTAGGCCATGAGTGGCCAATAATTTCTTTCTCCAACTTTAACAACTTTTTCTAGGTGTTCCTCACTTTCCTTACCTCTGAATCCAAAAACCCATAATGAGATTTGATCTTCTCTATTTCCTCAATTGTTTTAACAAACAAAGAGTTGTCATCTTTATTGATTATCTCATTTACCCTTAAGGATAAATTAGCTCCTTCTAGTCATTCATGTTTATCCTTTAACTAATTCTGGTTGACAAAACCTCCAGGGAACAATGCAAATTTATGCTCGCTATATTCCTCTCGATACAAATTATCCTTTCTTTCCACATTAGCTCTTCCTTCAACCAACTTTGTCAATCCTTTTGCCAACTTACATGTAGACTTTATAGTGACATCAGCTCCTGCCTCTTCATATGATGCACACATCAATTCTAAATCCACTTCCCTGGGCAACCATTTATTCATAATAGGCTCTAAAATAGCCTTATCCTCATTCAACTCATTAAGAGTATCCAAAATTCTTTTCATATTGAGATATACTGTAGGAGCATCAACAGTGTCAGCAAAGCTTGAAATTGTTGCCTTTATCTTCTCCTCATACTTGCTTACAAATAAAGCCTGGGCCTGTTTCAACTTTTCCATTTCATGTTGATAAGTCTTAGCCTGTTGGAAACCAGAAGGCATAGGAGAAGGAGGGAATTCTATAATTGGACTAGTAGGTGGGGGTCTTGCTGGAGAGGAAGAGATCATCGATGTTGAAGGCTCACCTTGATGATGTTGACTTGCCAATTGACTCTGGAGTTTAGTGATGATGCTATCCCTATTGGCTATTCCTTCCTTAGCTTCATTATAAGCTTTTAAAATAGTCTCCAACTTCAATTGGAGAGTAGCCTTTTCTTGGGCTTCTTTCTCTACTACTGCCACATTAAACTTTGCAGTTTCTAGAAAAGTACTAGCTGCCTCCACCACTCCTATGTCCTGAACCCTCTTGACAATCATTCCTCCAAAGAGGCTAGAATCTGAGGCATTTTTCTTCCTCCTGTTCTCATCTTTCTTTAATGACCATAGGACAAGAGCAGCATTATCCTTGTTGAAGGTCACACCTTCCATTGGCTTTGTTTACTTTCTTACTGCATCAAGGATCAATGCATCAGCTATATCCCATATAGGGAGAATTAACACACCAGCTTTATCCAAAATATCTCTCCCTTTCTCAGGGGTGATTGCTTTGAACTCCTCCATCATTTCTTTCTTAACTTCTTCTTCTACTTGGGCTGCATCTTTGAGAGGTTGCTCATTTACCCTTTTCTCACATCTGATCTTGAATTGATCAATGTTTTGTTTCCAAAGAAATTATAGAAAAACTCCTGATATGATGAAGTTGTTGTCAGCTAGGAATTCTTCACTAGCTTGCTTAATATTAAGGTCAAATTCTTGGCCCTTTAACTCACCATCAGTTAATTCCATTTCAGCATTTGGTGGCTCTTCGGGTATCCCTTCTTGGGTCTCCTCATAAGTATAGGCAATCTCACCAAGACTCCCTAACTACAATAATTGTTCAGCCACAGCTTGTTAATCTCCAATGTGGATACGAGACTGAGATGGGGAATATTGAGGCTCATCAGTTTCAATTTCTTTTCCCACTTTTGTTTCTTAGGGGAATCCTGAATGTCTACAATATCTTCAATTTTCCTTTTCCCTTTTGAATAGGAAGGCTCACCTGTCACTGGCATCATTATAGTGTACTTTGGTCTCTTGAGCATTGCATAGTCACCTGGTGGGATTGCTTTAGCAAAAGCAAGCTCGGCCAAGACCATCTTAACCTTATCAGGATCATTTTGCATTATGGCTTCCCTTTTTTCCTTTAGGGTCTGCATTACATCTTCAAACTAAAGAATCACAAACTTTATTTTCTCCTCAAATTGGGTGAAGCTAGATAGACGGTCATAGCTAGTGTCAAATTGATGAATAAAATCAAGGGCTTTCTTATATGCCACCCACTTCTCCTTCCTCAGTTCCTGATCATCTAAACTAATCTTGTTTCTAATCAAATCCTTAGGAAACTAAAATTGATGAGGCCTACCTCTGCACACTGCTCTTTTCCTGAACATGCCATTGAAGAAGTCCTCAGGGTCTGCACATCTTGACACTGCAGTTGATAATCTATATGGTTTACAAAAATCTTCAAAGAATCTCCATCCACCCTTAGTGATTACAAAATGATGGGCCATGGTAACAGTTGGGAAAATAGTCCCTTTACCTCTGTTAGTCAACTCAACTTCCTGTACCCCTCCAATCTGTCTTAGCACTTCTACAATCCCTATTTTCAATGGGACCTGATAGGGTAGTAAATAAGGGGTGCCTCTAAATCCAAACACTCTGAAAATAGTAGACACAGGGTACAAATAGATGTCTCCCCAATTGTGAGCAATCTCGATATCCTCTACAAACTCCTTAGGTCTAATAAATTCCAAAAGAGCTTTAGGGATTCTAGGGTTTTCTCTACATAAGAGGATTTTGATCTTAGATGCAAAGCATCTATCAAACTTCAGACAACTTGCATCATCTCTATCCCATGATAAAAGACTACTCCACAATTGTACTGGCATTTCCTCATTATCCTTGACCTTAACTAGGTCCATCTCCTTTGCAAAGTAATCAGCACCCTTGAACAGGAACATGTGCATTAACATAGAATACCATCCAAATGGCTTGTCAACTTTACCATTCTTGATTCCTACTAGCCCTTTATGAATGGCATCAGCAAGGTACTAAGCATAATCAAATGTAATGGCCAAAGAAGGATTCAAAATTTGGGCAATCATCAACATATAATGGGTTGGCATATTCTTTTTAGCATCTTCCCCAAAGATCTGGCATCAGGCCCAATACATACCCTTAGCTCTCAGGGTGAATAAATTGAAGGAGAATGGTTCCATTGTGTTGGGGCCTACAATTGTCAACCCCCCTATCTTCACAAAGAACTCTCTTAATGGGCCATTCCTAAGATGATCCCTCTGTACATTGTAAATTTGGGCTAGTGATTCAAAATCACTGAGTTTGAAAGCTTTTCTGAATTCATCTTCATTGATTTCAATTAGGACTGAACCCTTTATGTTCCGGATGCACCTTGCCGCAGAGTCATAATTTTGTGCAATCAAAGTTAACAGGTCTGTATCCATAAAAACACCTGGGACCACAAGCTTTCCTACATCCTGTTCGCATATGCCATTCATAGGAGCAGGGGAATTTCTTTTCCCAAAACCAAGTTTGAAAAGTCTTAAGCTTGACATTCCTATTTCAGGGTCTCTCAACCAATTACCCTTATCATACAAGCCATCTCCAATTTTTAGACGATGGTTTTTGGGTACTATTTCTTTGATCTTAGCCCCAACATTGGTGGACATAGTTAATTGTTCTAAAAATTCATCACATATGTTTCGTTCTTGGTAGTCCACCTTCCCGGTGAATTCTCTTCTAGGTGCCATTTTGGACGAGCAACTACACCACTAGCAACTAGCACAAACCTCTAACAAAGTAATTCACACGGCAAATATTTGAGAACAAACCAGAATTATCAAGAAAAGCACAAAAAACCTGATTATTCACTTGAAGAAATTCACTCTGCAACAATTCGCTCTGCAACAAACTTCGATGAAACAATATTAGCAATCAAGTTGATATGGACTACAAAAGACAAGTTGGCATTTAAGTTTTTGAAGAATTAACTTCGCATGCTTCAGCTTTCTTTTCATAATTGAATTCACCAAATTGAATTCAAAACTGGCTCCAACGAGTCATGATTCCTCTAAGTCTTTCCTCTATTTCACTCTTTCGCTATTTTGCAGAGCATAAAACTCGCGCACTTTTCTTTCATGAAGAAACGCTAGTCGTTGGATCATGGGAACTTGCATTGTCTTTACCTTCGCTTAATCTCTCTGCTTAAGTTCTAGGCCCTACCATCTTTTTGCCACTTCGCAATACTTAACAATTGAGCACTTCCCCTCCACGAAGCAGCGCCAAGCGTTAGATCTAACTCAAGTCACCCGGCCTTTAGTTCCAACCGGGACCATCAATCTTTCTAACTAACCGCACCTCACCCTGATGGTTAGCGGTTTTTGCCATTTTGTAGAGGTTAATCTGTGGGCATCTTCAGGCCACAAATCAATGAGAATCACCGAATCAATCTTGAGATGAATGCCTTTTAAGTGGGCCCTGCACCCGGGAATCACTTACCCCACCTTTTCATTAGTAAATACACGCCACATGGCAGTCGGCCATTAGCCATGGCAACTCGCTTGGGTTCCATTCTGGATCTGCCACGTGCCATCTTTTATTACTCCCACATAACCATCGGTTACACCTTGGTGGGCCCTTAACAATCTTTTAGAACTACATGTCACTTGACATGTCCCTATCAAGCTCCACAAAAGTAACAACTATTTTGCCACATCACACCTATGTGTGACTTCCACCTATCTTTCGTGACTTTGCGAACACTAATCATCTTTCAACTTATAGCCATGAAATCATGAGAACCGTTGGATTAAAATAGAGATGAATGCCTTTTATGTTTGTACTTAGCCTGCCCTTTGGGCCCACCAATCCTTTTCGCAACTTCGTGATGAGTAAACCACAAGCATCTCTTGGCCCTGAAACAATGTGTGCCATCGATCTTGGCCTGACCTGATCACCTTTTAACCGAAGGGAAATTCTTCATTGCTGGGTCCCACCAACCCTTTTCGCCACTTCACGAAGAGTAGACCACAAGCATCTCTTGGCCACGAAACAACGCGTGCCATTGATCTTGGCCTGACCTGATCACCTTTTAATGAAAGGGAAATTATTCATTGGTGGGTCCTGCCAACCCTTTTCGCCACTTCGCGAAGAGTAAATTGCATTTACCTTGATCTCACAAAATCACGTTGTCCATCTGATCAGATGGAACTTGACAGGTATTTAACTTTGGCTTGAACCTATGTGTCGGGTCCACCTTTCTACCTTTTGCTACTTCACGATAGATAAATTGTGAGCACTTTTAGGTCACAAATCAATGCGGACCATCAGATCAATAGAAAGCTGCGTGATGCTTACAAGGCCCGACAGACATTTAGAAAAAGGTATATTTAAAAGCGAGAATTAAAACATTTGAAGGGACCACCTAGGTAAGTTACAAGGGGGGGAACATTTTCACGACAAAGGGACCCGTTACTTAAGTGAATAAAATAATGCAGAAATAGAAGCCAAAGGGTTTTTATCAGTCATTAAAGTGATTTAAAACCTAAACTCTAAACCCATTTGGACTTGAAACAGTCTTGAAGCAACAAGAACATACCAGACTCAAAAAATATTATAGACTTAGCCAATAATGGAAAAAGCATACCCATTTTTTAAACAGTGATAACACAACCAACATATTTGTTGGTAAAATCAACGCAAGAAGCCCAAATTTTGTTAGAGAATATAGAAAGAAAGGTAAGGGAATTGATGAAAAGTTTTAGTGAACTAAAACAAACTCTTTTGCAATATATTAAAGATGAAGAAGGGATAGTCAAGCCCTTACAATCTTGGAAGGAAAAGGCAAAAAGAGTCATCAGTAGCCAAGTAGAGATGATATGTGAATGGCTAAACATGGATATGCTGGAGGATAGCGTGGATAAATAATTGCCACAGGATCATTTTTTGAAACTTTTGAAAGAGAGGAAAACCAAGTAGTTGTTAAATATATTCCATACAGGGCAAAAGATGATGAGGTTTGATTGGCAATCTGATGAAGACTATAGTGCATGGAGTAGTATGTATCTGAATGATGAATAAAGGTTATAAACAGCTTGTACAACTATTTTTGTCTTTTCTTGGTAGATATTTTTGAACCTTTATAACAAAAATTATGGTAATATTCACCATGAGTTTTAAATAAGGCGATCGCATACTTTGATCCTACGTAAGTGAAATCAATGATGAATATTTGTGTAATAGAATGTAGTTGTGTGTAATCATTTTGAGATGATAGGTGTCTCCTCTAGCATGAAGCTTGTTTGCTCCCTTGTTTTTTATAAAAGGGAATTCAGGGCTATGAGACGGGGTCCAAATTTTTTGGTCCCTTGAGTGTTCCGAATTTATGTTCCCAATAGAAAAGTTTAGGTGAAACAAAAAGTTGAAAAGGGTTATTTTACAAAGCAAAATAGAGGGAGTGTTATGCCTATAATTATGTAGGTTCTTGAAGGAGTTATGTATGAATTGTATTTTGACAGACACAACCGAATTATTTAATAGAAATATAATTCAAACCCATTTCTCTCTAGTGTATTATTCTATCATGTTTTGAATGCATATTATCAAGGATTTTATCATTCATTGTATTGTTGTGGTGTATGCATTTTCTGTTCATGCTTTGGTCTAAGGGGCTAATTAAATGCCTGAGTAAAATTGCAGAGTGATAGGAATATTTATAGGGATTTTGATAAGTAGTTTTGGGTTGTGGTTGCAAATATGATGTATTGTAAGGCAATATTATCTTAGGTTTATATGTTGTTAGATAAATTCTGTCGGAATGCATTTTATGCAGTATGAATTCATGTACCCAATGGAATAAGACACTTATCATAGCTAAGTGAATGCCTTGGTGTTGATTTTCTATTCAGAATCACCACTTGTTTTCTATAACCTGTTGAATATTGGAATATTTTCATTTACATGAATGTTGTCATGTGTTTTAATCATCTCATGCTCCAAACTAGTTGAGGATCACTGAGGAATTTGTCATTCCTGAGCATTCTCCCTTTCTATTGAGTATTTATATGATATTATCCACTTTTTTTCATGTGTAATTTGTGAGTGTGGCATATAAATTACAATTCGGCATGGGGATCACCCTCCCTGGTTTTGCAGAGCCTAAAGTGTAGAAGGATCTTGTATCCTTGTTATTTTTGGTCCAAGTCTGAAGATTATTAACAGTTGGAAGTGGTTGTCCATAGATATTTTACAAGAAAATAGCTTGGTCTCTATCTTGTGTCAGTGTAAACCCATTTTTAGGCACCAACAAGTTGCACCAAGATCTTCAAGTGCCACAGTAAGTTGCTTCTACAAACTAGAGTCCATTGATTCAATCTTTTAGATCTTCCTCAAGTTGTTAGGTTTTTTTGGAGGAACTAAGATTTGATACCAATTGTTGGAATCAATGAACACTAAGAGGGGGGTGAATCAGTGTTTTGCAATTTAAAAATTCATTAAACTGATTCTTAAACTACCAGATGCATAAGAATGAAAGTAAAGTGTAGAAACATAAACCAATCAACCATAAAACCATAACACCAATATTTTTATCTGGAAACCCAGAAAGGGAAAAAGCATAGTGGTATTTGAACCCACAATATTATTCGACTTTGATCAGGAGTATGATAATATTACAAAAAGGGGAATGCACTTGCATTTAGGCACACTGCCTAGAGCTCACTACTTAAATACAAAAGAGGGATACAACCCGGAGGACTCACTATGATAGAAATGATTACTAATTGAAGAATAACATCTACTAATGCCAAATAGTAGTTATGGTTAACTACAATCTGATTGTCTTCCTCTATTCTTCTTATCTACCCTACTTTTTTGCACAATCATATACAGGAGTACCAAAACTATATATTGATGCTAATTCGCTCATCATATATCAACATTCGCACATCTACCACATATTTTCTATATCAAAATTATCATACAAGTCGATCTTATATATCAGCATTAACAAAACAAGTCAATTCCCATGTTGGCTTCCAAAAACGGCATAACACGCAACATGAAATGTGTAACCAACAAGTCAGATCAATCTGACCACAAATCCATATGTAGACCTAAACAAGATGATAATAATCTTCACACATGTCGAAAAAATCTCCTTGAACTCGAAACCAATCACCAAAATCATTCCAAGGATTCTGGATCACACGTTACATCAAAATAGCTATGTTCTTCTTGCGTTACCAGATACCGGACCTTCAATCTCGCTCATGAATCAACACTGGAAGCTAGGATTATAGAATAAGCTGCCTCAAACCTCAAATCATCTGCCTCTATTACCGCAACCAAAATTATACAACCAAAATCAATATCTACACATTGTACTCATACTCTGCCAGTTACTATATTCCACCTTCCAGACTTATGCCTAATTAATAATGCAACTTCTGGTAAGTCAAATCTACATGTACCGAATATGATTTCTGAACTAGGTTGCCATCAATGACAACTCCTAAGCATTTCTCATGCATCAATCTTCACCGAAATAGTGTCTCTTTCCAACAAGATGACTCACCAAAATCAAGATAAGTCATCAATCACAAACAAGTTTCACATAACTAAGTGACCAACATCAGCCACATATGAGGGAGTAACTTTTACACAACACCTAAGGACACAATATCCAGGATTATTTTGAGAATTTATGCTAGACACAATAGACAATTGAGCCCTCCTATATTTCATTTTTATGCAACAATATATGCAATCATGATTTCTACTCTCTTGCAGTCATTTACTATTTTTAATGAAATGCAGTTCTTTTCTTAAGAAAGAAGAAGTATGCAATCATTTCATTGTGCAAGAAACACATGCAAAGGAACATAATGTCATGATCATATGAAGATACATTAATGCATGGCCAAACTTCACTTACATATTCACACTTATGCAACAATACATTTATTACTGAAACTGATATGTAATGCACTTTAATGCAACCACAACAATATCAACACATCATTGTCATTAATCATTCCAATTCCTTTAACATGTACAATAGTGCATTCTCGTGAACATGACAAACAATATACACAATTCAAGTTCAATAATTTATAATATATTAGAGCATGGATCACTTCTATCCCCATCACATCTGAATGAAACGTTATACAATGAGGATCACAATGCTCAATCAAGATCCAATCATAAGAATTTCAATCAAGTTCAATCTATGAAAAAATCATGCCATCCTACTAGGATTGCAACAGAAACAAGGCCAATCAAGAGCCTCTAACATCCATGATAACAAAAATCAACCACTAAGGATATCATCAAACCAACGGGAACTCCTCGACACAAAAGAGGGTCAAATAAATCCCAAACAAGAACACTCATCATATATCATGCTAAGCCAAATGAGGCAACACAATCACTATCGATAAAAGTACCCACACACACAAACCACTCAAAGGTCAAACAAGAGCTCACTCTCAGAAAACAATGCACCAAACAACTGACCTTTATCCCTCTCAAAAGGCTCTCTCATTGGGTTATGCATCCATCCCTAATAGGTGCATATAATCTAGCAGGTACTCTTCCTCCACCACATGCTACTTGGGATGGTTCATCTGGGACTCTCTACCATGCCACTCTAGGAACCCAAGCAACAATATAGAAACTAACTCACAAAATAAACACATGCACAACTATATACTAACAACATCAACTTCATGGGCAACAACATAACTAGAGATCGTAGAGTTGCAACATGGTCTCTAATACTAAATGTAATGCCCCACCAAGGAACCCTAGAGGATAAGAGAAAATTACATAAATAATACATGGAAATATATATTTTTTGAAGTAATAAAGTGTCATCATGTATAACGATGTAAATATAATACCCACCTCAAGGTAACATTAACCCTGTCGATAACCAACAACGCACATGCGACAAACGAAACACTCAAAAATTCCAAATGAACAAGGGGAAAATATCTCCAAAACATTAGGAAAAAGTCTAAGAGGCTTTAAAGATCACACAAGACCATTCTCAAAATTACCAATATTGATTCATCAAATAGGACAAACCGTTAGGTCCTAGGTGTCATAGATAGTCTTTGATGAAACCCTGAATGCAAACAGACACCCTCAACACTAATAAAACACACTCAAAACCAACTCAAGACCCCTTATAGGGTTCCCTAATGTAACTACCTTCACAAAACATCCAAAAGTGGGTCAAGTTGACCTCTATAGACCCCAAAATCATCTTTGAACTGAATGGGCAAGTTTAGGCTCCCGCATAGCAACTGAGTGTCCCCACTAGACACTAGCACACCAAAAGGACAGTAGCACAACATTCTAGTTTCCTATTCCTTTGTAGGTTTCCCAAGGCCACATTGCAATACTATACCTACGTTGGTGTCCTCTAGACTCATCAACTCATGTTGACGTCCTTGAGACGTGCATTGTGTTGGTATTAAGAATGTGTTGCATTAGTTTTGTCATTGATGTCAACACTTATCCTACTAGAGATATACACTTTTGATTTAGCATTATGGTTATATTGGTTTACTATTGAACCGACACATTGTGTTCACCAGCAAGATCAATGACTTATGCACAATCACCGGTATATGCTCACCAACAGGTTATATGGTTCACCGGCACAATTGATGACTTGTTATCATCTGGAGATCACTTGATTATGTCTAAGACATGGTTTGGATACTTGGTTTTGGTGTTTTGTTTATTTTTCTAATTGGGTTGATATATTTGTTGTTACCGGCAAATTGGTCTAGGTTATGGATCGGTATGTGTTATCTATTCCAGATCAGCATGGCACATTATGGAGATGATTTATTGATTGGATATTGTTGTAAATATATTGAGCCAACATGATGCATCACATCAAGACTTATTTGTAATTGATTTAATTGTAATATGCTTAGTAAGCCAACCTACACATTTGGTCTTAGGTTTTGTATATATGTAAGATCTCATTTGTGAGATGATACAAAGGATATGGTTGTGGTATGGTATTGTAACATGGTATGTGTGAATATTGAAGATCATATAAGAAGACCATAGAGAAGGTTCAAGGAAGATTTGAAGGTGTTTATCAGAGCTTAACCGGTACTGAATCCAACATTGGAGATGTTATTTTGAGCAGTCCATTATTCTAGGATTTAACCATCCTACTGTAGTCATTGCGACTCCGATTTGAGTAGTGTGCTCTAGGCGGTTGGCCTTTCTACATGTACAGACCCCATTTTTATACACATATTATCTGCAGTAGTATCATCTGATTGTGAGTAAGGTTTCCCACCATGGTTTTTCCCCTTACAAGGTTTCCACATCAAAATCTTTGTGTTATGTGTTGTGGATGTTGTTTCTCTTTCTGTTTCATGCATTAAATTTCACCGGTATTGATATTAACTGCTAATCTGTTAACCGGCAATAAGTTTGGTGTACTGGTATTAAGTATCAAGTTTTATTAAGCTATAATTGGGTTGAAATTCATTGGCAACTGATTCACCCCCCCTCCCCCCTCTCAGTTGCCTTTCTGGTTCCTAACACGTTGTCCAAAACTAGTGAGATTCCCAAATGGATTGTGTGAAGCCCTAGATACACTAAATCCCCCAGTGAAGTTGGAACGACCATTTGATTCCTGATTTAAAATAATTAGGCAAAATGGTGAGAAAATGGGTTGTCTTGAGACATTGGGTCACCAGATCACTCCTATAAGACAATCAAAGTCTAGGAGGACTCTCTTCACCACCACTCAACCCAGTTCACCCACAACTAGCACAAAGGGACACTTAGGTATCCAACACAACTTAAATCCACAATTGGACTCCAAGTAATAGACAAGAGATGGTTTTGGTTAAGCCCAGATTGGTTCATGAGAGCTCAATCCAACAAGGGCTTGGTCAATGTCACACGACCATAATAGGAGATGACCAATTCATTCTCTA
Source organism: Cryptomeria japonica (assembly GCF_030272615.1). Lineage (NCBI taxonomy): Eukaryota > Viridiplantae > Streptophyta > Pinopsida > Cupressales > Cupressaceae > Cryptomeria > Cryptomeria japonica. Next base: position 479,523,031 of record NC_081408.1, on the reverse strand, counting down.
ATACAATGAGAAATAAATCTACATTAATTTTAAGCACCAAACTAGGTGTTCCTATAATAAAATTACAATATAGAATCAAATAAAAATCATGCAAGATCATGCTAGGTGGTCACTTCCAACATCAGACCGAGTAAAGATTCCTTAGTTTATTACAATGAGCTACAATTACATACATCTCCTCTTGGAGTATTCCATATACAAATCATCAAAGAATAAAATTCTACATCCATATACATAGCTTACAATTGCAAGAAATGAGATAAAGAGAAAAAAAAGTTTTGTTTAAGGAGAAGGAGCTCTTCAACCACCCACAATAGAAGTCCTTTGGTTGGCAATGCCACCCAACCATTTGGAACTTGTAGGTGCTAACCCCACCATTATCATGGAGATAGTCACATGGCCCAAATAGTCACCCACTCAAGTAAGAGGTACACATAGGCTCACACAAGAGCAAACATGGAGTAATACTCACCATGAACATATAATCAACCAAGAACATAATGCCACATCAATATATAAATAGAAAGAGAGGTATAACCTCAATATAAACCATATGCAACACAAGTATGAAAGTGTAAGGAAGTTACGTAGCAGAACAACTTCCTACACTAACCTTGAGATGAGGGTAATGTGAAAACTTCTATAGATATTTACAACCGTTACAACAACTAAAAAAAATGACATAAATAGCATACATAACAGAACACAATGATTTACGTGGGGAAAACCCTTTTGGGAGAAAAACCCCACACTCCAAAATCATCCCAATATACTATTTAGAAATCAATAATAGATTACAATATACTTCTAGAGAAAGCTTTCCATAGGAGTATCACCAACTAGATATTCAAAGGTAATTCAGTCGCTATAAGATTCTTACACACAACCTCCATTTCACTCACCTCATATATAGGAGATACAATACATGAAATTGTCCAATGGTATTACAAAACCATGGGATAAAACCACCCAATAAAGTGGAACCAATATTATCTCCAATCCCAGATAGCCTATTATATGTCAAAACACACATCAACATGTTTACCTCCCTTTTATAGCTCATTTATGTTTCTGATGCATTTTTATATTTCCTATTTCAAGAAACCAAACTTTTGGAGGCCATAACTTGTGAATAGTATATCTGATTGACAAACCATTTGAAGTACTGGAAATCTCAAGACATGATCTATCACCTCGTAACCCACTATTCTAGTTATGAACACTTTTATGGACATTTAGGAGACTCTAAATCTCTCAAAATTGAATTTAAAACTTTCATCACAACTTTCAAAAATGAAAACTTTAATATCTTCAAATCTAGTTATGATCTTTCAATGAAAATTTATTGGCCTGCTTAACTAACCAATCTGAAGCTTTGGGAAAAATTCAATCCAATTAGTGCTTAAACAAAAAAACGTACTATAAATAGTAACTTTATGTAAATGCAAGGTTGAGACACCATTTTACCAACATTCTCCCACTTGTCAAACACCTTGCAAGAGCAAAGGGAGTATATACATAATAAATTAATTGATAGGGGCCATGAGACCCAATGTGAAAATTTTCATCAAATTCTCTACCTTAACTAGTTTCACCTTACCATCTTCGACCATATCTCTAACAAAATAATATTGAACATCAATGTGCTTTGTTTGAGCATGAAATATTGGGTTCTTAGCTAGGCAGACCACACTTTGATTGCTATAATAAATTGTTGTTGAATCATGTTTTACTCCAATATTTGAATATAGTCTTTTAAGCCAAATGGATTCTTTACAAGCATGAGTAGCTACCATATACTATGTTTCTATGGTGGAAAAAGCAACCACAGCCTATCACTTACACATCCAGCTAATTGCACCACCAAATAAAAAAAACACATAAGCATTGGTGGATCTTCTTCTATCAATATTACCTGCCTAGTCTCAGTACACATAACCATGAATATGACGGGAAATCATGTCTCCTACTAAATTACCATGATAACACAAACAATACTCTGAGGTACCCTTCAAATATCTAAAGACTCTTTTAACTACGTCCCAATGAACTCTACTAGGATAAGACATATATCTAGAAATAACTCTCATTACTTGGGCAATGTCTGGTCTAGCATAGACCATAGCATACATCAAACTTCCAACTGCACTCTGATCGGGATGTAGGATAATCTAAAATAGATAATTTTATTCTAACTGTAAAAGGAACACACAATGGTCTAAAATCCTACATGTTGAGCCTCCGTAAAACTGAATTCACATACTTACTCTGGCCTAACCATAGCTTTTTGTTCACTCTATCTCTTCTAATCTCCATCCCAAGAATGTTTTTTTCTACACCAAGATCTTTCATTTCAAATTCAGCCACAAGTTGAGACTTTAGTTCTAAAATTATACCTTTCCCTTTACCAATTTTTAATATATAAGAAATGATCACCATCAGATTTATAATAAACACAATGATCTGATTTAGAACACTCAAATCCCAAACTCAACACATATGTATCAAATTTTTGGTACCACATCCTAGGACTCTGTTTGAGACCATACAAAGATTTCTTTAATTCATGAACTAAATTACTTGTACCTTTAACCACAGAGTGCTCTATCTATGTCATTAAATATCCTCCTCCAAATCTCCATGAAGGAAAATAGTTTTCACATCCATTTTCTTGACCTCTAAATAATTAGCAGAAACAATAGAAATCAAAAATATAATTGATGTCATTTTTGCAACAGGAGAAAATATCTCACCATAATCAACATCCTCAACCTGAGAGTAGCCTTTCGCAACTAACCTTGCTTTATACTTCTCAACACCTCCATCTGAACCAATATTTTTCTTGAACACCCATTCACAACCAACATGTTTTCATCCTTTAGAAAATGGTACAAGATCTGATGTATCATTCTTATTAAAAGTTGTCATTTCTTCTTCCATAGGAATCTTCCAGGATTTTGCATCATTCATACCTAGTGCCTCTTCTATAGATCCAAATTCATCCATATTAGTATGTGAAGAAAAAATACATCTCCAATCATTAGGTGAATACCTTTTAGGTGGTTGTGTATGTCTTGTAGACCTTTGAACAAGTTGAGTTGGAGGTTCTTCCTCCTTTGAAGATTCAGATCTGGATGAGCTCTCCTGATCAACTTCTTGTCTATCTACGGGTTTTGATTCAACTCTTTCAGGTCTAGAAGGGAATTGAATCGCATCTTCCTATTTAGTTTGTTCTGGCTATAATGTAACAAAAATAGACTTCATTTCTCTAAAAATAACACTTCTACTATGTATAACCTTTTGTACAACAGGGTCCCAAAGCTTGTATCCTTTCACACCATAACTGTATCCGATGAAGATACATTTTGTAGCCATGTTCTCTAAATTTGTTTGCTTCTCCTTTGGCACATGTACATATGCCTCACAACCAAAAAATATAAGGTTTCCAATGAAGGCTTGTGACCCATTCATGCCTCCATGGGCGATTTATCAACAAGAGCTGATGTAGGAGACCTATTAATTAGGTAGCAAGCAGTGGCAACAACGTTAGCCCAAAACTTTTGTTCTAGATTGGAACACCACTCAACATACTCCTAGCCTTCTCTATCAATGTCCTATTTATTCTTTCCATAACTCTATTTTTTTGTGGAGAATACGGAGTTGTATTCTATTTATTAATGCCACAATCTTTACAAAATCTATCAAAATCATTAGAGAAAAATTCACTGCCATTATCAGTCCTCAAACATTTTATTTTCTTTTCAGTCTACAACTCAACCATTGTTTTAAATTCCTTAAATCAACTAAAAAACTTCAAATTTACTCTTTAGAAAGTATACCCATTTCCTTCTACTAAAATCATCAATAAATGAAATATAATATGTGGATTTTCCAATGGAGGGAACATCTACAAGACCAAACACATTCAAATGAATAAGATCCAAAAAAACCACAAGATTTATGAGAACTCGAGTAAAACTAAATGTGGTTTTATTTTCCATAAATGCAATGGTCACAAAATCAAAGTCAATATTACAATCATTCAAACATTCAAAAAGGTTTTTTATTTTTCAAATTCCTTAGACCCTTTTCTCCAATGTGGTCAAGCCTCTAGTGCTATAACAATCTTCTCTACATGTAAGTTTACTTCAAACTAGAGAGCATTATTAGCTACCCAAAAGCCATATCCATATGTTGAAGGTGAAACCATCGAACCTTCCAACTAAGTGTCCATAGATTTACTTTTTACAAAAGTGCTATTACACTCAATAGTGAATGCTTCTAGCTTATACAGAGTGCCAAGTCTGTGAGGCCTCACCTCGACTCAGTCTGACATTCAGTGGATTTTATATTTTAGACTATTATGGATACTTTATTTTGATGCATTTTGAGACTTAGAATTTATATGATTTCAGGACTTGGATAACATTGCTATGATTTGATGATTTACTTACATGCTTTATGAGATAGAACACTACATAATTGTTAGATAGGATGATATTGCAATGTTAGATGTCGTTATTGAATTTGCAGGACTTTACTCTGAATATAGAACCATGATGTATGTTTAGTTTATGTGAATTGGGATGAAATTGCTTATGTGAATTTGCTTGATAAAAGATGCATTCAATCTGTGCAGATGAAAATTGTATGCAAGTGATGATGTGCATTGTTATAGTATTGAATTATATTATATTTGGATATTTGGAAGTACTAATGTGTAAATTGAGATGCGTAGGAAATTTACCATGTGACCATGGAAAATTACGGAGAATCAAACCTAGACTTATGTATGTTCGTAAAGCCAGGGTTTGTCTATTTGGAGAGACAACACCCTGTTTGTGTTGTATTTTATTCATAACTATATATGCTGCATGAGTGTTAAAGTGTTAATTAAATTTTAATGTGTAAAAACCTCAAGAGACAGTTTCATGTTTTATTTTTGTAAAAATGTTTTAATTGTGTCACTTGACACATGTGTATTTAAATTTAATTATTTTGTCTCTTGGAAGGAAAGTGTTTAATTATAGTTTCTTAAATAAATTAATGTGTTGTCATAAATACTTTGGGAATATAATATTTGGAGTGGTCAACTTATGTTTGACCCGAAAATAAACTTCAGAGGGGTTTAAAATGGGTTAAATGAACACCTAGGGGTAGTTTAATAGGGTTTCCTAAAGCCCATAAGGTATACCTAGGGGTTAGGGGTAATTTTAGGCAAGTTTCTACTTTATAATAACTTTTTTAACGCTTTAAAAATTGGCTTTTTTGAGTTGAGCGAAAATTGAAAATTGAAGTGAAATCAAATCAAGATTTTTCCTTTTGGGAAGGAGAGTCTTTTTGCATTTTTGCTTTCTTTCTTCTTTTTGTTTTTTTTGAGAATCCTGTGAGAACTCAGTGAGAGAGCTTCTTAAGGAAGATTTTTGGGAATAGTAGGGTAATCACCCACTCTCCATTTTTGGAGATAGAAGAAAATTTGGAAGGAAAAATAATGTTATGGGATAGAGAAAATTGAATAAAAAAAAAAGATTTGTGGATTGGGCAGCTCTTCTTCAGATATCATTATAACCTTTGGGCAGATTAAGGTTGGTTTTCAACTTTTACTCTTAATGTCTTCTTCTTGTTTATGTCTGGAAGTTGTTGAATAAGAAATCTGTACTCTTGAAAGTTTATGTGAGAAATTCTTTTGGTGTTTTGTTTTTTTTGAATTGATGTGTTTTGGGAGTTTTCTCAAGATCTCTTACTCTTGGGAGAGAAGAGGATCTTGAGGGTGGTAGCAGTGACAGCCCTCGAGTGAGAGACTCTTTTTTGAGAGCGATCACAAGGGATCTTTGTGTGACCCTTGCTACATGGCCTGTTTGTGCAATGGGGGTCATAAGGAGGGATATAAGGCTAGAATGCCTTTGGGGGGCATAAGGATTAAGGAGTTGAGATTCTTGATATTTTTATTGTGCCATGAGGTGGCTTCTTGTTTATTTCATACTTGCAGTTCTCCTCAGGGTATTTGGTCCACTACCACCCATTGAAAATGTTCATCACCAGAATGTGGTGCTGTGAAAGCCAAGTTGGGAATGTGTCTGAAAAAAAAAATTTGTATGCAAAGCTTTCTATGTGTTTGCCTGTTTGTTACCCGTCTAGGAATTGGTTCTCCGAGCTCGGGGGTGGCTACCAGTTAGCCTAGGCTGGGAGGTGAGCACTCCGTGGTCATATTTGTGTTTTCTATTATGCAGGAAATTCAGAGGAAAGAGAATAGGAATCATGAGAGGGATTCAGAAGATTGTTATTGAAGATACTTGAATTTCAGTTGCAGATGTTTGTTTATAGTTGTTAAAGATATATGCCTCATTCATAAAAAAAAAGGAAGCAAGTTGTAATTTGTGAAAGTAGAGTTGAAGTCTTACTGTTGTGACTATTCAGAGAAAACAATTCTGTAAAATTGGTAGAATATCTTAGAGATGTTTTAAAAAAAAAAGAAAAGCTTGTTATTTCTACTTCTGGTTTATTTGAAAAAGAAAAGTTAATTTGTGTTGCTTGCAAAAGCTTCTTGAATTTTGGAAGAAAATAAAAGAATTGTTTTCATTTAGATTCTACCTATATTTTTACTTGAGGCAAATAGAAGTTTATTATTGTTGAAAGATTTTTATGTATTTTTAATAAAATAGTAGTTTTATATAAATATTAGATTAGAGGAGAAAAATCAATAAAAAAATTCCTTTTATTCTAGAGAAGAATATTTTGTATCTTTTTAAAAAGAATTTTAATTTGTATTATAGTTGGCAATGATTTTAAAAGCTTATTGGTTATATATATATATATATATATATATATATATATATATATATATATATATATATATATATATATATATATATATATATATATATATATATATATATATGATTTATCTTTATGTGTTTTCCCTTTATTAAATTAGCTTAAAATTTTGCATGTAAATTCTTTTTTTTTTTTAAATTGATATGTATTTTTATTGGAATAAATTTCATCTTTTAAGTTATGTATATATATATATATATATATTTATATATATTTATATATATATATATATATATATTTTTATATATGATATTTAAAAAAAAAAAAAAAACTAAAAAAAAATTAAGTTTTGGGTCCCCGCAGACTCCACTGTGTGTACGCACAGTGGACGACCGCGCGGCGCCCACTGTGTGCACACACAGTGGAGCCACTTGCAGCTCCCACTGTGTGGGCACACAGTGGACGGCCACGGCCGCCACTGTGTGGCAACACAGTGGAGCCGCCAGCGGCGCCCACTGTGTGGGCACACAGTGGTGCCGCGGCGCCCACTGTGCGCTCACACAGTGGCGCGCGCGCGGCCAAGTTTGTTTGCTCCCTCCATGACCTACAGTTAAATGGTTTTCATGGCCGCCAAGGGCTTCGGCCCAGCCAAAAAACCTTGTCTGTAAAAAAATATAAATGGTTTCATGGCCACCAAGGGCTTCGGCCCAGCCAAAAATATTAACAGTTAAAAAAAATATATAGGGTTTAAACCCTAGCCGAGTGGGGCTAGGGCAATTTGATATTAAATAAAATAATAAATAAGTTATTTTGATTATACAAGAAATAAGAGGGGAGATTAAACCCCTAATTAGGGTTGGGGGAGATATGAAACAAATTTTAGGAAGATATAATGTTTTATAAATTTAGAATTAAAACATTGGCATCTATGCCAAATATATATATATATATATATAGGTGTATATATATATATATGTAAATACATGAATCTTGAAGTATTGAGAATAAGTAATTAATTTATAAATATATATATATATATGCATATACAAATATGTATATATGTATATATTTAAAAAAAAAAATCTTGATTTTAATATTGGGATGAATTATAAAGAGAAATATAAAAGAATTGTAAAGAGAATATAGTCATATTGGAGGATAAATTAAATATCTTTCCTATTTCCTTCAGTTTAAATAATTCAATAAGACTATTGACTAAGTATCTCTTGGAGATAGAATTTAACTAGTAGGTTTTCCGCAATTAAAATTTAACGATTAATCGATGCTTAGTTCGTTTCGGAATTAGCTCGAGTTTAATAATGAAAATTTCTTTAACGTTTGTCGCAAGAGTGAACTTGTTAATTAAATTAGTATCTTTTAAAAAAAAAAATTGTTCTGTTTTTGCCCTAGATTTTGGGCATGACATTTTGGTATCAGAGCAAGGTTTCCACACTAGGAGCCTTACTCACTTACATTTCACCTTAAATTTATTTAAAAATTATTTTGTTAAATGGAATTTTGCATTTAAATAAATTTAATTCTCAAAGAAATAAATTAATTGTTTGTCTTTTTCCTCTTAGGATGCCTCCGTTGACGCGACAAGCTCGCAAGCGCGGACAGGGTCCTAGACGTGAGTGCATAGCACACGATGAGGTAGAGAGGGAGGCATCGGTTCTAGAGGAGAACCCAGAAGCACCTCCCGAATAGCCAAATGAACCTAACCGAAACTTTTTAGCAGCCATTCAGAATCTTATTGGTATTGTTCAGGAAAGGATCCCAGCAGAGAACCCTCAGGTTAGGAGTCATGACTCTGGGAGTCATAGATCTGTTGATAGAGAATGAAGCAGGAGCCTAGCTCCGATTCCTGTAGAGAGTCAGGGTGGTAATGAGCCAGAGTCAGTGCATATGCCAGGACCACCTCCTGCGGTGGAACCAGTTTATTTTGAGAGAGGCCATCGAGATCCAGGGGATCTCATCAGGGAGGTCATGCGCCTCCAACCACCATCCTTTGGAGGTTCTATAGATGGAGTAGAGGCCGAGGCATGGCTTCTGAGTCTTGAGAGGTGCTTTGCGTTGCGTTCTTATGAGAGCAACTTGAAAGCACATGTTGCAGTTCATCTTCTGAGAGGGACAGCCTCCACCTGGTGGAAACAGGAAGAGTACAAATGCGGATTAGTTCCTGATACACTCACTTGGGAGATATTCACAGAGAGGTTCCGTGAGAGGTACCTATCAGAGCACTTTAGGCAGCGTCGTATAGACGAATTTCATGATCTCCAACAAAAAGGCTTGTCAGTAACCCAGTATGAGAGTAAATTCTTTGAGTTGTTGCCATATGTAGATTATCTTAAGGATGAGAAACTTCTTGTAAACCGCTTCATCAGGGGATTGAATGCCGGTATAGCCGGGCCTGTTAGGATGTCCGCTCCAGAGAGCCTTCGGGTTGCTGTAGAGAAGGCACTGATTGCCGAGGAAATTCAGGTTAGACCTCAGGACAATAGGGATCGGTATCAAAACCAAAATCCCGCACCTCAGACTTATGGATTCCAGAAACCACATTGGAAAGGGAACAACCGAAATTCTCAGGGGTTCTCCAAACCCCCTCCTCCACAACAGACACCATAGAACCAGAGGCAGAAGCCTCCACAGTATCCGCAGGGCTCCAAGCCCAAGCAGTGGCAGACGCAGGGACAAAAACGTGATCAGAGAGCACAGGGGCAGTACACACAGCCGACGGGGACTCAGCAGTCCTCTAGGGGTGGGTACAGCGGATCCAGTAGGATAGGAGGTCAGTCATTCTCTAGGCCTCAGGGTGCCCAGTTCCAGGCACGGGGTGCTTGCTTTACTTGTGGAGCCATGGGGCATTTGGCGAGGGATTGCCCTTAGGGACAGGTAGCAGGGAGTCAGCGGATGGCCGCTTCGGAGCCGACAGTTGGTGATATGGGCAAGTCCCATAGAGTATTCGCAGCGGTTGACAACCGCCAGGCTGATCATCAGGCCACGGTTATCAAATCTTCAGGTATTATCAGAGGTAACAATGTATCTATTTTGTTTGATTCAGGAGCTACTGACTCCTTTATATCTCCATTGGTTGTGGAGCGTTGCGGGCTAGTGGCAACTAGGCAGGATGTCAGATGGGAAGTGGAATTAGCTTCAGGGGCTAGAGTGTCAGTGGAATCAGAGGTTAGGGCATGTCAGTTGTAGATTGGCAAGACCACCACTGTAGTAGACCTTAGAGTGACTCCACTTGGATCTTATGGAATCGTACTTGGCATGGATTGGCTTTATGCCCACAAAGCCAAGATGGATTGCCGCCTGAAAAGGATCGAGTGTGAGAATGATCATGGTTCGCCCATAGTTATCACCGGGATTCAGAGGCCCGTGTCTCTTCGTATGATCTTGACAATGCAGCTTAAGCGGAGCATGCGGAAGGGATGTCAGCTTTTTGCTATCACTATCAGTGACAGAGGAGAAGAGGAGGAAAAAGAAACATCGCTAGATGACCATCCTATCCTTCAGGGATATTCAGATGTATTTCCTTTAGAGTTACCGGGAATGCCTCCCCGCAGAGAGATTGATTTTCATATAGACCTAGTACCAGGAGCCGAGCCAGTTTCCAGAGCACCTTATAGAATGACCACCAATGAGCTTAATGAACTTAAAATTTAGCTTGAGGAACTTCTTGAGAAGGGTCATATCCATCCTAGTGTATCCCCGTGGGGTGCACCAGTCATCTTCGTTAAGAAGAAGGATGGATCTCTACGATTGTGTATGGATTATCGGCAGCTAAATAAAGTAACCATCAAGAACCGATATCCTTTGCCCAGGATTGATGATTTATTTGACCAGCTTCAGGGTGCAAAAGTCTTTTCCAAAATAGATCTGAAGTCAGGATACCACCAGTTGAGAATAGTGGAAAGTGATATCCACAAGACCGCATTTCGCACTAGATATGGTCACTATGAGTTTACCGTAGTCCCCTTTGGACTTACGAATGCCCCGGCAGTTTTTATGAGTCTCATGAATGGGGTGTTCCGTACCTTTCTGGACCGTTTTGTTATTGTGTTCCTCGATGATATACTGATATATTCTCGGAATGAGAAGGAGCATGAGGAGCACCTGAAATAGGTATTGCAGTGTTTGCGGGATAACCAGTTGTTTGGCAGCCTATCGAAGTGTGCTTTCTTTCGATCTGAGGTCAAGTACCTTGGACACGTTATTTCCGGTGATGGGATCTCAATGGATCCATCAAAGATTAGGGCTATTATGGATTGGCCAGCGCCTACCAGTGTGACAAAGGTCAGGAGTTTCATGGGTTTAGCAGGATATTACCGACGTTTTGTCGAGGGTTTCTCTAGAGTTGCACACCCTATTACCTCTCTTCAGTGTAAAGGGAAGAAATTTGAGTGGACAAAGAAGTGCGAGAAGGCCTTTCAGGAACTCAAGAAGGCACTTACTAGCGCTCCTATCCTTGTTGTACTAGATCCTTCAGCTGATTTCATGGTCTGTACAGATGCTTCCCTAGAGGGTTTAGGGGCAGTTCTTATGCAGGGTGGTAGGGCCATAGCTTTCGAGTCTAGGAAACTTAAGACTCATGAACTTAATTATCCCACTCACGATCTTGAGCTCGCAGCAGTAGTGCATGCACTTGTGAGGTGGAGACATTTCCTTTTAGGTCATCACTTCGAGTTGCATTCAGATCATCAGAGTCTTCAGTACATCTTCACTCAGCCGAACCTTAATGCACGTCAGAGGAGATGGATGGAGTTTTTGTGCGAATATGATTTTGACGTTCACTACATCAAAGGAAAGGAAAATGTAGTTGCAGATGCTTTGAGTAGGAGACATCATGAGGTTTACACCATATCCATGGGCACAGACTTGAGGGACCGTATACTTCGGCGCTTGTCAGAGGATGGATGGTATGCAGAGGTATGTCAGGTATTACGTTCTCAGGTTACTCTAGAAGGGAAATATGCGGATTATTCTTTGGAGTCCGATGGACTATTACACCACAGAGGGCGCATTTATGTACCTTCCTCCGGAGGGTTGCAAGAGTTCATTGTCTCAGAAGCTCATAGAGCTCCTTATGCAGTGCATCCCGGGGTTAAGAAGTTGCATGCAGACTTGAGACAGTTGTATCATTGGTCGAGAATGCGGCAGCTCATTGCTGAGATAGTAGCTCGGTGTCTCGAGTGTCAGAGGGTAAAGGCGGAGCACCACCATCCTGGTGGGTTGCTTTAGTCTCATGCTATACCAGAGTGGAAATGGGATACTATATCCATGGATTTCATCATTGGTCTCCCTATGTCTTCTCATCGCCATGATGCTATCTTGGTGACAGTTGACAAGTTGACCAAAGTAGCTCACTTTTCACCAGTTCGTACTACATTCACAGCTCCAGCAGTAGCACAGGTGTTCTTGCGAGACATTGTCAGACTACATGGCGTACCCCGCAAGATTATTTCTGATAGGGATTCTCTTTTCACTTCCACCTTTTGGAAGTCATTACAGGCAGCTATGGGCACTAAGCTCAATTTCAGTATAGCCTATCACCCGGAGACAGATGGTCAGACAGAGAGGGTCAATTAGGTGTTCGAGGATATGCTTCGTATGTACGTCATGGATCATCAGACCTGGTGGGAGGAGTATCTTCCTTTAGTGGAGTTTGCCTATAACAATGGGCATCACACTTCTTTGGGGATGCCACCTTACCAGGCATTATACGGTAGGCCTTGCAGGACGCCCTTGAGTTGGGATCGCATAGAGGATAGAGTTGCTATTGGTCCTGAGTTAGTTCAGGATATGGAGCAGCAGGTGGATTTGATTAGGCAGCGTCTCAGAGAGGCTCAGGATAGACAGAAGAAGTATGCCGATGCAAAGAGGATAGACCGTAGTTACTTGGTTGGAGACAAAGTTTTCCTGAGAGTGCGACCGCATAAGAGTCTGATCCGTTACGGAAAGGGTTCTAAGCTCGCACCTCGCTTTGTAGGACCTTTTGAGATTTTGGAGAGGATAGGCCCAGTTGCCTACCATTTAGCTTTGCCACCTAGCCTGTCACGCATCCACGATGTGTTTCATGTTTCAGTTTTGAGAAAATATATCTATGATGAGTCTCACCTTTTAGATTGGGATGCCTTGCAGGTGGAGTCGGACGGGCAGCTAGCTTTCGAGCCCATTCGCATTTTGGCATGCCGGACATTGGCCCTTCGAGGTCGAGAGCTGGACCAGGTTAGGGTCCAGTGGGATTGTTATGATGAGGTTACGGCTTCATGGGAGGACGCAGCACGTATGAGATCAGAGTACCCTCACCTCTTTGATGAACTCCAGGAGGAAGTTCATGCCTAGAGGGGGAGGATGTGAGGCCTCACCTCGACTCAGTCTGACATTCAGTGGATTTTATATTTTAGACTATTATCGATACTTTATTTTGATGCATTTTGAGACTTAGAATTTATATGATTTCAGGACTTGGATAACATTGCTATGATTTGATGATTTACTTACATACTTTATGAGATAGAACACTACATAATTGTTAGATAGGATGATATTGCAATGTTAGATGTCGTTATTGAATTTGCAGGACTTTACTCTGAATATAGAACCATGATGTATGTTTAGTTTATGTGAATTGGGATGAAATTGCTTATGTGAATTTGCTTCATAAAAGATGTATTCAATCTGTGCAGATGAAAATTGTATGCAAGTGATGATGTGCATTGTTATAGTATTGAATTATATTATATTTGGATATTTGGAAGTACTAATGTGTAAATTGAGATGCGCAGGAAATTTACCATGTGACCATGGAAAATTACGGAGAATCAAACCTAGACTTATGTATGTTCGTAAAGCCAGGGTTTGTCTATTTGGAGAGACAACACCCCATTTGTGTTGTATTTTATTCGTAACTGTATATGCTGCATGAGTGTTAAAGTGTTAATTAAATTTTAATGTGTAAAAACCTCAAGAGACAGTTTCATGTTTTATTTTTGTAAAAATGTTTTAATTGTGTCACTTGACACATGTGTATTTAAATTTAATTATTTTGTCTCTTGGAAGGAAAGTGTTTAATTATAGTTTCTTAAATAAATTAATGTGTTGTCATAAATACTTTGGGAATATAATATTTGGAGTGGTCAACTTATGTTTGACCCGAAAATAAACTTCAGAGGGGTTTCAAATGGGTTAAATGAACACCTAGGGGTAGTTTAATAGGGTTTCCTAAAGCCCATAAGGTATACCTAGGGGTTAGGGGTAATTTTAGGCAAGTTTCTACTTTATAATGACCTTTTTAACGCTTTAAAAATTGGCTTTTTTGAGTTGAGCGAAAATTGAAAATTGAAGTGAAATCAAATCAAGATTTTTCCTTTTGGGAAGGAGAGTCTTTTTGCATTTTTGCTTTCTTTCTTCTTTTTGTTTTTTTTGAGAATCCTGTGAGAACTCAGTGAGAGAGCTTCTTAAGGAAGATTTTTGGGAATAGTAGGGTAATCACCCACTCTCCATTTTTGGAGACAGAAGAAAATTTGGAAGGAAAAATAATGTTATGGGATAGAGAAAATTGAATAAAAAAAAAAAGATTTGTGGATTGGGCAGCTCTTCTTCAGATATCATTATAACCTTTGGGCAGATTAAGGTTGGTTTTCAACTTTTACTCTTAATGTCTTCTTCTTGTTTATGTCTGGAAGTTGTTGAATAAGAAATCTGTATTCTTGAAAGTTTATGTGAGAAATTCTTTTGGTGTTTTGTTTTTTTTGAATTGATGTGTTTTGGGAGTTTTCTCAAGATCTCTTACTCTTGGGAGAGAAGAGGATCTTGACGGTGGTAGCAGTGACAGCCCTCGAGTGAGAGACTCTCTTTTGAGAGCGATCACAAGGGATCTTTGTGTGACCCTTGCTGCATGGCCTGTTTGTGCAATGGGGGTCATAAGGAGGGATATAAATCTAGAATGCCTTTGGGGGGCATAAGGATTAAGGGGTTGAGATTCTTGATATTTTTATTGTTCCATGAGATGGCTTCTTGTTTATTTCATACTTGCAGTTCTCCTCAGGGTATTTGGTCCACTACCACCCATTGAAAATGTTCATCACCAGAGTGTGGTGCTGTGAAAGCCAAGTTGGGAATGTGTCTGAAAAAAAAAATCTGTATGCAAAGCTTTCTATGTGTTTGTCTGTTTGTTACCCGTCTAGGAATTGGTTCTCCGAGCTCGGGGGTGGCTACCAGTTAGCCTAGGCTGGGAGGTGAGCACTCCGTGGTCATATTTGTGTTTTCTATTATGCAGGAAATTCAGAGGAAAGAGAATAGGAATCATGAGAGGGATTCAGAAGATTGTTATTGAAGATACTTGAATTTCAGTTGCAGATGTTTGTTTATAGTTGTTAAAGATATATGCCTCATTCATAAAAAAAAAAGGAAGCAAGTTGTAATTTGTGAAAGTAGAGTTGAAGTCTTACTGTTGTGACTATTCAGAGAAAACAATTCTGTAAAATTGGTAGAATATCTTAGAGATGTTTTTAAAAAAAAAGAAAAGCTTGTTATTTCTACTTCTGGTTTATTTGAAAAAGAAAAGTTAATTTGTGTTGCTTGCAAAAGCTTCTTGAATTTTGGAAGAAAATAAAAGAATTGTTTTCATTTAGATTCTACCTATATTTTTACTTGAGGCAAATAGAAGTTTATTATTGTTGAAAGATTTTTATGTATTTTTAATAAAATAGTAGTTTTATGTAAATATTAGATTAGAGGAGAAAAATCAATAAAAAAATTCCTTTTATTCTAGAGAAGAATATTTTGTATCTTTTTAAAAAGAATTTTAATTTGTATTGTAGTTGGCAATGATTTTAAAAGCTTATTGGTTTTATATATATATATATATATATATATATATATATATATATATATATATATATATATAGATATATATATATATATATATATATATCTGATTTATCTTTATGTGTTTTCCCTTTATTAAATTAGCTTAAAACTTTTCATGTAAATTCTTTTTTTTTTTTAAATTGATATGTATTTTTATTGGAATAAATTTCATCTTTTAAGTTATGTAAATATCAAAATATATATATATATATATATATTTATATATTATATATATATTTTTTTTTTAAAAGTAAAAAAAAATTAAGTTTTGGGTCCCCGCGGACTCCACTGTGTGTACGCACAGTGGACGACCGCGCGGCGCCCACTGTGTGCACACACAGTGGAGTCGCTTGCAGCTCCCACTGTGTGGGCACACAGTGGACGGCCACGGCCGCCACTGTGTTGCCACACAGTGGGCGCCGCCAGCGGCACCCACTGTGTGGGCACACAGTGGTGCCGCGGTGCCCACTGTGCGCTCACACAGTGGCGCGCACGTGGCCAAGTTTGTTTGCTCCCTCCGTGACCTGCAGTTAAATGGTTTTCATGGCCGCCAAGGGCTTCGGCCCAGCCAAAAAACCTTGTCTGTAAAAAAATATAAACGGTTTCATGGCCACCAAGGGCTTCGGCCCAGCCAAAAATATTAACAGTTAAAAAAAATATATAGGGTTTAAACCCTAGTTGAGTGGGGCTAGGGCAAGTTGATATTAAATAAAATAATAAATAAGTTATTTTGATTATATAAGAAATAAGAGGGGAGATTAGACCCCTAATTAGGGTTGGGGGAGATATGAAACAAATTTTAGGAAGATATAATGTTTTTTAAATTTAGAATTAAAACATTGGCATTTATGCCATATATATATATATATATATATATATATATATATATATATATATATATATATATATATATATATATATATATGTAAATACATGAATCTTGAAGTATTGAGAATAAGTAATTAATTTATAAATATATATATATATGCATATACAAATATGTATATATGTATATATTTTAAAAAAAAAATCTTGATTTTAATATTGGGATGAATTATAAAGAGAAATATAAAAGAATTGTAAAGAGAATATAGTCATATTGGAGGATAAATTAAATATCTTTCCTATTTCCTTCAGTTTAAATAATTCAATAAGACTATTGACTAAGTATCTCTTGGAGATAGAATTTAACTAGTAGGTTTTCCGCAATTAAAATTTAACAATTAATCGATGCTTAGTTCATTTCGGAATTAGCTCGAGTTTAATAATGAAAATTTCTTTAATGTTTGTCGCAAGAGTGAACTTGTTAATTAAATTAGTATCTTTTAAAAAAAAAATTTGTTCTGTTTTTGCCCTAGATTTTGGGCATGACATTTCTAACACCTCTAGCAATCACCATAGAACCCTTAACCATTTTACATCCTACATCAAAAAATACTACCTGCACACCTATATCTCTCAGTTTACTCATAGATAATATATTTCATTTTAGTCTAGGGATATGCAACACACCACTAACCCTTTTTATTCTACCATCAAGAAACTTGATTCTAACTTTACCACAACCAATAATATCTAAATGTAAATAATCATCCAAGTACACTTTACCTCCATTAAATTTTTCATATTCAGATAACCAATCTATATTCTGAGTCATATGAAAAGATGCACCTAATTCAATTAACCATGCATCATTATTTGGACAAGTAGCCAAAGATATAATGAATGCATCACCATCTTCCTTCTTGGACTTAGAATAAAAATCAAACTTCTTATTTTCTTCTTGTCAAACCTTATGGATGTATCCTGATTTATTGCAATTCTAGCAAATGACTTTGGGCTTTTTAGGAGATTTTGATCTTCCTCTATAATTGTATTTATTGTGCTTCTCATTATTCTTGCCTTTTTCCTTAGGTCTTCCATGAATAGTTAGGGCTTCCTTTGAAATATTGGATACCTTCCTCTACATCTCTTCATTAAGAAAGGAACCCACCACATCTTCAGAATTAAAAACAACATAAGTACTACTAATAGTCATAACAAGAGAATCCTATGAATCAAGTAAAGAAGAAAGAAAGATCTCATATTTCTCCTCCTCATCCATCTTGACACCAATAGATGTCAATTGAGCCACCAATATATTGAATGCTTCTAGTGGTCTATAATTTGTCCCCTCTTCCATTCTCAAGGAATACAATTTATTCCTTAAGAAAATTTGATTCAATAAAGATTTGGCTTGATAGATCTCACCAAGCTTATTCCATAGCTTCTTTGCAGAGGTCTCTTCATGGATATTAATTAGAATAGAGTCTACAAAGCATAATTTGATTAGACCCTTAGCTTTATATTTTATAACATCAAACTAAATAGTTGTTGTAGGATCTAAAGGTCTTGAAACATTTGCATCAACAATATCCCATAGATCTTGATCTATTAGCAGATCCACCATCTTCAACTTTCACATCTCAAAATTACAAAAACATTTCTCCACCTCTATTCTCCTTGATGAAATTTCTATTTTATAATTCCTACAAAAAGATACAAAAGTATCTTCTACACAAGCCCCCACTCAAATTTGGATTAGTTCAAAAAACCCAAAAACCCACAACTAAAACCAAAAGTGATTAGGCTTTAATACCACTTGTAAGGAAGTTTAGTAGAAAAACAACTTCCTACACCAACCTTAGAGGAGGTTAATACAAAAAAAATTATAGATCATTACAACAGTTACAAAAATAATTAAAATAGACATAAATAGCATGTATACCACAATACAGTGATTTACGTGGGGAATACCCTTTTGGGAGAAAAACAACACATTCCAAAAGCCACCCAATATATTGTTGGCAAGAGACATTGTTTTGAGAGAGATTGGTGCTTGAGGATTATTTATGGGTTGTCATTGATGACAACTCTGATCAGATACATCCTCTAGTATATGTAAATTCATTCTATCGAAAGTTTTGCTTAAGTTTGGAAGGTGGAACACAATGTTCAACAGAGTATGAGTACATTGATTTGAACTCAATTTTGGGTGCAAATTTTTGTTTGTGGTGGAAAAGGTAGTTGATTCAATGATTGGAATTACTTAGTCCGCAATCCCAGCTTTTGGTGTTGATTCTAGTGCAATTTTGATGGTCCGGTATCCAATATTTCAGGAAGAATGTGGTTATTTTGCTATAGCGTGTTATGCAGAATCCTCGGGATGATTATGTTGATTGGTGTCATGTTCAAGGTTGTTGTGTCAACTTATATGAAGCGTATAATCAATTTTTTTGGTTCGCATGTATATTTGTAATCGGATCGAGCCGAAATTTTGTTAAACATTTCATCTTTTGGAGCTGACATGTTGATGACCTAATCATGTGATGCGAATATATAAGACTGATCTATATGAGCATTTTGGTGATCGATGTGAGTGTGAAAAGATTGTATGAGAGTCTTTGTGTATTTACATGTGTCCTATCCTTGGATTTATGCTTTGATATATGATAGAGTAGAGCATACCAGAGTAATGTGTTAGAATAGTGGAAGAAGACTCTTTGTGCTTAATTGGAACTAAATTTTGGCATTTGTAGATGCTATTCAGCAGTTCAAACAATTAGTTATCATTTATAATCATTTGTAGGATAGTGAGTCCTCTGGGGTTGCAACCCTCTCTATTGTAATTGAGTAGTGAGCTCTAGGTAGTGTGCCTGAATGCATGTGCATTCCCCTTGTAATATTATTATACTCTTGATCACAATATTATAATATTGTGGGTCTCAATCCCACTGTGGTTTTTTCCTTTCTGGGTTTCTATGTTAAAATTCTGGTCTTATGGTTTTATGCTTGTGTGTTGAGTTTTTGCTTTTTACTTTTATTCTTTTGTATCTAGTGGTTTAAGAATCAATTAAAGAAAGTTATAAATTGCAAAATGTTGATTCACCCCTCCCCCCCCCCTCAGTGTTCATTGATTCCAACAATTTGTATCAGATCCTAGTTCCTCTGAGGAAGCCTAACAACTTGAGAAATATCTAGGAGAAAGAATCAAAGGACTCTGATTTAAAGAAACAACTAACTGTGGCACTTGAAGATCTAGATACAACAAGAAATGAATTAAATGGCCTGAGAAGAAATTTGAGCATTGAATTGAATCAATGAAAGAAAAAGTCAACACATCCAAAGAAAAGAGAAAGGAGCTTATGGACAAACCTAAGGAGAAAGAATATCAAAGCGTTGATAACCAAGCCTTAAAGGACAAGACAAATGAATGTGAAAACTTGCTAGAGATAATGCAGTCTTGAAGAATGAAATGCATTCCATGTTGGAATCCAAGAACACTAAGAGGGGGGGTGAATCCGTGTTCTTTTGGATATAATATTTTTAACCTTATTAAATGTATAAAAGAAAGTAACAACAAGTAATATCAATGCAACCACATAAATCAACACCATAACACAGATTTATATGTGGAAAACCTCAAAGAGGAAAAACCATGGTTGGATTCGAGACCCACAATATCTATCCACTAGCCAACTGAATAAATATTACAAGAGGGGCCTGCACATGTAGGAAGGCACACTACCTAGAGCACACTTCTCATCATAAAAGGAACCTCACCTACTACTATAAATAAAAACTGAGCTCAAAATGAGCATCTACTATGTTGGATGAGTTTTGGCTAAAGAACTGTATGTACCAGTTATACTATAACCTTCTTTATCGGTAGCTTAGATCACTTCCCAAACCTCTAGACAAATAATTAAGACCGATTGCAAATCATTACATTCATATTCTATCGATCAAGATCTTGCTCATATACCATCACATAACCTATCACATCCCTTATCTGTCACATCCTCAAAATGACCTAACCCGAACTGACTTATATACCCAATTACATGAATAAACACAAATGCCTTATGTCAGATTACAACCATATTACAAATGATAAGATACACATTGGCCGAAACAAAATATAAACATGAAACAATATGATTGTTGCCGCTTCCATGCTTGCTGGATCAATCTCCTATGTTGGCCTTAGAATATCGGTTCCAAGTTTGTCGGTTACAAGCCTATCAGTTCCCTGAATGTCGTTGAAGTGAATGTTGGCTACCTTGATTGTCAGATCTCCTATGAAGTGTACTGACAAAAACAACAACACATATAACCTGGATGAGTGTCAATTTCCAACAATCTCCCCCTTTGGCATTGATGGCAACACTCATGTGAAAAATGGATTGTTGAAGTGTTGTATCAATTCCTATCCAAAAACTGATCTTTGAAGACTGCTCCTCATGAGCTATACATTACTTCTTATGTCCCTTGACATTTTTGACATCCACCTTTCCCCATTTGATAACAATGCCAAAGACCAGGGCAAAAAATAAGTATCTGGATAAGCACCCTTTAAAAATGCAAAATAAATATCCCAGCCTGATTTTAGAGTTCCCGAAATTGATACAAACCCATTCAGAAGGTAAGCATGCAGTTCTTCTTCTATTAAGGTTTCTGGTGCGGGCATATTCATCTAGTCCATACATTACCACTTATGAATTAACAAAGTATTAAGTCAGGGACTAACCAAACCTCTCAATTCTCTGGCCCGCCAGATTAATTTGTCCTTTTCCTTCTCCAGGGCTAAAATTTCAGACTCTAAAAGAAAAATTTGACCATCAACAGAGCTGGTCAATGATTCAGTACCATCAAAAGTGACTACAAGTTGTTCAAACTTGTCCTTATCTGCCTTAACTTTATTATCCAAGTCTGTTGTAAGTTTTATTGTGTTAGTGCAAGACCGATATATGCAACTACATTGATGAAGAGCTTCATTAACCCTTGTCATTTCTTCTATTAGCTTATCTTTTTCGAATGTGATCATATTATCATAGGTGACCATTCTAGTTGTATTATAACTTTCCACCAACTTCTAGTTTGACACTTGTTGAAGAGTTTTATACTCTTTTGCAGTATGCTTAGTCAAACCTTTCAACTTATCGGATGGACTAGCTACCTGATCAATCTTGCATTCTAGTGCAAGTTGTTGCAAAATTAGAATATCTTGCTCAATAACCTGCTTATCTTCTGAACCTTCCTTCTTTAATTTCTGAGCTGCAACAAACATCAATTCAAAACTGCTTAGCTACTCAATGTTCTTATTCCCAAAATGACCAAAATCTTCTTAACTGGATGAGTCAAGTGCCAACAATGAGGGACCAATAGCTGGTGAAGGTGCCAGTACCCTGACCTCAGTCTGATCATCCTCTTCTGCCTTTTGATCTATTTTGTCCTTTATCTCCTTAGCACCAGTGGCTTCACCACTTGGTGCAGTTATTTCTCCAGCCTCTATCTCATGAATTTCAATTGTATCAACATCAATTACCAAAGGAAGATTGTCTACTACTAGTATGTTGATCTCTACATCCTGTACAAGTGTTACTACCGGAGGAATGTCCTCAGTTAGTTTCAGTTCCAAAATCGGTGGATCTCCACCTAGTATACCTTTATCTTTAGCATCAACCAAAATGTCTAGAATGTCAGACTTAGGCAGTGTATCCAGTGATGTAAAGAAACTCAGTTTATCAATAAAGAACTTAGCCCAAGCCTCATGTGTTTCCTTCACAATTTCATTTACTCTCCCTACCATAAGACTTACATGTCGGTGTCTACTCTAGAAAATTGTTTTGTTTGCAAACTCTAGACACTGCTACATCTCTTCATCAGTTATACCACTACAAATAGTTAACAAATCCTGAACCTTAAAATGCTTATCCTCCTTAATAGCCGATAACCTCCTAGCATCTAACCTATTATATAAATCTGTTGGTATTTATTTTTCAATCACAAGTAAGGCTTTCTTATATATTTCTAAGTATAACAAAACTGATTCTTCAATCTCCTTTTGTTCCTTTGTTAGGTCCCAGAGACAATTGAGAGGGGGGGTGAAGCAGTTGTCAAATAAATTTAAACCAAAAACAACTTATCCAAACCAAATTCTTAATACCGGTAAACCAAACTTTATGTCGATAGATAGTTTATCAGTTAATTGCAGTACCGGTAAAGATTAATGTATGAAACAAAAAGACAATAACATCCACAACACATAACACCAATATTTGTACGTGGAAACCCTGTAAGGGGAAAAACCACGGTGGGAACCTTACCCACAATCAGATGATACTATTGTAGATAGTATCTGTACACAAATGGGGTCTTCACATGCAGAAAGACCAAGCGCCTAGAGCTCACTTCTCAAACACAAATAGGAGTCACACTGACTACAATTGGATGGTTAAATCCAATAATGATGTACAACTCAAAATAGCATCTTCATTTGTTGGATTCAATACCGATTTAGTTCTTATTGCCTTCAAAAAACCTTCCTTCAACCTTCAAATGATGTCTCTGTGTATAGCTCTGCTTATTCTCACATATATCTTCTTACAATTCCTTTCTTCAATCGTATATCGATCTTACAAATAAGATCTTACATATATACCATAACCTAAGACCAATTTTAGTAGGTCGGCTCTAAAAGATATTACAATAAAAACAATTTACAAGTAAATCAATAATTGATGCAATAACCGATACAACATGTCGGCTTAATGCATTTACAACAATAATAAATCATCTCCAAAGCATGTCGTGTTGAGCTAGAATAGATAAGCCCGTCAGTTCTTATTCTGGACCTATTTGCCGGTAACAACAAATATGAAAACATGAATATACCAATGAACAAATCTCCAATACAAAGTGTCCAAATGATGTCTTCAACATAAAAAAGTGTTTTCCATGTCATTCCAAGTGTCGGTGAACCATATACCTGTGATTGTGCATAAAGTCACTTGCTTGCTGGTGAACATTTGCCAATTCTCCAAAGTGCCAGAGTTGATAAGTGTTAATAGGTGTTGACATCAATGACAAAACCATATCAACATATCCAAAATACCAACAATCTCCCCCTTTGGCATTGATGGCAACACAAGATGGAAAAACCATCAAAGTGCCAAAACAGAAATGCCAAATACCAAAAACCAACAATCTCTTAAAAGAGATTATAACCAGAAATCAAAATTCAGGTACACAGAGTAATCAATCTCTCCCAAAATAACAATCACTCCCCAAGTCTCTGAGTTTTCCTTATGTTTTTCCATATCAATCTCTTCCTCTTTGACATCAAATGTCAAAGCTAATAAAAAAACCAGGTTTAAATACAAAATACCAATCAATTCAATATACCAGCTACTCCCCCTGAGAAGTAGCTCTCCTCATCAAAGCCAGAGTAAAAGATTTCTCTATTCATTATTTCGGTTGATGATAAACATCAACAGTCTAAGTCTCTACCGGTGGGGGTATGACCCCAAGTTGATCTTTCAGATATTCAAAAGTCTCTTTAGGAAAAGGCTTAGTGAAAATATCTGCAATCTTCTCTTTAGTATTCACATAAACCAGTTTTACTTCTTTTGCTTCAACATTCTCCTTTAGAAAATTCAGTTTGATAGAAACATGTTTAGTTTTAGAATGTAGTAGCAGATTCTTAGATATATCAATTGTTGCAGTGTTATCACAATAGATAGTTATAGGTTCCTTGCATTTTACCTTTATGTCCTTCAACATTTGCTTAAGCCATAATACTTGTGTACAATTAGTTGCTGCTGCAACATATTCTGATTCCGCTATTGATAAAGATGTGCAGCTTTGTTTCTTACTCAACCAAGAAATTAGTCTACTTCCAAGAAAAAATGCTCTGCTATTGGTGTTTTTTCTATCGTCCACATCTCCTGCCCAATTTGCATCTGTGTATTCACATAATTCAAAGTTTTCATCTCTAGAATACCATAGGCCAAGATTTGTAGTGCCTTGTAAGTACTAGAAAATCCTTTTTACAGCTTATTCATGATTTTCTCTAGGATTACTCTGAAATCTTGAAACAATACATACTGCATTCATAATATCAGGTCTTATTTATGTCAAATACAGTAAACCTCCTATCATAGATTTGTACCTAGTCAGATTAACAGGTGTAGATTCATCCCTTAGTGATAATTTGTCATTTGTAGTCATAGGTGTGCTTACCGGTTTAGAGTTTTCCATCCTAAATTTATTTAGTAACTCCTTTAAGTACTTAGATTGACTCAAGAATATACCTTTATCAGTTTGTGAAATCTACAATCCTAAAAAGAATTTTATCTCTCCAATCATAGAAATTTCAATTTTAATAGAAAAGTCTTTACAGAAACCATCTTCTCCTCCAAAGATTATATCATCAACAAAAACTTCTATAACCAAGATGTCATCATTAGTCACTTTATAGTATAAGTTACTGTCAGCATTACCTCTAGAAAAACCAATCTTCAAAAGATATTTATCCAATCTAGCATACCAAGCTCTTGGAGCTTGCTTCAATCCATACAAAGCTTTCCTTAACCTGCAAACCATATCTTTGTTATCTGTCAAAGAAAATCCATCAGGTTGCTCAATCTAAACTTCTTCTTCAAGATCTCCATTCAGAAATGCACATTTAATATTCATTTGATATACTTTGTAGTTCTTGTGTGTTGCAAAAGCCAAGAATAATCTAACTGCCTCAATTCTAGCTACCGGTGCAAAGGTTTCATTGTAATCAATTCCTTCTTTCTGAGAATATCCCTTACACACTAGTCTTGCTTTATTTCTGATTACCTAACCATCTTCATTAAGTTTGTTTCTGAATACCCATTTTGTTCCAATTATATTTTTGTCTTTAGGCCGGGGAACTAATGTGCATGTATTATTCTTTTCAATTTGTTCTAATTCTTCTTCCATAGCTTTAATCCAGTGCTTATCTTCACATGCCTCATTAATTGATGATGGTTCAATTTTAGAAATAAGACATACCTCTTCATTTTCCAGTCTTCCTCTTGTCATAACTCCTTGATACTTGTTCCCAATTATCTGATTTTCAGAGTGGTTCAACCTTACATACCGAGGTGTCTTCGTTTGCTACAATTCCTCAGTTACAGTGGAATTTTCAGATGATACTGGTGTAACTGGATCTTCATTTTGTATCGGTGGGTTCAATGTAGGTTCATTTGTCAGTATCTTTGTTGCCGTTTCAGAGTCTATATACCTTGAATTTCCTCTAAATTGTTCAAGAATAACCAAGAAATATTCCTTCATCACTTCTAGGATCAAATTTGCCAATATACTCATCTCTTCTAATATAGCATTTACTTCCAAATATTCTGAAATATTCAAGAGTAGGAGTAATACCAAACCATAGTTCATGAGGGTTCTTACTGGTTTCACCTTTGATGTGAACTTTGTTGAATGTATAGACCGTTGTACTTACTACCTCTCTCCAATATACATGCGGTAGATTTGCTTCAGATAACATACTTCTAGTTGCATCCAAGATAGTTATATTTTTCCTTTCTACAACTCCATTCTATTGTGGTGTCTAGGGTGCTAATAACTGTCTTATGATTCCATTTACTTCACAAAATGTATTAAATTCCTTAGATGTAAATTCACCTCCTTGATCTAATCTCAGACATTTAATTTTCTTACCGGTTTCATTTTCTACCATTGCTTTGAATAGTTTGAATTTCCCAAGTGCTTCTGATTTTTCTCTGAGAAAAGTAACCCAACACATTCTAGAATACTCATCAATGATTAGCATGAAATATCTGTCACCTTGTAAGCTTTTAGTTCTAGCTAGACCACATAAATCAGTATAAATTAAGTCAAGAGCATTATTGGATTTTTTTGGAATACTTTTAAAAGATGCTCTAACTTGTTTTCCAAATTGACATTCTTTACATACTAGATTGTGAGGTTTAACAATCTTATGTAAATCTCTAATTGCCTTAGTTGTACTGATTTTCACAATGTAATCAAAATTTACATGACAGAGTGTCTTATGCCATAGCCAACTTTCATCAATATGTGCAATCAAGCATGTCTTTTCACTGTTAATCAAATGAAAGATGTTACCTCTAGTTTTATTTCCGGTTGCAACTTCCAAACCAGTTCTATTCATAATTTTGCATTTCCCATTCTTGATTTGTAACTGAAATCCTTTTTCAACTAATTTACTAATACTCAAAAGATTATGCTTTAAACCTTCAATGTAGTAAACATTGTCAGTATTATGCTTACCATCAAGAGATATAGTACCTTTCCCTTTTATCAAACATTCTTTATCATCTCCAAATCTTACTAGACCTCCATTATATTACTGAAAGTTCAAGAATTTACCTTTATCACCAGTCATATGATGTGAACACCCTGAATCATTGATTCATTCATCCTTAACTTCAACTTTATCTATCAGGGCCTACTCTACTGGTTGAACAGTAGGTGTCAGTTGATCTTCTGTTATAGCAACAAAAACCCATCCATTGTCTATCAGATCCTCATCATAATTATCAGTGACTCCTTCATCAACAAGATAACAAGATTTATCTTTATTCTTCTTAAATATGTATCTCCGATATTCAGGGTTAGTCTTGTATGTTCTTCTAGCTTCTTCTCTTAATATAGCATGTCTACCAGGGCATCTTGAAGCCATATGACCAATCTTAATCTTATTATAGTTAAAACATTTAAAGGGTGCTTTACCTTCATACTTACTTCCAACTGGACCTTTAGGCATTTTTCTTGCAAATAGTGCTTCAAGTTCTTCAAGTTCTTTACTTTCTCTCCTTCTTTCTTCAAGTTCTCTTGCATAAAATCTTTCCAATCAGATTTGTCAAATGATGGTGTAGATGGTGTTGATTCCTTAAAAGATAAATCTGTCGTTATAGTAGCAACAAGACCAAATTCCTCAATTTCAAAAGCTGAAAGTTTTCCAATCAATGTGTCCCTAGTTACTGCTGTATTAGGCATTGTTATTAACTCATTTATAGCAGTAACTTTCATTTTGTATGCCGGTGGAAATCCTCTTAAAACTTTTGAAACAATTTCATCTTCACTTAAGGTTCCTCCACAACATTTAATACCCAAAACAGTTTCATTTACTCTTTGTATAAAAGCAGAATTCCTTTCATCTTCTTCCATTTTGAGATTTTCATACCTGACTCGGAAGCTTTCAAGTTTTGCAATTTTGACTATGGAGTCTCCTTCATTCAGTGTTTCCAAATGGTCCCAAATAGTGTTAGCAGTATATCTATCTAATAATCCCATGATTTGTTGATATGATAATGCGCTCAAAAGTGCTTCTCTTGCTTTACAATCATTTTCCTCATCTTTAGCCAAGTTAGGTGGATTAGGCTAATTCTAAGTAGCAGCAGTATAACCATTCTTTGTAAATTCCCAGATGTCCTTCCCAATGCAATTCAGATGTGTCTCCATCCTGATCTTCCATATCCCATAGTTGGTTCCATCAAGTTTAGGACTGTCATTCCTGCAATAGTTATATGACATTGGATCTCCTCAAGCTGTTAAAATTTTGCAAAAAAAGGAATAGGCTCTGATACCAATTGTTAGGTCCTGGAGACAAATGAGAGGGGAGGGTGAATCAGTTGTCAAATAAATTTAAACCAAAAACAACTTATCCAAACAAAATTCTTAATACCAGTAAACCAAACTTTATGTCGGTAGACAGTTTATCAGCTAATTACAGTACCTGTAAAGATTAATGCATGAAATGGAAAGACAATAACATCCACAACACATAACACCAATATTTGTACGTGGAAACCCTGTAAGGGGAAAAACCATGGTGGGAAACCTTACCCACAATTAGATGATACTATTGCAGATAGTATGTGTATACAAATGGGGTTTGCACATGCAAAAAGGCCAAGCACCTGGAGCTCACTGCTCAAACACAAATAGGAATCACACTGACTACAATTGGATGGTTAACTACAATAATGATGTACTACTCAAAATAGCATCTTCATATGTTGGATTCTGTACCAGTTTAGTTTTGATTGCCTTCACAAAACCTTCCTTCAACCTTCAAATGATGTCTGCATGTATAGCTCTCCTTATTCTCACATATATCTTCTTACAACTTCTTTCTTCAATCGCATATCGATCTTACAAATAAGATCTTACATATATACCATAACCTAAGACCAATTTTAGTAGGTCGGATCTAAAAGATATTACAATAAAAAAAATTTACAATTAAATCAATAATCGATGAAATAACTGATACAACATGTCATCTTAATGCATTTACAACAATAATAAATCATCTCCAAAGCAGATCGTGCTGATGTAGAATAGATAAGCCCATCGGTTCTTATTCTGGACCTATTTGCTAGTAACAGCAAATATGCAAACACAAATATACCAATGAACAAATCTCCAAGACAAAGTGTCCAAATGATGTCTTCAACATAACCAAGTCATTCCAAGTGTCGTTGAACAATATATCCTGTCAGTGAACTAGATACCGGTGATTGTGCATAAACTCGCTTGCTGGTGAACATTTGCCATGTCATTCCAAGTGTCATTGAACAATATATCCTGTCAGTGAACTAGATACCATTGATTGTGCATAAACTCGCTTGCTGGTGAACATTTGCCAATTCTCCAAAGTGCCAGAGTTGATAAGTGTTAATAGGTGTTGACATCAATATCAAAACCATATCAACATATCCAAAATACCAACATCCTTATCATCCATACCACTATAATAGTGTTGTATGTTACTTAAAATACCATCTTTTGTGATTTGATCAATTAGTTCAAAAACAGAAAGAGGACCAATAACCTTAACACTTTTACCAGATTCAAGAGTTTTATCTAGGTCTTATTTCTTCTTCTTATCGGGGGTGGGAGAAGTCTCCTTGGCTAGTTTTCTTTTCTCAGTAGGCTTCCTCTCCTTCAAATTTTTCTTCTATGGTGTCAGAGGAGTGACTTTGGTTTTTTGCAGCTTCCCTTCCTCGGGCTTTTTCCTCTGAATCCTCATGTAGATCTTAGGAATCTTCGGGGTTTCTTCCTCAGTCTTAGAACCATATTCAACAGGAGCAATAAAGGTCTCTGATTTATTCCTCTTTGATATACCCTTGCTAGTTCTTGCTTTTGGAAAAGCTTGTATAGCTTCTAGAGGAGATGTCTCTACCAAACCAATGATTTGTTTGATCTCAGAAGACATCTTCTAGATATCCTATCCAACCTTCTTTACTTGTCCTTTCCTTTTCTTCTTACTGAAACCTATCTTTACTTCAAATTCCTTCTGCTTTGCAGTACCAAGATTTTTCTCCTTCTCATCAACCGGGGCATCTATAATCATCTTGGCATAGAGATCCAAGATCTATGCATCAACCTCATAGCCCATTTTAGTAACCCAGATAGTTATACATTACACTGCCTCCATTAAAGTTTCATACTTTTTCACCATGAAGCATATGTTGGTAGAGAATTTGTCAACTATATGCTTAGGTATCCTTTCCCTCTTCTTCATTTCTTTTTGAAATGCTTTGAACTAACCCCACATAATGGAGTCTTTGTCCTGTCCCAAATTCCACAAGACATCCTTGATCTATTTTCCTATTGATATATCAAAGGTCCATTGTCTCTTACCGGATCTTGGTATCTCATTTAAAAAGAAAAGCATTAAACAAACAATGAGATTTCCACACCAGAATGTACCTGTAGACACCTAAAAATGGTCAACGCTTGCGGAAGTCATACTTTAACATTTGCGCATTGCCTCATTTTAGGTTTTTGCGTCGCATTAACATTTCTCCTATGTCACGCACTTGATTTTTATCATTTGCGAACATCGAGTCATTCTTCTACATTCTTCATTTGTCTCGCTTTTGAATTAGGTCTTGTCGATAACAATCTTTAATCATGATTTTGGTCAATCTTTGTCCTTTTGTCAATCTTGTCATATTGCGATCGATTCGTCATCGATCCTTGTCCTTTTCAATCATGTCAATTTGGTCAATTTGTCATTGATTTTTGTCAACCAATCTCAATCAAATCATTTATCAACACTGTTCATTTATCAATTCAAAATCATGATCGAATCGATATCAACTATCCTTTGTCAAGACCTAATTGTCATCTTTGCATTGCTAATCCATCTCTTTAGGGTTTCATGATTTAGTCATTTAACCTTGCTTGTCATTTTCTTCCTTTAGGAGTAATAAATTACTTATTTATCCTAAGTCTTCTCATTACAATTAAATGTTCATTTAATTGGCTAATTATTCCTCTTTGTGAATTAATTAATAAATGAAAAATTATTAATTGATTCACCTAATTTCCTAATCTTTCATCAATTTTCCCTCTTTGTGAATTATTAATAAATGAAAAATTATTGATTAATTCACTAATTTCTAATTTTCATTAATTTCCTAATTTCTAATTCCTAATTTTCCTAATTCCTCCTATTTTTCTAATTTTCTAATTTCTTAATTCTTAAATTCAATTTCCTCCTATTTCTCTCCTAAATTTATGGAAATGACATAGAAATTTGTCATAAATCGTCATAAGTTCTTGACATAGAAATTTGTCATAGAATTTGTCTTGACATAGCAATTTGTCATAGAATTTCTCATAAAATTGTCATAAATCTTTGCATAGCAACATGTCATAATTTTGCTATTCTTGATTTGAATTTCCATTCGAATCACTATCATGCTAATTTGTTCATTTCTCCAATTTCTCTATAAATTGGATGATTTTCTTCAATCAAATCCCTAGCCGCTAATCCCTATCAGACTATCGAATTTATGCTTCTAGTACTCTTGAGCTTTCCATCAATGTCAATCTTGCTTTCAATTGTATGTGCACTTGTAGGTGAGATCCACAAATTCATTTGAAGAGGAAAGAAGAACAATGGAGCCGCATGGAAGGAGCATTCAAATTGTCATCCAGTTTGCATAATCTTTGCTTTTGAATGCTTTGTTTTTATGTCTCTATTGAATGTGTTTTAGGATAGGTTCATTGCAATGAGTGCTCTTATGATTGGGTTATCATGTCTAGTGTTTTGATATACTTGTTTGTGATGATTTCCTATTTCCTATGCTACAGTACCTTTCACTTTTCCCTTAATCTTTCCCAAATTTGAGATCAACTCATCACACATCCACTGACAAAGATCATATTTTACATTTTCCTTTACGATCTTCTGTGCACAGTAGATACAGGAACTAGAGATAGAGTTCAACTAGTTGGATTGAGTTACCTTGTATCTAATTACCATGCTTACAAATTGAACTTATTTATCCCTAATGGAGCTAATCCACATCGACCAGTTGTCAAAGGTGGCATTGATTAGCTTGTTCACCTCATTGTTCAAAATCTTCCTCTTGCCTGGTGTCTGTCCAACCTGGGGTAAATAGGTGATAGCATGAATTGCCTCCTTGGTGATTTTGTAGGGTCAGTCAAGCCATATGAACTCACCATGGACTCAGCTCATCACATATTGAATCATCTCATCCTCGAACTTGGGCATTTCCAAAATATCGGTGAAACCCTGATCCTTCAAAATTTTAAATTCTGGTTTGATCAATCTATCCTTGTTTAGCAAAGTGGACAAGTACATTGATTTAATCTCTGATGATCCCAGATCCTCCAGAGTGGAGTGAATATATTCTCTCACATCTTTCACATAAAGAACTTTGTTAGGAACCCCAGAAAATGCGTTGATGGAGTCATCGACCATAGCAATTTGAGGGAATTTCTTAAATTCTAGAAGTGGAAAATCATTAATATCCACCACAATAGGGGTAGCCACATCTATCGGAGCAGGAGAAAATCTAGAAGCTATCATGATTCAGAAAAGTAGCATGAAAAATAGAGAAAATATCTCTTAACCTAAGTCGGTGAAAACCTTTGAAAATCCACTTAGAAAATACTGGAAATCACTAGAAAATTCTCTTGATCACCTTAAACTCGCTCTGCTTCGCTTTGAGTGCATGTGATCATAAATGAAGCAAATTATCCTTTTATCATGTGAAACCCTAATTCCTTATTGACATTAATGCATGCCGACATATCATATCGGATACAAAATCCATTATCTCAACATCGATTGTCCTCCAAACTGACTTAACCAAGATATGAAACAAGCTTTCAAACCACTATTAGGGGTAATGTAGAATATGTCAATCATTTGCCTCCCCCTAAGGCTAATGCCTTAGTTACCAGATGTGTTTCCTGCCAGTGTAGGAACACAAATGATCTATCGGTTGAGTAATCAGTGAATTTGCCTCTGTCGGTTGATCATCAAATTTCCTAACCCACTGTTTAGTGTGAGCTTCCTAGATTTCATCAACCTTTTTCTTTCCCTTCTCAATAGATGTGTCATTCCCTTCTGGTGTATTCTTGCTTCTGCAATATTTAACAGTGTGTCCTATTTTGTTGCATGCATAACAAGTAACAATGTTCTTCTTAATTGTCTTGTCGAGTCCTTGATCTTTCTTTGACCTACATTGATTAGTCATATGTCCAAACTTTCCACATGCATGACATCTCACATTCATTCTACAATCTTTTGTCCTATGACCATACTCCTTACAATTTGAACACTGACCGGGAACTACATTATGATTTTGATTTTCTCTATTCTTGCATTGACTTTCTCTATGACCAAACTTATTATAAATAAAGCATCTACCATTAAATTTGTGTGCATTGGGTTTCCTTACCAGTGATTTTAGATTCTGGTTGTCTAGTAGATTCCCCTGATTTGCAGTACCGGAGCTTTCTCCATACTTAAATCCAAGACCTCTAGTGTCTCCAGTGTCTCTTTGATCCTTTAGTAATTCATCAAGCCTTGTAGAACTAACCCTAAACTTTTCTTTGTATTCATTTGCAGCATCCAGATCACTTGTTAGGATTGTCACCATTCTTTCCAACTCTTTCTCATTGTTCTGTGATTGCAACAACTTAGTTCTCAACACATCATTCTCATGCGCCAGCCTAATGCATTCCTCATATTTGTCTTTTAGAGATATAGCAAGATTTTCTTCATTCTTCTTCCGGTCTTCAATTTTGTTGGACATCCTCATGGTCATGGCTTGCATCTCGTTCTTCATGACATTATTCTCCCAACTCAGCTTCTAACATAATTCCTTAAGGGAATTCTTCTCTTCATCATCCAGATTTTGTAAAAGTTCTTTCCTTTTAGCTTGAGTAGATGATAACCTCTCCTGCAGGGTAAGGATGAATTCCTTTGCAGAATTCAACTCATCTTGTAGCTTCAAGTTCTTCAACCTTTTAGCATCATAGTCTTCAAGTGCTACTTTAAGTTCCTTTTGTAGACTCATCTCCATGGATTCTGGATATAGGATCTTCCTCAAGCTATTAGACTTATTCTAAGGCACCAAGCTCTGATACTAATTGTTGGAATCCAAGAACACTGAGAGGGGGGTGAATCATTTTTCTGTCAGATATAATATTTTTAACCTTATTAACAAATCCACTTAATAATCAATATGCATAAAATAAATTAACAAGTAATATAAATGCAACCACATGAATCAATACCATAACATGGAGATTTATACGTGGAAAACCTCAAAGAGGAAAAACCATGGTGGGATTGGAGACCCACAATATCTATCCACTGACCAACTGAATAAATATTTCAAGAGGGACCTGCACATGCAGAAAGGCACACTACTCATCACAAAAGGAGCCTCACTGACTACAGATCCAAGGTACTCGATTACAAACTAAAATTGAACTCATAATGAACATTCGCTATGTTGGATGAGTTCTGATTAAAGCACTGTCTATACCGGTTATATTGTAACCTTCCTTACCGATAACTTAGATCGCTTCCCAAACCTCTAGACAAATAATCAAGACTGATTGCAGATCATTACATTCACATTCTATCGATCAATATCTTGCTCATATACCATCACATAACCTATTGCATCTCTTATCTATCACATCCTCAAAATGACCTAACCCGGACTGACTTATATACCCAATTACATGAATAAACACAAATGCCTTATGTTGGCTTACAACCATATTACAAAATATAAGACTCATATCGGCCCAAACAAAATATAAAAAATGAAACAATATGAATGTTGTCGCTTCCATGCTTGTCAAATCAGTCTCCAATGTCGGCCTTAGAATATCGGTTCCAAGTTTTTTGGTGACATGCCTGTCAGTTCCCTAAATGTTGGTGAAGTGAATGTCGGTTACATTGATTGTCGGATCTCCCATGAAGTGTGTTGCCAACAATGACAACACCTATAACCCAAATGGGTGTCAATTGCCAAAATTCCATTGTGATGAAGCTGACAAAGGAGATTGAAGATAAGAAGAAGAATGAAGTAAGCTTGACTCAGTCATTAAAGGATAGATCTGGTGAATGTTTCAAAGTAAATCATGAAAATGACCTACTAAAGCTTGAATTGATACAATCCAGAAATAATGAGTAGGAGCTTGAAAGACAGATCATAATTCTAAGAGATAAACTTACCACTACTAATGAGTACAAAGAAAAATTCAATGCTATCTCAGCTAAGATGAATGAAATGCTACAAAGTCAAAACAATAAATGTGATATGGGAGGACTTGGAATTAAGAAAGGAGAAATCTCTAGATTTGGTCAAAGCAATCATCAAAAGGATAGGAGATCTCTGGTAAGGAAACCTAATGGTTATAAATTCAATGGTAAATTGTTTTTTTGCAATAAATTTGGTCATATGGCAAGTCAATGCAGAAATGGGGCAAATCAGAATAATTCATCATTCTCTGGACAATGTTTCAATTGCAATAAATATGGTCATAATTTAATTCAATGAAGAAGTGTGGTAAATAGGAGAACTGTAAGATTCTATGCTTGTGGAAGATTTGGACATATTTCTAATTATTGTAGATCAAGGGGAAATCAAGGTAATTCCAAGCCTAATCAAAGAAACAACATTGTTTGCTATGCTTGCAACAAATCCGGCCACATTGCTAAATACTATAGAGGTAAGAATGTGAACAAGAATAATTCAACACACAAGAACAAATCCGATGATAAGGGAAAATCTAAAGTTGAATAAATCAGAGAGAAGTACAAGAAGAAATGGGTCAAAAAGGGCAATTCAAATGCAGTAAATGAGTCTGCACCTGATTCTAGTATTGGAACCTCATCTGGTAACTAAGGCACTTGGCTTTAGGGGGGAAATTTTCATGCATATCCTGGAAACCCCCTGTCTGAGATCTGTAACTTGTTGTCAGAGGTTGGAAATGATTGTGAATGATTGTACAGTTAATCCCGAAGGATCTCCAGAAGACTTCATATCAACTTGTGACTCTGAAATAATATTCATGAAACATAGAGCATCCGATAGAGTTAGGGTTGAGCATTTATTATACCTAAAATTTAGGTATGTGGTGGATAAAAAGGTGATTTAACTCTCATTTCTCATATTACATTTGAAGCAAAAGAGTAGGAGAGCTTGGTGAAGATATTGTGAAGAGAACCCTAAGCTTTGAGAGATTCACCAAAGACTTCTTGCATCTAGTTGGAGATTGAAAGGTATTTTTCAGAGTTCCATAACTTTCATTGTTCATAACCTAAAGAATTGACAATGGAATCATCTAGTGTGGTGAATCTGTTGGTTGTTGATATAACTGATAGGGAAAGACCTAAGTTTAAGAAACACCTATATAAATTGATGGAAGATGATTCACAAGGGGCATTTTCATCCGTTTCATACTGTGTCTTGCATGTTGAAGACATTAGGGCTTATATCCATTACAATTTTGAAGAGCTTGGGAATGTTGAAATGTTGAAGCTTTACACAAAGCACATACTACATGGCATGGGTAACCTTAAACCCAAATTCAAATCACTTTAGGACAAGGGTTTCATCCAATTCATGAACTTTTTGATCTTTGATGAACCCGAATGGATTAGATTCATTATGAGTAGAGTTCATGGCAAATTTATATGGCTTAACAGGCCACACAAGATCACAAAGAAAGAAATCAAAGTCATAACATGCTTGAATTCAATCGGTGAAGTTACTTCCTTAAGGAATGTAAAGAACACGACCATGATGAAGGCAACCGATTCCGAACATGATGGGAGATTGATGACAATCAGTGACATTATTGAACATGATGTTAGATTTCCATCCATGGTGATGGGATACAAGGTCTATCAATCTAGTAGAGATAACTTAGTATCCTTTATGACCATTTATGTTGTTTTTCAAATTCTCAAGGAAGACAAATTGTATGATTTGTGTGAGGTGCTCTAGAATGAGCTCTTGAATAATCGAAAGAGGATTAAGCAGAACAAAAAGCATGTATTCAAGTTTGGTACCCTGATTATTTGTCTGTACTTCTATTTAATGAATGAGGTCCCCGGTGTAGGTAAATTTGAATGGGCCTATGACAGGCTGGTGATGGTGTAGATAAAGGAAACTTTTGATGGATTAGGTGATGCACAAGATCAGAGAGCTACTTTGTGGGGATACTTCAAAACCCTTCAAGGCATGATGCAGAGTAGGGAAAGGATCCCTAAGAAAATTGTTGAAAAGTATGAAGACTCCATATGCTTCATGGTGGATATTGATCAATGGTTGATGGAGGTTGTCTAACTTGAGATAGTTTGGATCATGCCCATAGGGTATGAGGTTAGTGGTGATATTCTTAATGTATATGCTCAACATATTTTGAGAAAGTTGGTAGATACAAATGATGAAATGTTTGGAACATACAATGAGAAAATATTGAGCCTGCACTCTCAGTTCACCAAACCTAGAATGCAGAGGAGAGTGAGGAAGGAAGTAAAGTAGCTTGCAGAAGACATGGGAATCATAAAGGAGGCAATCCAAAGGGCCTGGGAGAGGAACATCCTGAAGGAAGAAGATATGGTGAAACCTAAGAAGACCAAACTGCAAACTCCTTCCCTGAATCCAAGGAAAACAAGGAAGCCAACACATTCCCTCGATGCTCAAAAGCTTGTCCCTTCACCTAAGCCTCAAAAAAAACAATTCAGTGGAGATGAGAAGAGGAAGAAAGGAAAACCTAAAAGAGTTTATGCAACTCCCACTATGGAAGATGAGACTAAGATAGATGAAGCAGTAAAAAAAGTAAAGAAGAGTGCTACTACTGCTAGGGTTGTGAAGATGCAATCCTCCATTGGAAGTCAGACCAGTAAGAAGCCAAGAGTTGAAACTGATCCATCTGGTATAACTCTCAAGCAAGTCAAGGAAGCAATCACAGAACAAGGTAACCTTAAATTTATTTCTCAATTTTATGATCATTTGGATGAGAAAGGGAAAAGATCTCTAGAAGAAGATAGACCATTGATATTTGAATAAGTATAGCAGGGTACTTATAGAGATTGCTTCTGAAGTCCCTAAGATTTTGTATGCTATCTTGGACATGAGAAAAGAAACTAAAAGAGTAGAAGAAGAGAGAATTAGGGAATATGAATCAGTGCAACTCTATCCCGTGATTGCCAAGATATAAATTGATATGATTCTTAATGAAAATAAAGAGATTTAGAAGTAAAACTTGAGTAAACAAAATCATGATTGGCAAGAATGCAGAGGTTCACAAGGAGACCCAAGAATTTTGAGGGAAATAATAAAGAAGTATGAGTATGATGTGCTTCCTAAAAGATCTCAGGAGAATGTTCAAATATCTATTCTAGAAGTACTTTGGATGTCATCCTTAGGAGGTGGACCAAAAATTGCAAAATCGGATGAACAGACAATTGAACCTATTGTTACAATGAATTATGTTGATAATAGTTAGTAGATTGCACTCTGGTGATGAATTTTTATTGAGAGAATATTGTTGAGGAGGTTGGTGATAAGAAGGCAGAGGATACAGAGATGGAAGAGTTGAAGGATGAAGGCAAGATTGAACAGGTTCTGGCGGCAAGAGACACTATGGAATCTAACAAGGGCAATCAGATTATTAGTGACATTGATCTCATTCAAGGGCCTTTCAATCTCAATTCATTCTCATGTGCAAGCACTAAAATTTACAGCAATATCCCAAGTGAAATCCAATGAAGACTTGTTGAAGTCTCACTCTGAGGACAAAGAGCTTATAACTTTGGGTACAAGTGTTCTTGAGAAAATTTTGCTGACATTCAAGAAAGACACACTTGACTCGCCCTTCGGTAAACTAAGAAGTATGCTTAAGGCAACTGACTCTCATTTTGAATCTCTAGAGAAAGCTACAGATGTAAAACATTTGAACCATTTTAATGCTATGAGGTTAAGAATAGTTTTGAGAATGGTTGAAGGTGATAGGGCCAGTCTAATAACTAATGTGAAGGGCATTCAGGAGGCATTTAATGAAGGAAGAAAAATCTACAAGTCATGTCTTCTATTGCCGAAGTTCACTATAGAACTTGATAAGAAAACCAAAGAATGTGAAGGACAACTGGTTGGTATATCTTAGTCCTATTCACCCTGGGTCATTTTTGCTAGTAATCATGAAGCTCAGGTGATGTCTTTACTTGATAAAGTCAAGAACCCAAATCAAGAGAAGGATAGAGAAATTGGTAGAGTGGGAGAGTTGAGGAACTTCATCACTCCCCGATTGGATACTCTTTTGAGTAGTCAACAAGATGCTTTGAATGCACTGGATAAGAGTGTTCCTTATGATCTCAAAGGAGCAGAAATGCATGCATACCTATTTAGTGCTTTGATAAACATTTTGGAGAACCTAAAGAAAGGATGGGATGATCACTTGCAATCATTGAATACTATCTTTGCAAACATTTTCAATTTTTTGTAAGTTAGTGTGTATACCCCTTCTACATACAATTTTGAGCAGATACCTACCTTTTCCATTAATGTCAAAGGGGGAGAGAGAGAGAGAGAGAGTGAGAGAGTGAGAGTGAAAAATGATGTATATTCTTAGGGGGAGCCTATGCCTATTGCATTTTTGGAGTTTTGAAATTTTGCAGTGTTCGACATTTTTGGTTTGACTCTTAGTCATTTTTCACTAAGTGTTTTCATCAATGCCAAAGGGGGAGATTATTGTCAAGAGACATTATTCTGAAAGAGATTAGTGCTTGAGGATTGTTTAGGGGTTGTCATTGATGGCAACTTTGATCAGAAATGTCATATGGTATATGCAAATTCATTCTACCAGAAGTTTTGCTTAAGTCTAGAAGGTGGAACACAATGTTCGACAGAGTATGAGTACATTGAGTTGAACTCAATTTTGGGTCAACATTTTTGTTTGCGGTGGAAGAGGTAGTTGATTCAATAATTGGAATTTCTTAGTCTACAATCCTATCTTTTGGTTTTGATTCTAGTGCAATTTTGATGACCTGGTATCCGATATTTCAGGAAGAATAGGGTTATTTTGGTATAGTATGTTATGCAGAATCCTCAGGATGATTTTGTTGATTTGTGTCATGTTTGAGGTTTTTGTACCGACTTATATGAAGCGTATAATCAATTAGGTTTGGTTTTCTTGTATATCTGTAATCAAATTGAGTCCACTTTTGGTTAGACGTTTCATCTTTTAGAGCTGACATGTTGGTGACCTAATCAAGTGATGTGTATAAATAAGGTCAATCTATATGAGCATTTTGGTGATCGATGTGAGTATGAAAAGATTGTATGAGAATTTGTGTGTGAGTTTCATGTGTTCTATCCTTGGATTTATGCTTGGTATATAACAGAGAATAGAAGAAAAAAGCAGTATGTTAGAATAGTTGAAGAAGAATCTTTGTGCTTAATTGAAACTACATTTTGGCATTTGTAGATTCTATTCATCAGTTCAGACAATCAGTTATCATTTGTAATCATTTGTAGGATAGTGAGTCCTCCAAGGCTGCAGCCCTCTCTATTGTAATTGAGTAGTGAGTTCTAGGCAGTGTTCCTAAATGCATGTGCATTCCCCTTGTAATATTATTACTCTTGATCACAGTATTATAATATTGTGGATCTCAATCCCATCATGGTTTTTCCCTTTCCACGTTTCCACGTAAAAATGATGATGTTATGGTTTTTTTCTTATGTGTGTTGATTTTCTGCATTTTACTTTTATTCTTTTGCATCTGGTGGTTTAAGAATCAATTAAAGAAAGTTAGAAATTGCAGAACACTGATTCAGCCCCCCTCCTAGTGTTCATTGATTCCAACATATATTCTTCAGAAATTAGTAATAGATTACAATATACTTGCAATGAAAACTTTTCAAAGGAGTATCACCAACCAAAGATTCAAAGGTGATTCAATAGCTATAAGACTCTTACACACAACCTCTATCTCACGCATCTTG
The DNA here is from genome assembly GCF_030272615.1 of Cryptomeria japonica. Lineage (NCBI taxonomy): Eukaryota > Viridiplantae > Streptophyta > Pinopsida > Cupressales > Cupressaceae > Cryptomeria > Cryptomeria japonica. Next base: position 479,482,217 of record NC_081408.1, on the reverse strand, counting down.
TATATAGGAGATACAATACATGAAATAGTCAAATAGTATTACAAAACTATGGGCTAAAACCACATAACAAAGTGGAACCGATCTTATCTCCAATCCTAGATGCCCTATGATGTGTCAAAACACACATCAACATGTGTACCTCCCTTTCATAGATCATTTATGTGTATGATGCATTTTAATATTTCCTATTTTAGGAGACCAAAATTCCAAAGGTCGTAACTTGTGAATCGGGTGTCTGATTGACGAACCATCCTGGAAAGCTCGTGATGTGCTCTATCACCTTGCAACTCACTATGATGGTTTTGATCACTTTTCAAGACATTTCAAAGCTTTTAAAGCTCTCAAAAATTGAATTTAAAACTTTCATCGCAACTTTCAAAAATGGAAACTTTAGTATCTTCAAATCTAGTTGTGATTTTGCAACAAAAATTTATCAGCATGCTTAACTAGCCAATCCAAAGCTTTGGGAAAAAAATTGAACCAATTCATTCTCAAACAAAAACTTTAATACAAATAGTAACCTTATGTAAATGCAAGGTTGAGACACCATTTTCCCAACAGAAAGTACTCAACAAGGAGCATCAACACCAGAACCATCAAGAATAATCCAATATTGAAAACCAATCACCAAAGAGATCACAAGGCCAACAAACCATCAAATATGGATACCTCTAAAATCCATCAATAAGAACAATCACATGGAAGGAAATTCCTCTTTCAAGTGCTACTCATAACTACAGGGCTAGGTACATATGAAATAAGAGTGGAGAGTGTCATCACATAGCTCAAAGGGATGACTCATGCAAAGTCGAGTGGTCCTCTCAGACGAACAAGAAAACTCAATCTTGCCAGATCAATGCCCCGTGGATTGTCAAGCCTTTGCAACTCATCCTTAGTCTCAATAAGCACTCAAGACTATGAGAAGGGCATCCACCTTATCTTGGTTCATTTAATTAATGTGCCATTAGTTTTCACTTGATTACCAAAATGTCCAAAGAGTTACTCTAAAAGACCCTTTGTATGTCAAGCCCTGTTGGACGCCACTCCCATCATTGGTCCTATTACCTATGCTAGGCTCAAATAATTCAAAACATGAAACTCATAAAAATATTCTAGTATGAAAGACTATATAATAATGTCACAATTGAGCCCAACAATTCCCAAACTCATCAAATAAACACAATATGCATTAACATTTTCACATGCATCCAAAACATACTCGATTAGCCTTAATGCCAAGAGAACAGATCCAAATTGATCCAATAATTAAACTTTCATATATAATACTATCATTTCACATAATAATAACACATTTAAAACACCAAATTCAATTTTTTATCAAAGGTCCAAAATGACCACAAACCAGTCATGGAGGTCATCCTCCATTGATGGACCTCCAAAAAACTTAAATTTTCAAACATGCCCAATCAAAAATTAGAGAAAATCCATTGATCCATAGTTAAACAACTCATTTATGCAATAAATCTAAAATCCAAGCATTTAATAAAAATGGGGCAACATTTCCTTTTGTAAAACTATGTTTTCAAAATTCAAAACACAACAAATTCAATCTTTGCTAAAATTCAAAATTCAAATTGGAGAAAAGTTCTAAATCCATTTTCTAGATATTAGCAACAAGAATCACACAATTTCATTGAGAATCAAAAGAGAAGTCAATAAAAACCCACCTTCAAGTTGAAGAAACTCAAAATAAAACATGGAGCCAAAGCATTTGAAAGAGCTCACAAAATCCAGGTACCATAATGAGTTCGTCCACACAAATCCAAAGAGCTTCTATCCATAAAATTCTTCCAAGAATTTCCCTCCCCATTGCAAGGTTTGAGAGCTCCAATTTTACAATAAAATTGTCCCAAAAATGAACTTTAAAAATACAATATAAGCCCACTTTAGAGCAAAAATATTAAAATATTAAAAATCAAATTGGATAAATAAATCCAATTACTCCCAAAATAATCCCAAAGGTAAAATAATTCAATCCACATTAAATCAAATACATATAAGCCACATTTCACAGTTAAATTTTAAATTGCCACTATATTATTTAAATATAATTAATATAAGCTCTATAATAGTGACAATTCATATATGACCAATTATGCACAAACAATCTTCACTGGTTAGACACAAATATGCATTGGGGTAACCAGACATTAGGAAATTGGTAACCGAAGGTATAAAGAAATAAATAAAATTAAGGAAAAATCATCCAAATTAGGAACAATGGCTATGGTTGAGTAACATTAATGGAAAGTGTGTTATCTCCTATAACCACCATAGGGGATATGAGCACGCTTAGACCTGTAGAGCCAAGTAGAGTCAATGTTTTATACCTACACCAACCAAAACATTCAAACACCAATGCATACATATACATATAATATAATTGAAAGCATCATTAACACTCCTTAATTGGGGTCACATAATAACATTGTTTTGATTAAGTAAAAATAGGTTTTTGAAAGGAACCCGAACCTTAATACAAATTAGGAGAAAGATAAAACATTAAAGCAGAAGAAAACTGTGCCTGATCACCCAAACAAAAAATAGTTCCCAACCAAAACAAAAAGGGAACTCAAAACATAGAAAGCCGCACTAAGAGAGCTAAAGGATAGCAAAAGGACAGCACAAAGACAAAGACAAAGATAGAGACAGCTAAATATTTTTCATAATATCTTCTGCATAAACCACCATCTGCTTCATGTTGTCTGCAGAGTTCTGTTGGCATTTTTGATGATGATGTTGTGATTGTCATTGATGGACACACACTTGCTTTGAGATCACTTTTTGTATGTATGAGTTATGCTCAACCGGTATTATAAATTATAGTCTTTAGACTATCGGTGTTTTGTAGAAAGTGTTTACTGATCTCAAGCGATATGAAGACCTAAGTGGTTCGAGGGTCCCAAAGCAGTACGAAGGAACAAAGCAGTTGTTATCATTTTTCCCAATCTTCATTTTGACAAATTGGTAATTGGTAAAATGCATGAACCAATAATCGGTAAATGTATGAACCGGTATTACTCTGTGATGAGTTACCAATTGGTATTTCCACTGACACTTTGGCGGTGATTCTGTGTCATGTTACCAAATGTGTCTAGATGCAGTGAACCAAGGAACTTGCAATGTAATCCTATTGGACCGACATGAAATCAGATTCCTTTATAAGGACATCCTGTCTAAGGTTTTAGTGGTTGTTAGGGTTTTAGGTGGTTGATGAGGTTTTTATATGTGCGATCATAGAAGAAGATTAGGTCTATGTGAAGAAATAGAGTGTGGAGATTTTGAAGACTGAAGTAATGCTGAAATGCATTAACAATGAGCTATCAAGGATCTAACCAAGCATACTGTGCTAGTATTTAGATCACTCAATTGTTTATTACTCACATCTTTGACAAGTCTGAAACCCTTAACTGGGTAGGCCTGGAAAAGCCTTTGTTAATCCTCTAACAAGGTGGTTCACAACTATGGATCTTAAATCCTCTCACAAGGTAGTCTTTAATTGGACTTATCTCCTAACAAAGATTGAGATTCCTAATAGGATCTATTTTGGTGAAGAACATTGTATGACCTTAACCGATTTGGTTACTATTCTGCAGATATTTACTTGTGAGTTTCATCTCACTGTGGTTTTTCCCATTTGGGTTTCCACGTCAAAATCTCTTGTGTTATGGTGATTGTGCTTCTGTGGGTGAATGCCTTATTTGTTGTTTGGTTTGCATTTGTCTTAACCAGTTTGTTAGTAAAATTGTTATATCAGTTTATTGCTAAACTATTTAAGTGTTTGAGTTTATTGATTATTGGTATACTAATTCACCCCCCCTCTTAGTATTCATCAATTGGTATCAGAGCCAACCTTTCTATAAGTTTAACCACTTGGAAGGAGATATGGGGGAATACACTGTGAGGGAACTTACTCATCATCTCACTTAGACTGAGAAAGCCTTTGATGAACTCAAAGTGAAATATAAAGCCTCTCTAGCAAAGAGAAGAGAGCATGGTGAGAAACTGATGGAGCTTACTGAAAATAGTTCTTCTGATGAAGCAGACATGGAAGCCCTAGTTGAAGAAGTTGAGAAAGTGAATGAATCTAATGCTAACCTAAGAAGGGCACTGGAAGGAATGACTATCAGAATGTGTCAAGAGGTTGAGAACCGGAGGAAAGATGAAGATCTGGTAAAAGACAAAGATCATGAGATCTCCAAGCTGAAGCAAGAAATCAGTACACTTACCGCTCATCTCCAAGAGAGTAAAATGGAAAAAGAAGAAATGCAAGGTGAACTAAACATGGCTATTTTTGAGAATGCAACCTTGAAGGAATCCAATGTTGCTATTTCCAAAGAACTCACTGAGTCAAAGGAAATACTTGCCAAATTCAATAAGAGCATTGTTAAGCTAGAACAAAAGCTTGAATCAACAAAACCGGTAAAGTATACCACTGGACTTGGTTTTTCTGGTTATGAGGAAAGTGAGACCTCTGGAACAAAAGATAGAGTATCAAAGAAGCAACTGACACCAAAGGATAAAGGTAAGAAAAATTTTAAACCTGTTTGCTTTAATTGTCTCCAAGAAGGACACAGTGCCAATGTATGTAGAAGTAAGGCTTACAAAAATTTTCCCTACTTTCTAAACAATAAGCCTAGATCCAATAGATTCAATGGTAACTGTTATGCATGCAACAAGTTTGGGAATAGATCATTTGAATGTAGGTCTATTATACACAACACTAGAAGATATCCTTAAAGGAGTCAAGGAGTTTTTCCTGAAACCTCTGTGACCGGTGTAATGCCTATGACCATCAAGTGTTGGTGGCTATCAATCGGCAATCGGTTGGAGAGCAACCTGTTTGATTTTCCATGGTAGCAACCACACTACTGCAACATGCAGGAGGAAGAATGGTAGAATGAACAATGGACCATGGAGAACACCTGAAGTGGTATGCTATCATTGCAACAAATCGGGACACCCTGCCAAAACCTGCAGAATGAGAAAGAACATATCAGATGATATACCGGTCACTCCAGAAGGAAAGATTGATGTTGAAATTGTTCAAGCAGATATGAAGACAACATGGAAGAAGAAACCTGAAGAAGTGTCACAAGAAGAACCGGTTTCTGCACCTAGTGTGGAAGTCATTGAATCGGCAAACTAAGCTTCAGAAAAGCTTAGGGGGAACAAATCGGTGAAATGTTTTGAACCCCCAGTTTAACTGGTAAAAGATCTTAACCAATATGTGTTACCTGTCAATCAACAGAAGACTGGAAATGGTAAAAGGCAAAATTAGTGTTTATAACCTAATAGTGGAGCATTTATTATGGTAGGTGAAGAATTTGTTTAAAAGGGATTTTCAAGTCATTTTCACTTATCAATTTGCAAGCGAAGAAATTCTCAAGTGCAGAGCGACCAAAGGTGATTTGTTTTATGATTCAGAGAGATTTCAAAAACTTTGAAGTAAGAACCTAGAGATAGTATCAATCAGTCATGTGAAGAACACTAAGCGGTGTTCCAAGCGACCGAAGTGGTGTGTTGCAAGCTACAACATTAAGGCCCTAAATCTCGATTCGTGAAGGTATTTTTTGAGCTTCTTTGTTAATCATGGCTTCTGCATCGCACTCAAGTTGAAGTGCACCTAGTGATTCAGCAGATTTCATACAAAGGAAGATGAAATACAATGCTCTATCCTAGATACCCACTGGTGTTATAGTTGAGGAAGGTATTTCAGATTATATTGATTGCAAAATAGAAGACCTAGGATCTCTAGTGATCCATTCTCAGTTAAGTTTATTCTACGGGAATGACAAGAAGATCAAACTAGAATACTGCATCCTAGAAAGAAAGAAACTTCACAATGCAGTCTATTTTCTTGAAGAATTTATAGAAGATCACATCCACATCATTCTAAGAAAAGTGCACGGTGACAAAATGTATCTTGAGCAGACACATGACATCACACCAAAAGCGATTCATGTCGTCACCGGTTTCTGTAATGTTAGAGAAGTGTCAGCCCTAAGGAAAGTCATTAAGACGGAAATGACCAAGCTCACCAGTTCTGTGAGCGACCAATGGGGAATGATCGTTAACACCATCAAGGATGATTTGGTCAAATATGCCTGTATGGTGATCTAATACCAGACATTCTATGCTAGTAGAATAAACTCTGTCTCTGCAGCAGCGGTGAATGCCGCCTACAGAATGATCATGGAAGATGCATCATTTGATCTATGCACCTATATGCAAAGGCAACTTCTGGTAAACCTGAAATCTATCAAACAAGACAATGCCTTAAGATTTAAATTTGGACAACTGTTAGTAGGTTTGTTTTTCTAGTTTCAAGGCTATTTTCCAGGAGTTGGTGATATACAATGGTCTGCTGACCAACCGGTTACCAAGCAAATCAGAGAAAGTCTTCAAGTGGTAGGAACCGGTTATCTTGAACTCTTGAACAAATACTTTGATGAATTCAGATGCAAGATGAGCCAGAGGATGAGAATATCTTGTGATATTATCAAGAAGTATGAAGAGGACATCTACTTTATCATCAAAGTAGATGAGTGCATAATGGAGGTGGTTGAGCCTAGAAAGGAAGAAGTGGAGCCTATGGGATATGAGGTGATGTATGATATGCTTGATGGGTATGCCTCTACCCTACTTGCCTCACCTCTTGATTCAAAGATGAAGAGAACCGGCACCTACTTGGAGAGGGTAACACCAGTTGAAGAACCTTCAGTGAAGAAAGGAAAGGCAGTGCCATCGGTATCAGCACCGGTTACTTCAGCAAATCCTAAAGTGACTAAGCAGTCACCGGCAAAGAAGAAACCAAAAGTTGCACCTGCCAAGGTCTTTGAAAGGAAGTGGAAAACTAAGAACACCTCACCAAATTGGGAGGATACAAAACCTGAGGTACAACCTTAAAAGACTAGGAAAATGAGGAAGAAGACAAAGGCAACCAGCAATGAACCGGCATCATCAGCACCGGTAAATATAGACATTTCCTCTTACAAACCTTTGACACATTGTCAAAGAACAATCAAGAATATTAGGAGAAAAGTGATAAGTGATTTAATAGATCATTTTGATGACTTTAATGACAATGAAAAGGAGGAAGTTGAATAGGAAGTTATTCAATATTTATGTATTAATGACTGGTCGCCATCAGAAATCAAATCTGTGGCACCGGATTCTTTATATAATTCTTTAGATAAAAAATGGTGCATTACCATAGAAAAGGAACAGGAAATAAGAGAAGAAATTTTTGCACAATATTTTCTTGATGTGTAAAATTTAGAGCTATATGAAGTTATCGATAAATACAAAGGCCCCTTCTTCATGAGAAGGAGAAGACTCCTGTTACTGGAAGGGAAAGTTCCTGAAGTGGTAAAAGATACACACTCACATGCCAAAGCCGCTCTGAGGTTGCACCAAGTGTCTGAAGCTAACAAGAAGGCTGAGCAAGAACCAGAAACTGAAAAACCAGATGAGGTATATGACAGTGAAGGAGAACCGGTCACTAAACAGATGGACACAATTGACGTTGATGCTTTGGATGGTGAAAATTTCACTCCGGATGCAGCAAAGGAAAAGGATGACAAAGAGAGAGTGGACAAAGAAAAGGCTGATAAAGTGCAAGTGGAGAAAGAGAAAAAGAATAAAGAGGAAGAGGAGAAGAAGAAAAAGGAAGAGGAGAAGAAGAAAAAGGAATAGGAGAAGAAGAAAGAGGAAGAGGAGAAGAAGAAATAGGAAGAGGAGAAAAAGAAATAGGAAGAGGAGAAGGGAAAAGAAGAAGAGAAAAGGAAATAGGAAGAGGAGAAGAGGAAACAGGAAGAGGAGAAGAAGAAAGAAGAAGAGAAGCAGAAGAAAGAAGAAAGGAAGAAGGATGAAGAGAAGGAAAAGAAAGAAGCAGAGGAACAAAAGAAGGCAGAAGAGGAAAAGAAAAAAGCCGAAGTGAAGAAGGAAGCGGCAAAGAGAACACATGTGGAGACACCAAAGGAAATCAATAGTCAAGCCAAACTGGCTGATATTACCAGTCCCATTGACCTCCAATCTACAAATGAAACAGAGCTGCTCCAAAGCATTAAGCTTGCACAGGAGTGACTGGAAGCTCTAAGGAGGAAAAATGAGCAAGATGTTATTCAAACTGTGGTGGATACACTTACCAGTTTGATTCCCGATACCAACCTCCCCAGTACTAATTCCTCTTTGGCCCAGCTAAAACTTCTATGCACAGTTGTGGAGGATCGGGTACAAAGCCTGGAAGAGGTTGCTGAAGCTAACGCATAGAAGAAGCATCAAAAGGCACTAAACACTACCTTAGTGAAGAAATTGGATGATCTCCGGTGTGAACTTCAGAAAGAGCAGAAAGACATAAGAGATTCTATGGATGAGGGTAAACTACTACTCAGTAAGATAAGCCAACCCCATCTCTTTTGTGATGATGTGCTTGCATAGAAAGAAAAACTGCAATCTGATTTGCATGCATTTATAAGCACCTTCAAGATGCCATATGATTCCTTTACTACATATGGGCAAATTGTTCACCGGTTTCAGCTCTAGTCTGGTAGAATAGATTTGGAGATCACCAACCAGACTAGAGATTTGCAGGAACTTCAACTAGTTCTACTACCAAGACTGCAAATACTTCCAAAATTCTATCTCAATCTGGATGCCTTAACGGTCACTCAAGAGATGAGCACCATTGATGCCATGGAAAAATAGGTATCCCAGATGCAAACCAAAAGTGAGGTGGCTACCTCATTACTTGAATCATGGTCCTTATCCATGAAGACCTTCATGCAGGACTTTAAATCAGTTTTTGATAAGTTTCACTCATTATTGTCATAAACATGTATTATATTAATGATAATGAGAAACAGGGGTTATTCTGCAATACTTTGTCTTTGTTGGCAAAGGGGGAGTAGTATTTTTGTATTTAAAATTTTGGTGAATGCTATGTATACTTTCATGTTAGCTCTTTAAGGGAGTAGTATACATTGTATTTTCTATAAAAGGGATAGTGTATATGCTTAGGGGGAGTAATTTTGATTATGGCATATTTTTGTTGTAAAACACTTAGATGTCAAAAAATTTCTGAAGTGTTTCCATCAATGCCAAAGGGGGAGATTGTTGGCATTTTTGATGATGATGTTGTGATTGTCACTGATGGACACACACTTGCTTTGAGATCACTTTTTGTATGTATGAGTTATGCTCAACCGGTATTATGAATTATAGTCTTTAGACTATCGGTGTTTTGTAGAAAGTGTTTACCGATCTGAAGCGGTATGAAGAACCAAGTGGTTTGAGGATCCCAAAGTGGTATGAAGGAACAAAGTAGTTGTTATCATTTTTCCCAGTCTTCATTTTGACAAACCGGTAATTGGTAAAATGTGTGAACCGGTAATCGGTAAATGTATGAACTGGTATTACTCTATGATGAGTTACCAACCAATATTTTTGTGATGAGTTATCATCCACCGATACTTTGGCAGTGATTCTGTGTCATGTTACCAAATGTGTCCAGATGCACTGAACCTAGGAACTTGCAATGTAATCCTATTGGAACGACATGAAATCAAATTCCTTTATAAGGATATCATGTCTATGGTTTTAGTGGTTGTTAGGGTTTTAGGTGGTTGATGAGGTTTTTATATGCGCGATCACAGAAGAAGATTAGGTCTATGTGAAGAAATAGAGTGTGGAGATTTTGAAGACTGAGGCAATGTTGAAATGCATTAACAATGAGCTATCAAGGATCTAACCAAGCATATTGTGCTAGTATTTAGATCACTCACGTGTAATCAGTAAATGTATGAATCGGTATTACTCTGTGATGACTTACCAACCAGTATTTTTGTGATGAGTTATCATCCATCGACACTTTGGCGGTGATTCTGTGTCATGTTACCAAATGTGTCCAGATGCACTGAACCTAGGAACTTGTAATGTAATCCTATTGGACCGACATGAAATCAGATTCCATTATAAGGACGTCCTGTCTAGGGTTTTAGTGGTTGTTAGGGTTTTAGGTGGTTGATGAGGTTTTTATATGTGCGATCACAGAAGAAGATTAGGTTTGTGTGAAGAAATAGAGTGTGGAGATTTTGAAGACTGAAGTAATGCTGAAATGCATTAACAATGAACTATCAAGAATCTAACCAAGCATACTGTGCTAGTATTTAGATCACTCAATTGTTGATTACTCACATCTTTGACAAGTCTGAAACCCTTAACTGGGTAGGCCTGGAAAAGCCTTTGTTAATCCTCTAACAAGGTGGTTCACAACTATGGATCTTAAATCCTCTCACAAGGTAGTCTTTAATTGGACTTATCTCCTAACAAAGATTGAGATTCCTAATAGGATCTATTTTGGTGAAGAACATTGTATGACCTTAACCGATTTGGTTACTATTCTGCAGATATTTACTTGTTAGTTTCATTTAACATTTTCAGAAAGAGGCTTCTTGCCTATCGTAGCATTTTTTATAACATTAATATCATTTTTTAGGCTACTGATATCTTTCGCAATTTTTTTGATAGTTTCAAAAAATCCCTTAATGCTATCATTATCCCCATGATAGTCACTAGGATTTCCCATTTTATTCTCTTGGCCCTCATTCTGCAATCCTTGAGTACTCTTGTCCTCGCCACAATCCACATCCAGAATCTCATCCTCTTCCTTACCCTTCATATTATCATTTTTATCCTCCTTTGCATCCTCATCAGAAGAAATTAGTATCTACCTTTTTACCTTGTTATTCCCCCTACGAGTATTCTTGTTCCTCTGGGTTTGTTTTCCCATTCCCTTTCCTTTCTTTCTTTTGATGAATTTCTCATCAAAGGACTCATCCTTGGAGTCTGAGAGGTCAGAATCAACAACAGTCCTCTTTCTTTTCCCCTTAGTCTTCCCCTTTTTGCTAAGTTCCTCAAACTCGCCTTCAGTTTTAGAGTCGAGGTTGAAACCACTATACTCACTTTCCATGTCATCATCCCTAGTATTTTTACCTCTAATGGGTTTCTCAATGGATTTCCCTTTGAACAATTTGTAAACTAAAACCATAAGACCCTGATGAAGAGCATGGTCACCTTGAGGGTCTTTCTACATTTATTTAGTGGTATGATCCATAGAACAAGCTAAATAATAAGGCAGGCTTACCTTTTCACCATGGCGGAAGTCATTAAGCAGCATGAAATGGTGCCCATAAGCCCTCGTGAATCTTTTATCCAGAGTAATGTCGCTGATGATAGCAAACAACACAAACCTCCATGGCCTACAAATACACTTAGGGGAGTGGTAGGAGTTATCCACCTTCACCAATTTCCTTTTTTCACCATCTGTGATAGGAAATCTATCTGTCACCTTATCAGAAACACTTCGATCTCTATAAAACTTAATACCATCTTTAGCCATCCTCGTAGCTTCAGCAATGATATCTTCATCCACCATCATCATCTGGGTGCCAACCAAAACCTTGTCATTCTTCCAATTCTTTATGAAATGTTGGTAACTGTAGGGTCTTTGCCAAAGATCCTCTCCATGAAAACACTTAAGCCTCCCTCTTGAAGAATCTCCCATACCTCATTGTTTTTCTTCCAGTCCGAGCAAGAAATTGGTTCAAACCTCTTTTTGTTCCCTCCCATATTTCCCTAAAAATCATTGGAATTCCTAATCTCAGCTCTGATATTTCCTCTCTAGTCTCTATTATTGTTCTAAAAAACAACCCAGAATCTATGCCCTGTTAATATGATATGACTATTAAATAAATAATCAACACCGCCGCTATGATCAATCATCAAAAAAAGGGGAAAAGACATTAAGAATTATGATTAATGATGCCGCATTTCTTCATCTGGATACAGTCCAGTTCAAACAAGGATTTTGCCTCACATGCAAGATTACTCTCACCATAAATGGTAATGATTTTCTCATAATGGTAAGGCAGGTAGGCAGTCCGGTCAACACATGTGTTGGCTTCCCTGTAAACATGTGTAAAAACACACATATCAAAGGTTTCACTAATTTCCTTTGTAGCTTTGATGGCATTGTGTATAGACCAAGAGGGCAGGAAAACATCATTCAAATAGTTTATAATGTTCAAAGAGTCACCTTCACACCAAACTCTAGTACAATTGTCTTCCTTAAGTAGAACCAACCCATGATAAGCAGCAATGGCCTCAGCAACATGATTAGTTTGACTGCCAATAGGAATACATTTTATGGTTTTGCATTTTCCCCATTCATCCCTTAAAACCATACCACACCCCGCATTGCTAGGGTTACCCTTGGAAGCACCATCGAAGTTAATTTTCATCCATCCATGAGGAGGGCTTTCCCATTTCACATCTTCTCTAGGGTTAGCCTGAAAGATGTCACTTCCCTTTAATCTCCAATTCTTGAAAATGATATGATCATCCTGATCTTTGGGGTTGGCTATTCCACCCATGATGTAGATATTCTCCACCATATTTCGTTTGATTATCTCAAAAATAATTTGAGCTTTTGATGCCTTATCTCTAAACACTCTTTCATTTCTATCTTTCCATATTTCCCAGCAAGTATGAGGTAAAGGCAATCTCCATAACAGAATTATAGACTTATTTTTTAAAGGGTGATGCCAAGAATTAAAAATATCTTGGACAGATTCCGGAAACACCCAACTGATATTGAAGTTATCCAGACATCTAGCCCAAATGCCAGTAGAGAAGGGACAATGGAAAAACAAGTGATTAATGGTTTCCTCATTCTGCATACAAAGATGACAAACACTAGGCATACAGAATCCTCTACTTTTTAAATTATTAATAGTCAAAATTTTATTTTGAAGGACAATCCAGAAAAAAGTATTAATTTTGGGAATAAGGCCTTTCACCCAAGCCTTAGCCCAGAAAGGGCTCTCCAGATTAGAGAACTGTCAGTGCTACATGGGTGTGTGCATAAATTTTGGCAGGGCCAGTTAGATGAGCTAAGGTAGCTGGGCTATCAAGTGGTCAGAGGAAGACTATGAAGGTAGATTGTGGTTTGCAGTGTTGAGGACAGGTAGACCAAGGTGGCTAGAAGGGTGTGGTCACTAAAAATGTGAGGCCAACCCAGGAAGTGATAAGGATGGTGGAGTCCATGGCCGAGTTCCATGAGTGGTAGTTAGCTGATTGGAGATTATGCCGAGGGCCGAGTTCCATCAAAAAGGGACTATGCTAGTGGAGCGAAAAGGGATCAAGAGTGGATCTCTTGGTGGGGAAAATCTTGCACGGGAAGAGCCTTAGTAGTTCGGGTGGAGCAAAGTAGGCAAGGTGTGAGTCAGTATTGAACTGGGTTCAGTGTTGGAAGTAGTCGACATGGCCGCAAGATTTGATATGGCAATGTCCAAGGGCAGTGGAATGTAAGACCAGTCAAAGGAAGTAGAAGTTGCAAGGAGAAGTGTGATGTAGAGTCTTGTCAAGGACAGATCCAAGGTGAAATCGAGTAGGGGCTACGAGGAGCAGTGGGCTGTACGATCTTATCAAGGACGGGTTCAAGGTGAAATCAAGATGGAGCTAAAAGGTACAGTGCAGTGTAAGGTCTTATCTAGGATGGACCCGAGGTGTAACAATTTGGGTTGTGGGATGGTATAAGGTTGTTCCCAATGTGGTGTAGGATTGTGTCCAAGATGTGATTCAAGGTACAAAATTGGTGGTGAAGTAGGTCCGATGGTTGAGAGCTAGTGAGGGGCCAAGTCACAAAGGAAGTTAAGGGAAAGAGACAGTACCTTGCCCACATTGGATGTGGTTTGCAAAAGCATTGGGCACAAGAGGTTGGCTAGCTTACAAATGTTGATGCCTTCTTTGGGTTGCAGCACCGAGGGCGTAGGGCATTTTGTGGACAGTGCATCAGTCAGGCAAAGTGGCACAATGGATGGAAGTGAGTGTACTAAATGTGTAGGATGCAATGCAAGAGTTGGGTGTCTTCAACGAAGTGCACCTAGGAAGATTTATGAAGTGAGATGTAGGATTGTGTCCAAGACATGATCTGAAGTGTGAAATTGGTGGCAAGTTAGGTCTGAAGGTTGGGAACCAAAGATGGGACAGAGTCACAGAGAAAGTCAAGGGAAGGAGAGAGTACCTTTCCCATATTGGGTGTGGATTGTAGAGGCATTATGCATAAGAGGTTGGTTGGTTGAATGATGTTGGTAGTTTCTTTGCATTGCAGCACCGAGGGCACAAGGCATTCCGTGGATAGTGCATTAGTCAAACAATGTAGCACAATGGATTGAAGTAGATAGACCGAATGTGTGGGATGCAATGTAAGAAGGGTGTCTTTAGGGAAGTGCACCAAGGCAGACTCATGATGTGTCGGTTTGCAAGAGTACACCAAGGAGGTGGAAGTGGTTGACAAGTACCAGGAGGATCATGTGCAGCTAGAGGTGGATCAATATAAGTATGCTCGTTATTGTTCTTTGGTTGAGTTGTTGGGGATAGGGTAAGACGTTGGGTGCACCGAGGTCTGTCAACAAGCAATCGGGATGGCACTATAGAAAGAAAGTTGAGAGCTGAAAGTTGAATCTGCGACTTGGGAAGTCAGTGGGGTGTTGTGGCTAGTGGAGTATGTGTCTTTAGGGTGGCCAGATATTAGGGGCTTGCACAATAGGGTTGGTAGCAGGCGTGTCTTTCAGTGGATGCTAGGATTAGATCCAGGAGCAGTTGAAGTTGGAAGACAAGGGTGTCATCGAGGATGACACTAGTGGCTGAGTTGATAGGTGAGCATGGTTTGTGGTGTTTTGTTGTGTTGCAGTGCAAACGGTGGAGTCTTGGAGCTGTAGAAGTCGGTATGGGGCATGGTGCAACTGAATATCACAGAGTTGTTTCATAGATGTTCAAACAAGGGCAATCAGCTCAGTGGAAGTCAAGGACTGGGTTCTTACAATATGTTATTGAGTTGGGGACTAGCAGTAGAGATCAGTTGGAGGCAAGGGAGCATCTTCACAAGATCAGTGTTGAGGCAGTGAGTTGGACTCGGGGGTTTGCCGAAGCAAGTTAGCCATGGATGGGATTCGTGCGAGTGAAAGTCCAATATGGGGTATGCTGACAAGTGTCAAGTATGTCAGGGACAGAAATGATGCAAGTGCAGGGTACAGTGAATCCGAAGTTCACTTTTAATAGGTCCTAATGTTGCGAAGGACGAGACTCAGATCGAATGGTCTAGTGCCGAGGACGTCACCTATTTTAAGTGGGGGAGTATGTAAGGGGTTGTTGTCACAAGTGCGGGGAGCACACGTAGGCAGGTAGTCTTGTAGGGTGTAAGTCCCTATCTAATTCTCATGACATGGACATTGTGGTGGAAGATCGTGGGGAGGTCTCAAACTATAGATGTGTGGGAATTGGATGAAAAATTTATTAATGGGGGTCGGTTGAAAGAATAGTCGAGTGCTAAGAGTGCACCAAGGTGGTCTGAGGTAGACGCCTCCTCCTAGGGGTGAACAAGAGTAACTCTACCCTCTAGTCTCAGGGAGATAGAGGTTTTACATGGATATTAGGGATGAAGTAGAGTAACCCCACCTTATCATTAGATGGTGAGGTTTATTAGTGGATGTATACTCAAGGTCCCTCTCTCAATGAAGTGGAGTAGCTGAGCCAATTTTGGGGATGACTCCTGGGGAGTTGTCTATGACCTGAGGACTAGGGAAGCAAAGTACCTAGGCCTTTGCGAGGAGGATGATCGTGCAATGGATTGTCCCGGTTGGGGAAATGGAGTACCCAAGATCTTGTTAGGGGGATGGCCATGCGAGGGGCTATCAGTGTTGGAATGTTGGAGCTTGAGAGTTGGGCAAGCTATGTGGGTTGAGTTGCAGAGCCAGAAGTCCATGTGTCTTATAGAACAAGTGGGGTGATGTGTTGGGAATGCACCTAGGTTACCTGAAGTGGAATTTACATTGAGGTCTGAGATCTCAAGGCCCTAGAGTGGGGATTGAATATGGCAATAGGGACAGGGTTCCAAAAGTGTGCTCATGTTGAGTCGAGCCACGAGGTGAGTCTAAGAGGGTGATGAAGATGGATGACTTGCATGAATGAAAAGAGAACATGGTCCATAGACAAGTTGTTTTGGGAGCATAGTCGAGTTGAAGGAGAGTTCAGTGACCAAGGATATTGGGTTGGATCATGGAGAAAAGAGCTTGGAGCCTAATTAGGAGTGTAAGGTGATTTGTGAGTCTGAGGAGCTTAGACTAGGTGTTTGCATGGAGTTGGTTAGTGTGCACAGGATGTACATGGAACCAGGTTCACCAACGAAGTCATGTAGACATAAGCCAAGGGCTCAATGCAGTTGGAGCTTGGATGGATGAACATGAAGCTAGATCAAGGAGTCTAGTCATCCCATGAGGTATATTTGGTGCTTGAGGGTTCTAAGGAGCTGAGGGAGGCCAACATGGGGCACTAGTGTTGTGGGAGTACTAGGCATGCTCAGGGCATGTGAAAATTTGGAACCAGAGGACTTAAGGAGTTCTGAATGGGGTCAGTGTTAGTAGTCAGGGTATAATGGGGGACTCAAGAGACAAAGGCATGGAGGAGACCTATAAGCTTGTACCGAGGGTGCAAGGGCGGTGTGACAAGACAGTGCTAGAGTAGAGTTGGGGACTTGAAGGGAGTGTTAGGAGCATCAGGATGAAGGAGACCTGCGAGAGGGTTGGAATTCACTTCTATTCGACATGGGTGTGTGTTAATGTGGTCAGGTGGTGGACACTTGAAAAGTGAAGGCATAGTCTGGGAGCAAGAAAGAACTTGTCCACAATGGGAGTCGCAAGTAAGGTTTTCCAGTGCCGCATGAAGTTGGACCTCCGATAATAATATTGTTAGTAACATGATATCTCATCAAATCAATATAGAATCATCAATTGAATGTACTTCTAAACATTTAATCTCTTAAAAGAAATACAATAACATAAAATATGATTTATTAATTTTAAAACACTCAACCATATAAACATCGCTTGTCACATTCTACTCATTAATTAAAAATATTAATATTAAAACATCACAACTATGATATCAACCTCCAATGAATCTAGTATCCAAACAAATATGTAGTATACAATAACACCATGCTCCACACAACTAGGCACAAGAAGCAAGCATGCATTCAGATGCAGGATCATAATCATGATCATCATGAAGCAATCCAAAACATTACCAATCCAATATGAACATAGGACATATATCCAATCAAGGCATAAGATAGGCACTCAAGGCCTTACACTAAAATCAAAGGCAACATTCAAAATGATAGAAAAGAACCACATAAAGGTTTACACCCTAAAAGAAAATGGCACAATCACAAGCTCATAGCCAAATCCTCAATGAGAAGCAATAACATAGAATAGCAACATGAGGGGCATTGCAATCTTGTTGTCATGTTCCCATCTTCTTACCTTCATTGAGTTCTTTCATGAAAGCTTCCAATGCATTCATAAAAGATGTTCTTTCCTCTTCGTACACTACCCAAGTGTAACCATGTGAAAGCTTTTAAAGGTAGACTCTAGTGGTACCATCTACTATGAATCTTTCAAATTTCTCCTTGGCCAGCCTTATGAAAATGGTAACCTACTTGTCAACATTGTAAGAATGAGTATTCTAAAAGATTCTATAAGTACCCTACCCTTACTTGTTGAATAGACTGGAATACTGAGAGGGGGGTGAATCAGTTTTCCCAAAAATGAACAACAAATTGCTCTAATAATTTGAAACTTATTTCAACCTTATATATTCTTATCATGAAATGAAATAAGAAATAGAGGAAAAATACAAAACATACACATCCATAAGAGAGACACCCAATTTTTATACGTGGAAAACCCAAATGGGAAAAACCATAGAGAGGGTTAACTCTCAAGATAATATAACTAGTTATATGGGATTACAAAGGAATCTCAGTACCAAAGGGATCACTGCCTAGATTACAATGGTTCACTGCCTGAAAATAAAGAAATGAACTAAGAAAGTTGCATCTAATAATGCATGGGATCAGTTCCTATTAAGCTCAAAAAACACACCAACTATTTGCACTAGATTTAGTTAAGAAACTCTACAAACTGCTTTCTCCAAAATACTATCACACTAGATATGTCCTCTTTTTCCTATCCAACATAAACTTCTTTTCTTTATTGCTTGTCACCTTTCTCTTCACTTCATCACAATTCATTCATCTCATATTTTTATCTCTTACCTTCTTATGAAATATAATATGATTATGTATATATATGAGTGTAACAATGAAAATGTACAAAAAGTTGGCCTCGATAACATTTTCCTAAAGGGCATTTCAAAAGTCAAATCACATGCTACAATCATCGAAGTAGAATGTCATTATAATCTTTCAAAGTCATCTTGAATCGAAAAGAGAATATCTTCAAATTTTCACAACAACACACTACTGAAGAATAAAGACCATGATCCAACTTAGCATTATGAGGTTAAAGACATGAGCAATGAATCGCCAACAGATTATCATTTGAATTTAAGAAACTGGAGGAAACTGAAGCATGAAAAGTTGCTCAACACTTCATAACCAAATGCATTTTTGGATCACAATATCGAGGAAACGACATCTGGAGCACCAATATCATGAATAAAGTAATCTCAGATGATGACAATAAGCATAACAAAATTGCACTACCATATCTGCATCAAGTATAAATGTGGAGGACTGCATTTCTGAAATAAATCATCTGCATCCTATCCAACTTCAGGAACAGCTAGAGCATTAAACCAATTGCCACAACCAACACCAAATCTCTTATATCATGATAAATGCATTCTCATACTGACAATACATATTTCAAAGCAATCAACATGTGTGCATTACATCATCAACAATAGGATTTGTAGTCTACATCATGCATACATACCTATCTTCCACTATTATGTGTTGGCATTATACACTCAGATGAGAATAATTGATGTTTTTATTGATGGCAACCAACTGGTAACATGGTTCACAGCTTACACCGGCACCAATAGGCACAACAAGATTATTCTCACCGGCACCCCAGCCGACATGGAAATTATATTGTTTTGTATTGTAATTATATTGTATAACCAACATGATGTATTGTAAAGATTCATAAATGTATGAGATCTTATAGGTCATTTTGTAAGAGTGAAAGGTATGCAAAATATGTATAGGTAATTTATGCAAGCCGATTATGAGAGCGAATATTTGTATATGCATTTTGATGTAATAATTTTGATGAGAGAATAAGAGCATAGCAGAGCGAAGAAAGGTTTATGGCAAAGGTATTTGACAGAGCTTAAACTGGTACTGAATCCAGCATTGCAGATGCTATTTTGAGCAGTACATTGTCATTGGATTTAATTATCCAATTTTGTAGTCAGTGTGACTCCTTTTTGTGATTGAGTAGTGAGCTCTAGGCTGTTGGCCTTCTTGCATGTGCAGGCCCTTACTATATCAGTAATATTTATTCATATTGGCCAATGAGTAAATATTGTGGGTCACAAATCCCACCGAGTTTTTTCCCCTACCGGGTTTCCTCACCAAAAATATTTGTGTTATGGTGTGCATTGATGGTTATATTGTTATTACTCTTTATTTCTTTATTGCTTGTTTACCGGTACATTAACTTGGGTTGTAAAGTTGCAAACAAGTTTAAATATTTCATTTACCGGTTAGACACTGATTCACCCCCCCTCTCAATGTCTTTGGAATTGATCAAGTATCTAACATTATGTGACATACATACCTATCTTCCATTGTTCTGCAACATACATACCTATCTTCCACTATTCTGCAACATATCTAGCCCAATCATAATCATCAGGTTTGACATCAATGACAACTTAAGATAAGTATATCTTCCCCTTTATCACTGATGGAAAAACATTTATATCAAAATCTTGCCACAACTCCCCCTTAGATAATGCTTCCTCATTTCTCAAAGATTCCAAAATTCAAAAATTAATATTTCTCCTCCTTTTACATCAAGGACAATCTAAAATATTCTCTTATACTTCTCGTTTAATTATGGAAAGAAAGTCTTCCAAGAGTTCATTGCCAAATCCAGACTCAAACTCAAGGTGTCATTCTTGATTATTTCATCAATTGTTTTAGATAAGGAACTGGGAACATAAGGGTTTTGTGCACCCTTCTCAACTTGAATGAGGAGACTAGAAGATGTTCTAAGCTAGCCTCAACAATCTCTTTTACCTTCAAGAAAATATTTACCACATCTTCTTTCTGCTTTTGATAAAATATAAGTTTTGATTGCAGAGAATTAATTTTCTTCTTCTGTTCACCATTTGTATCACTGAAAAATGTCAAATGATTTTCCCATGAAATTCAGCTTAGATTCAATAGTCAATCTTGGCTTTGAAATGTTCAATAGCTGTCAGCCACTAGAAAAAATATTTGTACACTCTAACTGCTTCTGCATCACAATCTCTCATATCTTTAATTTCTTTTGATAATCTCTTTTGAGAATATACACACTTCTCTTCCATATCTTCATGAGCTTCATCTTTTGCAATAGGTGCCTCAAGAGGCTACTTCAATCAATCTTTAAGCACTTTGCATAGAACATCCGACAAGATGTCTGCAAGATTACCAAGAGCAATATTATTCTAGACCAAATAGTCCACTAGAAATTCAATCTGATTATGAACATAGGAGGGTCGCTCAAGCCACAAATCTCCAATCTTCTTCATTCCATCAGCTTCCTTAAGCAAACTAAAAATATTCTCAACATTGCAGGGGTCATCTTCTTCTTTACTACTTTCTACATTTCCATGAGCCACTATAGGAGGTTATGGATCATCTAAGGAAATAATCTCTTTTTCTTCTTTGCTTTTTATCTTCTTTATTTGTTCCAGAGATGATATATCAATTCTTCTTTTTGAACTTATAATGTCAGAGGAGGGACTTTTCTAAGGAGCAATGATAATTCTAGGAACTAGACCAGAGAACAACTTTTTCTAAAGATTTATGAAGTGGTTTTTACATGCATGATCTTTATCAACCAAACAAGCTAAATATCTATAGATTTGTTTTCCAACATAGACATTTGATTTCCATACTATATTCTCCTTCAAGGGTAAATATATTATGAAATAAAGCATTAAGCATACAATCAAAGAACCAAATAGAAATTAATATCCCTGATCTTTTTCCATCTTAATATTTTTTGTTAAATGCGTCTGTAACAATTCACACAAATCAATTTTTTTGCCTTCTTTTAGCATTTGATGAGAAATGTATATTGCATTTGTCGAAGTAGATCCTTCTTTATTTCTAAAATACATTTTGTAAGAAATTCCATATGCAACATACCTCACAAACATGGTTCATGATAGTATCGATTATTAATTGTCATTGATTGTCTGTGACACTAGTTAGGGTTTCAACTTCTTTGTTCTTGATTGATTTCTTCATCGGAATGGATCCATTATCACATTGACCACACACCACAAGTATTTCTTCCTTCATAATCTAGTAAGGCTCATCCAACACCATATAAAATAAATTTGATCATGTCCTCATCTGCAAACCACATAAATTTTCTCCAAACTTCCAAGCCCTTGTGCCCTAAATCTTTGATTTCTTGCAATTCTTCACTCGACAAAGAATTTCCTAAATTTATGATTTTCTCATGATTATATTCCTCTAATTACACTTTTACAATTTACTAAGAATTCTTCTTGCTAGATTCACCTACAACAGTCTTCTTAGAATCCATAGAGAAAATATTGGAAAATACCTTTTATGCAAACTTTGCTCTGAATTTTCGTATGCTCTCCAACTACTCTGTTCTTGAAAATTTCCAATGCACACTGCACAAATGATCAAAAAAATAGATTTTAAATTATTCGATGTAACTAGGGTTTCACCACCAAAAAATTTCTTATGATAGTGACATCAACACAACCCACCAGAGTCAGCAATAACAACAACATCAACAATACAAGCCACAACAAGCATCTCTTTCACATGAGGGGGTATAAATAGATTTTTATTTGAAACTCCCCCTAAGCCAAGGTTACTAGATCAATTTTGGGAGGAAGAAGCACCAATATCAGACTCAAGTACAGTAGACTCAACTATTTCTTTCCTTATCCATACCAAAGAATGTTTCTTCTTGATTTCAATAGATTTAATCGAAGCATTCACATTCCTGCATTTGTTCGCAAAATGTCCATACTTGTTGTAATTGTAACATTTTGCATTCCTTTATCCCTAATTCACCAAATGTTCTAGATCTACACTGATTAGCTCTATGACCAAATTTATAGAAAATGTGACAATAAACTTGAAAGGGCTTATTCATGAATGATCCATTATTCATAAACTATCTATAGCTTCTATTCATGATTTGATTGTTGTAGTTGTTAGCTTTGTGTCCAAAAATTTTACATTTAAAGTATTGAATATTCTGATTTATATAGCATGTGCAATCTATAGCTTTGTGTCCAAAATAATTGCATTGAAAACAATAACCATTAAATTATGATTACCTTTGAGCATTAGGTTGTTGAGCTAGAGGTTTGTTTATAGTAGGTCCAATATTCTGGACTTTGTTTGAATCTCTAGGTTTCTTTTGATCTTCCATATTTTTTGTCCCTTTACTTTTGTTATTCTATTTTGAACATTCACCAGAGAAACTTAATCCTTCCTTATCCTTGTGAGATTTCTCCATGGATAATAGTTTATCCAATGATGCACTGATTTCACTAACTTTTACTTCTGACTTCAGCTTCAATAATTCGTGTTCCAACTTCCCATTTTCTTCAGTCTTTAGATTGATTGTATCCTTCAAGACTTCTTCAATTTTCCTTCTCTCTTCAATCTGCAACTTTAGATTCACAATAGTCTCATTTGCTTTCTTCAATTCCTTGTTAAATTATTGATGCCTTACTTTGAATTTATAGATCTGATCTCTTAGCTGCTTCTTCACACATTTGTTTGCTACCTTAACATTCTCTTTCATGTCTTCATTCTCAGATTCCACACTCTCAAGATCTTCAAGGGTTGTCTTTAATTCTTCCTCCAAATAATATTCTCCATTCATATCCATAAGAGCCATCTATTCAAGTCAAAATCCCCCTTAAGTGGTTAAGCTAGCAATAAAGAACCAAGCTCCGATACCAATTGTTGAACAGACTAGAATAATGAGAGGGGGGAAAATCAGTATTCCCAAAAATGAATAACAAACTAATTTGATAATCCGAAACTTAGTTCAATCTTAGATATGTTGGAAACAATGCAGCAAACTGAGAGGGGTGTGAATCAGTTTTCTCACAAACTCATCACAATTCAAAATTAAATTCATAACTGATTATTAGCAATGAAAACATAAACCATCACCACATCAATAACACACATAACACCGAGATTTTTGGCGTGGAAAACTCGGTTAAGGGAAAAACCACGGTGGGAACCTACCCACAATGAGATAATACAATGTTAAGAGTAAATGTAAATATTATAATGGGGAATGCACATGCATTCAGGCACACTGCCTAGAGCTCATTGCTCAAATCACAAGAAGGGCTACAACTCTGAGGAAGACTCAATACCTTACAAAATTCAGACAATCTGAATTACATGAACTGATGTTCAAATAGAATCTTCACATTCCTAGTTATAGTTCCAGTTAAGCACATATCCTCAAACTCTTATCTTTCAACTCAAATACCACAACCAATAAATGTCACCAAGAATTACGCCTCGAGCATGCACAACATGTTACAATCACCAAGAATGTCGCATAACACACAAAACACCATTGAATCAACAAAATGGTCAATAACGCGCACACCAATCAATTTAAAACATCAACACAGATAGAACATGATCTAGAAACATCCACAAGCAATGTAAATCACACTAGAAACAACCGCAACATCACCACTTACTAGAATCTTCATCATCAATATAATAAACCTCAAGAACACACGCTGAACTAACTGACAAACTAAAAGGTTCACTTGTGGACTTCCAAATCATGAACCATTTGAATTGCGAACACATATGAATGTCCCAAACACTCTGCCAAATCTATAAAGTAAGATAATATAATTTCAAAACAATACAGAGCACAAACCAGAATACTAAATAACAGGAACAATTGAAAACTAACCACAATACCGGACCTCATAACTCAATCAAATAATCATGTGGATCATTGACACTTATATTCAATCAACTAGAGATAAGTATCTCTAAACCTATCAAACTGCAATAGCTCAACTGCAACACATTGGCCAAACCAACTCATTTAATCTGACTGTAACACTGGAATACACAGAATAATATGTTGAAATCAATGATAACACATCATTCCAGTAAACTTCTTAGAAATATCCAACAGTCTCCCCCTTTGGCATTGATGGCAACAAATGAATGTGAAAAATAATCAATGCAAAGAAAGAAATCAATAATCAACAATCTCCTCATAGCTCACAAAAATCTCCCCCTAAGATCAACATAGGATATAGCAGTTTTTCACATGCTCTTCTCCCCCATTGACATCAATGCAAAAAGCACATACAACACAAATCTTGATTCTCTCCCCCTTTCACATGCACTCTAACAATTTTGAACATCTAAAACATGTCACTGACTACTCCCCTTAAGTAGCAACCACACTCATCAATCTAGATCACAAGATATCTATGTGAAGTCCATCAGACTGATGCAACTCCATGCATCTTAGTTCTCATCAAGAGGGGCAATTACCCCTAGCTTCTCTCTGAGATACTCAAATGTATCTTTAGGCAAAGGCTTCATGAAGATATATGTAATCTGTTCCTTTGTAGATACATAGTCTAATATGACTTCCTTCTCATTCATCTTCTCTCTTAAGAAATGAAACTTGATTAATATATGCTTGGTATTAGAATGCAACACCAGATTCTTAGAAATATTGATAGCACTTGAATTTTTACAGTATATAGAAGTAGGCTCATCAAAAATAGCTATGATATCCTTTAACATCGGCTTCATCCAAATCACCTGAGTACAATTTCTAGTAGTAGAAATGTATTAAGCTTCTACAGTAGAAAAAGATATAGCATTCTACTTCTTACTCATCCATGAAACCAATCTCTTGCCCAAGAAAAATGCACAACCACTAGTACTCTTTTTGTCATCAACATCACCTGTCTAATCAACATCAGTAAAATCACTCAAAGTGAAATCATCATCTCTAGGATACCACAAACCAAAATCAACTATCCCTTTCAAATATCTGAAAAATTCTTTTTACAGCAACAACATGAGATTCCTTAGGATCAGCTTGAAATCTAGCAACAAGACACACAACATTCATAATATCTAGTCTAGTCTTAATTAAATACAAAAAACTACCAATCATAGATCTGTATTTAGTCTGATTTTCTTTCGGAGAATCATCACCCTTTGTCAACTTACATCTATTCACTATAGGTGTACCAATAGGCTTTGCATCATCTAAACCAAGCTTCTTCAACAATTCCTTCACATACTTAGATTGAGATATAAAGATAGCTTTATCCAATTGAGTAATTTGCAATCCCAAAAATAATTTCATCTCACCTATCATAGAAATCTCAAACTCATTCTGCATATCATCAACAAACTTCTTGCACAAACAATCATTTCCACCAAAAATAATGTCATCAAAAAAAACTTCAACAATTAAGATGTTATCATTATCAATCTTGAAGCACAGTTTACTATCAGCAGTACCTTTATTGAATTCAAGCTTCATTAAATACTTATCCAATCTGGCATACCAAGCTCTTGGAGCTTGCTTTGATCCATGCAATGCTTTCTTCAACCTGCAAACCATATCTTTCTGATCTATCAGCTAAAAACCACCCGATTGCTCAATATAGACTTCTTCTTCCAGCTCACCATTAAGAAAGGTTGAGTTGACATCCATCTGATAAACTTTGAAATCTTTGTAAGCAACATAAGCAAGAAATAATCTAACAACTTTAATTCTAGCTATCGGAGCAAAAGTTTCCTCAAAATCAATACCTTCCATCTTAGAGTAACCTTTACAAACAAGTCTTTCTTTATTCCTAACAACCTCGCCTTGCTCATTCAACTTATTCTGAAACACCCATTTAGTTCCAATTACATTTTTATCCTTAGTTCTGGGAACTAAGATCCATGTATTATTCTTTTCAATATGATTCAACTCTTCTTCCATAGATTTAACCCAATTTTCATCTTTACAAGCTTCATCAACATCTTTAGGCTCAATCTTAGAAATCAAGGAATACTCTTCAAAAAAAAATCTCCTAGTCATCACACCTCTATTCTTATTACCTATAATTTGATTCTCTCAATGATTTAACCTTACATACCTAGGAGTTTTAAGATTTGCATGATTCTTAGACTCTTGAACTCTTTTTTCTACACTAGTTTCTCCTTCATTCTTAGGCTTTTTCGGAGCAATCTACACTTGGTTATAGGTATGCACTTTCTTTCCTTTATCTTCACTAACAACATGATCATCTAAATAATATCCAGAGTATATAGGCTGATAATCATTTCCTACATCCACTTTCACATTAGCACTTTCAACAATCTTCCTCAATCTCTTATTTTAAGTACACTAGTAGGCCTTACTTTTAGTGGAATAAGCAAGAAATATTCCTTCATCACATCTAGCACCAAACTTCCCTAGATCTTCATCTCTTCTAATATAGCATTTACTACCAAAAATTCTAAATTATCTAACTGTAGGAGAATGACCAAACCATAACTCATAAGGAGTCTTACCGGTATCACCTTTAATATGCACTCGGTTGAGAGTGTATACAATAGTTGTCATAGCTTCTCTCCAATAGATATATAGAATAATTCCTTCAATCATCATGGTTCTAGCAGCTTCATGAACTGTCTTGTTCTTCCTTTCCATAATACCATTCTGCTAAGGGGTTCACAGAGTAGATAACTGTCTCTTCACTCCTTTCTCTTCACAAAAAGAATTGAACTCACTGGAGGTAAATTCACCACCTCTATCAGATCTTAAATACTCCAGCTTCAAACCAATCTCAGTCTCAACCATAGCTTTGAATATCTTGAACTTCTTCAATGCTTCAAACTTCTCCCTTAAGAAATTAACCCACGTCATCCTTGAATAGTCATCAATTAGCAACACGAAATACTTGTCACCCTACAAGCTTCCCACTCTAGAGGGACCACACAAATCAGTATGCACAAGATCCAATATCCCATTAGAAGTATACTATTTTCTTTTCAAAGAAACTCTTTTCTATTTCCCTAACTGATATTCCTTACATACTGGATTAGAAAGATTTACAATCTTAGGCAGATATCTTACAGCTTGAGTGGAACTTATCTTAACCATGCAGTCAAAATTTACATGACATGTCCTTCTATGCCATAACCAACTTTCATCAACCTGAGCAATTACACAACTTTTACCACCAGCATTCAAGTAAAAGATATTACTTTTAGTCTTTGTACCTAATGCAATCTCAGTTCCAGAGCTACTCAAGATCTTACATCTACCATCCTTGAATTGTAAATCATATCCCTTATCAACCATCCATCCAACACTCAAAAGATTATTCTTTAGACCTTCAACATACAAGACATCATTAGTGTTATGTTTACCATCAAGAAAAATAGCATCTCTACCATGGATTATGTAATACCCTAAAACTGGTCGTCTAAACCATGAGCCCCTAGTCTCGACAATGTCACCAAGGTCATAACCAAAGGCAATTAAAATAAATCTTGAGCACACAATTAATTTCTAAAATCATTAATGTCACATGTAAAATTAATCAACCAATATTAATTAAATATTTATTTAATTAATTAAATCATTCCAAGTAAATCATTTTTTAACAATTATCCTATTTATTTTATTGAATATCCTAGCATATTTAATTAAATAAATCAATTTGCCATTAAATCATCAAAAAAGGAATTAATGAACATAAAAAAGAATGAAAATTTGAGAAAAGAAATCAAGTGGAGATAATCTTGAAAAACAAATTAAAAATTGATAAATAATCTCAAAGAAAGCAAATAAAATAATTAAATATTAAAATTGAATGAAATAGAGAATAAATCAGTTTTTTCCTGATTTTATCTTAATTTTAGTTCAATTTCCTTTAAAACTGAGAAAAGCATCCTATTAGGTCCCGGAGACAACTGAGAGGGGAGGGTGAATCAATTGTCTAATAAATTCAAATCAAAAACTTATTAACCAACTTAATACTTAATACCGGTAAACCAGTTTATAATGTCGGTAGACAGTATTAATAGTAAATTGCTATACCGGTAAGAATTAATGCATGAAACATAAACACAAAGTCATCCACAACACATGACACCAATATTTGTACGTGGAAACCTTGTAAGGAGAAAAACCACGGTGGGAAACCTTACCCACAATCAGATGATACTATTGCAGATAATAAGTGTACAAAAGGGGTCTGCACATGCAGAAAGGCCAACAGCCTAGAACTCACTGCTCAATCACAAATGGGAGTCACACTGACTACAATTGGATGGTTAAATCCAATAAGAATGTACTGCACAAAATCGCATCTTCATATGCTGAATTCAGTACCCGTGTAATGCTGATATGCTTCTACAAAAACCTAACTTCACCTTCAAATGATGTCTTCGTGTATGCCGTTTCTTTATCTCGCATATACCTTCACTTGAATCTTTTTCGCATTCCACACTTGATCTTACAAATAAGATCTTACATCTATACCATACCCTATGACCAACTTTAGTAGGTCGGCTCTACAAGATATTACAATAAAAACATTTTACAAATAATATAATATCTGATGCAATAACCGATTAATCATGTTGGCTTAATGCATTTACAACAATAATAAACCATCTCCATAGCATGCCATGCTGATCTGGAAAAGATAAACCTGTCGGTGTAACCCTAGATAACCTGGACCTATTTGCCGATAAAAGCAAATATGCAAATATGAATATACCAATAATTATTACTTCAAAATAAAGTGTCCACGTGATGTCTTCGACATTACCAAGTGTCTTCCATGTCATTCCAGGTACCGGTGAACATTATATCTTGTCGGTTAATCATATACCAGTAACTGTTGCATAGATTACTGCTTGCTGGTGAATGTTGCTGGATCTCCAAAGTAGGTGTATTTAGTAGGTGTTCACATCAATGACAAAACCATACCAAAATACCAACAATCTCCCACTTTGGCATTGATGGCAACACAAGATGGAAAAACCATCACAGTGCCAAAACAGAAATGCCAAAAACTAACAATCTCCATATCTTAAATATGTTTTTCAAAATTTCTCCCCTAAAATCTCTTTTACCAAAAAGATAATGTGTTTTTCCATAGATATCTCTCCCCCTTTGACATCAAATGCCAAAATCAAAAAGGGTCAAGTTCACACAAAATACCAACCAATTCAATATACCAACTACTCCCCCTTTGGAGTAGCTTCCTCATCAAATACCGGAATAAAGATTTGCCCATTTAATTCTACCGATTGATGACAATCATCAACTGTCTAAGTCTCTACCAATGGTGGTATGACTCCAAGCTGATCTCTGAGATACTCAAAATTTTCCTTAGGCAAAGGTTTTGTGAAAATATTTGCAAGTTGTTCTTTAGTATTCACATAAACCAGTTTTATCTCTTTTTCTTCAACTTTTTCCCTTAGAAAATTTAGTTTGATAGAAACATGTTTTGTTTTAGAATTTAATACCGGATTTTTAGATATATCAATTGCAGTAGTGTTATCACAGTATATAGTAATAGGTTCCTTGCATTTTACCTTTATGTCTTTCAACATTTGCTTAAGCCAAAGTACTTGTGTACAATTTGTTGTTGCTGCAACATATTCTAATTCTGTTGTTGATAAAGATGTACAACTCTGTTTCTTACTCAACCAAGAGACTAATCTTTTTCCAAGAAAGAATGCTCCTTCAGTGGTGCTTTTCCTATCATCCACATCTCCTACCCAATTTGCATCTGCATATGCACATAGATCAAAATTTTCATCTTTAGGATACCATAATCCAAGATTTGTTGTGCCTTGTAAGTATCGGAAAATCCTTTTTACTGCTGATTCATGATTTTCCCTAGGATTACTCTGAAATCTAGAAACTATACATACTACATTCATAATATCAGGTCTGGTTTGTGTCAAATACAGTAAACCTCCTATCATAGATTTATATCTAGTTGGATTAACAGGTGTAGATTCATCCCTTTGTGATAATTTGTCATTTTTTGTCATAGGTGTGCTTACCGGTTTAGAGTTCTCCATCCCAAATTTCTTTTGTAACTCTTTTAAGTATTTGGATTGACTCAAGAATATACCTTTATCAGTCTGTGAAATCTGCAATCCTAAAAAGAATTTTATTTCTCCAATCATAAACATTTTAAATTCTTGCTGCATTTCAAGAGAAAAATCTTTGCATAATTCATCTTCTCCTCCAAAGATTATATCATCAACAAATACATCAATAATCAAGATGTCATCATTAGTTACTTTGTAATATAAATTGCTATTTGCATTTCCTTTAGTAAAACCAATTTTTAAAAGATACTTATCCAATCTTGCATACCAAGCTCTTAGGGCTTGTTTTAATCCATACAAAGATTTTCCTAATCTGCAAACCATATCATTGTCATATGTCAAAGAAAATCCATCAGATTGTTCAATATAGACTTCCTCTTCAAGATCTCCATTCAAAAATGCACATTTAATATCCATTTGATAAACTTTGCAATCCTTGTGAGCTACAAAAGCCAAGAATAATCTAACTGCCTCAATTTTGGCTACCGGTGCAAAGGTTTCATTGTAATCAACTCCTTCATTCTGAGAATATCCCTTACACACTAGTCTTGCTTTATTTCTGACAACCTTACCATCTTCATTAAGTTTGTTTCTAAATACCCAATTGGTTCCAATTATATTTTTATTTTTAGGTCGGGGAACTAATGTCCAAGTATTATTTTTCTCAATTTGTCCTAATTATTCTTCCATAGCTTTAATCCAAAATTTATCTTCACATGCCTCATTGATAGATAATGGTTCAATTTGAGAAATAAGACATACCTCTTCATTTGCCAATCTTTCTCTTGTCATAACTCCTTTAAATTTGCTTCCAATTATCTGATCTTTAGAGTGATTCAGTCTTACATACCGGGGTGTCTTAGTCTGTTGTTATTCTTCAATTACTGTGGAATCCTCTAATGATACCGGAGTAACTGGATCATCATTATGTACCGGTGGATTTATTGTAAGTTCATTTGTCATAATTTTTATTTCTAGTTCAGAGTCTATATATCTTGAAGTTCCTCTGAATTGTTCATCAATCTTTACATTTGTACTCTCAACAATTTTCTGTAATCTTTTATTAAAACATCTATATGCCTTGCTCTTAGATGAATAACCAAGAAATATTCCTTCATCACTTCTAGGATCAAATTTGCCAATATACACATCTCTTCTAATATAACATTTACTTCCAAAAATTCTGAAATACTTAAGAGTAGGAATATTACCAAACCATAGTTCATGAGGGGTCTTACCGGTTTCACCTTTGATGTGAACTTTGTTGAATGTATAGACAGCAGGGCTTACTACCTCTCTCCAGTACACATGTGTTAGATTTGCTTCTGCTAACATACTTCTTGCTGCATCCAAGATAGTTCTATTTTTCCTTTCAACAACTCCATTCTGCTGTGGTGTCCAAGGTGCTGATAACTGTCTTTTGATTCCATTCACTTCACAGAATGTATTAAAATCTTTAGATGTGAATTCTCCTCCTTGATCCGATCTTAAACATTTGATTTTCTTACCAGTTTCATTTTCAACCATTGCTTTGAATAGTTTGAACTTCCCAAGTGCTTCTGATTTTTCTCTGTGAAAAGTAACCTAACACATTCTAGACTAATCATCAATAATTAGCATGAAATATCTATCACCTTGTAAGCTTTTAGTTCTAGCTGGACCACATAAATCAATGTGAATTAAATCAAGAGCATTATTGGATTTTTCTAGAATACTTTTAAAAGTAGCTCTAACTTGTTTTCCAAATTGACATTCCTTGCAAATTGTATTCTGAGGTTTCACAATTTTAGGTAGATCTCTAACTGCCTTAGAAGTACTGATTTTTACCATGCAATCAAAATTTACATGACATAGTCTTTTATGCCATAACCAACTTTCATCTATATGTGTAATTAAGCATGCCTTTTCACTATTATTCAAATGAAAGATATTACCTCTAGTCTGATTATCGGTTGCAATTTCCAAACCAGTTCTATTCATGATTTTGTATTTTCCATTTTTAAATTGTAACTGAAAACTTTTCTCAACTAATTGACCAACACCTAAAAGATTATGCTTTAATCCTTCAACATAGTAGACATTATCAGTGTTATGTTTACCATCAAGAGATATTGAACCCTTACCTTTGATTTAACAGGCTTTGTCATCACTTACTAAACCTCCATTGTATTCTTGAAAGTTCAAGAATTTACCTTTGTCTCCAATCATGTGATGTGAGCATCCTGAGTCAATAATCCATTCATCCTTTGATTCAACTTTAGCTTCTAGGGCTTGTTCTACTGGTTGAGCAGTAGGTGCCAGTTGATCTTCTCTTATAGCAACAAAAACCCATCCATTGTCTGTTGGATCCTCATCAGAATCATCAGTCACACCTTTATCGGCAATGTAACAAGATTTATCTTTGTTCTTCTTAAATATATATCTCTGATATTTAGGATTAGGCTTGTATGTTCTTCTAGCTTCTTCTCTTAGTCTAGCATGTCTATCAAGGCATCTTGAAGCCATATGACCAATCTTATTACAGTTAAAACATTTAAAGGGTGCTTTACCATCATACTTACTTCCAATTGGACCTTTTGGCATTTTTCTTGCAAATAGTGCTTCAAGTTCTTCAAGCTCTTCATTCTCCTTCCTAGTTTCTTCAAGTTCTCTTGCATAAAAGGCTCTCCGGTCTTATTTGTCAAAAGATGGAGTAGATGGTGTTGATGCTTTGAAGGTCAAATCAATCTTTATAGTAGCAACAGGACCAAATTCCTCAATTTCAAAAGCTGAAAGTTTTCCAATCAATGTATCCCTAGTTACTGATGTATTAGGCATTGTTCTCAACTCATTTATAGTAGTAACCTTCATTTTATATGCCAGTGGCAAACCTCTTAAGATTTTTGAAACAATCTCATCCTCACTCAAGGTTCCTCCATAACATTTGATACCCAAAACAATTTCATTTACTCTTTCCATAAAAGCAGAAATCCTTTCATCTTCTTCCATTTTCAGATGTTCATACCTGACTTGGAAGCTTTCAAGTTTTACAATTTTGACTATGGAATCTCCTTCATTTAGTGTTTCCAAATGATCCCAAATAGCTTTAGTAGTAGACCTATCTAATAATCCCATGATTTATTGATCTGATAATGCGCTCAAGAGTGCTTCTCTTGCTTTGCAATCATTTTCTTCATCTTTGGCTAAAGTAGTTGGAGCAGTCTGACCAGCTACAGCAGCAGTATAACCATTCTTAGTAACTTCCCAGATGTCTTTACCGATGCAATTCAGATGTGTCTCCATTTTGATCTTCCATATCCCATAGTTGGTTCCATCAAGTTTAGGACTATCCCTCCTGAAATAATTAGTAGACAGTGGATCTCCTCAAGTTGTTAAACTTCTACAAAAAGAGGACTAGGCTCTGATACCAATTGTTAGGTCCCGGAGACAACTGAGAGGGGGGGGTGAATCAATTGTCTAATAAATTCAAATCAAAAACTTATTAACCAACTTAATACTTAATATTGGTAAACCAGTTTAGTATGTCGGTAGACAATGTTAACAGTAAATTGCTATACTAGTAAGAATTAATGCATGAAACATAAACACAAAGTCATCCACAACACATGACACCAATGTTTGTACGTGGAAACCCTGTAAGAGGAAAAACCATGGTGGGAAACCTTACCCACAATCAGATGATACTACTACAGATAGTAAGTGTACAAAAGGGATCTGCACATGCAGAAAGGCCAAGAGCCTAGAGCTCACTGCTCAATCACAAATGGGAGTCACACTAACTACAGTTGGATGGTTAAATCCAATAAGAATGTACTACACAAAATCGCATCTTCATATGTTGAATTTAGCACCAGTGTAATGTTGATATGCTTCTACAAAAACCTAACTTCACCTTCAAATGATGTCTTCGTGTATGCCTCTGCTTTATCTCGCATATACCTTCACTTGAATCTTTTTCGCATTCCACACTTGATCTTACAAATAAGATCTTACATTTATACCATACCCTACGACCAATTTTAGTAGGTCGGCTCTACAAGATATTACAATAAAAACATTTTACAAATAATATAATATCCGATGCAATAACTGATTAATCATGTCATCTTAATGCATTTACAACAATAATAAATCATCTCCATAGCGTGCCATGCTGATCTGGAAAAGATAAACCTACCGATGTAACCCTTAAAAACCTGGACCTATTTGCCGGTAAAAGAAAATATGCAAATATGAATATACCAATGATTATTACTTCAAAATAAAGTGTCCACATGATGTCTTCGGCATTACCAAGTGTCTTCCATGTCATTCCAGGTACCGGTGAACATTATATCCTGTCGGTTAATCATATACTAGTAACTGTTGCACAGATTACTGCTTGTCGATGAATGTTGCTGGATCTCCAAAGTAGGTGTATTTAGTAGGTGTTGACATCAATGACAAAACCATACCAAAATACCAACACATCCAATCTCATCAATTTACCTGGATTGTGCTTCCTCTTGGAAAATCTTGACCGCTCATCATCATTCGATCTTAGCCTTTGGTTTCTTTCTGAATTTTCTATAAACTCAGGCTCTCATCTCTCATTCAGAGATCCTAGAGAATATATTGTTATTATGTTGTTTTTGCTCTAGGTTCATTGAGAATTTGCATTGAGATATTGCATATTAGTTATTTCATATTGCTTAAATCATATAGCTTAAATATTCATATATTGTTAAATCATGTTAGATTAATCTTGCATTCATCTAGCTTAAATCCATGTTCATATAGATTAAAAATCCTTCATTTAGGTGTTCTCTAGTCACTGGATAGCTTAGCAATCTAAGAGCAATCTAAACTCACATCTACTAGAAGGTAATAGGTCACTTTGTAATGGTTTATGGTTCATTATTGATTGATTATTGATTTACTAATCATGCATCTAATGACTTAATTGAAGTGTTGTGTATTCTAGATACAGATACAAGTCCACTTTTCACACACACATTTTTGGCACCCACCTTGGGGCACGAAATTCAATACTTTGGTCTCAAAATCACTTTTTTTAATCCTACAGGTCTCGTTTGTACAGTCACTGCTAAATATCCTATGAGTGTTATTATTGCATCGTACGACATTTTGTCAAGGTCTATGTTTTATTGTACGAATCAGAAAAAGGGCTCGTACGAATTTCTGCTATAAATATCTGAATTTTGTATTTTGTTGTTCGGCTCTATGGTAATAGCTGCATGAGTAACTACTTTTTCATTTGATTATGTGTTTACTCGTTTGTTTTTGTGAGAATTCTCATATGGTCAGGTGAGAATGCTCGTACGAGTTACTGTTCTTTCATATGAAAAACAAAGAGTTTTTTTTTAGGAGTTTGCTTGAAATTAGGCTTGTGGAAGGTCAATATATATATATGGAATATAACATTTAAGTATAAGTGAATATAACTTGTCAGGATGTTTGAGAGGGGTTTCGAACCTCCAGGAGTTATAATGCAAAATCTAGTTTTTGGAGGATCTTCCAAATTTCAGACTTAGTCAAATTTCAGGGCATTTCAGCATTAGTAGTGAAAAATTTGTAGCCACAATTTGAAATTAGACTTGTGTAAGCCCACCAAGAGATCTGATATTTCACTAACTTTTTCTTCTTGCGGGTTTCTAACAATTTCTTGTAGGTTGGAGGAGTTAGATTAGGATTTTTTTTTTTTAAACAAATTACTTTTCAAGCTTTTTCTTGAATTAAATTTTGATGATATTGACGCTAACCTTAAATTGTCTTTTGTCTACCTGAGATTTTGACAGCCTAACCAAATTCTTACAAAACACTTGTCAAAGAATTTATCAATCACACATACACCAGTCAAAGAATAAAAATAACATGACTACTGATGCGTTGTTTTTGCAAGTTGCCTAAAGAAAATAGACCAAACATCGTGTATTCTTTAAATTCATTTTTAGGCACTTAAATTATTATCTGGTTAATGAACAAATATATCTTTTGTGTTTTTAGAAAAATCTAAGAGGTAGGAGAGTATGCTCTTGTCTTTTACAAACAATCAGAGATCTAGACCCTTGAGGCTTTTTCTAAAATTGAGATTTGTGTACCTTTAGCGGGCCTGTCACAGTGGGAAAAAGTAATCACCCTGTGAGAATGACCCAAGTGAGTACAGTTGGACTTGAGCATTCCAACTCACTATAATAAATAGGCCACTGATGATTAAAGTCTCAGAGGATGGGATTATTTGAGTTTTCTCTTTGAGATCTCTCATATCAAGCATTTTGTAGGGTCTCGCGGTCTCAATCATGTTTATGTGACTATAGCTTGTTTCGGTACCTTGTCAGGCTATAGGCCTCAATCATGCTTGCATGACTTCAAGGGGTAATTTCAAATGGAATTCTTGACTAAGAACTATAAGATAAGAAGCTACCTGGTTCACCTCCAAAAGGTTGATAATCTTTATGCAAGAGAGATAGTAACTCTCCCAAGACACATGCCATATCATGCCCCCATTAGTGTTTGGGTCAGCTAATACGATGTTGAGAATCCATTGCTTGAGACTCAATGGTCGTATTCTAATTATATATTGGGTGTGTACCTAAGTTAGCAAGAAAAGGTTTTCTTCTCTAAGGCAACTTCCATAGGGTTAGCATGATATGCTTGGAATTATTGAACATCTTGTGTGTTTTCTTTGTTTTCATCCCT
Source organism: Cryptomeria japonica (assembly GCF_030272615.1). Lineage (NCBI taxonomy): Eukaryota > Viridiplantae > Streptophyta > Pinopsida > Cupressales > Cupressaceae > Cryptomeria > Cryptomeria japonica. The sequence continues at coordinate 479,445,193 of NC_081408.1, read as the reverse complement.
GAAACTGAAACTGAAATGCTAAAAATGGAGAAAACAATACCAAATAACTCAGTGATAAACTATGTCAGTGTCAAAAACTAGTTCCTGTCAGTCATTCAAAATCAGTCCTATATCAAAAATTGGTCCTCGTCAGTCATTAAAACTCTGTCTATCAGAATTTCATCTTTGTCCAGTCCTCTGTCATACGAGCCTACTGAAATATCGTCCTGTTATATACCTACTATCATACGATCTTTCATTAATCCTCATAGTTTGTCATCTGGCTTTACAAAATGTCGTACGAATCTCAGAAAGAGTCATCTATCCTTTTCAACTTTGTCATACGAAAATACGTAACATTCAATATATTTTTGTCTGGAGTGCCCAACTGTCATACGAAATTAGGCAGCCACTCGTACGAAATATTGTCTTTATCGTCTGTAAATAGCTAAACTATCATCTGGGTCTACAAACTCTTTCATATGAATTCCTATTCTTATCAGTCAAAATAGTCAAACCTACTCAAATCAGTCTACAACGAGCATAAAACTGGACATTGTAATTATGAGCACAAACAATCTTGATAGTGTACCCCTGCCATTGCGTTCCATAATTTTGTCGGTTACCTCTTAGATAGCTCAATCAAACTAATCTAGTCAACCAATCTGTTGTCCAAACTTCACTCTCGAGTATCACTTTGGCTACTTAGCCTCGACTCAAAATCGGAGTCAGTGTATCTCACCCACATAAGTTTGAACATCAACCTCTATCCTCAACAAACAACTAGCTTTAATCTCACCTTGACATCTATAACACCTCTCGCTATCAATTGTAAATGGCTACCTTAGCTCCAATTCCCATGGCTACATTGGCTCAAATGACTCAATATATCAAGAAAGAAATATATGTCATGAAAATCCAACAAAATAAATCAATGACTCCATTTGAGAAACAAATGCATGATATCAAGAGTGAGAAACTTCTAGGAATGCTAAAATGATTATATGATTTGACAATCGAAAATGAACAAATAATTAACAATAAAAAGCCAAATCTTAAACAAGCTCACAAGACACCTTCACCAAGACATAAAGACATTTCCTCCAAATATCCTCTAGATAGATAGTTTACACCTTTGGGAAAATCTATTGAGTCGACTTTGAAAGAGCTTCTTGAGCATAATCTTATCATATTGCCTAAAAAGACCACATGGGTATATGAATTTGTGAGTAAGTATTGTGCATATCATAGATAGAATGAACATAAGACTTCCAAATGTGTGGAATTAAAACATAAGATTCAAGAGCTCATTGATAGTGGTGTCATTGAAATTGAAGATCCTAATGACTCACCTAAAGAAAAACAAGGAACTACTTCTAAGCATGATCAAAATCATGAACCTATGTCTAACAAGGCTCCATATGTGGCCTCTATCCCTTCCATGATGCCTTCATCTCCTAAAACTTCTCAGCAACAATCCATACCATCTCCTTCAAGCAATAAAACTTCTCATGTTTACCTTCAAGGGATATCTCCTATAGAAATCCAATTCAATGCCAATATTGATACAAGTTCCTCTAAAGATTTAAAAATCCTAGATCCTATGCCATCATGCACTCTAATTCCAAACATACCCACTCCAGAGAGTCCCACTCAAAATGCTTCCCCATCATGCCAAAACATGAACACCTTCCAAGAATCCTCCATGAATATCAATAATATTACCCCTTCCTTAGAAGTGACTCAATGTCAAGAGGATAATCTAAAAAATAAAGAAACAAGTCCTATCATAAATCAAGATCAAGACACCAAAACTCCTCAAACCCATCTAATGATTGAAAAAGATCTTATTTCACTAGAATCCCATGATGATCCCCTTATACCTTTCCATTTCTTCCAAAATTAACTCCTTCCATCTCAAGAGCAAAGCATCCTTCCATATCTCATTCCTAATCCACTTCCTAAGAAATATCATGATGCCTCTTCTACCTTTTCAAATGGTCCTATTCAAAATGAAGAGTCAAACACCCTTCCTACTCTATCCAATGATCCTCTTCCATGTCAAGATCAAAGTATCCCTTCATCTCCTTTTCATAATCCTCCATATTCACCTCAAGGATCCATCATGCCTACAAATCCCTCTCATGATCCTATCATTCCCTACATTCCACCTCCATCTCATAATGGACTCGTGCCTTCTTTCAAAAGAAAAGTGTATTCTACAAGTCAAAATATTTATAAAGGCAAAGGGGTAAATCTCCACAAGAAAGAACCCCTCCATGTTAAAGAAAATATTAAGGGTCATGGCCTCAGTGACATTCCTCAAGATGGTGGTATCCCTACTAAACCAAAATCTAGGTACATGCGTTCCCCTTCATCTCTTTCATCCATTTTAGGACCGTATATTCCCCCATCCCTTGTGAACAATCAACAAAGGTGTACATCTTCGTGTACCTTCCATCCATCTAAAAGGACACAAAGGCTCACTGAGAAAAAGAAAGCAAAATGAAAATCTATATGGGTTCCTAAGGCACTTGTAGAAGCAATAAGTTCCAAGAAACTGCAAAAGCATGAAAAGTTAAAAACCATGTGGATCCCTAAGTGTCTCCTTGAAGCACAACAGTCTAAAGAAAAATCCAAATCAATAGCCAAGATTGTTGTTCCTCCATCAAAACCTTCTAAATCTATTTCTCCATCACCTCCTTCATCCATTTTGGATCCTTATGTCCCAAAATCCCTGATTGTTCCTCCATCCAAATCTCAAAATCTGAGATCCACTTTTCCTCCATCAATCCACCATCCCTCAAGATGTGTGCCAATGGTGATCCTGCCAACATTTCTATTCACTCATGCACCAACCTTTTAATATCTAATCCATTATCCAACACCTCCTTTTCATCCTTCCATACCCCTTATCTGATCCTTTGCATAAGACTTTACCCAAGTTTCATCACCAAATCCAAAAACTAAGGAAAACAACATTGGAGATGTTGGACATGTACACTTAGCTGAGTCCTTCTTGGAAAGGCATCTTTATGCTGGAGCAGTGAACTACCTACACAAAACTCCCTGACTCTATGAACAACATGCACCTTCAATGATACTATATCTAAGGGTTGGGTTAGTTCAGGTTTTGCTTTTTGCATTGCATATCATTTTATTCAAAGCACTGCATCACATATAATTTCTTTTTAAATGCATCACATTTGTGAAATTTATGCGTTTTCATATAGCAGCATCAATAAAATAAGGAAACTGTCCAAGTTTATCATTTGTTTGCATTCAAGAGAAACAAGGGTCGTCTACTTTCTTAGATATTCAGACATGAAGTCCTTGAGGTCATAAGGTCATTCATTTTCAACATTACCCTGTGATGATGCTTTACTTATGGTTGGGTAGTGATTTCACTATTTGAGACTTGTTAACCCAAAATCTATCAATTGCTATATCTCAAACACATTAATAAAATCTCTAATTCATTCTAGACACCTAGTTGATCATATGACTAGTGAAAAATCTAACATTCTACTTCAGTGCCATTGTAATTGTCACACCCAAGTAGGTTTCATTACTTACCAGTCAAGGCAAAAAAAAAAAAAAAGTGCTATGCCAAATATTCATCTCAAGGCAAAAGAGAAATGATATATAATTGGAATATCATGCATACAAGTGTGACAAAAATCTTGACTATGGGAACATGCGAGTAACTCCATCAGAGCTATGTGGCAATGGAGCAATATTCGATAAATTACAGTCTATAACCTCGTCGGAGCTCTAAAAGCTTGTTGAAAGTGAGGCTCTATTCAGGATTATTTTGAAGTTAGGATAAACCACGTAGCTAGTCATATAGGATGCTAAGGATCTTTAGTGAACACAAGAGCAGGAATTAACTCATTTGCACTCACATGGGCAAAAGAAGATCAAAGTTTCAAGAACCAATGGGGAAGTTTTTGCATCTCCATTTGTAAATCTTAGTCACTAAGTGTGTTAGTTTGGATGTTCTAAGGGACCTTAAGGATCGATTGACTGCTTATCTATGAAATTTTTTGTACCTCCAATTCAATTGACGTATTAAAAAGTGCTAAACAAACATGGTCATCCTTGTTCAAATAGAAAATGCATCTTCATCATGCATATTGCATTAACATAGGTCATATCAAAAATTCATTGTCTCAACATGCATTCTGCAGATCATCATTTCATATAGGTCTGCATACTGGGGGCATAGCTAAGAAAATTCCAAAAAAAAATCATAAAATGTCTTGAACAAACTCCTAAAAATCATAAAATGTCCTGAACAAAATCCTTTAAAAAAAAAAAAACACAAAATAAAATAAAAAAACTAAAAAATCAAAGCGAGAAAGCATAGACCCTCCATCAAACCAAATCAACCACAGACAAACTCTCAAAGTCTGTAATCAAACTTATTGTATGTCTTGTTAATCAATTTATCAAACTCTATCAAACATCAACATGTCTTATACAAGGAAGGGTACGCTCGAAATCTAGATAGATCGGTCTTATACAAGGTACTTACTCTTTGAAACCAGACATTCCTATCAATGATCACACAGATCAAAACAATGACAGATCAGTATGTCTGCTAGATTTTGCCCAGGGTAGTCTTATCTCTTGTACTGAAATGTTGCATCGTTGCTTTAGCTTGTACATATCTTTTAGTCACTTTCGTGACATCTTGGTTCTTTTGGAACCCTATCACTATCCTAGTCTTAGGGTAATCGACTAAGAAATTTGCATATCCTAAGCATTATCAACCAAGTCATCTTTCAGTCAGTGGTACCCGATCATTCACTCTGAGTCGGTCACCTGTCTCCTAACTACTACAAAGTTTTATCACTGAGTACACAAGCAAAACAAGACTACTGAAAACAATCACTAAATTGTTTGAGATATGCATGAAATTTTCTTTGTGTGTTGTCTTTTACATTGGCTTTCATTTATTATTCCCTCTGAGTAACTTGAGGAAGTCTATCTTGACTAAGAGGAGCAAGGATTGGGGGCATAATACTTTTCTTTGTTTTCTGCTTGTAGGAATGAATCTAATGATCTAGAAATATCTAAATCAGCTAGGTGTCTATGATAAGTGCCTTCACATCAAGGTGAAATTGCCACACATACCTCAACTCCACTTATTTGTATGCTATAGAGAGGTTGGAGTCATTTCTTTGTCTATTTGAGGGAATTTCTTTAATGTGCAATTCGGATGCATGCATAATCTATCCAAGGATATGAACGAACAAAGGGTCATTGCGGAAAAGATAGTTAATATTGCATATACAAAGAAATGAACTCTATTCTGCTTGTTGTGTTTGTAAAGTGCTCAGTGATGAAAATTAAGCATTCCAAATCCAATGACTAGGTTTAGGTTGCATTCATTCTAAATTTTATGCATTTAAAAGTGATTTCAGCATAATAACAATGATCTCTTTATCTTCTAAATGAGAGTTTGAAGCATTCGTCATTTCTCAGCTAAGTGGTCTCTTTTTCATCATCGTTTCTCCGATCAAGTACTTGTGTATTGAGATGTTAGTTGCATACATGAGCATCTTCTATAGATTCATACATTTCATTATTACTTATTTGCATTCATATTATTGCATGAAGAAAAATAAACATTAGCATTACTAGTTACTCATTATCCTCATTTATTTGCATCATCATTTATTTGCATAAAAAGAAACAAAAATAAACATCCATATTACATCCATGGCATACATCCATACTAGAAAGATATGCATACATATAGAATAAAGCATATAGAACAACATCTCATAATCAATCGGCACAAGCACGATGAAATCAAATTAAGAGCTCGTAAATCGGATATCCTAAGTTCATTTTCGGGATCGAAATCAAAATTTGACGTCAATTCTCTCATCAAAATTTCACGACGTTGACCACTTAGCGCTTTCATCAACTGCTCATTCTCTTCTTCAATTTGTGCTCAATTTCTCAGTAATCAATGCTAAATCTTAATTTAATTCTTACATTAACTCTAATTTTAATCTTCAACATTAATCTTGTGCTCAAATAACTTATCATCGCTGCAAAAAAGAATTGCGTACAATCACTGTGCAACCCTCGCTATCTTTCGATTTCGCTCCTGAGGGGGCATACTCATGACCTCAAAGTCAAGAATTTCTTTCAAAAATCTTTGTTACAAGTCGAGCAGCTAAGCTTCATCAAATCAATCTCTAGGGGCATATCACTTTCATCGCTTCAAATCAAGTTTATATTATCTTTGTCCAAATCAATCTCTTAACATTAATCAATTTCATCATTTTTCATCAAGCTGATTATTCATTTAAACTCAATCAAGGCTTTAAAGAGTATCTTTGATGACACTCAATCTAAGAAGGTGTCCAGTTTCATCGCATTAAATCAAGTTGGATAGTATATCTTCGCTCATTGTGTCTTGATTAATTAAGTTCAAGATCATTTTTCTCTTTGCTCGTTGTGTCTAGTTCAATCAAGTTCTAGATTAGTAAGATCCGCTTCTTGATCAATCAAGTTAAAGTTTAGCATCTTTTCTCTCTATCATTCCTAGTTCAATCAAGTTCGATTGATATCTTTTAATTAACTATGTTCATCTTCATCGCTTCAAATCAAGCTAAACACCTCGCTCTTCATCTGGTTCGTGATCAATCAAGTTCAGAACTGGTATCTCCTAGACATCAAATTTTCTTTGAACCAACGTGTTGCTGGCACATTAATTCAAAGAGAGGCAAATGTAATACCCTAAAAATGGTCATCTAAACCATGAGCCCCTAGTTTCAACAATGTCACCAAGGTCATAACCAAAGGCAATTAAAATAAATCTTGAGCACACAATTAATTTCTAAAATCATCAATGTCACATGGCAAATTAATCAGCCAATATTAATTAAATATTTATTTAATTAATTAAATCATTACAAGTAAATCATTTTTAAACAATTATCCTATTTCTTTTATTGAATATCCTAGCATATTTAATTAAATAAATCAATTTGCCATTAAATCATCAAAAAAGGAATTAATTGACAAAAAAAAGAATTAAAATTTGAGAAAAGAAATCAATTGGAGATAATCTTGAAAAAAAAATTAAAAATTGATAAATAATCTCAAAGAAAACAAATAAAATAATTAAACATTAAAATTAAATGAAATAGAGGACCTGATTTTATCTTAATTTTAGTTCAATTTCCTTTAAAACTGAGAAAAACATCCAATCACATCAGTTCACCTGGATTGTGCTTCCTCTTGGAAAATCTTGACCGCTCATCATCATTCAATCTCAACCTTTGGTTTCTTTCTAAATTTTCTATAAATTCAGGCTCTCATCTCTCATTCAGAGATCTTGGAGAATATATTGTTATTATGTTGTTTTTGCTCTAGGTTCATTGAGAATTTGCATTGAGATATTGCATATTAGTTATTTCATATTTCTTAAATCATCTAGCTTAAATATTCATATATTGTTAAATCATGTTAGATTAATCTCACATTCATCTAGCTTAAATCCATGCTCATATATATTAAAAATCCTTCGTTTAGGTGTTGTCTAGTCACTGGATAGCTTATCAATCTGAGAGAAATCTAAACTCACATCTACTAGAAGGCAATAGGTCACTTTGTAATGGTTTATGGTTCATTATTGATTGATTATTGATTTACTAACCATGCATCTATTGACTTAATTGAAGTGTTGTGTATTCCAGATACAAATACAGGTCCACTTTTCACACACACAGATTATACCAGCTTTGTCATCTCCAAATACTATTACACCACCATCATACTTTTCCATAATCACAAACTTACTCTTATCACCTATCATATGATGAGAGAAACCACTATCAATAACCAATTCATCTTTCTCTTCAACTTTAGCAGTCAAAGCTTTCTCTTCAATAATGTAGCTAGTAGAATCAGCAGTCACCAGATCATCTTCCTTGATAGCAATGAACACCCACTTATCTCCTGAATATCCTTTATCAGACTCATCATCTGTCACACCTTCATCAGTAGAAAAGTAACACTTATTTAAATATTTAGACTTATAAGTCTTAAATGTTTTCTTAGAAACTCTTTTCGGATACCTTGAGTCAAAATGTCCTATCTTATTATATGAAAAACATTTAAGAGGTAGCTTTCCTTCATACTTACTGGATCATTTAGGCAATCTTCTAGCAATCAGGGATTCAAGCTCTTCAAACTCTCTTTCATCTTCTTCAATCTCTCTCATCTCCTTCTCATATCTAGATACTCTTGTTGAACTTTCTCCTAGATCATATTTTTGCTTCCCAGATATAGTAGCTTTAAATGCAGATTCAGATTTAGGAGGGGCTTCACCAAACTCGCTCAACTCAAAAGATACAAGTTTACCAATCAACATATCTCTAGTCACATATGTCATAGTCTAGATCTCTTCAATATCAACAGCCTTGTTGGTGCAGAAGCAACTAGGACTTAGGCTTATACTCTTTTCTCAATTTTGGCTTGTACTGACCTTAGCCAAGTCAGGTACTCAATAAGGACTCTGGGAGGGTCCAAAGAGTGAGTGGGATGAGTCAAATGTAGGCCTAGATTGAGTTAGTTTCTTCTTAGGTTTGCATTTTGTGCATACATAGTGGTTTGAGTAGGAAATTAACCTTCTTGATGGTCAAAAGTGGTAAAACTTGGTATGAGAATGAGTGAGGTTTAGATTAGTCTTAGGAATTTTTTAAAAGTCATGAGTAATGACTTAGAATTGGTTTCATAGGTTAGAAAAGAAAAAAGTGCAAAGTTGCAAAAGTTGTCATGACAACTTTTGAAAGTTGTCATGACAATTTTTGTCCTAAAATGCTTAGCGATGGAGTTAGGGATAGCACAATTCACTAGAATGCTTCCACACATGAGGAAGACTATAATAACCTCCTCTTGCATGGTTACCAAGGTTGGGGTTTTGTTTTTGTATGATCTACATTCTGAAACTACTCATTTTTGGATTGTTTGACACTATTTTGGCTTATTTTGCTTGCAATGTGAATAAAAATGGATTGAATCCATTGATCTAGTAATGGATTGAGTCTCCTTGGTGTGTTTTAGAATCATTTAATTAATTTTAAGCTTTTTAGTTAGTGTGTGTTGGTGTTTTCCAAGTTTTGTTTTCAAACAGCCAGTTTTGGCCTGTATATAGCAATTTTGTGTAAAATGGTTGCCCCATGAAATCCCTTTGTGCTACCATCACGGCCTATTGGGAAATGGAAAGAAACCACTTTTATAGTGTACATGTGTAGGGAGAAGCTTTGGAGATGAATATTGATATGACTGTCACCTTGTTCTAGGAGAGTCCAGGAGCATCCCGGCTAGAGAAGACAGGGTGAAATTGGAGTGTAAAGTGTAGGGGTGAGCATAAAACCATAAGAAAATCTTTTGGAGGGATACATGAAGTTCATACAGAGTTTCCAATGCAAGGAGAAGCCTTGATAAAACCTCTTGATGCCCATTTCACAAACTTGACCAGTCACTGCCGGTTAGAAGGCCTAGAAACCCTTCAAAACCCTCATTTTTGGGTTAGGGCATTGTATGGTGGGTTAAGAAACCAAAACAACTGAAATCACTTGGGGATAGGTGATTCTTTTAAGAAAAACCAATCTTGTTGCAGGGTCTTTTGGACCGTTTTCTTCCAAGCCCTAGAAAACCGGATTTTGAAGGCCTAATAGGGGCTCATTCCTTGTAGCCTTTTTCTAGGCAAAATGGTGAAATCAGTAAGAAAGCTAATGGATGCAAACCTCAAATGGACCCAAATGGTGTTCAAAACATGTTAGAAGCAACCTCCACACCTCAGCAACAACTCACAATAGCAGGACGTAAAATTGACAAATTGAGGTCAAGACAACAATGATGAGCAAGTGGGAAACAACTTGAAATGGCAGGGTTCCTAGTTAAACACTTGATGCAAACACCTTGAGATTAACAAGAAGAAAGCCCTAGAAGATATTGAGAAGGAATTGGATGTCTTAGAGCATAGATAGACCTAGAGAGTTGGTGGAATTGAGCAACACCAACTAGGTGAAGTGTGAGCAAGCTAGGTGAACCCCATCAAATTGGTATCAGAGCCTATAAGATTTGGGCTAGGTGAGTAGATGTCCTTGGTGGAATTTGTAGGAGACAACAGCATGGTGACCAATGCAAAGTTGGCAAAGAAAGTGGATGATCAGGAGGAAGAGAATAGACTCCTGAAGGAGAAGTTGATTGAATTGGAAAGTAAGCTTGGTGAGATTGAAACCAAGGCAGATGAAGTGTTCGTAAAGTTTGAAGGAGCAGAAGGAAAGGGTAAAGAAGTGTCAGAGATAGACAAGTACCTAAACCTGATCTTTTCCTAGAACAAGAACCATTCCTAAAGGCATTGAAGGCCTTAAGTGGTAAATCACTAGAAGGATTGCCATTGTTCACTGGTAAGATGGAAGCAGAAGTGGTCTTAGAATGGATAGAAGGCATGGAGAACCATTTTGAATGTCAAGGAATAACTGAAGCCTAGAGACTAAAAGTAGCCAAGCCAATGATGAGAGGAGTTTCTCTCACATGGTGGAAATTTGTGCAAGAAGAGAGGAAGAAAATGGGGAAAGCACCCATCTCTTCTTGGAAAGGGATGTTAGTCAAAATCAAAGAAGTCTATCTCCCTAATGACTATGAAGTGCAAATTCATAGGAATAGACAAAACTTAAGACAAAACAACCTTGATGTCAGTAGTTATACAAAGGAGTTTCACAAACTTAGCCTTAGATCTCATGCAGTGGAAGAAGAGAGTCTCAAAGTTGCTAGGTACCTAAATGGTCTATGGTGGAACATCCAAGAACAAATCAGTCTAATGAGACCAAAGATAGTTCATCAAACCTATCAAGTTGCCCTTAAGGTGGAAGAAAAACAAAAAAGAAGACATGATTCAAGTAGCAATAGGGCAGAGGTAGAAGAAAAGACAATAGAGGCCATAGGGAAGGCTATGGAGGAAGAAGTTCTGAACAAAGGACACAATGTGAGTCTAAACTCAATGAGCAGCAAGAGAGTGGAACTAGCAAATGAGGATTTAATAGAGGAAGGGGGTCAAATAGTGGTTTTAGAGGAAGATCTAGTGGACAAGGTAGAGGTTCCTCATATTTTGCAACAATGAAGTGTTACCATTGCAACCAACTTGGTCATCTAGCATATAGGTGTCCAGAGAAGGGAACATCATCACAAGGTAGTTAAAGGAGAGTGAACTATCTTCAAGAAGAGACTTCAAGCAGAAATACCTCAAAGGTTGCCTTAGAATCGGAGGAAGGTGACAACTCGATGATAAGGAGAAATTTGATAAAAGAACTGGTCAGAGAAGAGCCTAGCCAAAGGAGGTCATTATTCAGGATTAAATGCAAGATAATGGACAAAGTTTGCAAAGTGATCATTGATTCAAGGTCAACAGACAATATTGTGTTAGAAGAGGTAGTGTGTAAACTTAAATTGCAAAGGATACCTCACAACAACGCTTATAGAGTCACTTGGTTGAACAAAGGCCAACATGTCCTAGTTAATGAGCATGCATGGGTGGATTTTACCATTAGGAGGTATAAGGACAAAGTGTTATGTGATGTCCTACCCATGGATGCATGCCATCTTCTATTAGGAAGACCATGGCAATTTGATAGACAAGCTATTCATGATGTAGCCAAGAATGCATACTCATTCAAGAAAGATGGAGTCACTTTTAAGATCCAATCTATCCTTAAGGAAGGTGAAAAGAGGGTAGTAGGTACTAATGTTCTTTTGGTGAGTGAAAAACAATTCTTGAAGACACTTGATGAAGGTGAAGGTATAGGATTTGCACTAGTAATGAAACCTAAAGAGGAAGACCAGAAAGAGCAGCCAGATTTTCCCATAGAGGTTCAAGACCTATTGAATAAATTCAAAGGCATAGTGAGTGATTGACAACTAGCCACCTTACCTCCTAAAAGAACCATAAGCCATCAAATAGACTTCATTCCTAGAGCATCCTTACCTAACAAGGCAACTTACAAAATGACTCCCCAATAAAATGTTGAGATTGCCAAGCAAATCCAAGAGCTTTTAGACCAAGGCCTAATTAGGAAAAGCATTAGCCCTTGTGTTGTCCCTACCATGTTAGCCCCAAAGAAAGGTGGTACTTGGAGATTGTGTACTGAATCTAGAGCTATAAATAGGATCACCATCAGATATAGGTTTCCAATTCCTAGAATAGAAGACCTAATGGATTGTTTAGGAGAAGCCAAGTAATTTACCAAGATTGGCCTTAAAAGTGGATACCACAAAATTAGGATTAAGGAGGGTGATGAGTGGAAAACTGCATTTAAGACTACAAAGGGTCTTTATGAAAGGCTTGTAATTCCATTTGGCTTATCCAATGCTCCAAGCACCTTCATGAGACTCATGAATGAGGTGATGAAGGACTTCATAGGTAAAGTTGTGGTCGTATATCTAGATGATATTCTCATTTTTAGTAAGGATGGGGCAAATCATATTAATCATTTGCAAAACGTGTTATAAAGATTGTATGATGAAAAGATAACCATGAACTTGGACAAGTGTGAATTTGTTAAGAAAGAGTTAGTTTACCTTGGGTTTTTTTTGTCTCAAGGAAACCTCAAGATAGATCCCAACAAGGTTGAAGACATAGTAAATTGGTCTACTCCTAAGTCAGCAATAGAGGTGAGAAGCTTCCATGGACTAGCTCAATACTACAGGAAGTTCATTAGGAAATTCAGTGCTATATGTGCACCAATGTTAGACACCATTAGAGGCTGAATGAAGGAAAAGTTTTAGTGGAATGAACAAGAAAATAGAGGATTTGAAACCTTTAAGGAGAAGATAGCTACTCAATCAGTGCTAGTGTTGCCTAGTTTTGAGAAACTCTTCACAGTGGAATGTGATGCAAGCAATGTTGTAGTAGGTGCTATCCTAAGCCAAGAAGAAAGACCAATAGCTTTCCATAGTGAGAATCTAAGTGATGCAAATAGGAAGTACTCCTCTTATGACTTGGAATTATATGCTTTAGTGTAGACTTTGAGGAAGTGGAGACACTATCTCCTTCCTAAGGAATTTGTAGTCTATACGGACAACCAAGCATTGAGCTTTCTAAACTGACAAGAAAAGCTTAGTCATAAACACATGAAATGGGTGGAGTAAATGAAAGACTACACATTCACAAGAAAGCACAAAAAAGGACAGTTGAATTAGGTTGCTGATGCATTGAGCAGAAGACTCTTGACAGTCCAAGAAGTCCAATTGAGGAGCATAGGTGTTGACAGTTTTAGAGACCTTTACCTGGAGGATGAAGACTTCTCAAGTGCCTACAAGGTGCACAAAGAATACCAAAATCATTTCCATAGTGAGTATTATGATTTTACTTTGCAAAATGGACTGTTGTTTAGAGGTGGAGAGCTTTGTGTGCCTAGAGGCTCAATGAGAGAAAATCTCATACAAGAGAAGCATAATGGAAGCCTTAGTGGTCATTTTGGAGTCAATGAGACTCAAGAGTTGGTTCAAAGGTATTATTGTTGGCCAAGGATGAATCAAGATGTTAAAAATTATGTGGAGACTTGTATAGTTTTCCAAAAGGCCAAGGGTACTTCTTCAAATGTCAGTTTATAGCAACCTCTTCCCATACCAAATAGACCTTGGGAGTGCATTAGTATGGACTTTGTAGTAGGTTTACCAAGGACAAAGTAGGATTTGACAACATTTATGTCATTGTGGATAGATTTAGTAAGATGGCCCACTTTGTGCCTTGCAAGACTACTCATGATGCATGCCAAATAGCTCATTTTCTCTTCAAAGAAGTAGAAAGGATACATGGTTTACCCATGAGCATTGTTTTAGATAGAGACTCAAATTTCATGAGTCATTTTTGGAAGACACTTCAGCAAAATCTTGGCACCAACCTATCTTTTGGATCAGCCTACCATCCACAAACAAATGGGTAGACCAAAGGGGTGAATAAGAGCTTAGGGAGCTTATTGAGGTGCCTTACCAAAGAGTATGGTCAAACATGGGATCAAGTGCGTTCACAAGCTGAATATGCTTACAATGATAGAATAAATAGGACCACCGGCAAGATCCCTTTTGAAGTGGTCTATGGTGTTCACCCAAGGGGGATTTTGGAGTTGAGAGACTTAGGTAATGTAGCAGCAAGAAGTGGATATGTAGAAGACTTTGCTTAGTCCATGAAGGAAGTACATGAATCAGTCAAGCAAGCATTGATGGAGAACACAAGCAAAATCAAGCAAAAAGTTGATGAAAGAAGGAAGAACCTACAATTCCAAGTAGGAGATCTTGTCATGGTGCACCTAAACAAAGCAAGGCTATAGCAAGGAGTTCCTAACAAGTTGCAAACGAGAAGGTTGGGTCCATGAACCATTCTAGCTAAGTATGGAGAAAATGCCTATAAGGTGGACCTACCTAGTGACATAGGATTGTCACCAATTTTCAACAAAGAAGACTTAGTTGCCTACAAAGGACCAATTCAAGGTTCAGATTGCAGCCACTCAGAGGTATCAGATGATGCAAACAACCTTCAATTACCAGCAAAACCAAATCCAAAGGCTAAGAAGGTGTTGAGTTCAAGAATTGCCAAGAAGACAAGGCATCGAATCTATTGGGAGAACCTAATTAAATGGCAGGGTATGGATGATGCTAAAGATACAAGGGTGCTTGAGACAGAGTTTAAAAGGTTAGGCATTGATCAGAATCTGATCCCCAAGGAGGCGACTAAGTTTTATTTTGTTTGGGAGAATGGTGCAGGAGCACCTAGAACTTAGGCTTATAGTCTTTTCTCAATTTTGGCTTGTAATGACCTTAGCCAAGTTAGGTACTCAATAAGAACTCTAGGAGGGTCCAAAGAGTGAGTGGGATGAGTCAAATGTAGGCCCAGATTGAGTTAGTTTCTTCTTAGGTTTGCATTTTGTGCATAAGTAGGAAATTAACCTTCTTGATGGTCAAAAGTGGTAAAACTTGGTATGATCATGAGTGAGTTTTAGATTAGTCTTAGGAATGTTTTAAAAGTCATGAGTAATGAATTAGAATTGGTTTCATAGGTTAGAAAAGAAAAAAGTGCAAAGTTGCAAAAGTTGTCATGACAACTTTTGAAAGTTGTCATGACAATTTTTGTCCTAAAATGCTTAGCAAAAGAGTTAGGGATAGAAAAATTCCCTAGAATTCCTCCACATGTGGGGAAGACTATAAGAACCTCCTCTTGCATGGTTACCAAGGTTGGGTTTTTTTTTTTTGTATGATCTGCATTCTGAAACTACTCATTTTCAGATTGTTTGACACTATTTTGGCTTATTTTGCTTGCAATGTGAATACAAATGGATTGAATCCATTGATCCAGTAATGGATTGAGTTTCCTTGGTGTGTTTTAGAGTCATTTAATTCATTTTAATCTTTTTAGTTAGTGTGTGTTGGTGTTTTCCAAGTTTTGTTTTCAAACAACCAGTTTTGGCTTGTATATAGCAATTTTGTGTAAAATGGTTGGCCCATGAAATCCATTTGTGCTTCCATCACGAACTATTTGGGAAATGGAAGGAAACCACTTTTAAAGTGTACATATGTAGGGAGAATCTCTATAGATGAAGACTGATATGACTGTCACCTTGTTCTAGGTGAGTCCAGGAGCAACCCGACTAGAGAAGACAGGGTGAAATTGGAGAGTAAAGTGTAGGGGTGAGCATAAAACCATAACAAAACCTTTTGGAGGGGTCCATTAAGTTCATAAAAAGTTTCCAATGCAAGGAGAAGCCTTGATAAAACCTCTTGATGCCCATTTCACAAACTTGACCAGTCACTGCCAGTTAGAAGGCCTAGAAACCCTTCAAAACCCTCATTTTTGGGTTAGGGCATTGTACGGTGGGTTGAGAAACTAAAACTACTAAAATAACTTGGGGATAGGTGAGTCTTTGAAGAAAAAACAATCTTTTTTTAGGGTCTTTTTGACCATTTTCTTCCAAGCCCTGGAAAACCAGATTTTGGAGGACTAATAGGGCCTCATTCCTTGTAGCCCTTTTCTAGGCAAAATGGTGAAATCGATAAGAAAGCTAATGGATGCAAACCTCAAATGGACCTAAATGGTGTTAAAAACATGTTAGAAGAAACCTCCACACCTTTGCAATAACTCACAATAGCAGAAGGTAAAATTGACAAATTGAGGTCAAGACAACAATGATGAGCAAGTGGGAAACAACTTGAAATGGTAGGGTTCCTAGTTAAACACTTGATTCAAACACCTTGAGATTGACAAGAAGAAAGCCCTAGAAGAGATTGAGAAGGTCTTGGAGGTCATAGAGCATAGCTAGACTTGGAAAGTTGGTGGAATTGAGCAACACCAACTAGGTGAAGTGTGAGCAAGCTAGGTGAACCCCATCACTTGTGCTTGTAATCAGGAGGCAAGGATCTCAAAAATTTAACCACAATCTCCGATTCTTCCAATACTCCACTGGCACATCTAATGTTCAACACAATCTCATTCACTTTTTTCATAAAGGAGGTAATATTTTCATCTTCAGCATTTCATACTTTTGTTGGAATCAATGAACATTGAGAGGGGGGGTGAATCGATGTTCAACAAATTTTAACTTTCTTAACAAGTTCTACAAGAAATTTAATAAAAATGAATAAGAGAGATAAGTATAAGAAAAACACACAAAAAAGTACCACAATAAAACCAAGATTTTGTACATGGAAAACCTAGTCAAGGGAAAAACCACAATGGGAATCATACCCACAGTAAGATAATACTCTGTTAGAAGTATGTGAAAAGTTTACATAGGAATGCACATGCATTCAAGCACACTGCCTAGAGCTCACTACTCAAATCACATTAAGGGCTACAACCCCGAAAGGCTCCTTGCCTTACAAAGGAATTACAAAAGGTAACAACAAGATTGAACTATAAAATAACATCTATAAATGTCTAGGATAGTTCCGGTTTAAGCACAAAATACAACTGTCTTACTGCTCTAAGACTCTTTGCTCTGTTCTACTGATCTACTTTAATCCGGAGAAAAAATCCTTCAATTGCACATGTGAAACTATGCACAATCGCACATACACAACATTCACACACTTCCTGATATCCAAAATGAACTTTCCAATCTCTTATATATATCTGCAAAATGAATTTACATCACCAACAAGTCGGATTCAAGAACACTTGCAAAATATGAAACGTGTAAGATGAGTCAGTAGAATCAGATCACCAATGCATATGTAGATCAAAAAAAATTGAATACACCCTTCCCACATGTCAGCCAAGTAACCTCCAACACAAAATCAATCACTGAAATCATTCCAATAATTCCGCACAACACGTTACATTATCAGTCGACCAAATATCATTGTTCTTCCTAAAATATTGAATACCAAATCTTCAGTCATTCACAAAAGACAACACTGAAGGCTAAGATTCTAGAATAAGCTTCTCAAGACATCCAACCAACTACCTGTATCACCGCAAAGAAAACTGTGCAACCAAAATTAAGTCCTACTCAAAATATTGCCATATTGTCAAATATTGTGTTCCACCTTCCAAACAAGCAAAATTGGACTTCATACTTCCGGTAGGATGAATCTATATAGTCTGAATGGAATCTCTAAGGTGGGTTTCCACCAATGACAACTCCATACACTCATCTATACTTATGTAGTGTCTCTACCAACAATCTCCCCCTTTGGCATTTATGGCAACACTTAGTGAAAAATGACTGTGTCAAACCAAAAATATCATACACTGCAAACTTGCAAAAAGCAAAACTTCTACAGACTCCCCCTGAGACTATACACCATTTTTCACTTCCCTTTCTCTCCCTTTGACATCAATGTCAAAGGTAGGTATCCACATATCAAAAATTTTAAAGCTTACAAAAATTTCAAGATATCTGCAAAAAATTTCTTCAATGATTGGAAATGGTCATCCCATCCCTTCTTTTGATTCTCCAAAATAGATATGAAGACGCTAAATAGATATGCATGTATCTCTACTACCCTAAGATCTGTAGGAGCACTTTTACTCAATGCATTCTAAGCATCCTACAGACTGCTAAGTAAAGTGTCTAATTGGGGAGTGATTAGATTCCTTAGCTCTCCCACTCTTCCTACAATCCTATCCTTCTCCTAACTCAAACTCCTGATTTTATCAAGTAGAAATATCACCTCATTTCTCTGCTGCTTGCAAAAAAAGACTAAGTATCATAAGATTGAGATAGGCTAGCCAGTGGTCCTTCACACTCCTTTATCTTCTTGTCAACCTCAATAGTGAACCTAGGAAATAAGAAGCATGACTTGTAGACTCTTCCCCCTTTGTCCAATGCATCTTGAATGCCTTTAACATAGGTGACCAATCTTTTTCTATCTCCTTCAATCATTTTTAGAATGGTCCTCATCCTCATAGAATTAAAATTTCTTAGAACCTTTGCCTCTCCAACTTTCTCTAATGATTCAAAATGAGAATCAATTTACTCAAGCAAAAAATTTAGCTTACTGGAGGGTGTGTCAGATGAGGCCTACTTGAAAGATGGCAAAAAAAATTTAAGAACACTCATTGCCAATGATATCACCTCACTATCCTCTATGTGAGATTTTAGTAAGTCTTCACTTGCTTTGGCTTGAGTGAGTGCAGCCAATTTGAGCACCTGGATAGGAGGTAGAGAATCAAGATTGATGGGGCCTTGAGTGAAGTTTGTGTCACTTATGATTTGCTTCCCCTTCTTAGATTCCATAGTGTCTTGCCACTGGAATCTACTCAACCTTGATTTCTATTTCCTCTGCTCCCTTCTCAGGTTTAACAATCACCACCGAAGGGTTCTGAGTTCCCTCACCCACATCAACTTCCTTTTGACTTACACTTGATTACACATCTGTAGTATCCTCAACTCCTACATCTCCTTGAACATCTAGGTCAACCTCTTGGGTTGTCTATTCTCCTAGTACAACAACTTTTGGCTCATCTCCTAGGGATGGCATTCTTAGGACTTCTGAAACAGACTTTTGAACATCTTCCTGAGATTTCTCAGGAATCACCTCATACTAATATTTCAAAAGAACTTCCCTCAAAAAAAATTTAGTCTCCTTGTGGACTTCTTCATTTTTCCCAATCATTAATTTATTCACCCTGGATTTTCTTTTGAACTTTTCTTTGTTCTCTTTCAGAATTCAATCTATTTCCACTTTAGAAATTACCCAACAAAGTTGCACTAACACATTCTCCCTTATCCTTTCTTCCTCTAATTTAGTCATCTCTTTGCTTATTTTTAAAAGATCATATAAGCTCTTGGGAACTTCTGATACAATCTCAATGGGAGCCCTATTATACTTATTCATGTATACAGGTGTGGCCTCTTCCAGTGATCTCTTCCCTTTGTCATCCAATAGATCATAAAATTGAGAAAGTAGTTTGAGATTACCTTGTTCAATTATTGCTTCCTTTAATTATTTGAGTGTTATTCTGGATTGTTTTGCATCAGCTGTTGGCTTCTTGCTAGGCTACTCCTCACCGGATGGTTTCTTCTTGACAAACTTGGCAGCTGTAGCACTTTTATTCACTTTTTTTATGGCTTCATCAGATTCAATTTATTCTTCTTCTGTAGGGACTCCCACATAAACTCTATGTGGTTGTGCTTTCTTCTTCTTCACTACTCCACCAGATGGTTGGGCTTCAGCCTTAGGTAAACTAGGTTGTTTATGAGCACTAGAGGAGGGTGCAGAACTCCTTGTCTTCCTTGTCTTAGGTGGAGGGGTTTTTTAGTTTGGCTTCATTGGGCTTGACCATATCTTTGTCCTTCAAGATGTTCTTCTCTCTGGCTCTTCGAACCACCTATTTGGTGATACCCACACTCTCTGCCAGCTACTCCACCCCTTCCTTACCTTCTTCTGTATTTTAGGTTTTTGAATTGAGAATGCAAACTCAATTTGTTGGTACGACTGGAATAACTAATATAGATGAGGTGATACAGTTAAAGACTAATGACTGAACCAGTAAAGGATAAAAGATTATTTGTGATGAAGAGATTGAGATTTTCTGATTAGATGACTTGATCAATTATTTGTGTTTTCATTGATGGAAACTAATGTTAAATGATGTTAACTGATGTTTCCTGATGTTTGGTTTGTCTTCTAAGTGATTCGGTCTACCGGAGACAGGGTTTACCGACAATATACAGAAGACTGTGAAATAGGACTTTAACCAGTATATGTAGAGATGTTTTACTTGAAGTGGATGATTAGTGACTATTGGTGACTTGTGGTTTGGAATGTAAGCTTTTATAATGGTAATGAGTATATGACTAGAGACACATCTTGTGATGACTAACGGGAGGCATGTTTCTAATTTTTGATGAAGTTTTGCCAGGGTTTAAGAAGGGTTTTAGAACCAGTGAAGAAATCATAAAATCGATAATGTTTTTTGGCATGGCAGTGATCGACATCAAGTTCATGTGTTGATGATAACATGGCACAAACTGCATGAAATATTTGAAACATGTTTTGGCGCATTTGGAGAGTGAATTTATTGGGAATGTACAAAGTGCTTAACGAAATGAGCTAAGGGTTTGACTTTGTACCAGATCGACTTATCATGATGGCTTATGATCATTCAACGACCGATATTGATTTATAATTGATTTTAATGATCCATATGATGATATTTAATGAGTTGTAAAGATTTATGATGATCTATGATGTAATTTAGGGTTTAGTTGCCAACCTAGTGGAAATCATTATTTATGTTGGCTTAGTTGATGTTTATTGTGTTGGTGATCTTAGAGAAGAGTGTGAATCCATACCAAAGAAGAGTGAGATCTTCCTGAGAGTTGCAAATAGTGAAGCATAACTGGATCTGATTTATCAAGCTGAGAAGTGCAAGTAACAGATCACTTTTTCACTGTTGTTCTCTAACAATTACAACAGATTAAATCCCTTAACCAGGTAGGTCCTGACAAGCCTTAATCTTGTAAATCCCCTAATAGGGTAGCTCTCAAAAAGAGTGGTAAATCCTCTCATGAGGTTGATCCTAATAGGTCATTAAACTCCTAACCGAGTTGCACATCCAAATCCCTTAATCGGGTGACTCCTAACAAGGTCTTCTCCTAACAGGCGTATTGTAAGCTCCTAACAAGGCGTACTTCAAAAGAGTACAAAAATTTGTGGGTACTAACTCCCACCATGGTTTTTCCCTATTTAGGTTTCCACATCAAAAATATGGTGTTCATGTGTAGAATGATTTTCATGTGATATTATTGATTATCTTTAGTTTATTCATTAATTATGAATACACCGGTTATAGAAGTTAGTCAGAGATTTATCAGTGGTTACCGGTATTGTTTAATGAATTGGCATATGTGGTAAATGAAGTTAGATTTGTTATAAGTTTGATTTGGGTTTAAAGTTATAAATTGGTATTAATATTGATTCACCCCCCTCTCAGTATTAACCAAATTCTCATAGGATTAACAACTGGTATCAAAGCTTTGGTACTCTGTGTGCAGAAAGCCTAACCACTTGAGGGAAAGATTCTGAGGAAGTCAAGATGATGAAGAAATAGGGTCCTAAGTTCAACAAGGATAACTACAAGATCTGGAAAGATAGAATGAAGATCTACATCAAAGGTCTTAGTGTACAATATTGGAAGCAAGTTGAAACAAAATATGTTGCTCCTACTACTACTCCCTTGACACTGGATGAACTCAAAGAGAAGAAAGACAACATGCAAGCCTTAGAAACAACTATTAGTACTTTATCTAATTCAAAATATATTGATGTTCAAGGATTGGAAATTGCGGGTGAGGTTTGGGAAAAGTTAGATATAATCTATGGAGGAGATGAGCATGTACAAAGAGCCAAAGAGGAAAGTTTGATGACATGAGAATGCTTGAAGGAGAAAATATTGCACATTATGGTCAGAGAATCAAAGAAGTTGTTGGTGGCATAAAGAGTGCTAGAGGTAAAATGGATGATGACGCAATAGTAAGTAAAATTCTTAGAACTCTTCAATCCCAGTATGCTATAAGAGTATCTGCAATCCAAGAACTTAGATCTATTTCAAAGGATAAGGTAACTGTTGATTCATTGATTGGTAAGCTTACAGCTTTTGAGTTAAATATTTTTGACGATAGTGTGAAAAAATCTACTGAATCCGCCTTTAAAGCTTCTTTTACCAGTTCATCTACTAGAAAAGGAAAAGATATATGTCAAAATCATGAGTGCGGGTCAAGTCATGGAAGTTGCCGAGGAACTGAAGACAATGAAGATCAGGTGATGGAACTTGAGGCACTATTAGAAAAAAAATTTCCAAGAGGCACCGGTAAGTATAAAGGAAAGCTATCTTTGAAGTGTTTCTCTTGTAGTAAAATTGGTCATATTGTTGCTAATTGTTCTAATGTTGACAAGAGAGAGAAATTTAGAAAATATAAAGGAAAGGGAAAAAAGAAATGTTATGTTGTAGTAGATGAAGGTGTGACAGATGAGGAGTCTCAAGATGAAGATGATAATGAGGAAATTGTGTTTGTAGCCGTGAAGGAGAAACTGACAGATGAAAAGGCACTAGTATCTCACATGGAGACTAGTGATGAATGGATTATAGATAGTGGTTGCTCACACCACATGACCAGAGACAAAAGTAAGTTCATAACCCTTGATGAATTTGATGGTGGTGTTGTTAGCTTTGGAAATAAATCTCCCTGCATGGTGAAAGGTGAAGTTTCAATTTCTCTAAATGGGAAGAGTAATGTTGATGATGTGTTTTGGGTTGATGGTCTAAAGCATAATATTTTAAGTGTTGGTCAGCTCAATGATAAAGGTTATTTGCTTGAGTTTAAAAGTGGATTCTACAGAATTCTTGGAGGTAATGATGAACTAATTTCTACCAAGAAGAAAACTAGAGGTAACTTATTCCATTTGAATAGTAATGTTAATAATTGTTAGGTTGCAAGAATGGAAAATAGTTGGTTGTGGCATAAAAGATGTTGTCATGTTAATTTTGATAATTTGGTTAAGATAAGCAAGTCAAGTGTTGTAAGAGGATTTCCCCAGCTTGTTAAACCAGATAGTGTGATATGCCAAGATTGTCAAATTGGTAACATGACCTCTATTTCTTTCAAGAGAAATAATTGTACTTCTGAGAATATTTTAGATATGGTACATACTGATCTCTGTGACCCTATGAGAACAAAGAGTTATTACGGTGATAGGTATTTCATGATTTTCACCGATGACTATTCTAAAATGATGTGGGTGAAATTTTTGAAGGGGAAATCAGAAGCATTTAGTAAATTTAAAACATTTAAAGCTCTGGTTAAGAATGAAACTGGTAAGAACTTGAAGTATTTAAGATCAGACCAAGGAGGAATATTCACATCTGATGAATTTTTTAAGTATTGTGATGAACATGGTATCAAGAGACATATGTCAGCTCCGAGGACACCACAACACAATGGCATAGCAGAAATGATGAACAAAACAATAGTTGAAGCTGCTACAACCATCCTATTATAGGGTAATATACCTAAAATGTTTTAGAGAGAAGGAGTCAACACTGTTGTATACACTTTAAACTGGGTACTAGTAAATAGAGGTAACAACAAAACACCCTACGAGCTATGGTATGGAAAAACTCCTTGTGTAAGTTATTTCAAAAAAATGGGAGTCAATGTTTTATTAAGAAAGATATTCACACTAAGAAATTTGATGCAAAATCTGATGAGGGAATCTTTCTTGGTTACTCTACTAAGAGTAAGGCATATAAATGTTACAATCAGAAAACTAAGAAGATTATTGAAAGTGCTAATCTGAAGGTAGATGATCTCTCTGGAAATTCAGAAGGTACCGGTAGATCTGAGCTTGAAAAAGATGATGAGAAACTTGTGTTTATTGAATCGGAAGCACAAAACAATGAAGAACCGACACATGGAGAATTAGGTTCTCAACTGATAAGTGATGACAATGATGAAGAAAATGAAGAATAAGAAGAAAAAGATACAAAACCAGTACCAGTATTGCCCACATATGTCAAATTAAACCATTTACAAGAGCAGATAATTGGTGATAAGAATGTTGGTGTGCAAAGAAGGAGGAAAATAAGAGAAAACTCATGTTTGATATCTACAATAGAACCCAAAATAGTAAAGGAAACACTAAAAGATGATGATTGGGTTAATGCAATGAATGAAGAATTAGATCAAATTTAGAAGAATCAAACATGGTCACTTATTCCTAGACCAGAGGATAAGAATGTAATTGGAACAAAATGGGTCTTTAGGAATAAGTTGGATGAAGAAGGAAAATTTGTAAGAAACAAGGTGAGGTGAGTCTACAAAGGGTATGCACATGAAGAAGGTAAGGATTATGGAGAGACCTTTGCACCGGTTGCTAGATTAGAAGGAGTGAGATTGCTGCTAGCATTTGCTGCATATAAGGGATTCAAAGTTTATCAAATGGATGCCAAATCAATCTTTCGGAATGGGATTCTAGAAGAAGAAGTCTACATTCAACAGCCAGATGGATTTTCTCTATCTAATGATAAAGACATGGTATGTAAATTGCATAAAGCTCTAGATGGTCTAAAGCAGGCACCGAGACCATGGTATGAGAGATTGAATGCACATCTCAAAATTGGATTCCAACATACCAGTAAAGACAACAACATTTATTTGAAGACTAATGGAGACAAGATGCTAATAGTAGAAGTGTTTGTAGATGACATGATTTTTGGAAGAAATGATTATGTGTATGGATTTTGCTAATATAATCGAAAAGGAATTTGAATTGTCTCTAATCAGTGAAATAAAGTTCTTTATTGGGTTATAGGTCCAACAACTGGATGGTGGTATCTTTATTTGTCAAAGCAAGTATGTCAAAGAGGTGTTGAAGACATTTGGCATGGAAGACTGCAAACTGGTAGGAACACTGATGGTGACAGGCTGCAAGTTGTCCAAACAAGATGATTCTCTTGTTGTTTGTGAAAAAGAGTACAAGTCTATGATTGGTAAGTTGCACTATATTGTTCATAGTAGGTCAAACATTGCTCATCTTGTTGGATTAGTTTCCAGATTTCAGAACGAGCCTAAGGAGACACATAAGAGAATTTTTTGGCATCTCAAAGGCACAATAGACTATGGTTTGTGGTATCCCTATAAGGAGATTTTAATTTGGATGTCTTTACTGATGCAGATTGGTCAAGTAATGTGGATGATCAGAAAAGCACAACCGGTGGAGCCTTTCTTCTTGGTGGAAGATTAGTGGTATGGACGAGAGAGAAACAAACATGTGTTTCTCAATTTATAGCCAAAGCAGAGTATGTTGCTACATCCATGAATTGCACGCAGGCAATATAGATGAGACGTGTTCTAGAAGGATTCAAAATAGATATGTCTAAACCAGTGACTATCTATTGTGATAATACAAGTGTGATAAATATTTCTAAGAATCATGCACTTCATGATAGAACCAAGAACATTGAATTGAAGTATCATTTTTTGAGGGAAATAGTTCAAGAAAAACATATCAAGATGGAATATGTGAAGAATAAAGATCAAATAGTTGATATCTTTACTAAGCCCTTACTGAAGACTACCTTTGAGTTTATTAGAGGTAAACTAGGGGTTAGAACCCTACACCGGAAGAACTAGAATGATGGAGATGCATCAATCCTATGGATCTAATGGTTATTCTTCACTAAGGATTGATGAGGTGAAAGCTACTCCATAGGGGGAGCAGCTCAGATATAAAGTTCTAATTTAATGATCTGATATAATGATTGGATATAATATTCTGATTTGGTTAGCAGAGATGATGATGATAGAAGTTGCAATGAAGAAGGTCAGTGATGCACACACACCTTTGGCATTATTGTCAAAGGAGGAGAAGAACAAGATTAGATTTGAGAGAAGGAAAAGGATCAGAGAAGTTAGAGAAGACAAAAGGAGGAGACTGGCAGATGATATGATACTGACAACAAGAAGTAGTGATGGTGTAGAAGCGATGATGTTGCAATCTGATTGGCATATCTGATTGGTGTTGCCACCAATGCCAAAGGGAGAAATTGTTGGCATGATTGGCATAACTAATACAGATGAGGTGATTCAGTTAAAGACTAATGACTGAACTAGTAAAGGATAAAAGACTATTTGTGATGAAGAGATTGAGATTTTGTGATTAGATGACTTGATTAGTTATTTGTGTTGTCATTTATGGCAACTGATGTTAAATGATGTTAACAAATATTTCTTGATGTTTGGTTTGTCATCTAAGTGATTCAGTCTACTGGAGACGGGGTTTACCAACAATATACTGAAGACTATGAAATAGGACTTTAACCGGTATATGTAGAGATGTTTTACTCAAAGTGGATGATTAGTGATGATTGGTGATTTGTGGTTTGGAATGTAATATTTTATCATGGTAATGAGTATCTAAACAGAACCGCATCTTGTGATGACTATCAGAGGGCATGTTTCTAATTTCTGATGAAGTTTTGCCAGGATTTAAGAAGGGTTTTAGAACTAGTGAAGAAATCATAAAATCGGTAATGATTTTTGGTATGGCGGTGATCAAAATCATGTTCATGTGTTGATGATAATGTGGCACAAATTGCATGAAATATTTGAAAAATGTTTTGGCATGTTTGGAGAGCGAATTTCTCGGGAATGTGCAAAGTGCTTAGCGGAATGAGCTAAGGGTTTGAATTTGTACCAGATTGACTTGTCATGATGACTTATGATCATTAAATGGTTGATATTGATTTGTAATTGATTATAATGATCCATATGATGATCTGTAATGAGTTGTAAAGATCTATGATGATCTATGATGTAATTTAGGGTATAGTGGCTGACCTAGTGGAAAGCATTATTTATGTTGGCTTAGTTGATGTTTATTGTGTCGGTGATCTTAGAGAAGAGTGTGAAGCCATACTAGAGAAGAGTGAGATCTTCCTGAGAGTTGTAGATAGTGAAGCATAACTGGATCTGATTTAGCAAGCTGAGAAGTGCAAGTAACTGATCATTTTTTCACTGTTGTTCTTTAACAATTACAAGAGATTAAATCCCTGAACCGGGTAGGTCCTGACAGGCCTTAATATTGTAAATCCCCTAACAAGGTAGCTCTCCAAAAGAGTGGTAAATCCTCTCATGAGGTTGATCCTAACAGGTCATTAAGCTTCTAACTGGGTTGCACATCCAAATCCCTTAATTGGGTGACTCCTAACAGGGCACATTGTAAGCTCCTAACAGGGCGTACTTCAAAAGAGTACAAATATTCATGGGTACTAACTCCCACCATGGTTTTTCCTTATTTAGGTTTCCATGTCAAAAATATGGTGTTCATGTGTGGAATGATTTTCATGTGATGTTATTGATTATCTTTAGTTTATTCATTATTTCTGAATACACCGGTTATAGCAGTTTGTCAGAGATTTATCAGTGGTTACCGATATTGATTAATGATTGGCATATGTGGTAAATGAAGTTAGATTTGTTATAAGTTTGATTTGGGTTTAAAGTTAGAAATGGGTATTAATAGTGATTCACCTCCCCTCTCAGTATTAACTGGATCCTCATAGGATTAACACAAGCTCTTTTTCTTATAAGTGTTGGACCTCTCCTTAGACTTGTCCACCGGTTTGCTCAATAGGTGTTGAGCATATGCCTCAAGTACATGTCCTTCAACCTCATATCCCATGGGCATGATCCATGAAGTCCTTGGCTCAATGACTTCCATAAGGAATTGGTCAGTGTTTACCATAAAATGGATAGTATCTTGATACTTCTCAACTATCTCTCTGGGAATACTTTCTATTCTTTGCATTATGATTTGAAAGGTCTTGAAGTATCCCCAAAGTATGCCTTTTTGTGCCTATAAATCTCCTAGACCCTGAAGTGTCTCTTTGATTTCCACAGCCACTAGCCTGTCATAGGCCCATTGAACCTTTCCTACTCCCAGAATATCATTCATAAAGAAAAAGTATAGATAGATAATCAATGTGTCAAATTTGAACACATGCTTATTGTCTTGCTTGATTTTCTTCAGATTGCTCAAAATCTCACTCTGGAGCACCTCACACAAGTCATACTTCTTATCTTCCTTCAAGATGTGGTAGGCAGCATAGATGGTCATATCGGATACCGAATTATCCCAGCTGGATTGATAGACTTTGTATCCTGTCACCATCAATGCAAATCTAACATCATATTCAATTATATCACTGATTTTCATTGCTCTTTTGTCAAATTGTGAACTGGTTGCGTCTGTTACTATTTGGTTTTTCACATTTCTTAGACCAGGTACCTCACCAGGGAATTCTTACAGGTCACCACCTTGATTGTTGTCTTGGTGATCTTGTATGGTTTGTCATGCCACATTAACTCATCATGCATTTTGTTCAAGACATATCAGACCCACTCAGGTTCATCAAAAACTGGAAAATTCACAAATTGTGTGAAACCCTTTTCCTCAAGCGCTTTGAATTATGGTTTTAAGTTTCCCATCTCATCAATAAAATGATCTATGTAAATTTTCAATATTTGGGCACTCTCAAGATCCTCAATATTACAGTGAGAGTAAACCCTAATATCCTCCACATGTAAAAATCCATATGGGACCAATGAAAATGCCCTGTTCGGATCACCTTCCATCAACTTGTATGGGTGTTTCTTGAAGTTTGGTCTATCTCATTTAGTTACATCAACTACTAGTGGGGTCACAACACCAGAAGATGCCATATCAAAAAATTTAGGTTTCAAACTAAAAATGTTCTAACTCAGAGAAATACCTTTTCAATCTTCAACTGGAAGCAAGATCTCTTAGACTTCTCTCTTTTTCTTTGGAATCATTGAAAAATCACCTTCACCATGCTCTACTGCTTTCTCTCTTGGAATATAAAGTGAGAAATGAGAGGTTTGGTTTCTTTTTATCCACCACATATCTAACTTTTAGGTATAATAAATTCTCTTAGCCCTAACTCTTCTGGATACCCTACATTCATAGAGTTCTCTTCTGTGGATCTCCAGTTCAGCACAAATCTTCCAAAAATTCATCTGTGACCATCACACACATTTCTGTAACCTATTGAAACTAGGTATAGATCTCTAATAGGGGGTTTGAAAGATTTCCATGAAAACTTCCCCCTAAGGTCGAATGCCTTAGCTTAGTTACCGGATGAGATTCCAGTACCAGAATCAACATTCATTGTATTATCATCACTCTTATTTACCAAAGTCTTCTTAATTTGCTCTATGATCTCTTCAAATTTTTCTTTTTCCTTCTCATCTAACTTTTCATTCTTATTATGTCTTCCGAAGCCTTGTTGTTTGCATTATTGCTTCTGCAAAACTTAGCAATGTGACCAG
The DNA here is from genome assembly GCF_030272615.1 of Cryptomeria japonica. Taxonomy (NCBI): domain Eukaryota; kingdom Viridiplantae; phylum Streptophyta; class Pinopsida; order Cupressales; family Cupressaceae; genus Cryptomeria; species Cryptomeria japonica. Next base: position 479,415,833 of record NC_081408.1, on the reverse strand, counting down.
ATTTGTTGCAATTATAACAAACAACATTGTTCCTTTGATTAGGTCTAAAATTTCCTTGATTTATCCTTGATCTACATTGATTAGTAATATGTCCAAATCTTCCACAAGTATAGCATATAATATTTCCCCTATTCTGAAATTTATTCATCACACTTCTGCATACATTTTCCTTATGACCATACTTATTGCACTTGAAACATTGACCAGTAAAAGATGGACCATTATTGTTCATCCTATTTCTGCAATTACTAGCCATATGACCAAATTTATTGCAAACAAAATAGTTACCATTGAATTTATGATCATTAGGTTGTCCTAACAGAGGCTTTCTTAGTTGGCATTTGCATAAAGATTGCATTAATGATATGTTGTGTTGTCATTGATGTCAATTGAACCGGTAAGGGTATTTATGATATTTATGATATTGTTGTTATTATTGATATTGTCTTGTAACCGGTAGGAAGAGCTTTATGGAAGATGTTGTAACCCAATAACCGGTGTATAAGGTTAAACCCTTTCTATGCAATGTAACCGGTAAACCCTACCAGTTGTTTTTGTTAAACCCTAACCAATTAAGTTTGCTGAAATGGTTATGTTGGTTTATTATCTGATGATGAGCAGTAATAATAGTGACAAGTGTGGTCATTGTATGAATATAAGTTCAGATTGTTTTGGCATGTTTGTTTGATTGTCTAGGGAATAAGCAAAGTGGATTGCATCTAATGTAAAGCACGCGACGAGTTACAAGTCTGATGAAGCGGTGATCATGGAGCGGTTGGAATTTTCTTGAAGAATGTGTACAAATTGCTATGTAAATCCAACGGTCACACTTGACATGATTTGTTTGTAATCTCTATGAGAGAATTAGGTTTTTGTTGTGTTACCAACCTAATTGATTTGTACTTAAGGTCGATGAAGTTTTTTTGTAAAAGGTGTTGGCAAAAATTAGTTGAGTGTGTGGTTGCCTAACCAGAGAATGGATCTGCAGTTTGAGTAAAGGCAAATTGAAGCTTAAAAGGATCTGATCAAGCAAATGTAGTGCTATTCAAACAGATCAAGAAAAACTTGTTGTCTTCTAACAATTACAGCAGAATTGAAATCCCCTAACCGGGTAAGCTCTAACAAGCTTGGTTACTTCTTAAATCCTCTAACAAGGTGGTCCATTAGCTTGGATTCTCAAATCCCCTACTGAGATCACTCCTAATAGGGTATTTTCTTTTTATCAAGGCACTTGTAAATCCCTTAACCAGGTGATTCCTAACAGGATCAGTTCTTAACAGGACTTATTGTAAAATCTTTAACAGGCTTGGCTCCTAATAGGGAGAACTTCAAAAGAGTTCAGATAGCTATCTTGTGAGTCTCATCTCACTGTGGTTTTTACCTATTTGGGTTTTCCACGTATAAACATTTGTGTCATGTGGTGAAGGTTTTTGTGGTTATGATCTTATTTGTTGATTTGATTAACTACTTAACTATTCTGATAAGGCATGATAATTGGAAGAATTGAGAGATGGAGTATGTTGATATATGATTAAGCATTTGGATGTTTACAAGATTAAAGTTGTTACTAATGAGTTGCTATAACAGGTAACCAGTTGATGTTGAGTATTCTTATGAGTATTGATCTTGGCAGTGATATTTTATTGATAAGTTTACTTTGTGTGTTTGAGTTTGAGTTTGGGAAGTTTGTATCAGTTTTTCAGTATACTGATTCACCCCCCCCACCTCTCAATAATCTACCATATACTTATTCTTTCATCATACCATCAATTGGTATCAGAGTGTCTCAGGTCCTCTATAATCTAAAGCCTAACAGCTTGAGGAAACGATCTTGTAGATCATGATGAAGAAGGAAGGTCCAAAGTTCAGTAGAGAAAACTATAGGATATGGAGTGGCAGAATGAAGATTTACATCAAGAGCCCGGGAAGTCAATATTGGGAACATGTAGAAACCAAGTATATTGCACCTACCGGAACTCTGACTGATGATCAAAAGAAAGAACAACAAGAAAATCATCAAGCATTGGAGGCTATTATCAGTTCCCTATCTGATGTTGAATATTTAGATGTTCATGGTCTTCAAACAACATATGAAGTATGGAAAAAACTTGAAGAGATTTATAGTGGTGATGAACATGTTAAGATTGCTAAATAGGAGAGCCTAAGAGGAAAGCTTGATGACATGAGAATGTCTGAAGGTGAGAATATCCAACAGTATGGTCAAAGGATAAAAGAGATAGTTGGTGAAATAAAGAGTGCAGGAGGGAAAGTGGAAGATGCCACAGTGATCAGTAAGGTATTGAGAACCCTGCTATCAGTCTATGCTATCCGAGTTGCAGTTATTTAGGAGCTGAAGTCCATTCACAAAACTAAGGTAACTCTTGACTCTATCATTGGCAAACTTACTACTTTCGAATTAAACGACTTTGATGCTAGTGTACAAAAATCAGAATCTATATTCAGAGCTTTTGTCTCTAACCCATCTATGAGAAAAAGTAGAGATACTTGTCATGGTTGTGAATCTAGATCCAGCAAAGATGTTGATGATGAAGATATCCTAGTGGAACTTGAAGCATTGTTGGAAAAATGACTGCCTAGAGGCACTAGGAAATACAGAGGTAAACTACCTTTAAAATGTTTTGCATGCAACACGATTGGTCATATAGTAGCTAATTTTCTTAATGGTGAAAATGAATACAAGAGAGACAAATTCAAGAAGTATAAGGGTAAAGGCAAGCGATATTGTCTTATAGCGGTTGATAGTGGTATCACTGATGAAGAATCTGATGATGATGCTAGTGAAGATATTGTGTTTGTAGCTATTAAGGAAGAGATCTCAGATTAGAAGGCACTGGTGTCCAAGATGGATAACACTGATGATTGGATCATTGATAGTGGTTGTTCATATCATATGACAGGTGATCAGAGCAAATTTCTTTCCTTGAAGGAATTGTATGGCGGTGTTGTCAAATTTGGTAATGACCCACCCTATATGGTTAAAGGTAAGGGATTTATTTCTCTTAATGGGAAGAGCAGTGTTGATGATGTCTATTGGGCTGAAGGTCTTAAGCACAATCTTCTGAGTGTGGCACAACTTAATGACAAAGGATACCCACTAGAGTTTAGAAATGGTATGTGCAAAATCTTTGACAAAAAAGCTGAATTGATTATAACCGGGAAACAAACCAGAGGTAATCTATTTCATCTTAATCCTAAAGTTAGTAATTGTTTGATTGCAAAGATAGATGATAGCTAGCTTTGGCATAGGAGATTTTGTCATATAAACTTTGATAACATTGTTAAAGTGAGCAACTCCAAGACAGTAAGAGGTCTTCCTCAACTAGACAAACCGGTTAATGCTCTTTGCAAAGAATGTTAGTTAGGAAAGATGACTTCTTCAACTTTCAAGAGCAAGTCCTTCTCAGCAGAGCACTTGTTAGATTTGGTTGATACAAATCTATGTGGACCAATAAGAACAAGAAGCATTCAAGGGGACAGATATTTCATGATCTTCACTGATGATTGTTCTAGGATGATGTGGGTCACATTCTTGAAGGATAATAAAAAATCTTTTCATAAGTTCAAGGCATTCAGGGCCTTAGCTGAGAAAGAGAGTGGCAAAAAGATAAAATGTCTGAGAACAAATCAAGGTGGTGAATTTACTTCTAAGGGATTTACTAAGTAGTGTTATGACAATGGTATCAAATGGCAGCTTTCTACACCAAGGACACCACATCAGAATGGTATCGCAGAGAGGAACAACTGGTCAATGGTTGAAGCTGCTAGGACAATGTTGATACAAGGAGGTGTACCAAAAACATTTTGGAAAGAAGCTGTAAGTACAACTATCGACACAATGAACCAAGTTCTCATGAAAAGAGGTAAGGACAAGACCCCTTATGAATATTGGTATGGAAGATCAATTGATGTTATCTATTTCAAGATATTTGGTAGAAATTTTTTTATTAAAAGAGGTGATTACATTAGCAAGTTTGAAGCTAAGAGTGATCAAGGTATATTTCTTGGCTATTCCACCAAGAGTAAGGCCTACAAATGCTTCAACAATCAGACACAAAGAATTGTTGAGAGTGTTGATGTTCGTGTAGATGAATGTCCTGAAGTCTCAGAAGGAACTAGTTTAGAGAAAAAGAATGAAGATCCTAGCATTTTTCTTTTGGAACCTAAAACTGTTAAATCAGAAACCGATAAAGAAAATTCTAATGCACTTGTTCAACTGGAACAAATAAATCAAAAGAAGATGATAATGAAGAAGCTGAACTTGAAGAGAATGATCATGTTATTCCTAGGTATGTGAAACTGAACCACAATCCTGAACAAATTATTGGGGATAAGGATGTTGGAGTACTAACTAGAAGGAGAATAAGAGAGAACTCTTGCATGATCTCCATCATTGAACCTTGAAGTGCTAAGGAGGCATTTGGTGATGATCATTGGGTTAAGGCTATGGAGGAGGAATTAGATCAAATTGAGAAGAACAACACTTGAACCCTGGTACCCCGACCAGTAAATAAGAATGTTATAGGTACTAAATAGGTATTCAGAAAGAAGTTAAATGAAGATGGTGTTGTAGTTCGCAACAAGGAAAGATTAGTCTACAAGGGTTGTGTGCAAGAAGAAGGAGAAGATTATGGTGAAACTTTTGCACCAGTAGCAAGACTGGAAAGTGTCAAAACTTTACTTGCATTTGCATCCCATAAGAAGTTCAAGGTATACCAGATGGATGTTAAGTCTGCATTTTTTAATGGGATATTGGAAGAAGAGGTATACATAGAGCAGCCAGATGGTTATGCTTTGACAGATGAGAAAGACATGGTATGCAAATTGCATAAAGCTTTGTATGGATTAAAGCAGGCACCTAGAGCATGGTATGGAAGGCTTCATACACATCTGGTGAAGATAGGATTTGGAAGAACCAGTGATGATAGTAATATTTATCTCAAGTCTAAAGGAGATGAAATACTAGTCAATGAAGTATCTGTTGATGATATTATTTTTGGAGGTAATGATGTCATGAGCAACAGTTTTGCAAATGAAATGAAAAATGAGTTTTAAATGTCTTTACTAGGGGAAATAAAAAAATTCATAGGCTTGCAGATACAACAAATGAAGAATGGTATTTTCATTACACAATCTAAGTATGTGAAAGAGGTTTTGAAGACTTTTGGCATGAGTGATTGTAAACCAGTTGGAACACCAATGGTTACAGGTTGTAAGTTGTCCAAGGAAGATGAATCTAAGTCTGTTGATGAAAAGGAATACAGGTCAATGATTGGCAAATTAACTATGTTGTTTACAATAGACTGGATATAGCCCATGCAGTTGGTATAGTTGCAAGATTCTAGAAGAATCCAAAGGAAGCACATCTGATAGAAACCAAGAGAATCTTTAGATATCTAAAAGGTACTGTTGACTATGGATTATGGTATCCATATGGAGGAAACTTTTATTTGAAGGTGTACACAAATGCTGATTGGGCAGGAAATATCGATGACCGAAAAAGAACTACCAGTGGAGCATTCTTTCTAGGAGGAAGGCTTGTTTCATGGAGTAATAAGAAGCAGAGTTGCACTTCACAATCTATTGTTGAAGTTGACTATGTTGCAGCTTATATGAATTGCATATAGGCTATTTGGATGAGGCACATTTTGGAAGGTTTTAAGATGAAAATCTCATAACCTATAAAGATTTTATGTGATAATACAAGTGCCATAAATATTTCTAAGAATATTGTTTTGCACGCATGAACCAAGCACATTGATTTGAAGTATCACTGTTTGAGGGAAAAAGTTCAAAGTAAAGATGTTATCTTAGAGCATGTTTCTACCAAGGAGCAGCTTGCAGATATCTTTACCAAACCTCTACCTAAGACTACATTTGAGTGTCTTAGAAGTCAACTAGGGGTTGTACCCCTTCATTAAGTTAGTTGAGCATGATGCTGATTGCATCAATCCCTGAATCACTTGTAGAATCTTAGAAGGATTGATGTAGAAGTGGATGTATTCCATAGGGGGAGCATCAAGTTGTAGTATGTTGTTGATACACCATGAAATTTTGATATTACATGTTTTACTTTCAATTTGGCATTGTTGTCAAAGGGGGAGAAGAATAATGTGATTGGGGAGATAAATTATGTGATTGAGGAGAAGAATTATGTGAGAAACCAGCGACAGGATAAAGACAGACAAAGCATGGTGAATACTTGGTAATGTAAACCAGGATTCCTATTCACCAATCACAACAGCAATCAGAGGCATTGATATTTGTATTGCCATCAATGCCAAAGGGGGAGATTGTTGGCATTTGCATAAAGAGTGCATTAATGATATGTTATGCTGTCATTGATGTCAATTGAATCGGTAACCGTATTTATGATATTTATGATATTGTTGTTATTATTGATATTGTCTTGTAACCAGTAGGAAGAGCTTTATGGAAGATGTTGTAAACCGGTATATAAGTATGTGAGTTGAACTGGTAACCGGTTTATAAGGTTAAACCCTTTCTATGCAATGTAACCGGTAAACCATACCAGTTGTTTTTGTTAAACCCTAACCGATTACGTTTGTTGAAATGGTTATGTTGGTTTATTATCTGATGATGAGCAGTAATGATAGTGACACGTGTGGTCATTGTATGAAAATAAGTTCAGATTTTTTTGGCGCATTTGTTTGATTGTCTAGGGAATGAGAAAATTGGATTACATCTAATGCAAAGCGTGTGATGAGTTACAAGTCCGATGAAGCGGTGATCATGGAGCGGTTGGAATTTTCTTGAAGAATGTGTATAGATTGTTATGTAAATCCAATGGTCACACTTGACATGATTTGTTTGTAATCTCTATGAGAGAATTAGGTTTTTATTGTGTTACCGACCTAATTGATTTGTATTTAAGGTCGATGAAGTTGTTTTGTAAAAAGTGTTGGTAGAAATCAGTTGAGTGTGTGGTTGCCTAACCGGAGAATGGATCTGCAGTTTGAGTTAAGGAAGATTGAAGCTTAAAAGGATCTGATCAAATAAATATAGTTCTATTCAGACAGATCAAGAAAAACTTGTTGTCTTCTAACAATTACAACAAAATTGAAATCCCCTAACCGGGTAAGCTCTAACAAGCTTGGTTACTTCTTAAATCCTCTAACAAAATGGTCCATTAGTTTGGATTCTCAAATCCTCTACTGAGGTTACTCCTAACAGGGTATTTTCTTTTTATCAAGGCATTTGTAAATCCCTTAGCCAGGTGATTCCTAATAGGATTAGTTCTTAACAAGACTTATTGTAAAAGCTTTAACAGGCTTTGCTCCTAACAAGGCGAACTTCAAAAGAGTTCAGATAGCTATCTTGTGAGTCTCATCTCACCGTGGTTTTTACCTATTTGGGTTTTCTACATATAAACATTTGTGTCATGTCGTGAATGTTTTTGTGGTTATGATCTTATTTGTTGATTTGATTAACTACTTAACTATTCTGATAAGGCATGATAACTAGATGCATTAAGAGATGCAGTATGTTGATATATGATTAAGAATTTGGATGTTTACAAGATTGAGTTGTTTGTTGTTAAGTTTCTATAATAGGTAACCGGTTGATGTTGAGTATTCTTATTAGTATTGATCTTGACAGTGATATTTTATTGATAAATTTACTTTGTGTGATTGAGTTTGAGTTTGGGAAGTTTGTATCAGTTTTTCAGTATACTAACTCACCCCCCCCTTTCAGTAATCTACCGGATACTTATTCTTTCATCATACCATCATTCTTGAGTTGGTCTTCTATTGTTGAGTTTTAGGATTGCTTTGACCAAATCCAGAGCTTTATCCTTTCTCATATCCAAGACGTTGAGTATCATTAGGATTATTCTGAATGGCAAGCATCTCATCAAGCAAGCGGACCCTGAACTTCTCCTTATACTCATTTGCAAGATCAATATCATTCCTAATAAGAATGATATGCCTTTCAAGATATTCCTCCTATTGTCTAGCATTTTGCAAGTCAAGCTTTAGTTGTCCATTCTCACTCTCAAGTCTACTACATTCTTCAGATTTTTCTTTCAAGGACTGAGCAAGCTTCTCCGTATTCTTCTTCCTTTCTTCAATGTTTTTTGTTAATCTCATCACAATAGCTTCCATCTCATTCTTTTGGACTCTATTGTCTCTAGCAAGTCTATCACATTCTTTTGTCTTCTCCTTCAAGACTTCTTCACCAATACTTTGATTTTCTTTCTACTTAAGCTGATCAACAAGCTCCTTTCTCTCTTCCCTTGACTTGTTCAACTGATCTTTCAATGTTTCAATGTACTCTTTAGCATGTTTGATATTTTCTTTCACTTGTCAGTTCTCATCTTGTGCATGATCAAGATCTTCAAGAGCAACAACCAATTGTTTTCTAAGACTATCAGAATCCATTGATTCACCTTCCCAAATCCATCTCAAGTTGTTAGGCTTCCTCCAAGGAACTAGGCTCTAACACCAATTATTGGAATCAGTGAACACTGAGAGGGGGGTGAATCAGTGTTCTGCAACTTTTAACTTTCTTAACAAGTTATACAAGCAATTTAATGCAAATGAATAAGAGAGATAAGCATAAGAAAAACACACACAAAAGTACCACCATAACACCAAGATTTTGTACATGGAAAACCCAGTCAGGGGAAAAACCATGGTGGGAATCCTACCTAAACCAAGGAAAATCTCACAAATGCAAGGTTAGATTGAATCAATGACAAAAGATATAAAACAACCAAAAAATTAAAATATGAATCAACCTTTATAACTTGCCAAGAGAGGATTCTCTTGTTCCTCCAATTTAGACTCTTGTTGAAGCCAAGAATACACCTCTTCCTAGCTTGATATGTTCGATCTAATAGGAATAATGTGGTTTGCTCTCCAATATTGTGCACAAATGGTATATGATGGATGGATGAGAAAGGATGGATTGATGATCAAATAATGAAATGGCTAAGTATGGATGAGTGAAAATTTTGGTATAGTAAGGGTATGAGGATGATTTATTGGGCACAAACTAGCAAGATGGATTTACTAAACTTGGAGATGATATATGAGGGGATTGAGTCCTCAATTTATAGGAAGAGAAGAGAAGAAATGGAGGGCTAGGATTGACCGAAGATGGAGGGTCAGGATTTCTTGTGAGCCCACACAAGGCCCAAGAGGAGATGACAAGACAAGTGTGGAGACCAAGAGATATGCCTTAAACGCATTTCTTATCTCCACACTCCTCAAGGCTCATTGGGAAGACTTCCCAATGTGCCTAGGGAAGAACAAGGAATAGAATATTCCTTAAGGGAGAGAGATGAAGAATTAAAAATACTTCAAAAAGGATGTTCATGGGGATTGGAGGAATAAGGAGGAATTAAAAATTCCTTCGAGGATGGGATGCCTAAAGGAATGTGAAAATCTCACATTCACCTAGGAAAAGAACATTTAAGGAAGGTGGTTAGGTGGAAGGGACAAGGAGTTAACTTTATGGCTAATCATGATGATTAGCCACTAGCAACTCATGAGGAGAGGGACTAGAAGAATGATTAGGTGGGATTAGGGTAGATAAGATTTGTAGGAGGATTTGACTAGGAGAGAGAATGAGTGGAGGGAATTAAAAATTAGAAGAATAATGCTAAGTGAGTTTAGGGAGCTTCTAGAAGAATTCATTAGGTTAATGATGGATTAGGAAAAACGTGATTTGTAGGAATCACCTAGATTAATTAATTAATTGAAATTAATAAATTAAAGGGAGGAATTTGAGGAGACTTAATATTAAGGATTTTTAGAAGAATAAAGGTGGATTGATTTATTAAATCAATCAATCAACATACTATAGTGACAACATTAATTATATTAAATTAATATTGAGGAGGAATAAGAATTGGCATATTTAATAAATTAATTATGTCAAGAACTTAAAATAATTATTTTTAAGTGTCTACATTTTGCCCCTCTTTTACGTAGCAGCAAATTTGGCGATGGCTAAAAGATAGATGCCCCAGCGTAAAGCATGGGAGGTGTATGCACCCTCGAGAATTTTTTCAAATTTTTTTTTGTAAAAAATTGATGAAAATTTCTCAAAATGAAGAAGGAAGAATTTAGGTGGAGGAGATAACTGAAAAAGAAAGAGGGAGCAGATGTAGAAAAATTAGAAGAGGAAATAGAAGGAGAGAGACCGTGGAGGGAATGGGCCCGCAAGGGGGTCCATATAAGCCACAAAGGGTGCAATGAGGAGTCATTGTTACACACAAGCCTTGGAGCCATTTAGAGCCTAGAAGGAGAGAAGGAGGATGGATCGCATTCCCACATTTGAGCATCACACCAAGACAATCTGACAGTATGATAGACCCACAGGCTATCGACCACCAATATGTAGGACTATCCTCCTTTGTGGATTTTTAGGTTTAGGTTAGAATTAAGGCTTAGTTTATGGCCAAAATTAGGTGAGGCGGAGGCATTGATCATCATTTCAGTGTGCGCACCTATGGGTAGTGCGAGCGCTAGTGAGTAGCGCGAGTGATAGAGAGTAGCGTGAGCACTCATGAATGAAAGACGGATATAAAGGGGTTTTGGGGGTAAATGGTGTTTAGCACATGCGCTCGTGCATCCACATGGGTGCTTAAGGTATTACGCGGGCGCTCATGCTGTTGCATAAGCACTCATGTTGAAGGAGTTTCTAGGTTAGGGGTGGGATAGGATAGGGTGTCTATTAATGCATGTGCCTACAGAATGGTGTGAGCACCACGGTTTTGGCATGAGCACGAAGTGAATCAATGCGTGCGCTAGGGAAAGAAGAAATTAGAAATAGCTTTAGAATTTTGGGATAGGTTGAGGGTATGGGTGCACACAAGGGTAGAATAGGACTTGAGGACATGGAATAATGAATTGGATTGTTGGATGCAGGTTGAGTTGGGGTCATTGGCTTCAAGGGAGCATTAGCCTACTACCATGAGTTTATATCGACAGTTGCAGCCGGATGAGTTGGAGGTCTTGGCTACTCTAGGGTTGCATTTTGTGGGCAGGTGGCTGAGGATTCGATCTCATACTGTGATGATGACAGCTTTAGTTGAGAGTTGGGACACTAGGTATGACACCTTTTGTCTACCTACTAGCGAGCCAATAGTGACTCTTCTGGATGTATGGAGGACCTTGAAGATCTCCATTTGTAGTGTCATCCCAGAGTACCATTCGGATGCAGCAGATTTTTACCTTCAGGAGGTTTGCAAGTATGAGACCCTCTCAATATTGGATAGGAGTATGATGCATTTGGGTAGGGCGATGGGTATTCGGCGTATTCCTCATGTGGTACTAGTGATTTGTGGATTTTTTAGTGGATGAATTATATCAGATCTCAGAGGGCATGTATTTCCCTGTTGGATGGAGCAGGTGTCTTTATTTCATGGTACATGATGGCGTGGAGTATGCCTAGGAAGCCACGATGTTGGCTTAGTTATACCATGATATGCATTTGGTGGCATATAGGGAGTATGCTAGCTTATCTGCGGGAGTGACACTTCTCTATATATGGGCTTGGGAGAATATTGCGGTTACTCAGCCACTAGGTGTACAGGACAGGTGGAGCTGTCGGCCATATGTAGATAGGTACATAGGGCTACTACATTACACCTAGATAGGATTTGTATGGTTTTGGTACCATATTTTTTATGAGCTTATGCAATTTACATGGTGGCCATTTTTGGGTTGTGAGAGATGGAGGGGGGATTGGCAGCTACACTAGGATGGAGTGGAGATGTGGGTGTTTGGCAGGTCAGTATACATCATGGAGTATTATGCACCCTATAGAGTAGCGAGACAACTTGGGCAGGTTCAGGACATAGTGTGAGACATCCCATTATATCCTTGGATTTAACGAGAGGTGAGATCTTGGGGCCCGACAGTGAGTCCATTGGAGGGCAGGACCAGTTTTCAGATAGTGTCACATTTGGTCTGGGATGAGCAGATGGGGGAAGGTGAGGATCCGAGGATGATAGGGGGATATAGGAGCTGGTGGGAGGGGCACTTTCTAGTACGTCTTACCATTTTTGGGGTTTTGGAGAAGGATGAGTTGCAGCCAAGAATAGATCAAATAGTCAATGGGGAGGATGACGAACCAGGTGAGAGATTCGTGGTTGGTGCAGGGTGTGGTGCTGATAGACAACAAAGGAGGGTTAGGGTTGTATGGAGGAGGCATCCCAAGGAGGGAGAGGGAGAGGCAAGAGCAGTACCAGCAGGAAAGGCTACAGAGAGAAGGTTTGGTGGGGAAGAGGATGTCGTACCCATTGATATTCCTACGGCATAGGTCGAGAGTAGGGCAAGAGTATCACAAATTGATCTTGATAGAGTACAGCATGAGAGAGACATGACCTGAGTGAGGCTCCACTCCCTTGAGGATGAGATACAGATAGAGAGAGCTGGGAGGGAGAGTCTTGAGGTAGAGGTGGAGCAGCTACAGCAGGAGATAGCAGATTTGACAGAGAGCCTCCATACAGCAAGGATAGAGGTGGATGCTCTGAGGGAGAAGAGGGAGGAGTCTGAGTGGATGTTAAAGGAGGTACAAATAGGGATGGCTATTGAGGCCTTAAAATATGTTCTCCATCGGTAGGATGATGAGCTAGAGGAGCTACGAGGCTGAGTATAGAGGGCATAGGCAGATTGATATGATTGCAGGGGAGAGGGATGCAGCTCATCAGATGTTGGTTCCTGCAGGGCTTGGGCAGATGTACTCTTACATGATGCAGCAGAGGGATAGGGTAGAGAGGGAAAAGAGGGAGGCAGGCTACTATAGATGACTATACCATGGAGCAGTACTTGTCACACAGCAAGCAGCCTCATACACTGAGAGTGTGTGATCCCATTGGAGACAGAGTCAGCGGCCCACACAAAGCCAACAGACAGGTGGATCGATGGGTTTTAGGCCACCTAGAGGAGGGAGAGCAGGAGGATCAGGTGGAAGAGGTGTAGAGGAGAGGGTTGGAGAGATAGGAGGGGAGAGCTCGCTCCATTTTCGCTTGTGTATCATATTTTGACCCTTCAAGGTGATCATTGTATTATGACAAACATATTCATCTTTTTGAGCTTATATGTATATATATGATTTGTGGTGGTGGATGATGTGTGTATTTTATTATGATGGACTCTATTTATTATTTTGTGATGTGATGCATGGATGATGATTATGGATATATTGTGCTAACCTATTTGTGATGCAGTGTGGATGCTTATATATGTATGCTTATGATATACTGCTGACATGTTTATGGGTGCAGGATGAGTGATCATATTTTTTATGTATATATGTTGCATATGTAAATGTATGATGGATATGTAATGCAATAGTAGATGTAGGTGTAAGTGATTTACGATGAATGATTAATTAGTGTAGATGCAATCTATATGAGGAATGAATGTAATGTCATTTATACAGATATTGCAATGTAAATCATCAATGCTATGCAAATGATGTGATCTAAATGAATGATGAAATGAGTAATGTAATGTAATCTAAGTGAATGAATTAATGTCATCTACTATAAATGTATAATGCAACTTAAATGATGTATGCAATGAAATCTAAGTGCAATCTATGTGGTAAATGTTTGTGAAAATGAGAAACTAAATGAGTAGTGTAATGGAATGAATAGGTAATGCAACCTAAATTAAATCTATATGAATAATGCCACCTACATGGATAAAATGAATGAATAATGCAAAGAGGGGATATGTCGGTAGTAATACAATGATCTTATATAGAAAATAGAAGAATATGGAATAGTAGGGGAGGGGAATTGAGGACTCCATAGAATTATTAGATTGGGACTTTATGGAATGATGGTGAGAGTTGTGCACAAAAATGCGGAGAGCCAACCTAGTTTGATGTTGCTCTGGGTAACCTGCACCACTGATTATAGGATTCAGGATGCCATGAGAAACCCAAGGCATGGACTAACTCACAGTCAAATGGGAATTCCTTACACACAACTATGCAAGTGTTGAGGAACACTAATAAAAAGTTGTGGGTATGTGCAAAGAAACCCTCAAACACACTGATACCTTTTGTACATGAGAAGGTAAGTGTTGATAAACACTAGTACTAGGTCACCGGTTTATACAAGAGAGATCCAAAACACGCCATGCTATGAAAATATACCCTAGTATGCACCTATTGTAAACATACCTGGATATGGAAAATCAGGGCAGTCGTAGATAGATGCAGTCATAGGGAAAAAGATGCTAGTCTAAATGAAAAATCCAAGAAATCAAACAAGTCACTCATTCACGACCAACAGACACTTCTTGCCAAGAGTAGGATTAGGGTGAAGGATTAAGTTGCTAGGTAAGTGAAGGATTCATCCTTAGGACAAAGGACAGAGTGGGTGGAATTTTGGATTAGGCAAGTGATCAGATGGCCTTGAAGATTAACTTGTGGACTAGGGCCTGACCTCAAGTTTTGATAGAGCTCACACAGAGGCACAAAAGCTCAGTTTGATGGGACATTCTTTATTCATGATTTAGGTGAAGACTCATCATCATACACGTGATTTATTACAAGGTAAGAGGGGAGAAATGTTACGATGGGCGATTTGGATAGTGAGGGTGGTGAAGCACCGACTTGATAGACAATGGATCCAGATTATTTGTCTTCGCGCCTGCATGGAGGTTTTCACCAAGGTACTTGCCCATAGCGCCACAAAGTGCTTTTCAGTAATGGACGAATTGACCTTTTTTTTTTGTGGAAGTCACAAGGTGCCTGTTTGCCAAGTTTTCACCAAAGTGACGATCTTTTTTCAAGATCTTTTTCTCATTTTTATGTAATTTTCATGATCTTTTAATTTTTTATTTTTTTTAATTTTTTGACAATTGATGACTTTCTGAGGACTAGGCATAGAATCTTTTTAGGTGCATGATATTCATTGGATCATCCAGAGGATTTTTTTTAGGAGTAGCCAACTGATAGGCCCTTGATCCATATTATGTCATGATTACATATGGTCCAAGCCAATTAAGCTCAAACTTGCCTTTCTTTTCTCTTTCTTGAAGGTTTTTCTGATTCTCCATGAGGACAAGACCACCAATTTTAAATTCTCGGGTTCTGACCTTCTTGTGGTAACTCATGCATAGGCAATTCTAATATACCCGGAGATGGTTCAAGGCCTTGAGGCGCCTTTCATCTAAAAATTATAGCTCTTGTAGTCTGGAAATTATGTATTCTTCATCTAGTAGGTTATTTTGTAGCGACACCCTTAGAGAGGGGATCTTGATCTCAAGGGGGAGGATGACTTCAGAGCCAAAGACAAGGGAATAGGGGATGGCGCCTATGGGTGTGCGGATGGAAGTGTGGTAGGCCCACAAAGCAGGGTGGAGTTGGAGGTGTCAATCACGGCCAGCTTCATTGACTGTCTTTTTGAGGATTTTGATTAGAGTTTTATTAGAAGCCTCAACTTGACCATTACCTTGTGGGTAATATGGGGTGGAGAAGCAATGTTGGATGTCGAATTTCTGGCAGAGCCTTTGACATCCTGATTTTTGAATTGTCTGCCATTATCTATAATGATAACTTTTAGGATCCCATATCGACAGATCAAGTAGTTCAGGATGAAGTTGGATATCTTCTTACCAGTGGTGAAAGTAAGAGGGATAGCCTCTACCCACTTGGTGAAATACTCGGTAGCGGTGATAATGAATTTATGCCCGTTGGAGGATGTAGGGTGGATTTTCCTAATGAGATCGAGCCCTGACTATGAGAAGGGATAGGGTGTAATGAACGACTATAATTCTTGTGATGGCGCATGGATCTTGTCGCCATGTTGCTGGCAAGGGATGCATTTCTTCACATAGTTATATGCATCTACTTCCATTTTAGGAGAGTAATATTTGATGTATCAATGATGAACAGTTAGTACCAAACCGCCACTGAGAAGGGGGGTGAATCAATACTGATAAAAACACTTTTCCTTGAACTGGTTTGACTAAGAACCCTGGACTTTGACTGGCAAGCAATAACACCGGTCTAAACCATATTACTACCGGTTAAACATAGTGAAAGACATAAACTAGTAACTCAGCTTTTCACACAATCTAACATCTTATTTCCACTTCACCCATATGCATACACTAGTAGTACTTTAATAGAAATGTAAAGACTTATAGGTTCAACATGCTTTACCGCTTAACAAAGAATAACAAAGCATCATATGAAAAGCATCACACATAACACATATATTTTTCACATGGAAACCCAACTAGGAAAAACCATGGTGGGGATGAATACCCACAAGCTGTTCTTTGAACCCTTTTGAAGTTTGCTCTGTTAGGAGCCTAGTCCGGTTAAAGACTTTACAATAGGTTCTGTTAGGAACCGATCCTACTAGGGATCACCCAGTTAAGGGATGGCTAAAATACTCGATTAAGGGTTAAACCCTGTTAAAGGTTACCTTTTTAGAGGATTTTTTAGAACTCGATGATTTTAAGTCACCCTGTTAAAGGATTTATAGCAAGCCGGTTAAAGCTACCCTGTTAAGGGATTTTCCAACTATTTAAGCGGTTAGAGGTCAACAGGTATTACAATGATCCAGTAACAGCACTCAATGCCAATATAGATCCGCTTCAGTTCCTTCTTTCTACACTCACACTCTGCAGGTATCTATTCTCATCTATGGTCTGGCAAGAATCACGTATCTTTGCACTTAGATACACACACAACATTTTCCAACAACCTCAACATGAAAAACAAAATCGACCTTATAGGAAACAGATAGGTCAGTAGCATAAACCCTAAACCCTAAACATTTAGGTTGAGCAATTCAATCGGTTCAATCCTGACCATTGAACACTTTGCTTTGAATACATCAGTCTTGAACAAATCTCAAGATGTTCTTCATCATTCGTTCTTCACTGCATCTTGGAGGCAATAACCCATCACGCGTTCTCCACCATTTGCAAAGACTTCTCACATTCTCAAGGTAGGTAGGATCAATCTCCTTCATGCAAGATCCTTCACGCGCACAGAGTTGACGTAGCAACACAATCTGTTCTTCATTTCAATGCTAACACATCACACAATATCATTGGTTGAATCACATAAGCATAGAACACTTTAAGAGGAAACCCTGAAGCTAAGACTACCAACCAGTAGTCATACCATATGAAACCTTGATACAAAACATTCCATATACCGGTTCACATTCCAACATACTGGTTCACTTGGACAAACATACCGCTTCACTTTTTCATATATACCGGTTCACATTTTAGCATACCAATTCACTTGGACATCCATACCACTTCACTTTTTCACATATACCGATTCTCTTGCAAGTGCTTACTTCAATATACTGGTTCACTCTTCATCATATTGACATCAATGACAACATACAACATCATCATGTCAACATACTCTGCACATATGCCAATAATCTCCACCTTTGGTATTGATGGCAATATACAAAGATATCTCTGAGCTTCACATCTTCTCCCCCAATACTGCAGATATCTTCTCCACTTCACATCTTCTCCCCTTTTGACAACAATGCCAAAGTGGAGGCATAAGCATATATGTTCTACTATGTTGCTCCGCCTAAGGAGTAACATCCTTCAACACACCAATCCTGAGAAAAATATAGCAATGTAAGTCCTGAGTGATGTGAAGCACACACCTTTAGTTCACCTCTTGAAGGGGTAGCACCCCTAATTCACCTCTCAAATAGGTAAAGGTAGCCTTCGGTAGAGGCTTGGTGAATATGTTTGCTAATTGCTCCTTATTGGAAACATGTTCCAGTACAACTTCTATTAGGGTTTCAAGTAGATCCGAAGCAAATATGAACTAATAATTATATGCATATTTAAATACAAAAGATAAAGAAATAAAATAGGACATAGATAACACAGAGATTTAACGTGGTTCACCCAGAATGGGTTACGTCCACCATACATAGTCGTCCAATCTTTCTTATTATCCATTAAAAACAATACATCAACCTTACAATGCCTTAAGCATCTCAGCTGCTTATAACATGCATTTTTAGGGCAACAAACAAAGTCGGCCGGCGAGGATATGTGCTGAGTGTACAGTACTTTGCTGATTAGTTGCCACATTTCAACAATCTCCCACTTGGAGACTGATTAGGCTCCACACCGAACAATCTCCCACTTGGAGACTGATACTACACGACACCACTATACATGCAACATCTGCTGGATAAAACACTAGGACTCGACTGGTATAAATTCCACAATTATCAATCAAGAAGACCAACAGAAACTGATGAAGAAATTAGCTTCTCCTGTGGAACTGCCTTTGTGAACATATCGGCAAAATTCTCACTTATGTGAATCTTCTCAAGCCATAACTGACCCTCCTCCAAAATAGTCCAGATGAAGTGGTACCTGAGCTGAATGTGCTTTGTCCTTGAATGAAAAGCAGAGTTCTTTGCAAGATGAATGGCACTCTGGCTATCAGTATACAATGGGCTAACCTCTTGTGTCTGACCCAATTCCTCCAGAAAACATTGCAACCAAATCATCTCCTTACTGGCTTCTGTAGCAGCAACATACTCACCTTCAGTGGTTGAAAGTGCAACAACTTTTTGCAGCCTAGAAATCCAACTGACTGCAGTTCCCCCTATAGTAAAAACATACCCTGTAGTACTCCTCCGTGAATCAATATCACCCGCCAGATCAAAGTCAACAAATCCACTTAGAGCAGCATTAGATCCTTTGAAACATAATACCTTCGTAGTAGTTCCTTTCAAATACCGAAGAATCCATTTCATAGCATTCCAATGTTCCATACCTGGATTACTCATAAACCTACTCACAACTCCCACTGCATGTGCAATATCTGGCCTTGTGCATACCATTGCATACATCAAACTGCTAACAGCTGATGAATACAGGATGTTAGACATTTTATTAACCTCTTCCTGTGCCTTTGGGCACATCTCCTTAGTCAATTTGAAATGACTAGCCAAAGGTGTACTAACTGCTTTTGCATCCTGCATGTTAAATCTTTTCAACACCTTCTTTATATACTCATTTTGGGACAAATTCAAGGTTCTATTTTTCCTATCCTGTGTAATCCTCATACCAAGAATTTTCTTAGTTGCACCCAAATCCTTCATAGCAAATGACCTGGCTAATTTCTATTTAAGATCATTTATATGTTGCATGTTAGACCCAGCAACAAGCATGTCATCAACATAAAACAACAGGATAATATAACTACCATTATCCAATCTCTTAAAATATACACAATGATCAGAATGACATCTATGATAACCATGTTCAGCCATGAAACTATCAAATTTTAAATACCATTGTCGGGGTGCTTTCTTTAGTCCATACAGACTTTTCTTCAACCTGCACACCAAATTCTCCTTACCTTTGACCTCATATCCCTGTGGTTGCAACATGTAAATTTCCTCCTCCAAATCTCCATGGAGAAAAGTTATTTTCACATCTAATTGTTCAAGATGTAAATCATTTACAATCACAAGACTAAGTACAGTTCTAATTGAAGTCATTTTTACAACTGAAGAAAATATTTCATCATAATCTATACCCTTTTTCTGTGCATGTCATGCCCAAACTTTTGGGCACAAATGGACTAATTTTTTTTAAAATACTTAACTTAGAATGACTACTTAATTAAAATAATGCAACTAGTTTGGTCTTAACTATGTTTTGAGTGTACCAAACAATTAAATTAATTTGGTGATAAAATTATCTAAGTTACCAGCGAGCTAATATCTCTCCAAAAGAGTTATCATAATCTCTCATTAATAAATAATTAAACTCACTTAGCAATAATCACAACTAAATTAATAGGGACTATTAATGATCTCCTCTAGTTCTTTAATTACTTAGAGTCTAAAATTAATTTACCCTAACTCTTTGATTTATAAATCTATTAAATAAAATATCCATTAATGAAAAAGTGTCTAATAAATTTCAAAATAAATGGACCAACAGGGCACTACATAAATCATTATGTTTTCCCAAGGGTTTATCCTACCCAACGTTTTAAATTCTGTTCACTAAATGCTCCTACATTCATTTATTAATTAAAAGAACATTCCTTATTTTACAAATAACTATTTGATCCCAAATAAATATAGAAATTAAACTAATTTTTTTTTTTTATATATATATTTATACATATGCTTATGAATATATTCTAAAGGGAAGTGGGGGTTTCTATTTTATTTTATTATTTTACCTCCATCTATATATATATATATATATATATATATATATATATATATATATATATATATATATATATATATATATTTATTTTTATTTTATTTTTATTTTTTTTAAATCCTACTAGCCACATTACTAACCCTAACCCCTCCTTATACACTCCCACACACAAATTTCTTATTTAAAAATCTAAGTGTGCTTGTCCTAACCCAAAACTAGGGTTAGGACTAATATGTTAACATCTATTATCCCTTTTTTTTGAGTGTTGTGTGTGTGTGAATGACTTTTTATTTTTATTTTTTTTTGTGGTGTGTGTGTGCAGGTGTGGGCGCCCGAGCTTCATCTCTCGGTAGAGCCGAAGTGGAATGGCGGAGAGAGAGAGCGAGAGAGAGCCGAGCGGCGGGGGTTTTTTTTTATTTGTTCGCAGCATGGGAGGAGACAGTGCAGGAGTGTCGTGGGTTGCGGACAGCGCCGCCCACAGCTGCGGCGCCCGCAGTCTATGGACGTCGCCGCTCACAGCTGTGGGTTCCACAGCCTATGGACGGCGCCGCCCACAGCTGCGGCTCCCGCAGCCTGTGGACGGCGCCGCCCACAGCTGTGGGCTCCCGCAGACTGTGGGCATCGCCGCCCAAGGCTACGGCCCCCTACTTGCCAAAACATTTTTTTTTTTTTAAAGAAGTTTACTTTTTTTTTTTTTTTGTTTAAAAAGAATGTTTTAAAAACAATGTAAGCCACAGCTGTGGGCAACGCCGTCCACAGGCTGTGGGCTCCCGCAGACTGTGGGCATCGCCGCCCAAGGCTACGGCCCCCTACTTGCCAAAACATTTTTTTTTTTTAAAGAAGTTTACTTTTTTTTTTTTTTTAAAGAATGTTTTAAAAACGACGTTTATAAATATATGTATATATAAATAAATATATATATATATATATGTAAATATATATGTATAAATAGATGTAGTGTAATACATTACTGGTCTTATTTTTTTTTCTTTTATAAACAGATTTTCAGATTAACATTTAAATGAAGAAAAAATATATATATATATATATTACCATTTATAACTCATTTAGGCAAGCTTATGAGGTTATTGTTTTTGTATTTCTTTAAAATGCATGCGGAGACTTTACTAACGTTATTTGTAGTTTGTATAATGGGATTTCTGTTTTTTTTTTTTTTTTTAAAGGTTGAAGAAATATATGTTGAATATTTCTGTTTTTTTTTTTGTTTAAAAACAGCATTCTGCATCTAACATTTACAATGCATCCTAACAGCAACTTAATATATTTATTTTTTTTGAAGGCAAATTTAAGACTAGAACTATATGCTATTTTTTTTTATAAAATAAACTACTACTATAGGATTTATTTTCTGCTTTAAATGAAAGTAAAAATGACAGGTTTAATTAAATTTGCAGCAGCATAAATAACATAAAGGAATATGTAGTAACAACTAATTTTGTTTTCAAAATACACAAAAATGCATCTACTTCATTTTTTTTTGTAAAACATGAAGATTTAAATACAAGCTAATACATTTCTTCTTTCTTTTTGCAAAACTAACCAAAGTAGGAAAAATATATATTTCTTTAGCAAATGTAGATACAAAGTAAATATAAATACAAATGGGTTTGAAAACCCAACAATATTTTCCTTTCCATGGTAATATGAATAAAATAATACATTTCTTTTCTTTTGAGAAAATAAATACAACAATGGCTCTCTTTTTCTTTACAAACTTCAATATTAAATACATTTGTCTTTTAAACCTTTTTGCAACATAAAACAGCAACAAAACTCTTTATTCTTTCTTTTCCCATCCCAAGTAACCTGCAATAAAAACACAACATGACCATGGAGAGCTCACCTCCCAGCCTAGGCTTACTAGAAGCCACCCCCGAGCTTGGAGAACTAAGCACTAGACGGGTTACAAAAAAACAAACAACACAACATCAAAGACAAAACACTCAACATGCATTTTCCCATCCCAAGCTACACTTTCACCACATTTTGTGATGATCATTCCAAGAGTGGAAGTGGACCAAGTACCATTGGGGAGATTGCAAGCCAAATTACAACTCAAGCCACCTCATGGCAATACAAAATACAACAAAATATACACCTCCACACCTTATGCCCCCCAAAGGCTCAAAGGCCATATTTTCTCCCCTTATGACCCCCAAATGCATACACAAAGCTATGCAGCAAGGGTCACAAAGGACACCCTTGAGATCACTCTCCTTAAGGAGAGCCTCTCACCCAAGGCTCTCAAATTTCTTCCACCCCAAGACCATCCTACTCTCCCATGAGTAGGAGATCTTGGACACTCCTAAAACAAGAACACATAAACAAAAACATAGAAATGAAAATTTACATTTTTCTTCTACAACAATTTACATATACACATCTCTTTCAACAATCATTTCTTTCTTTCAAACAACAACTTAAACAACATAAACAAAAGGGAATATAACCAACCTTAATCTGCCAATAGGTATGCTAGCCTTAGTTGGGGATGAGCTGCCCAAATCCACACAAACTTTTCACCAATCTTTCCCAAAAATTCTATTATACAACTAATTTTCAAAACAAGTGCATAATCTCCAACAATGGAGAGTGGGTGATTACTCACTAAGTCCCTAATCCTTGCCTAAGAAGGCCTCTCACACACTTCCCAACCCCTTGGGTGAGGTGAGAGTTCTCATTGGTTGCACTTCCCAAACTCTTACACATTACTAAAACTGGAAAGGAAAAAGGTGAGAGAAGATGGGGAAGAGAGTTTCACATCAAAAGGGAAGGTTGTCTATCCTAGGAGGAACCTTCTAAGTTGAATTTTTGCTCACCTTGGAAAAACCACTTTTTGAGGTGACTAAACAGTCACATGGGAGTAGTCACATGTTTCAAAATACCCCTAACCCATAGGTATACCTTTTGGACCTTTGGAAAAGCCCTAAAACTGACCCTAGGAGTCCATTTAACCCCTTAGAAACCCAACTGAAGTTAACCTACGGGTCAAACCTAAGTTGACCACTCCCAAGACTCCCTACCCAAGGCAAATTTGGGACCACACTCATGTGTTTGAATGGCTTTGGTAGAAGCAAAACTCCCTCCAAGAGACAAGTCAAAATCAATTGACACTAATCATCACATGTGTCAAGTGACACAATAAAATACAATATAAAAATCACACATGGAATTTGTCTCTTGTAGGTTTACACAATTAAATAAAATCAAATTAACACACATGCATAATTTACTTCACAAATAAAATACATTACAAACGGGGTGTTGTCTCTCCAAATAGACAACCCATGGCTTAACAAACGTACATTGGTCTAGGTTTGGTTCTCCATATAAATTCCATGGTCACATGGATAATTTTCCTGCGCATCTCAATTAACACATTAGTAATTTCAAATAATCACAATTATACATAATTAAATACATGGATTTTCATTGTACATCAAACACTCATACATTTGGCAACAATAATTCAATATCTCATTCATTCAAATTCGATTCCACATAAGCACTTATCATAATTCTCAAAATTGAACCATTCATAAATTAAGCATCATTTTTTTTCTATCATCAAAATGAAGTCCTGAAATTCCAATAATGACATTCACCATTTCAAAGTAATTCTATTCTAGCAACATGTAAAGTTTCATAATCATCATGCATAAAATAAAGCATCAACATATGTCAATGTGATCCAAATCATGGAATCATGTAAGTTCTAAATCCATAAAGCATAAAATAAGCATCCATATTAGTCTCAATATGCAAATAACTGAAAATATCAAACTGAGTTGGGGTAGGGCCTCACAGCCTCCCCCTCTAGGCATGAACTTCCTTCTGGAGTTCATCAAAAAGGTGGGGGTACTATGATCTCATACGTGCTGCATCCTCCCATGAGGCTGTGACCTCATCATAGCAATCCCACTGGGCCCTAACCTGGTCCAACTCTCGACCTCGAAGACCCAACATCCGGCGTGCCAAAATGCGAATGGGCTCCAAAGCTAGCTACCCATCCGACTCCACCTACAAGGCATCCCAATCTAGAATATGAAACTCATCATAGATATACTTCCTCAAAACTGAAACATGAAACACATCGTGGATGCGTGATAGGCTAGGTGGCAATGCTAAATAGTAGGCAACTAGTCCTATCCTCTCAAGGATCTCAAATGGTCCTACAAATCGAGGTGTGAGCTTAGAACCCTTTCCATAACGGATTGGACTCTTATGCAGTCGCACTCTCAAGAAAACTCTGTCTCCAACCAAGTAGCTATGATCTATCCTCTTTGCATCTGCATATTTCTTCTGTCTATCATGTGCCTCTCTAAGACGCTGCCTAATCAAATCCACCTACTGCTCCATATCCCGAACTATCTCAGGACCAATAGCAACTCTGTCCTCTATGCGGTCCCAACTCAATGGTGTCCTACAAGGTCTGCCATATAATGCCTGATAGGGTGGCATCCCCAAGGATGTGTGATGCCCATTGTTATAGGCAAACTCCACTAAGGGAAGGTACTCTTCTCATCTGGTCTGGTGATCCATGACATACATGCGAAGCATATCCTCTAACACCTGATTAACTCTCTTTGTCTGGCCATCTGTTTCTGGATGATAGGCTATACTGAAATTGAGCTTGGTACCCATAGCTGCCTGTAATGCCTTCCAAAAGGAAGAGGTGAAGAGGGAATCCCTGTCTGAAATGATCTTGCATGGAACACCATGAAGTCTGACAATGTCTCGCAAAAACACCTATGCTACTACTGGTGCTGTGAAGGTGGTACGAACTGGTGAAAAGTGAGCCACTTTGGTCAACTTGTCAACCGTCACCAAAATGGCATCATGGCGGCGAGATGACATAGGGAGACCAATGATGAAGTCCATGGATATAGTATCCCACTTCCACTCTGGTATAGCATGAGATTGGAGCAACCCACCTAGATGGTAGTGCTCCGCCTTGACTCTCTGACACTCAAGGCATCGGGCTACCAACTTAGCAATGAGCTATTGCATACCTGGCCAATGGTATAATCCCCTCAAGTCTGCATGCATCTTCTTGACCCCGGGATGTGTTGCATAAGGAGCTCTATGAGCCTCTGTGATAATGAACTCCCGCAATCCCCTAGAAGAAGGTACATAGATGCGTCCTCTATGGCGTAATAAACCATCGGACTCTAAGGAATAATCCACATATTTCCCTTCTAAAGTTTCCTGAGATCGGATAGCCTGACAAACCTCTAAATACCATCTGTCCTCTGGCAACTGCTGCATGATCCGATCTCTCAAATCTGTGCTCATAGATATGGTGTATACCTCATGACGTCTCCTACTCAAATCATCTGCAACTACGTTTTCCTTCCCTTTGATGTAGTGAACGTCAAAATCATACTCACACAAGAATTTCATCCATCTCCTCTGACGTGCATTAAGATTCGACTGAGTGAATATGTACTGAAGGATCTGATGGTCTGAGTGCAACTCAAAATGATGACCCAAAAGGAAATGTCTCCATCTCACAAGTGCATGCACTACTGCTGCAAGCTCAAGGTCATGAGTAGGGTAATTAAGCTTGTGAGTCTTGAGTTTCCTAGACTCAAAAGCTATAGCTCTACCACCTTGCATAAGGACTGCTCCTAAACCCTCTAGGGAAGCATCTGTGCAAACCATGAAATCAGCTGAAGGATCTAGTACTACAAGGATAGGTGCGGTAGTAAGTGCCTTTTTAAGTTCCTGAAAGGCCTTCTCGCACTTCTCCGTCCACTCAAATTTATTCCCTTTGTGCTGAAGAGAAGTAATAGGATGAGCAACTCTAGAGAATCCCTCAACAAAACGTCGGTAATAACCTGCTAAGCCCATGAAGCTCCTAACCTCTGTCACACTGGTAGGCGCTGGCCAATCCATAATGGCTCTGATCTTCAACAGGTCTACTGAGATCCCATCACCGGATATAAAATGACCAAGGTACCTGACCTCTGTTCTAAAGAAAGCACACTTCGACAAACTGTCGTACAACTGATTAGCCCTCAAACACTGCAAAACCTATCTCAAGTGCTCCTCATGCTCCTCCTCATTCCGTGAATATATCAATATGTCATCAAGAAATACAATCACAAAATGGTCAAGGAATGTGTGGAATACTCCATTCATGAGACTCATGAAAACTGCTGAGGCATTCATAAGACCGAATGGGACCACTGTGAACTCATAGTGGCCATATCTAGTGCGAAATGTGGTCTTGTAGATATCACTATCCACTATCCTCAACTGATGGTACCCTGATTTTAGATCAATCTTGGAAAATACTTTGGCACCCTGAAGTTGGTCAAATAAATTGTCGATCCTGGGCAACGGATATTGGTTCTTGATGGTTACTTTGTTCAACTGATGGTAATCCATGCATAGTCGGAGAGATCCATCCTTCTTCTTCATGAAGATGACTGGTGCGCCCCAAGGGGATACACTAGGGCGAATGTGGCCCTTCTCTAGGAGTTCCTCAAGCTGCATCTTGAGCTCATTAAGCTCATTTGTGGTCATTCTATATGGTGCTCATGAAACTGGTTTGGCTCCTGGAACAAGGTCTATATGAAAATCAATCTCTCTATGGGGTGGCATACCGGGTAACTCTGAAGGAAATACATTTGAAAATCCCTTAAGGATAGGATGCTCATCAGTAGATGGTTCCTTTTCCTCTTCTTCTTCTCTATCACTAATGGTGATGGCAAATAACTAACATCCCTTTCGCATGCTCTACTTCAGCTGCATGGCGGAGATCATGCAAAGAGACACGGGTCTTTGAATTCTAGTGATCACTATGGGAGAACCATGATCATCCTCACACTCGATCCTTTTCAGGCGACAATCCATCTTGGCTCTGTGGGCATAAAGCCAATCCATGCCAAGTACGATGCCATAAGATCCAAGTGGTGTAACTCTAAGGTCTAATAAGGTGGTGGTATTACCAATCTGAAGCTGACAACCCTTAACCTCTGATTTCACTGACACTCTAGCCCTTGAAGCTAATTCCACTTCCCAACTGACCTCTTATCTAATTGCCACTAGCCCGCAACGCTCCATAACCAATGGAGATATAAAAGAGTCAGTAGCTCCTGAATCAAATAATCTAGATACACTGCTACCTCTGATCATACCTGCTACCTCAATAACCGTGGCCTGATGCTCTGCCTGGCAATTGTCAACCGCTGCGAAGACCCTATGGGACTTGCCCATATCCCCAACTATCGGCTCTGATGCTACCATCCTCTGATTCCTTTCCATCTGACCCTGAGGACACTCTCTCACCATGTGTCCCATGGCTCCACATGTGAAGCAAGCACCACGTGCCTGAAACTGCACTCCCTATGGTCTAGAGAAAGACTGTCCCTCTGTCATGCTAGAACCACTGTACCCACCTTTGGAAGACTGCTGAGTCCTCGTCGGAGGTGTGTAAGGAGCCTGAGATCTCTAATCTCGCCTCTGACCCTGTGACTGCCACTGCTTGGGCTTTGCGCCCTTCTGACTCTGCGGAGGCCTTTGCCTCTAGTTTTGCTGTGACTGCTGCGAAGGAGGGGGTTTGGAGAACCTCGATGTGTGTCTGTTGTTACCTTTCCAATGGGGTTTCTGAAACCCATAATTCTGTGGTGTAGGGTTACAGTTCTAGAACCGATCCTTCAAGTCCTGGGGTCTGACCTGAATCTCCTCAGCTATCAAAGCCTTCTCCATGACAACCCGAAGGCTCCCTGGAGTGGCCATTCTCACTAGTCCTGCTATGCCGGAATTCAATCCTCTGATAAATCGGTTGATGAGAATCTTCTCATCTTTCAGGTAGTCTACATATGGTAAGAGTTCAAAGAACTTGTTCTCGTACTGGGTCACTGAAAGACCCTTCTGCTGGAAGTCATGAAACTCATCCACCCTACGCTGTCTGAAATGCTCTGATAAGTACCTCTCTCTGAATCTCTCTGTAAAAATCTCCCAAGTGAGGGTTTCTATCTCTAAGCCACACTTATATTCTTCCTGTCTCCACCATGTGGAGGCTATTCCTTGCAATAGGTGAACCGTTGCACGTGCTTTTAGATTGCTCTCATAAGAGCGCAATGCAAAGCACCTATCTAGGCTTAAAAGTCATGCCTCTGCTTCTACCCCATCGGTAGATCCCCCAAAAGATGGTGGCTGAAGACGCATAACCTCTCTGATTAGATCCCCTGGATCTCGACGTGCCCTCTCAATATACACTGGTGCTATGGCTGGAGGTGGTGCTGGTAGGTGAACGGACTCAGGCTCATGCCCAGCCTGACTCTCTACAGGATTAGGAGGTGGACTCCTACTCCGTTCCCGTTCTACTGTTCTATGGCTTCCTGAGTTCTGGTTCTCAACATTATGATCTACTGTCGGAAGCCTATCCTGAACTATGTCAATCAGGTTTTGTAGAGCTACCAATATGTCTCGGTTTGGGTCAACTGATCGCTCAGGAGGGGCTTCTGGGTTCACTTCCGAAACCGATTCCTCCCTAACGACTTCTTTGCGTGCCATGCGTTCACACCTAGGGCCTCTACCACGTTTGCGAGTTTGTCGCGTAGTTGGAGGCATCCTTTTTAAGAAATAAAATAAAATGAAATAAATAAATATTTTGGGAGAAATATTTTAGCTAATTTAAAAATAAACATAATAAAAATAAATATAATTTAATTAATTAAATAATTATAGTGAAACGTAATGGAGTAAGGTTCCTAGTGTTGGTAACCTTGCTCTGATACCAAAATGTCATGCCCAAACTTTTGGGCACAAACGGAATAATTTTTTTTAAAATACTTAACTTAGAATGACTACTTAATTAAAACAATGCAACTAGTTTGGTCTTGACTATGTTTTGAGTGTACCAAACAATTAAATTAATTTGATGATAAAATTATCTAAGTTACCAGCGAGCTAATATCTCTCCAAAAGAGTTATCATAATCTCCCATTAATAAATAATTAAACTCACTTAGCAATAATCACAACTAAATTAATAGGGACTATTAATGATCTCCTATAGTTCTTTAATTACTTAGGGTCTAAAATTAATTTACCTTAACTCTTTGATTTATAAATCTATTAAATAAAATATCCATTAATGAAAAAGTGTCTAATAAATTCCAAAATAAATGGACCAATAGGGCACTACATAAATCATTATGTTTTCCCAAGGGTTTATCCTACCCAACGTTTTAAATTTTGTTCACTAAATGCTCCTACATTCATTTATTAATTAAAAGAACATTCCTTATTTTACAAATAACTATTTGATCCCAAATAAATATAGAAATTAAACTATATATATATATATATGCTTATGAATATATTCTAAAGGGAAGGGGGGTTTCTATTTTATTTTATTATTTTACCTCCATATATATATATATATATATATATATATATATATATATATATATATATATATATATATAATTTATTTTTTTTTAAATCCTACTAGCCACATTACTAACCCTAACCCCTCCTTATACACTCCTACACACACACATTTCTTATTTAAAAATCTAAGTGTGCTTGCCCTAACCCGAAACTAGGGTTAGGGCTAATATGTTAACATCTATTGTCCTTTTTTTTTTAGTGTTGTGTGTGTGAGAATGACTTTTTATTTTTATTTTTTTTTGTGGTGTGTGTGTGCAGGTGTGGGCGCCCGAGCTTCATCTCTCGGTGGAGCCGAAGTGGAATGGCGGAGAGAGAGAGAGTGAGAGAGAGCCGAGCGGTGAAGGTTTTTTTTTTATTTGTTCGCGGCGTGGCAGGAGACAGTGCGGGAGTGCCGCGGGTTGCAGACAGCACCGCCCACAGCTGCGGCGCCTACAGTCTGTGGACATCACCGCCCACAGCTAGGGGGCCGCAGCCTGTGGACGGCGCCGCCCACAGCTGCGGCTCCCGCAGCCTATGGACGGCGCTGCCCATAGCTGCGGGCTCCAGCAGACTGTGGGCGTCACCGCCCAAGGCTGCGGCCCCCTACTTGCCAAAACATATTTTTTTTTAAAAGAAGTTTACTTATTATTATTTTTTTGTTTAAAAAGTATGTTTTAAAAACGTTTATAAATATATGTATATATATATATATATATTACTGGTCTTATTTTTTTTTCTTTTATAAACAGATTTTCAGATTAACATTTAAATGAAAAAAAAAATATATATATATATATACATATATATATATAGAGAGAGAGAGAGAGGTGTATATATATATATATTACCATTTATAACTCATTTAGACAAGCTTATGAGGTTATTGTTTTTGTATGTCTTTAAAATGCATGCGGAGACTTTACTAATGTTATTTGTAGTTTGTATAATGGGAAAAGGTTTTTTTTTTTTTTTTTTTTAAAGGTTGAAGAAACATATGTTGAATATTTCTGTTTTTTTTTTTGTTTAAAAACAGCATTCTGCATCTAACATTTACAATGCATCCTAACAGCAACTTAATATATATATATATATTTTTAAGGCAAATTTAAGACTAGAACTATATGCTTTTTTTTTTTATAAAATAAACTACTACTATAGGATTTATTTTCTGCTTTAAATGAAAGTAAAAATGATAGGTTTAATTAAATTTGCAGCAGCATAAATAACATAAAGGAATATGTACTAACAACTAATTTTGTTTTCAGAATACACAAAAATGCATCTACTTTAGTTTTTTTTTGTAAAACATGAAGATTTAAATACAAGCTAATACATTTCTTCTTTCTTTTTGCAAAACTAACCAAAGTAGGAAAAATATATATTTCTTTAGCAAATGTAGATACAAAGTAAATATAAATACAAATGGGTCTAAAAACCTAACAATATTTTCCTTTCCATGGTAATATGAATAAAATAATACATTTCTTTTCTTTTGAGAAAATAAATACAACAATGGCTCTCTTTTTCTTTACAAACTTCAATATTAAATACATTTGTCTTTTAAACTTTTCTGCAACATAAAACAGCAACAAAACTCTTTATTCTTTCTTTTTCCATCCCAAGCAACCTGCAATAAAAACACAGCTTGACCATGGAGAGCTCACCTCCCAGCCTAGGCTTGCTAGAAGCCACCCCCGAGCTTGGAGAACCAAGCACTAGACGGGTTACACACAAACAAACAACACAACAACAAAGACAAAACACTCAACATGCATTTTCCCATCCCAAGCTACACTTTCACCACATTTTGTGATGATCATTCCAAGGGTGGAAGTGGACTAAGTACCATTGGGGAGATTGCAAGCCAAATTACAACTTAAGCCACCTCATGGAAATACAAAATACAACAAAATATACACCTCCACACCTTATGCCCCCCAAAGGCTCAAAGGCCATATTTTCTCCCCTTATGACCCCCAAATGCATACACAAAACTATGCAGCAAGGGTCACAAAGGACACCCTTGAGATCACTCTCCTTAAGGAGAGCCTCTCACCCAAGGCTATCAAACTTCTTCCAACCCAAGACCATCCTACTCTCCCAAGAGTAGGAGATCTTGGACACTCCCAAAACAAGAACACATAAACAAAAACATAGAAATGAAAATTTACATTTTTCTTCTACAACAATTTACATATACACATCTCTTTCAACAAGCATTTCTTTCTTTCAAAAAACAACTTAAACAACATAAACAAAAGGGAATATAACCAACCTTAATCTGCCAATAGGTATGCTAGCCTTAGTTGAGGATGAGCTGTCCAAATCCACACAAACTTTTCACCAATCTTTCCCAAAAATTCTATTCTACAACTAATTTTCAAAACAAGTGCATAATCTCCAACAATGGAGAGTGGGTGATTACTCACTAAGTCCCTAATCCTTGCCTAAAAAGGCCTCTCACACACTTCCCAACCCCTTGGGTGAGGTGAGAGTTCACATTGGTTGCTCTTCCCAAACTCTTACACATTACTAAAACTGGAAAGGAAAAAGGTGAGAGAAGATGGGGAAGAGAGTTTCACATCAAAAGGGAAGGTTGTCTATCCTAGGAGGAACCTTCTAAGTTGAATTTTTGCTCACCTTGGAAAAACCACTTTTTGAGGTGACTAAACAGTCACATGGGAGTAATCACATGTTTCAAAATACCCCTAACCCATAGGTATACCCTTTGGACCTTTGGAAAAGCCCTAAAACTGACCCTAGGAGTCCATTTAACCCCTTAAAAACCCAACTGAAGTTAACCTATGGGTCAAACCTAAGTTGACCACTCCCAAGACTCCCTACCCAAGGCAAATTTGGGACCACACTCATGTGTTTGAATGGCTTTGGTAGAAGCAAAACTCCCTCCAAGAGACAAGTCAAAATCAATTGACACTAATCATCACATGTGTCAAGTGACACAATAAAATACAATATAAAAATCACACATGGAATTTGTCTCTTATAGGTTTACACAATTAAATAAAATCAAATTAACACACATGCATAATTTACTTCACAAATAAAATACATTACAAACGGGGTGTTGTCTCTCCAAATAGACAACCCCTGGCTTGACAAACGTACATTGGTCTAGGTTTGGTTCTCCATATAAATTCCATGGTCACATGGATAATTTTCCTGCGCATCTCAATTAACACATTAGTAATTCCAAATAATCACAATTATACATAATTAAATACATGGATTTTCATTGTACATCAAACACTCATACATTTGGCAACAATAATTCAATATCGCATTCATTCAAATTCGATTCCACATAAGCACTTATCATAATTCTCAAAATTGAACCATTCATAAATTAAGCATCATTTTTTTTCTATCATCAAAATGAAGTCCTGAAATTCCAATAATGACATTCACCATTTCAAAGTAATTCTATTCTAGCAACATGTAAAGTTTCATAATCATCATGCATAAAATGAAGCATCAACATATGTCAATGTGATCCAAATCATGGAATCATGTAAGTTCTAAATCCATAAAGCATAAAATAAGCATCCATATTAGTCTCAATATGCAAATAACTGAAAATATCAAACTGAGTCGGGGTAGGGCCTCACAGTGCAAAACCTTTTACCACAAGTCTGGCCTTATATCTTTTCTGACCTCCTTCAGCCGATAAACCCATTTGTTAGGCAAGACTCTTTTTTCTGCAGGTAAAGGGACTAAGTCCCAAGTCTTATTTTTCATCAAGAAGTCCATCTCCTCTTTAATGCCTAGCTGCCATTGTTGTTTGGCATCCACCTACATTTCTTCTTCATATTCTTCTGGTTCACAAGAATTCGTTAATAAAATAGAATACAAAAAAGGAGAAAATCTTTCAAGGGGTCTACTTGTCCTCATAGAACGTCTAACACTTGTAGGAGTTTGTGGGACAATCTGTTGTTGCTGAGCATCAGGTACTTGTGGCATTTCATTTTCAAGAATCTCATCCAACACCACATATTCTTGTTTGTCCTGTTCATGCTTCTTTTCCTCCATCTGTTCTTTATACATGACCTTCTCATTGAATATAGCATCTCTACTTCTAATTATTTTCTTATTTTCAAAATCTCATAACCGATAGCCATATTCATCTACTCCATATCCAATGAAGGTACATTTCTAAGATTTAGCATCAAGCTTGGTTC
This sequence comes from Cryptomeria japonica, assembly GCF_030272615.1. Classification (NCBI taxonomy): domain Eukaryota; kingdom Viridiplantae; phylum Streptophyta; class Pinopsida; order Cupressales; family Cupressaceae; genus Cryptomeria; species Cryptomeria japonica. The sequence goes on along the minus strand of NC_081408.1, from coordinate 479,382,017 downwards.
TGTTTTCTTTATCAACATGGACAAAAGCTTTGCAACCAAATTTTTTTAGAAAAGAATAATTTACCTTTTTACCAGTCCATGCCTCCTCTGGAATACCACCATCCAAAGGGGTTGAAGATCCTTTATTTATCAAATAGACAATAGTATGTACAGCATCTGCCCAAAAATGTAAAGGCAATCCAGCATGCAATCTCATGCTCCTCACGCATTCCATGATAGTCCTATTCATTCTCTATGACACACCATTTTCCTATGGAATTCCTGGAACTACTTCTACTTTTGAATCCCATTTAATGAGCAGTAATCTTCAAATACTTTACTGCAATACTCACCTCCATTATCCGATCTGAGACACTTCAACTTTTTTCCTATCTCATTCTCAACCAAAGCTTTTCATTTCTTAAAATTTTCAAAAATATCTGATTTTTGTTTTAGGAAATATACCCATGTTTTTCTGGTTGAGTCATCAATAAAAATAACATAATAACAAGAGCCACCAAGAGATGATACCTAAGCCGGTCCCCATACATCTAAATGTACAAGCTCTAACTTCTCACTCTTCTTCTCTTTCCCAACCTTGAGAAATCTGACTCTTTTCTGTTGACCATAAACATAGTTTTCATAGAACTCTAAATCAATCTTCTTTAGTCTTGGCAATAGATTTTTGGAGTGAAGGATTTTTATCCCTTTCTCACTCATGTGCCCAAGCCTATGGTGCCACATTATTGAATCTATTATTGCAACATTTATTGTTGTTGTCCCTGCAGTAACTTTATCTGTAGCAACTAAGGTAGAGTAAGTGTTACCAATACATAGATATAATTTGCCTACCTTTGCACCTTTAGCAACTACTAATGATCCTTTAGTGACCTTCCACATACTGTCTGAGAAGGTCACTATGCAACCTTCACTACCTAGTTGCCCTACAAAAATTAAATTTCTTCTTAAATTAGGAACATGTCTTACCTCCTGCAAAAACCAGTCATTACCATTCTGCAACTTGATCTTTATCTTTCCTTTTCCAACAATTTGACAGGGCTCATCATCACCCAAATATACCTATCCAAAATCACCTTGAACATAATCTAGAAAATATTTTCTATGGGGTGTAGCATGAAATGAAGCCCCAGAATCTATTACCCAAGAATCATTAACATTATCCAAACATAAGATTAAAGCATCTTGTAAAGTATTACTTGCAATATTAGCTTCCTTACTGTCATTTTCATTTTTATCTCCTTCTTTGTTTTTCCGAGACCAACAGTCTTTCTTTAGATGACCAGGCTTTCCACAGTACCAGCAATCTTTCTTTCCTCTAGATTGAGAGCATCCTTTCTTTGACTTCCCTCGTGACTTCTCATTCCCAGGGCCTTTTTCTCTTTCCTTTGATCTTCCTCTATTCTCCACATTCAAAACACTACCCGATGATGTTGAAGTCTCACCTGTGTTTTTCCTTCGCATTTCCTCGCTTAGGATAACACCAACAATATCATCAAATACCAAAGTATTTTTACCAGAGACAGAGTTACTTACAACCATAACCAAGCTATTCCAGCTTTCTGGCAAATAACATAAAATCAAGAGAGCCCTAACCTCTTCTGCAAAGGTAATTTTTATCGAAGACAATTGACTGGTAATTGTATTAAATTCATTTAAGTGCTCCGCTATAGATCCTCCCTCACTCATTTTCAAATTAAACAAATGCTTCATAAGAAATACCTTATTCGAAGCCGAGGGTTTCTCATACAACTTAGCCAATGTTGCCATCAAATCTACAGCCGTTTTTGCTTCAGTTATATTGAATGCTATAGATGACGCAAGGCATAATCGAATGGATCCTAGTGCCTTTCTATCTAAAATGTCTCACTCTTCATCTGACATTGTGGTCGCTTTCTTTGTCTTTCCTTCCAATGGCCACCACAAATCCTTTTGATACAGGTAATCCTCCATCTGCATTTTCCATAACTGATAATTCTGGCCGTTAAACTTTTCGACCTTGAATTTGGAATCCTCCATTGCTCCCACTCAAATCTGAAAGTCCTGCCAATTTATAAAAAACCTCGCTCTGATACCAATTGTTAGGGTTTCAAGCAGATCTGAAGCAAATATGAACTAACAATTATATGCAGATTTAAATACAAAAGATAAAGAAATAAAATAGGACACAGATAACATAGAGATTTAACATGGTTCACCCAGATTGGGTTACATCCACCATACACAGTCGTCCAATCTTTCTTATTATCCAGCAAAAAAAAAATTCTCGGGGGCTGCCACCCCCAAATCCCTACCCGGGGCCCGACCCAACCCCGGACCCCGGTGAGGATACGTGCTGAGTGTACAGTACTTTGCTGATCAGTCGCCACATTTCAACAACTTCTTTATTCTAAACCTTTTCCCTTAAGAAATGATATTTAAGCTCAAAGTGCTTGGTTCTAGAATGTAAAACCGGATTCTTGGAGATGTTAATTGCACTTGTGTTGTCACAAAATATACTTACTAGTTCAGATACAGGAACTTTGAAGCCATTTAATACATGCTCCATCCAAATTGTTTGGGTTTAGTTCATAAATGTTGCAACATACTCCACTTCTCCTATAGACTGAGAGATATAGCTATGTTTCTTACTCATCCATGAGACTAGTCTTCCACCAAGAAAGAATGCACCACCAGTTGTGCACTTCCAGTCATCCACATTACCAGCCTAGTCAGCATTTGTAAACACTTTTAGGTTGAAATCATTACTGTATGGATACCATAATCCATAGTCAATAGTTCCCTTCAGATATCTCAGAATCCGCTTGACTGCTACGAATGTCCAGTCTACTATGTACTACATAGTGCAATTTACAAATCATTGATCGGTATTTCTTCTCATTTATGAACCCTGAGTCATCCTCTTTGGATAATTTACAACCAGTCACCATCAGTGTACCAAACGGTTTGTTTTCTTCCATGCCAAAGGTCTTCAACACCTCTTTGACATATTTGGACTGAGTGATGAAGATTCTATCTTTCATTTGTTGAATCTGTAGTCCAATGAAAAACTTAATCTCCCCTATAAGTGACATCTCAAACTCCTTTTTCATCTCATCTACAAAATCATGACTCATCTTGTCATCTCCTCCAAAGATTATGTCTTCAACAAATACCTCACAGATCAGAATCTGATCTCCTTCTGACTTCAGGTAGATATTACTATCCTCACTTGTTCTCTCAAATCCAATCTTCACAAGATGGGAGTGCAAGCATTCATACCATGCTCCAGGTGCCTTCTTTAGTCTATACAAGGCCTTATGTAGCCTACACACAATGTCACTATCTTCTAATAGGCCAAACCCATCTGGTTTCTCTATATACACCTCCTCTTCTATTATTCCATTCAGGAATGCAGACTTTACATCCATTTGATATACTTTGAATCCTTTAAATGTTGCATATGCAAGAAGCATGCAAACTCCTTCCAATCTGGCTACTGGAGCAAAGGTTTCTCCATAGTCTTCTCCTTCTTCTTGGGCATATCCTTTACACACCAATCTGGCTTTGTTTCTAACCACGGAGCCATCTTCATTCAACTTATTTCTGAAAACCCATTTGGTGCCAATGACATTTTTATGCTCCGGTCTGGGTACCAAAGACCATGTACCATTCTTTTCTATCTGGTCAAGTTCCTCTTCCATTTCCTTGATCCAATCTTCATCTTTATGTGCCTCTCTGAATGTTTTAGGCTCAAATTCAGAGATCATGCAAGAGTTTTCTCTGATCTTTCTTCTTGTAAGAATTCCTGCATCGTTGTATCCTATGATCTGCTTTGGATCATGATTCAGCTTTACATGCCTAGGAATGATCTTAGTTGTTTCCTATTTCTTTTCTTCTTCATCCTCATCTTCATCGGCATCAGCATCCACCAGTGTAGGAGCACTATTACTGGTGCTTGGTTGTTTTGCAACTGGTTCCTAGAAGGTTACTACCGGTTCATCTCCTACTTGTTCACAGTCGGTTTCCTCAGATCTCTCAAAGGTTTCATCAACTCTAACATTGATGCTTTCAACAATTCTCTGCGTCCTATTGTTGAAACATTTGAGAGATTTTCTCTTTGTGGAATATCCTAGGAATATTCCCTCATCACATTTAGCATCAAACTTGCTCTGATGTTCACTTCTCTTGATATAACATCTACTACCAAACACTCTGAAGTAGCTTACCATTGGATTTTTACCAATCCAATACTCATAAGGTGTTTTGTCCTTACCCTTTTTGATGAGTACCCAGTTCATTGTGTAGACTGCAGTGCTCACCGCTTATTTCCAAAAGGTGTAAGCAACCTTTTGTTGGATCAACATAGTTCTAGCTGCTTCAACCATAGTCTGATTATTTCTCTCTACTAGGCCATTCTGTTGTGGAGTCCGAGGGGCAGACAATTGCCTCTTGATGCCATTCTCTTCATAGTATTTGTTGAATTCACTGGAAGTGAATTATCCTCCTTGATCAGTTCTTAAGAACTTAATCCTCTTACCGCTTTCTTTTTCTACAAGTGACCTGAAGGCTTTGAACTTTCCAAAAGCTTTAGATTTGTCCTTCAAGAATGTGACCCACATCATTCTTGAGCAATCATCAGTAAGAATCATAAAATACCTATCTCCCTGCACACTCCTAGTTTCCATAGGACCACACAAATCAGTATGCACAAGATCAAGTAAATCGTTTGTAGTGAAAGGTTTACCTTTGAAGGTTGAGGAAGACATTTTCCCCAATTGACACTCTCTGCACAAAGGATTTTCCAGTTTTCTCAGCATAGGCAATCCTCTAACTGCCTTGATCTTACTGTCCTTCACAATATTGTCAAAGTTTACATGGTAGAGTCTCCTATGCCATATCCAGCTATCCTCAAACTTAACCATAAAACATGTACTAACATTAGCATTTAGCTTAAATAGGTTACCTTTGGTCTGCATATCGGTAGCCATCAATTCGCCATTCTTTCCCTTGATTTTGCACACTCCATTTCTGAATTCCAGAGTGAGTCCATTATCATTCAGTTGAGAAACACTCAAAAGGTTGTGTCTGAGACCACCTACCCAATACACATTGTCAGCACTGCTTCTTCCATTTAGAGAGATGGACCCTTTGCCTTTTACCATACATGGTGCATCATTACCAAAATGAACCACACCACCATCATACTCTTCCAGAGATAGAAACTTACTCTGATCACCAGTCATATGGTGAGAATAGCCACTATCAATAATCCACTCATTGGAATTATCAAAGCGGGAGACAAGAGCCTTCTTGTTTGACACATCTTCCTTGACCGCTACAAACATAATATCTTCATTTTATTCATCTTCTGATTCCTCATTAGTGACACCTTCATCAACTGCTACAAAACAATTTCTCCAGTTTCCTCCTTTGAACTTCTTGAACCTCTCTGGTTTATCCTTGTTGTCACCATTAGGGAAGTTTATAGCAATATGTCCTATCTGGTTACAAGAAAAGCATTTCAAAGGAAGCTTACCTCTGTATTTACCGGTTCCTTTGGGAAGTCTCTTGGCAAAAAGAGCTTCAAACTCCATCAGGATCTCCTCATCATCTATTTCTCTACTTTGTTTTGGTTCACCACTGGTACTAGCTTCTTTATCTTTTCTAGATGGTGCAGCAGATGCTCTAAAGGTTGATTCAGTCTTCTGAATATTGCCATCATAATTATTTAGCTCATAAGTTGTTAACTTTGCAATGATGGAGTCCAGGGATACCTTTTTCTTGTCTACAAACCTCAACTCCTGAATAGCAGCAACCCTTATTGCATAGACCGGTAATAAGAATCTCAAAAATTTTCTAACAATAGTGGAATCTTCCATTTTACCACTTGCACTCTTGATATCTCCAACAACAGTTTTGATTCTTATTCCATATTGTTAAATGGTCTCTCCTTCAATCATCCACATGTCTTCAAACTTTCCCCTAAGGATTTCTTCCTTATCTTGTTTCATATGCTCATCACCGCCATAGATATTCTCAAGGGCATCCCATACTTCTTTGGGATTCTCTTTGTCCTGAACATCAATAAACTCCATGTTAGATAAACTACTAATTAGGGCTTCCATGACTTGTCCATTCTCCTAAATCTCTCTCTTTTGATCATCGGTGAGAGTACTGGTAGGGATAACATAAGCATTCTCAACATAGCTCCAATATTGAGCACCCATGCTTCTGATGTATATCTTCATTATGTCCTTCCATATTTAAAGTTGTCTCTGTTGAACTTTGGACCTTCCCTCTTCATTATTAGAGTAGGATCTTTACCTCAAGCGGTTAAGCTTACAACACAGAGGATCTAGAGGACGCTCTGATACTAATTGATGAATCAATGATGAACAGTTAGTACCAAACCGCTACTGAGAGGGGGGGTGAATTAGTACTGATAAAAACACTTTTCCTTGAACCGGTTTGACTGAGAATCCTGCACTTTGACTGGCAAGCAATAACACCGTTCTGAACCAGATTACTACCGGTTAAACACAGTGAAAGACATAAACCAGTAACTCAGCTTTCCACACAATCTAACATCTTATTTCCACTTCACCCATATGCATACACTAGTAGTACTTTAACAGAAATGTAAAGACTTACAAGTTCAACATGCTTTATCGCTTAACAAAGAATAACAAAGCATCATATAAAAAGCATCACAGGAAACCCAACTGGGAAAAACCACGGTGGGGATGAATACCCAAAAGCTGTTCTTTGAACCCTTTTGAAGTCTGCTCTATTAGGAGCCTAATCCAGTTAAAGATTTTACAATAGGTTATGTTAGGAACCGATCCTGCTAGGGATCACCCAATTAAAGGATGGCTATAATACCCAGTTAAGGGTTAAACCCTGTTAAAGGTTACCTTAGAGGATTTTTTAGAACTCAATGATTTTGAGTCACCCTATTAAAGGATTTATAGCAAGCCAGTTAAAGCTACCCTGTTAAGGGATTTTCTAACTGTTGAAGTGGTTAGAGGTCAACAGGTACTACAATGATTTGGTAACAGCACTCAATGCCAATGTAGATCTGCTTCAGTTCCTTCCTTCTACACTCACACTCTGCAGGTATCTATTCTCATATATGGTCTAGCAAGAATCATGTATCTTTGCACTTAGATACACACACAACATTTGTGGACAACCTCAACATGAAAAACAACATCGACCTTATAGGAAACAGATAGGTTGGTAGCATAAACCCTAACCCCTAAACATTTAGGTTAAGCAATTCAGTCGGTTCAATCTTGACCATTGAACACTTTGCTTTGAATACACCGGTCTTGAACAGATCTCAAGACATTCTCCATCATTCGTTCTTCACCGTATCTTGGAGGCAATAACCCATCACACGTTCTCCACCGTTTGCAGAGACTTTGCACATTCCCAAGGTAGATAGGATAAATCTTCTTCATGCAAGATCCTTCACGCGCATAAAGCTGATGTGGCAACACAATCTGTTCTTCATTTCAATGCTAACACATCACACAATGCAATCGGTTGAATCACATAGGCATAGAACACTTCAACCAAAAACCATGAAGCTAAGACTACCAATCGATAGTCATACCATGTGAAACCTTGATACAAAACATTCCATATACCAGTTCACATTCCAACATATCGGTTCACTTGGACAAACATGCTTTTTCACTTTTTCATATATATCGGTTCACTTGGACATCCATACCGCTTCACTTTTTCACATATATCAGTTCTCTTGCAAGTGCTTACTTCAATATACCAGTTCACTCTTCATCATATTGGCATTAATGACAACATGAAATATCATCATGTCAACATACTCTGCACATATGCCAACAATATCCTTTTTCTCAAAAGCTTTTTAGCCAAGGTGAGCCCACTTGAGTGTGCCCCACAGATGCCTTTGTGCACTTCATGTAGTGCCCATTCTGCCTCTTGTTTATCTAAACACCTTAGGAGGGAACCATCAAAATGCCTTCTAAATAGGGTGTCTCCAAGGATAGTGTAATGAGCACATCGGTGGATGAAGGTTTGTTGTTGGGTTTTGGTAAGGTGTGGGGAAATGGTGTTGTCTTGTAGGAAAGCGAAGGTTTCTTGGTACCAGGGGGACTCGGGAGCAATGAGTACACACACCATTTTGGACTCTGGTAGATCATATGTCGGTATGAATAGTTGCTCAACCAATAACTCACACTTCTGACTATGTGTTGGCATCTGAAGGAGGGAGCCAATGGTGGCCATTGCATCTACAGCTCTATTGTTTGTTCCCAGGACTTGATCAAACTTGATTGTTGTGAAGTGTTGCTTAAGATCTTCAACCATGTTACGATAGGGGAGAAGTTTGTCATCTTTTATTTGGTATTCATCATTGACTTGTTTTATTACAAGTTGGGAATCACCATAGACTTGTAATTTTGTTACCTTCCACTAGATAGCTAAGTGTAGTCCTATAATGAATGCCTCATATTCTGCGATGTTGTTGGTACATGCAAAATCTATCTTGTATGACTTTTGGATGCAATCTCCTTGAGGTGTGATCAATAGTATTCCTTCCCCCAATCCATTTTGGGTGCAAGAACCATCAAAGTACAACTACCATGTGGAGGATGTGGTGACAGTCATTATAAATTCATCTAGCAGTTCTGTGAGGATTGGATGGTCTCCTAGAAGTGGAGCGTCAGCCAGCTGGTCTACGATAACTTGTCCCTTGATTGCTTTTCTGTCTACATATTCAATGTAAAACTTGCTTAACAACATGACCCATTTAGCAGTTCTGCCAGTGAGAGCAGCTTTTGACAAGAGATATTTAAGAGGGTCAATCTTAGTAATTAGTTTTGAATTTTTGTTTAGCATATAATGTCCGACTGATGTAATATATGGCATGCTCCTTCCCTTGATCATATGTTTGTGCCAATAATGCCCCCAATGCCACTGTAGTAGAACATATGTATAAAATAAGAGGATTTACAAGGGTAAGAGGCATAGGAACTCGAGGTGACGCCTGATATTCTTTGAGTTTTTCAAAGGCCTTTTGACACAAGCAGTCCCATTTGAATTTTGTGTCTTTGCGCAATAGGTGTGCAAATGGATGGCATTTATTTGCAAGCTGTGAAATAAAACGTCTAACAGATTGGAGTTTTCCCTAGAGGTTGCGCAATTGTTTGAGGCTCTTTGGGGGATGCATTTCCATGATGGCTTTCACCTTTGCAAGATTGACCTCGATGCCTCTGTGAGAAACAATGAAACCTAGAAGTTTTCCATATGTGACACCAAAAACACACTTCTTAGGATTGAGGCGCAACTTGTTAATTTCCAATCTTTCAAAGATCTACTTTAAGATAGGGATGTGCTTATGTCTTGTCTTTGATTTGCCTAGCAGATCATCCACATAGTCCTCCATAATTTTATGCAAGAGGTCATGAAAAATTATTGTCATGGCATGCTGATATATGGCTCCAACATTTTTGAGGCCAAAAGACATGACCCAGTAACAGAAAGTCCCACATGGTGTTGTGAATGCAGTTTTGTGTTGATCTTCTTCTGCAATCCTAATTTGCTTATATCTAGAAAATCCATCCATAAGTGATAGCATCTCATATCCTTTTGTAAGGTCCATAATCATATCTATGTTGGGGAGTGGGAAATCATCTTTAGGACAACCCTTGTTTAGATCTAGGAAATCAGTACAGATGTGGATGCCCCTAGTAGGCTTGCCGACAAGTACAATGTTGGATACCCATTTAGCATATTTTATTGGTTTGATGAATTTTGCGTCCAACATCTTTTGGAGTTCTGTCTTGACCAGGAGTGCAATATGTGGATGCATTTTGCACAACTTCTATTTTATGAGTTTTGCATTTGGGTGGACAACAAGATTATGAACCACCAAGTCGGGATCTAGACTTGGCATGTCAGCATAGGACCATGTGAAATTGATTTTTGTCTCTGTGAGGAAATTGATGAAGTCTTTCTTCTGTTGCTCCGTGAGGGACTTGGCAATGAGCACGTTTTTTGGAATGTCTTCGGTGCCCATATTGATACTGTTTGTTTCCTCTATTAACAAATTTGACCTGTCCTATGGAAGGTAACTAATGGTAGGGAGGTCAAGTCCCTCATCCTCGAGTGCCTTTTCCAGGTTTTCACTTTCGGATACGCCCTTTGTTTTTACTTTTTGCTCATCCAAAGGTGCCTCAAAGAGGTTTTCACCTAGGGAATCATGTTTTTTCTTTTTATTATCTTTTTTGTGGCTAAGGGCATTGAACTGACTACCAAAGTATCCCTTTTCATGCAATTGAAACGTGTGTACTTTGTTGCAGTCTTCCAAATTTTGCATAGTCATAAGAGTAATGAAAGCGTTATCATCGACGCAAATATCTAAAGTGGGTTTGTATCATTGGCCCTAGTCTATGAGATCGGGATGGACAAGATGTAGCTCATGTGAAATGGGAGGGGTTATGGCGGTGATGGTGTTGATGTGAGTGTCAAAGAAGATGTCATTTTCATATTCATAAGGCATTTCATGGAACTCCTCTTTGTCAGAGTTTTTGATATCCAAAGGAGGACTTGAAGGGGCACCAGTAATAGTAATCTTAGGCACCAAGGTGTACCGCAAGCCTCTATTGTACTTGTAGGAGATAGGATTTATGGGTGCTTTTCTTCCTTTCTCCTCTGGTCCCAAGCCGTGTCCTTTGTAACTCATTTTTTTTTTATAGCTAATGCTTTTGGATACATTTTTTTAGGTATTTTTGTTGGGTCTTCATCTTCTTCCCAATAGATCCATGAAGAGACATTTGTGTTGAGGCTCTCCTCATCAAGTGGGCCCCATTGCTGAAAGGTGGTATCTTTGCATTATATGACTGGTTTTTGATCTTTTTTGAGTTCTTTTGGTTTGCCAAATGACTTAGGAGATAAGGGGAGGTTGCCTATTAATAACAAATCCTCCAATTTGTATTCTCCACAACCATTATTCAGGATCTTGATTTGTGGGTCTTCTTGGGATGAGGTGGAGGCAACATTTGATGTGTCAGATGGAGGAGTTAGCGAGGGTCCATTTAGTGGGCAATGATATGGATGCTTCCCCTCTAGGAGCTTGCAATATTGAAAAGGTTGTGGATCACCTTTGATAGTGATCTCTCTTCCATTGAAGGGGAATTTGATGCATTGGTGATAAGTGGATGGTACGGCCTGTAAGGAGTGAATCCATGGCCGACCAAGAAGGATGTTGTAGGGGAAATCAAGATCTAGTACTTGGAAAGGGGTTTCAATTGTGATAGGGCCCACTTGAAGAGGCAAGGTGAACATGCCTTTAGAAGCTCTTTTTGCATCATCATATGCTTTTATTGTGATCCTTCCTGATGTATCTACCAGGTCCTCAGAAAATCCCAATTGTTTTATTAACTTGTATGTACACAAATTGAGTTTGGATCCACCATTTATCAGGATACGTTTGACCTTGTGTTTCTAGATTAGAGCTTCGATGTGCAATGGTTTATTATGGTCTTCATCTGCAGGAGCGTCATTGGAAATGAACACAAGGTGTTGTTGGGCAGCAAGGTTTCTAGTGAGAGCTTGAAATTGGGTAGCATTAATATTATTGAGAATGCAAGACTCAAGGAGGGCTTGTTCTAAGATTTCTTTACGGACAAGAGAAGTCTTGAGAAGTTCTAGGATGGAGATCTGTGCGGGGGTCTTCCCAAGTTGGTCAAGGAGCTCATATCGGTGGGTGGAAGACATGGGGGGAGGGTTTGGTGGAGGAGGAGCTCCTTGCATAGTGACTCTGCCTCGGCGGGTGGTTACATTGCAATCATTTTGATAGTGGGAAGTGAAAGGTGTATCACCTTGAATGACTATCCTAGTAGGGTTAGGTCTACTTTGGGAAGGGGGAGGGTTAGCGCCTTGGATAGTTATGATATTGACATGATTGTCTGTGGGCTCAATGCGACCTACTAAAGAGTTGAAGCTTGTTATGTGATTAGTGTAGTCATAGTTCACAGCGTTAGATGATGAGCCCTTTCCTTTATCATGTTTCAGGAAGGGTTCCTAGTACATTTTAAGTTTGTCATTGCTATTACCAGGTTTTTCATTTTCTACCTCGATTTCACCCCTATCAATGAGATCTTGTATGTAGATTTTAAGCTTCATGCACTTTCATGTATCATGTCCCTTGATACGATGATACTCACAATATTCATTCTCATTATACCACCTAGGTTTGGGTTGATTAGGATCAAATAGGCGAGTAATCAAGAAAACCACTACGCCTACTTGAACAAGCTTTTGAAACACCACTTCAATAGGCTCAGCAAGAGGAGTGAAGTCTCTTGGAGTCCTGTTATTGGATCGGGGTGGTTGCCCCTGGATTGAGACAGTGTTATGAGGCTTTTGGGATTGATTTTGATTATTTTGATTGTTGAATTGGCGATTGGTGGTGGTGGGTTTTGGGGGAGCGGCCACAATTTGGACCCACTTTGCATCAGTCACATCATCATTAACTACGTTCTTGTTCTTGGACCAGAATTTTGGTTTATCGTTATGATAAGAGGAAGAATTTTGACTTGATCTTTGGTAGTGTTTCAAGGTTCCTTCCTATAACAAGACACATTCAAGGGCTAGGCCCTTATCAGTCAATTTTTGGAAAGATTTAATACATTGAGATGTCAGAGGCCTTGATAGTTCGGGCACTAGATTCTTTTAAAATAATTCAATTTGGTGTTGTTCTAGCATGTCGCAATGGAATTTATTGATGAGGTGTCACCATCTTTGCAAGAAGTTAGCGAAAGTCTCTTCGGGCCTTTGCTTCGTGTTACACAGGTCCATCATGGAAACATCATTAGCCATGTTGTAGGCATAGTGAGCCACAAAATTCTCTGGCAAGTCTGGGAAGGAGATAATGGAACCTCACGGTAAGGACGAGAACCATGCAAGGGCATCTCTTGTGAGACTCTTAGGGAAGAGTCTTCGAAGGTATAGGTCACTATAGGAGACTTCTTTACATAGGATGTGAAATTCCTGAACATGGTCGCGGGGGTCCCTTTGCCCTCATACTTGGTGAACTTAGGGATCTCAAACCCTGGGGGGTAAGGTGCAACTGATATAGATGGGTCATAAGCACAAGGAAAAATTCCTCAAACAAGTAACGCTCCCTTTTCTTAGTCCCTTCTTTCATGTCCTTGATGATGTTTTTCATGTCCTGAATTTCTTTAATGAGGTCTTGTTGTGGATTTTGGACATGATGGATTGTGTTTGCCCCTAGAATCAGATGAGTTATGGAAGGTCCACCACCACTAATGTATTGATATGATGAGGAAGCAAGGATGTGAGATGTGATGACCGATGTCATCGGGACTTAAGTGACAGTCGGTTGTGACCCGCAAACTGTTGTGATGGGATTAAATGAGGCTCCAATGAAGTTAGCGACATTGCTAATGGGAGTGGAGGTTTGTGGAATAGAAATATATGGTTGGGTAGAAGAAGATGGTATAAAGGCATGTTGGAGAATAGATCAGATCGGATTTGATAGTGGTATAAATGGTAAGAAGGAAGAAGGCGGAATGGAGACCACGGGGACATATGCCATGGGTGCTACTGATTGGGGTTGAATGATTGGTGGGGCCGCAATTGATTAAGTTTGAATAACAAGTGCGACAGTATGAGTGGGAGCGAGGTCTCCTTGTGGTTGTTGACCAAGGGTGGATTTATCAAAATTAGGTGGGAGTTGAGCTCCATTTTCAAGGAGGGTCTTTAGAAGCGCACTAGGATTATGTTGGATAAATTTCTCCAAAATCTCTTGATTATAAGAGTCTTCTAGGAAAGTTTCCACTTCCAGAGAGAGTTCATCTTGGTCAACCGTATTAGAATTTTGTGGTTGATTTTGAATGCTAGGTTGCACACTTTATATAGGATCTTGTGTAGGATCTTCATATAGGACACTAATGTCCGGCATACCATATTGTTGTTTGGCCATCTTTTTCTTTTGAGATTGAGTTGTGACCATACAAGAATAACCTTAAAAAAGATTGATTGAAGGAGGAAGAAATTTTTGATGAGAGGACTTAGCACGGATCTTGGATTTGAATTTGATGAAAATGGATTTTGTTGATTGACAGGGTCCTTGGATTAGGACACGGATTTGATTAGGATTGCAGCTTCGTCCATGAATGAGGATTTAAGGTGGGAAATTTTGACAAAACCACAAGCGAGGTAATGACCAAGTTGGGTAGAATTTAGACCTTGGAATGATGATCAAAAGCCTTTCTTCCACTAAGGGTTGGCTAATGACCCTAAGTAAAACAAAGAGGTGAGATAAGAGTCTTGATTGAATCAAAGGATAAGGCAAAGGTACTTGGAGAGGATTCTTCTTCAAGCACAAAGCCAAGTGATTAAGGATGAGGTCTAAATGAAACTTCACAAGGCATGCAACCTTAATGTGAGGTTAAATTGGATTAAAGGATGATTTGATTTGGATTTGAGAATTGATTTGATAATTGGAGGTGATTGATTTTTTGATCAATTGATGTGCTAAGTCCTTAGGAAAAGATTGAGGATGATTGATTGAAGAGGTATGATAGTGATGATTAGAAGAAATTTGGTGACTAGGCTATCCTTGGCATGAACATGACTCAATAGATGATTGGTTTAGATGGCAAGTTGTACAAAGGGATATGACCACCTTGATTTATATGATAGTTGGTGTTAAAAGACAAACCTAAACCTTGATGGAGGGCACAGACTCTTAATTCATCACTAGCATCAAACTCATTGCTATGACCATGGACATAGTCGTGGTAATGATGCAAGAAGGTCCTATGTTTAAGCAAGAGTTTGCAGTTTGTGTACCAAAATTTCTGACGTCTAATGAGTTATGCTTGTGTGAGCTTCTTCTTCTTGATAGGTCGGTGGATTGACTTCTTAGGATGCTTATACAACTTGGGTTTATGAAACATGAGACGGACGAAGTTTTGACGCAATTGGGACTTTGTGTGGATGGTGACTAGGATGTGACTTGGGTATGACTATGATTGGAATTGTGACTAGGACCTTGACTTGGATGATTCTTTGTTTTTAGACAAGTGTTTTTGTAAACTATTTGAGGATAATGATGTGTTTATTCTACTCTTGGCAAGTAAGTATCAAGCAAAGAAAACACAATAATCAAATGAATTTTATCTCAAAGACACTCATGCTCATATACAACTTTCTTAAGGATAGCAAGGACAATAGTCATTGGATCCCAATTGGTTTCCCAGCTATGCTTACCTAGAGCAGACACTTAAATGCTTGACCCCACTGGCTCCCCTCCACGACACTCACTTCTCTGGGGCAGCCAAGCATCAATTCCCATGAAAACTCCTCATGGCGAACTTTGTGTCTCTACTAAGGGCCATAAAAATATGGGCAACTTCAGAGGTCAGACCTCCTACACCAATGACTAGAAGGTTTTTGGCAACTATGCACAAGGTGTTTAATATGGCTTCCCATTAGGAGCTACCCTTCGTAGTTGCGCAAGCGCAATTTAGGCCTATAGCTCAATGAAACACCAAGAACTTAGCAGTCATGCAAGCATTATTGAGATCTCTAGGATCCTACTAAGCACCCAATGTGAGAGTGAACTCTCATATAGCCCCAACCATTGATTCTTTCGATCTCAATGGCCTATTTATTATAGTGAGTTGGGAACCTCAGGTCTGGGTGTACTCACTTGGGTCGTTCGCCTCTCACCGACTCAAAGAGCAACTCGGGAGGGCAAGCCCACTAAGGGTAAACATGCGACAAACATGAAAAGCTTGGAGGGTCTGAATTTTTTATCGTCTAGATAGACGAGAGCATACTCTCCTACCTTTACGCTTTTCACAAACACAAAAAGAAATGGTTTATTTACCCCCTAATTATATCTAGGTGCCTAGTTAAAAAAAAAAAGACACAATGTTTGTTTGAAACTCCTAGGCAACCTGCAAAACCATTTTATTAGTAGTTTTGTATTTTGTAAGTCTTATACAATCGAAGAAGTTGCACCACTCACCAAAAAAAATGCAATTAGTAGCTATAGGCCTGCAGAAACAAAGCATGCGCTAATCTGCAGTCAAGTGCACTGAAGCACCTGCGCAGGCGCTAAAATGCCTGCGTATGTGCTATAGTGGGCCGAAAGCAAAATAAAAACAAACAGAGTTACTAAGTTATACCTGACTGTCATGTTGTTCTGGTTCGGTCACGCTGAAGCACCTGCGCATGTACTGAAACACTTGCGCTTGTGCTAAAACACAACAACTAGGAAAAAAAGTTAGCGGTTAGGTGGAAAATTCAAAAAAAAAAATAAATTTTTTAAGTGGGCAGGATTCTAAAAACGGTCACGCTGATACAGGTTCTCCCGCACTAAAACGCAAGCGTATGTGCTGAAACGCGAGTGTATGCGCTGGGAAAGGTCAAAATAGTCAACAAAATTTCAAAAAATTCAAAAATTTGAATTTGAGCAGGGATCCAACGGAGCGCCCGTGCTATTCACAAGTTGCTCGTGCTGAACCGGGAGTACTTAAGAAAAATGACTAATTTGTAAAACCAAATACAATCTTTTCCTCCTAGATTTTTTATTTTGATTTCTTTAAGTATTAGAACTGTTAACAGCAAGAAAAAAAAGCATAATGAAAAATAAACAAGACTGTTAAGTTAGGCAGGAAACTTCCTAAATCAGACACATTGTTTCAGAAATGCTCGTGCCAATATGCAGACCTGCAAGGAGCGGGAAAGTAAATTTAAATCTGGAACATTTGTGCTGATGCGCCTACGCACGTGCTGAAATGCCTTTCTCTTGCGCTGATCCCAAGTCAGTCATGCTAACTTGTAGGCGCTCATGCTATTCCAATACCTGCAACTTGAAAACTCACAAAAACTCAAAATAAACGTTAGATTCAGGGACGTGGGTCCCACCGGGCATGCCAAAATAAACCAAGGGAAATATCACAAATGCAAGGTTAGATTGAATCAATGAAAAAAGATATAAAACAACCAAAAGATCAAAATATGAATCAACCTTTATACCTTGCCAAGAGAGGATTCTCTTGTTCCTCCAATTCGGACTCTTGTTGAAGCTAAGAATGCATCTCTTCCTAGCTTGATATGATCAGTCCGATAGGAATAATGTGGTTGGCTCTCCAATATTGTGCACAAATGCTATATGATGGATGGATGAGAGAGGATGGATTGATGATCAAAGAATGAAATGGCTAAGTATGGATGAGTGCAAATTTTGGTATAGCAAAGGTATGAGGATGATTTCTTGGGCACAAACTAGCAGCATGGATTTACTAAACTTGGAGATGAGATATGAGGGGATGGAGTCCTCAATTTATAGGAAGAGAGGAGAAGAAACGGAGGGCTAGGATTGACCCAAGATGGAGGGTCGGGATTTCTTATCAGCCCACACAAGGCCCAAGAGGAGATGACAAGACAAGTGTGGAGACCAAGAGATATGCTTTAAAGGCATTTCTTATCTCCACACTCCTCAAGGCTCATTGGGAAGACTTCCCAATGTGCCTAGGGAAGAACAAGAAATAAAATATTCCTTGAGGGAGGGAGATGAAGAATTAAAAATTCTTCAAAAAGGATGTTCATGGGGATTGGAGGAATAAGGAGGAATTAAAAATTCCTTGAAGGATGCGATGCCTAGAGGACACCTAGAAAAAGAGTATTTAAGAAAGGTAGTTGGGTGGAAGGGATGAGGAGTTGACTTTGTGGCTAATCATGATGATTAACCACTAGCAACTCATTAGGAGAGGGATTAGAAGAATGATTAGGTGGGATTAGGGTAGATAAGATTTGTAGGAGGATTTGACTAGGAGAGAGAATAAGTGGAGGGAATTAAAAATTAGAAGAATAATGCTAAGTGAGTTTAGGGAGCTTTTAGAAGAATTCATTAGGTTAATGATGGATTAGGAAAAAGGTCATTTGTAGGAATCACCTAGATTAATTAATTAATTGAAATTAATTAATTAAAAGGAGGAATTTGAGGAGACTTAATATTAAGGATTTTTAGAAGAATAAAGGTGGATTGATTTATTAAATAAATCAATCAACAGACTATAGTGATAACATTAATTATATTAAATTAATATTGAGGAGGAACAATAATTGATACAATTAATAAATTAATTATGTCAAGAACTTAAAATAATTATTTTTAAGTGTCTACACTACCCACAGTAAGATAATACTCTGTTAGAAGTATGTGAAAAGTTTACGTAGGAATGCACATGCATTCAAGCGCACTGCCTAGAGCTCACTACTCAAATTACATTAAGGGCTACAACCCTGGAAGGCTCACTGCCTTACAAAGGAATTAAAAAAGGTTAAAAAAAAATTGAACTATAAAATAACATTTATAAATGTCTGGGATAGTTCTAGTTTAAGCACAAAATACAATTGTCTCACTTCTCTGAGACTCTCTTCTCTATTCTGCTGATCTGCTTTAATCCGGAGCAAAATTCCTTCAATTGCACACGTGAAACTATGCACAATCGCACATACACAACATTCACACACTTGTTGATATCCAAAATGAACTTTCCAATCTCTTATATATATCCACAACATGAATGTACATCACTTGCAAGTCGACTTCAAAAACACTTGCAAAATATGAAATGTGTAAGATGAGTCAGCGGAATTTGATCACTAATGCATATGTAGATCAAAACAAATTGACTACACCCCTCCCACATGTAGGCCAAGTAACCTTGAACACAAAATCATTCCAATAATTTTGCACAATATGTTACATCATCAGTCGGCCAAATAGCATTGTTCTTCCTAAAAATGTTGAATACTGAATCTTTAATCATTCATGAAAGACAACACTGGAGGCTAAGATTCTAGAATAAGTTGCTCCAGACATCCAACCAACTACCTATATCACCACAAAGAAAAATGTGCAACCAAAATGAAGTCTTATTCAAAATATTCCCATACTATCAAATATTGTGTTCCACCTTCTAGACTTAAGAAAAATTGGACTTCATACTTCCGATAGGATGAATCTATATAGTCTGGATGGAATCCATGAGTTGGGTTGCCATCAATGACAACTCCATACACTTATCTATACTTATGCAGTGTCACTGCCAACAACTTTCCCTTTAAGCTCTGCAACTTGGCAACTTTCACATGGTTGTCACCTTCATACAAAGTATCTAGCTTCTTCCATATCTCATGAGCAGTCTTCCATCACATTTGTCATCTCAAAATCAGACAACGCACTCAATAATGATTCCTTAGCTCTAATATTTAATTCAGCTTCCTTTATCTCATCCAAAGTGGTAGGACCATTCTGAGGAGTATTATACACATTCTTAGTAATCTTCCAATAGTCTTCACCAATGCATCTCAAATGACATTCCATCGGGTATTTTCAGAGAGTGTAATTTGTTCCATAAAATATCGGACTATCCTTCTTAAAAGCAAAGGTTGTCATCCTGGATCTCCTTAAGCGGCCAAGCTTCTTCCGGAGGATCTAGCTCTGATACCAATTGTTGGCAACAATGTAGCAAACTGAGAGGGGGGTGAATCAGTTTGCTCACAAGCTCATTACAATTCAAATTTTAATTCAGATCTGATTATTAGCAATGAAAACATAAACCATCACCACATCAATAACACGCATAACACCAATATTTTTGACATGGAAAACCCAATTAAGGGAAAAACCATAGTGGGAACCTACCCACAATGAGATAATACCCTATTAGTAAATGTATATATTACAATGGGGAATGCACATGCATTCAGGCACATTGCCTAGAGCTCACTACTCAAATCACAAGAAGGGATACAACCCTGAGGAAGGCTCACTGCCTTACAAAATTTGAGCAACAATTCGGATTACATGAACTGATGAAATAGTATCTTCACATGCCTAGTTACAGTTCCGGTTAAGCACATATACTCAAACTTTTCTCTTTCCACTTCTTCACACTCTTTCACACTCTTTTGCACTTCTCCTCTACTACTAAAAGATTAATTCAATGTTTGCACATGCAAATACATCTCTCAAATGAATATTACATATATTTATACAAATCATCAACCTATATTTCAAGGTCGGCTAAACCCTCAACACAAATTATAAAATAATAACCTCAAACACTACAACAATACATGTGGACCAAAACAATGTCGATTAAGACATAGTCTGAACCCAAATCAATACTGCAACCAAGAAACACTGCCAAGAATTATGCCTCGAGCAAAAACAACACGCTACAATCACCAATAATGTCGCATAACATGCAAAACACCACCAGATCAAGAAAATGATCAATAACGCACACAATGATCAATGTAGACCATCAATGCGGATAGAACGCGATCTAGAAACATCCACAAGCAACGTGAATCAAACTAGAAATAACTACAACATCACCACTTACTAGAATCTCCATCATCAATATACCAGACCTTAAGAACACACGCTGAACTGATTGACAAACTGAAAGATTCACTTGCGGACTTGCAAATCATGAACCATCTGAATTGAGGATACATATGAACATCCCAAACACTACCAAATCTACAAAGCAATATAATGCAAGATAATGCAATTCCGAAGCAATGTGGAGCACAAACTAGAATACCAAATAATACTAACAACTAAAAACCAACCACAATAATGAACCTCATAACTCGATCAAATCATCATGCAAATCACTGAAACTTTTGTTGAATCAACTAGAGATAAGTATCTCTAAACCCATGAAACTGTAATAGCTCAATTACAACACATTGGCCAAACCAACTCATTTAATCTAACTGCAACACTGAAATACATAGAATAATATGTTTTGATTAATTAAAAATGGGTTTTTGAAAGGAACCCAGAACCTTGTTCCAAAGTAGGAGAAAGATAAAGCATAAAAGAGGCAGAAAACAACAGTGCCTGATCACCCACACATAGAACAGTTCCCAATAAAAACAAAAAGGGAAGACAAGACAAAGGAAGCAACACTAGACAACCAAAGGAAAGCACAAAGACAACACAAGGACAATTAAATGTTTCTCATAAGTTCTTTAGCATGGACCACCATCTGCTTCATATTGATCACATTTTTTTTCATTTCTTCCAGCTCTTTTTCTGGGACCACATAGAATAATATGTTGACATCAATGACAACACATCATTCCAACAAACTTCTCAGCAATATCCAACAAGATATTCTTAGCATGAAATGAAATAAGCAATAGAAGCAAAATGCACAACATACACATCCATAAGAGAGACACCAAATTTTAATACATGGAAAACCCAAATGGGAAAACCACAGAGAGGGTTAACTCTCAAGATAATATAATTAGTTATATGGGATTACAAAGGAGGCTCACTACTAGAGGGCTCACTACTCAGATTACAACAGCTCACTACCGGAAAGGCTCACTACCAAAAAATAAAGAAATGATCTGAGAAAGTTGCATCTACAAATGCATTGGCTTAGTTCCTGTTAAGCTCAGACAACACACCAACTGTTTGCACTATATTTGATTAAGAAAGTCTGCAAAATTATTGCTCCAAAATACTATCGCACTAGATCTATCCTTCTCTTTTTCTTATCTAGCATCAACTTCTTTGCTTTATCACTTATCAGCTTGCTCTTCACTCATCGCAATTCATTCATCTCATACTTTTCTCTCTTACCTTATTATGAAACATAATATGACTATGTATATATATATGATTGTAACAATGAGAATGTACATCAAGTCAGCCTCAATAACATTTTCCTAAAGGACATTTCAATGGTCAAATCACATACTAAAATCACCAGAGCAGGATGTCAACATAATATTTCAAAGTTGGCCTAACTTAGAAAGAGCATATCTTTGAATTTCCACAACAATATGATATTGGATCATAAAGACCATGATCCAACTTAGCATTACAAGGTCAAAGACATGAGTAATAATCACCAAAAGATTATCATTTGAATTTAAGAAACTAGAGCATGAAAAGTTGCTCAACATGACATAAGCGAATGCATTTCTAGAGCACCAACACCACGAATGCAACACAATAAGCATAGCAAAATTGCACTACCATATTTGCATCAAAGCACAAATGTGGTAACTACACTTTTAAAATAAATTATTTGCATGTTATTCAACTTCATGAATGATTGGAGCATTAAACCAATTTCCACAACCAACAACAAATCTCTCATATCAAGGTGAATGTATTCTCATACTGGCAATACATATTTTTGGAGCAATCAACATGTCTGCAATACATTATCAACAATTGGGATTTGTAGTAAGAATCATTCATACATACCTATCTTCCACTGTTCTACAACATATCTGGACCAGTTTGGATCATTGGGTTTGACATTAATGACAACTTAAGATAAGTATTTCTAGCATTACCTTTAAACTTCTCATTCCTAAGAGACCATATCAACCATAAAATCTCAATGAAAGAAGAAACCAAAATAAATTACCCTTTAATGAATCCAAAAACAACATCTTGAAAGGAAAACTATAAGAGATCAATGTTAAAAATATTCCATATTTCCTTAGCCGCAACACATTCAAAGAAAATATGAGCAATAAATTCAACAATTCTACATATGCTGCAGATTTTAGTGCTTTGTTGCTTATACTTAATAGGTAACATGTGCAGATTAAATAACCATTTAAAACATTTCTTTTTGGGAAATAAAATTACTGCCCCATAAATAGGAAAATTCTTTCAGTCGATCCATATTATTGCAGTTCAAATTTCACACATTATTAAGATGATCAATTAACTCAAAATTGCTACATAAAGCCACATAGACAGCTTTAGCCCCAGTGTTCATCAATGGAGAACCATCAATCCATTTGAAAAACTTATGATTGTCCTCCATTGAGGAACAATTATTAAGGAGACCATAACATGCCTTCTTCAAAATAGAATATGTTCTCCAGTTAGAATTTGGAAGATGGTATTTTTGGCTAAGAGAGCTCTAGGACAATAATTATCCATTAATGGTGATATTATTAAAAAAAAAATGTTGGCAATATGTTGGATTTGGTTAAGTGTTGTCATTGATGTCAACATTGTATTTCGGTTGGATATGGTTCTGCTATCCCAATTAGACTTGGTGTTTGTCTTGGTTTTGGCTGTGATTCTAATCCGGTATGATCAGATCCTTGGATTCGGTTTTGGATGGTTATTCAGGTTGGATATATGCTTGTCATATTCTATTGGTTCATGATTTGGTGCTCTAGAAGCTATCGCTTATGTTCCTGGTTGATATTTCTTGGTACCGGTTAGCTTTACTGGTTGGTGATACTTGATGATTTGGTTAAGTGATTTTGGTTCGACTTATGGAAATGGTTTATAACATGTTGAAGGTATTCTTGATCATGTTCTAATTGTTTGGTGGCTTCATATTGGCTAGCATGCTTATTTGGTGGTCCTATTTGGATTCAGTTGATTATTCTGTGTTATTGCACTAAGGGTTTCTACCGGTTGGGAAAACATGTTGGAGATTGGTCTTAGCGTGATTTTCGATGGATGTAATTGTTTGGGAATTTGAAATAGGTCCATGCTATGTAATATAAATCATAATATTAGTCCGGTGATATCATGTGATGTAATTTTTGTAATTATGGGTTTATAGGTTTAGGGTTTAGCCGACCTTATCATTAAGGTTGATGAATTATATTTATAAGCGACTTATTCATGTAATCTTGGGATCGATGGTTATGTATGCATTATCAAAGAAAGGTTTATGTACGAACATTGATATATCATTCAACAGAAGGTTGTGAAGGATTCAATGTTGTAGGGCAGACATCTGTGTTTAACTGGAACTATATCAAGCATTAGAAGATGCTACTTCTGCAGTTCATTCTTTCCGGATTGTAGTCTGATGTGTTTGTAAGTCAGTGAGACTTCCCTTTTGTGATGAGAAGTGCACTCAAGGTGGTTGGCTTGATTGCAAGTGCAATCCCCATTGTAATTATTTAATCCCTACCGGAAGGAGAGTCCCACATTTGATCCCTACCGGAAGGAGAGTCCCACATTTGATGGTACAAATTACAAAATATGGAAGGAGCGAATGAAAATTCATCTGAGATGTCTTGGAGCTGAAGTTTGGGAGATAGTGGAGAAAGGGTATATACCTCATGATCCTAATTCTGGAACACTGACACCTGTTGATGAACATAAGAGAGCAGAAAATGATGTCAAAGAAAAAGAAGTATTGTTAAGTGCCCTATTTGATGATAATCTATTGAATGTCATAGAGTAAGAGATTTCAAAGTAGATCTTGCTTAAGATTGAAACTCTTTATGAAGGCGACCAAGCAATAAAGATTGCAAAACTTGAAGGTTTTCGGGGGAGATATGAAACTTTGAAAATGGAAGAAGATGAGAAGATAAGTTCTTTCATGGATAGAGTGAATGAGATTTTCATGGGAATCAAATGTTGTGGTGGATCGGTTAATGAGGATGAGGTCATGTTAAAGATTCTGAGAGTTTAGCCTCTGACTTACAAGATGAAAGCTATTGCAATTAATGAACTCCAGACAATGTCAAGTACCCATGTTACCTGAGATACATTATTTGGGAAATTGACTGCTTTTGAGCTTGAGGAACTTGGAGATCAGAGTGCTACTAAGACAGAAAATGCATTTAAAACATCTGCCTCCGATAAGCAGAAGATAGATTGGAAAGAGTTAAATGCCAAAGATTTGGAAGACATTGAGAGAGAAGACAAAGAACTTGAAGAGTTGGAAGCCCTAATTGCTAGAAGAATCCCTAAAGGACCAATTGGAAGTAAGTATGAAGGAAAAGTACCTTTTAAATGTTTTTCATGCAATAAGATTAGTCATTTTGTTTCTAGATGTCTTGAAAGAGCTGCTAGGAATCATGAAAGATTTATGAGGAATTATAAGCCTAATCTGGAATATCATAGCAAACCTAGATTTAGAAGGAATAAGGATAAATCATCTTACTATGCTGGTGATGATGAATCCAGTGCTACTGACGATGATGATGATGAACCTATAAGTGGATCTAGTAATGGAAGCTCCGGTAAAGATTGGGTCTTTATTGCTATCAAGGATGATTCTCCGGAACCAGTCATTGATACAACTCATACTAAGGAGAAGGCTTTAGCTGCTAAAATTGAAGAGAAGAATAAATGGGTTATAGAAAGTGGTTGCTCACATCATATGATCAGTGACAAGAGGAAATTCCTAACTCTACAAGAATTTGATGGTGGACTACTCAGATTTGGAGACAGCAAGGCATGTAGGATCAAAGGCAAAGGAACAATATCCCTGGATGGTAAGACTAATACTGGTAATGTTTATTATGTTGAAGGATTGAAGGATAATATTTTGAGTGTAGGTCATATGGTGGATAGAGGATTTCATTTGCAATTTAATGATGGAAAATACAAGATTATCAATAGATCTGGATTGGAGATTTCATCCGAAACTCAGACCAAAGGAAATATCTTTCATTTGAACTCTGGTGAGATGACTTGCTTGATTGCTCAGATTGATGAAAGCTAGTTATGGCATAAGAGGACGTGTCATGTAAATTTTGATTGCATAGTGAAGATCAGTTCAACACAAGTTGTCAGAGATTTGCCCAAGATTGTTAAACCTCATAATCCAGTATGTAGATAATTTCAAATGGGTAAGCAAGTTATAACTTCCTTCAGAAGCATACATGATAGATCTAATGAAATTTTTTATCTTATTCATACTGATCTGTGTGGACCGACAAGGACTAAGAGTTTTCAAGGTGATAGATACTTAATGTTGATTATTGATGACTATTCTAGATTGATGTGGGTTGCATTTTTGAGAAAAAAATCAAAAGCTCTTGAGAAATTCAAAATTTTCAAAGCTATGATTGAGACAAAAACATGATTGAAGATAAAATGTTTAAGATCGGATCAAGGCGGTGAATTTACATTTGGTGAGTTCAACAAATTTTGTGAGAAAAATGGAATTAGAAGACAATTTTCTACACCTAGAACCCCCCAACAAAATGGAATAGTGGAAAGGAAGAACAAAACTATATTTGATGTTGCAAGGACAATGATGATGGAAGCCAAGTTACCTCATATCTATTGGAGAGAATCTGTCAATACTGCGGTATACACTTTCAATTGAATACACATAAAAGGTGATACCGGTAAGACTCCTTATGAAATATGGTTTGGTCATACTCCTACTGTCAGATATTTCTGAATTTTTGGAAGTAAATGTTATATTAGAAGAGATGATACATTAGGGAAATTTGATCCTAGAAGTGATGAAGGAATATTTTTGGGTTATTCTACTAAGAGAATATCATACATATGTTATAACAAAAGATTGAATAGGATTATGGAAAGCATAAATGTCAAGGTGGATGAGCAAGGTAATAATTAGATCAGATCATATGACTATGGACCAGAAGATGAATTTATCAGATCAGAACTGATAGTGCAAGAATCAGTTCAGGATATTGATCCAATTGCTCTGGTAACATCAAAAAATTCCATAGTGACTATTGAACAGCAGAAAGAATCAGGAAGTCAAGACAATCCTAAGCCCCCCAGGCATGTGAAGCTGAATCATTCTAAAAATCAAATCACTGGATATAAAAGGAAAGGTGTAATGACAAGAAGAAGGTGAGCCGCTAAAGAGGTATGTTTAATCTCTCAAATTGAACCAGAATCTTTTATTGAAGCAAGTAAAGATGAGAATTGGATGAAAGCAATGGGAGAGGAACTAGATCAGATAGAAAATAATAAGACTTGAGAATTGGTTCCTAGGCCTAAAGATAAGAATGTTATTGGAACTAAATGGGTTTTTAGGAATAAATTAAATGAGGAAGGTCAAGTTGTGAGAAATAAAGCTATATTGGTTTGCAAAGGTTATTCACAGGAAGAAGGAGTTGATTATGATGAGACTTATGCTCTGGTTGCAAGAATTGAAGTGGTAAAACTATTTCTTGCATATGCTGCACACAAGAACTACAAGGTATATCAGATGGATGTCAAATGTGCATTTTTGAATGGAGATCTTGAAGAAGAAGTCTACATTGAGAAGCCTGATGGATTTTCTTTATCAGAAGACAAAGACATGGTTTGTAGATTGAAGAAAGCTTTATATGAATTGAAACAAGCCCCTAGAGCATGGTATGCTAGATTAGATAAATATCTTTCTAAGCTCGGTTTTAGCAAAGGTAATGTTGATAGTAACTCATATTATAAGATTGAACTTGATGACATACTGATCATTGAAGTCTTTGTGGATGATATCATTTTTGGAGGAAAAGAAAGTTTATGCATGAAATTTGCTGATGATATGAAGAATGAATTTGAAATGTCTATGATTGGAGAGATGGAATTTTTCTTAGGTTTATAGACTACTCAGACTGATAAAGGTATTTTCATTTGTCAAACTAAGTATGTGAAGGAATTGCTTAAGAAATTTGGACTTGACAATTCTAAACCTATAGGTACTCCTATGATAACCGATTGCAAATTGTCAAAGGATGATGAATCTCCTAGAGTAAATCCAAGTAGATAGAAATCAATGATTGGTGGATTACTCTACTTAACTTAGACTAGACCTAATATAATGAATGTTGTTTGTATTGCTTCTAGATTTTAGTCAGATCCTAGAGGAACTCATGATATTGTTGTTAAAAGGATATTCAAATATTTGGCAGGTACAACAAATTATGGGTTATGGTATCCAAAGGATGATGATTTCAGACTATGTGCCTATATAGACTCTGATTGGGCAGGAGATGTGGATGACCGAAAGATAACTACAGGTGGTGCATTCTTTCTTGGGAAGAAATTGGTTTCATTGCTTAGCAAGAAATAATCATGCACTCATTATCTACTGTTGAAGCTGAATATGTAGTTGTTGCAACTAACTGTGCTCAGATTTTATGGATGAAATAAATGTTGAAGGATATAAGGGTAAGTTATGATAAGCCTATTTTTATTCACTGTGATAATACTGGTGCTATTGATATGTCAAAGAATTCAGTATTTCATTCCAAATCCAAACACATTTCTATAAGGTATAATTTCTTGAAAGAAAAGGTTGAAGCCAAGGAAGTCGGATTGGTTTATGTGCCTACTAAGGAACAAATTGCGGATATTCTAACAAAACCATTGCCTAAAGATACTTTTGAATATCTTAGAGATCAGTTGGGGGTTACCACCCCTCCATAAGAGACTTAGAGATGGAGGGATGCATCAATCCGGTCAGCTTGTCAGACATATTTTCTGATCTGGGTTGATGAGTGTTGTTATTGCTCAAGGGGAGTAGTAAGTTGTTCGGTTCAGTATTTTTGTTTGGCGATACCCATCCTTTGTTGTTGATGTCAAAGGGGGAGATGGTGCTCATGTGAAAATCAGTTAATCTAAGGGGGAGTTATATTTCAGATCAGTCTTTGGGAGATTGTTGGCATTCCTTGGCACTTGGATGATTTTCACATTCTGTTAGGTCCCGGAGACAACTGAGAGGGGGGGCAGGGGGTGGTGAATCAGTTGTCAAATAAAATTAAACCAAAAAAAACTTAACCAACTTAATGCTTAATACCAGTAAACCAGTTCAATATGTCGGTAGACAATTTTAATAGTTAATTACTATATCAGTAAGGATTAGTGCATGAAACATAAACACAAAGTCATCCACAACACATAACACCAATATTTGTATGTGGAAACCCTATAAGGGGAAAAACCACGGTGGGAAACCTTACCCACAATCAAATGATACTACTGTAGATAGTAAGTGTACATAAATGGGGTCTACACATGCAGAAAAGCCAACCGCCTAGAGCTCACTACTCAATCACAAAATGGGAGTCACACTGACTACAGTTGGATGGTTAAATCCAATAAGAATGTACTGCACAAAATAGCATCTTCATATGCTACATTCAGTACCAGTGTAATGTTGATATGCTTTCACAAAAACCCTCCTTCAATCTTCAAATGATGTCTGCATGTATAGCTCTACTTATTCTCGCATATACCTTCACAAAAAACTTCTTCGCATTCCACATTTGATCTTACATTTATACCATAACCTAAGACCAATTTTAGTAGGTCGGCTCTACAAGATATAACAATACAAATATTTTATAAACAATATAATATCCAATGCAATAACCGATTGAACATGTCGGCTTAATGCATTTACAACAATAATTAATCATCTCCATAGTGTGCCATGTTGATTTGGAAAAGATAAACCTGTCGGTGTAACCCTAGACCTATTTGTCGGTAACAACAAATATGAAACTATGAATATACCAATGAACAAAACTCCAGGACAAGATGTCCAAATGATGTCTTCGACATAACCATGTGTTTTCCATATCATTCCAAGTGTTGGCGATCATTATATCTTGTCGGTGTACCAGATACCGGTGACTGTGCATGAGTCACTTGCTTGCCGGTGAATGTTGTTGATTCTCCAAAGTGCCAGAGTTGATAAGAGTTTAGTAGGTGTTGACATCAATGACAAAACCATACCAAAATACCAACAATCTCCCTCTTTGGCATTGATGGCAACATAAGATGGAAAAACCATCAAAGTGCCAAAACAGAAATGCCAAGTACCAAAAACCAACAATCTCCAAAAAGATCATAAACAAAAATCAAAATACAGATACAGAGAGTAATAACCTCTCCTAAACAACAATCTCTCCCCCTAGGAGCAACATGTGTTTTCCTTGTGTTTCTCAAAGTTTTTCCATACCAATCTCTCCCCCTTTGACATCAAATGCCAAAGTTACAATAAAACCAAGTTCATATACAAAATACCAATCAATTCAATATACCAACTACTCCCCCTGAGAAGTAGCTTCCCATCAAAGACCGGAATAAAATATTTCTCTGTTAATTCTGCTGGTTGATGACAATCATCAACTGTCTAAGTCTCTATTGGTGGTGGTATGACTCCAAGCTAATCTCTGAGATATTCAAAAGTCTCCTTAGGCAAAGGTTTAGTGAAAATATCTGCAATCTGCTCTTTAGTATTCACATAAACCAGTTTTATCTCCTTTGCTTCAACATTTTCCCTTAGAAAATTCAGTTTGATAGAAACATGTTTGGTTTTAGAATGTAATACCAGATTCTTAGATATATCAATTGTTGCAGTGTTATCACAGTAGATAGTAATAGGTTCCTTGCATTTTACCTTTATGTCTTTCAACATTTGCTTAAGCCATAGTACCTGTGTACAGTTAGTTGTTGCTACAACATATTCTGATTCTGCTGTTTATAAAAATGTACAACTTTGTTTCTTACTCAACCAAGAAACTAATCGGTTTCCAAGAAAGAATGCTCCACCGGTGGTGCTTTTTCTATCATCCACATCTCTTGCCCAATTTGCATTTGTGCTTGCACATAATTCAAAGTTTTCATCTCTAGGATACCATAATCTAAGATTTATAGTGCCTTGTAAGTACCGGATAATCTTTTTTACTGTTGATTCATGATTTTCTCTAGGATTACTTTGAAATCTTGAAACAATACATACTGCATTCAAAATATCAGGTTTGGTTTGTGTCAAATACAGTAAACCTCCTATCATAGATTTGTATCTAGTTGGATTAACAGGTGTAGATTCATCCCTTTGTGATAATTTGTCATTTTTTGTCATAGGCGTGCTTACTGGTTTAGAGTTCTCCATCCCAAATTTCTTTAGTAACTCTTTTAAGTATTTGGATTGACTCAAGAATATACCTTTTTCAGTCTGTGAAATCTGCAATCCTAAAAAGAATTTTATTTCTCCAATCATAGACATTTCAAATTCTTGCTGCATTTTAATAGAAAATTCCTTACATAATCCATCTTCTCCTCCAAAGATTATATCATCAACAAATACTTCTATAATCAAGATGTCATCATTAGTTACTTTATAATATAAATTGATGTCTGCATTTCCTTTAGTAAAACCAATCTTTAAAAGATACTTATCCAATCTTGCATACCAAGCTCTTGGAGCTTGTTTTAGTCCATACAGAGCTTTTCTTAACCTGCAAACCATATCATTGTCATCTGCCAAAGAAAATCCATCAGGTTGTTCAATGTATACTTCCTCTTCAAGATCTCCATTCAAAAATGCACATTTAATATCCATTTGATAAACTTTGTAGTTCTTGTGTGCCGCAAAAGCCAAAAATAATCTGACTGCCTCAATTCTAGCTACCGGTGAAAAGGTTTCATTGTAATCAATACCTTCTTTCTGAGAATATCCCTTACACACTAGTCTTGCTTTATTTCTAACAACCTTACCATCTTCATTAAGTTTGTTTCTAAATACCCATTTGGTTCCAATTACATTTTTATCTTTAGGCCGGGGAACTAATGTCCAAGTGTTGTTTTTCTCAATTTGTTCTAATTCTTCTTCCATAGCTTTAATCCAAAATTTATCTTCACATGCCTCATTAACAGATGATGGTTCAATTTGAGAAATAGGGCTACCTCTTCATTTGCCAATATTCCTCTTGTCATAACTCCTTTAAACTTGTTTCCAATTATCTAATCTTCAGAATGATTCAGTCTTACATACCGAGGTGTCTTGGTTTGTTGTTGTTCCTCAATTACTGTGGAATCCTCAGATGATACCGGGGTAATTGGATCTTCATTTTGTACCAGTGGATTTAGACTAGGTTCATTTGTCAAATTTATGTTGCTGGTTCAGAGTCTATATACCTTGAAGTTCCTCTGAATTGTTCATCAATCTTTACATTTGTACTTTCAACAATTTTTTGCAATCTTTTGTTGAAACATCTATATGCCTTGCTCTTAGATGAATAACCAAGAAATATTCCTTCATCACTTCTAGGATCAAATTTGCCAATATACTCATCTCTTTTGATATAACATTTACTTCCAAAAATTTTGAAATACTTAAGAGTAGGAGTATTACCAAACCATAGTTCATGAGGGGTCTTACCGATTTCACCTTTGATGTGAACTTTGTTAAATGTATAGACCGTTGTAATGACTGCTTCTCTCCAATATACATGAGGTAGGTTTGCTTCTGATAACATACTTCTTGCTGCATCCAAGATAGTTCTATTTTTCCTTTCAACAACTTCATTCTGTCGTGGTGTCCAAGGTGCTGATAGCTGTCTTCTGATTCCATTCACTTCACAGAATGTATTAAATTCCTTAGATGTAAATTCACCTCCTTGATCTGATCTTAAACATTTGATTTTCTTATCGGTTTCATTTTCTACCATTGCTTTGAACAGTTTGAACTTTCCAAGTGCTTTTGATTTTTCTCTGAGAAAAGTAACTCAACACATTCTAGAATAGTCATCAATAATTAGCATGAAATATCTATCACCTTGTAAGCTTTTAGTTCTAGCTAGACCACATAAATCAATGTGAATCAAATCAAGAGAATTATTTGATTTTTCTGGAATACTTTTGAAACTAGCTCTAACTTGTTTTCCAAATTGACATTCCTTACATACTGTATTCTGAGGTTTGACAATTTTAGGTAAATCTCTAACTGCCTTAGTAGTACTGATCTTTACCATGTAATCAAAGTTTACATGACAAAGTATCTTATGCCATAACCAACTTTCATCTATATGTGCAATTAAGCATGTCTTTTCATTGTTATTCAAATGAAAGATATTACCACTAGTCTAATTACCAGTTGCAATTTCCAAACTAGTTCTATTCATGATCTTGCATTTTCCATTTTTAAATTGTAACTGAAATCCTTTCTCAACTAATTGACCAACACTCAAAAGATTATGCTTTAATCCTTCAGCATGGTAGACATTGTCAGTGTTATGCTTACCATCAAGAGATATTGTACCCTTACCTTTGATTGAACAAGCTTTGTCATCTCCAAATCTCACTAAGCCTCCATTGTATTCTTGAAAGTTCAAGAATTTACCTTTGTCTCCTGTCATATGATGTGAGCATCTTGAATCAATGATCCATTCATCCTTTACTTCAACTTTAGCTGCTAGGGCCTGTACTACCGGTTGAGCAGTAGGTGTCGGTTGATCTTCTTTTATAGCAACAAAAACCCATCCATTGTCTACTGGATCCTCATCAGAATCATCAGTCACACCTTCATCAGCAATGTAACAAGATTTGTCTTTATTCTTCTTAAATCTGTATCTTTGATATTCAAGGTTAGGCTTGTATGTTCTTCTAGCTTCTTCTCTTAGTCTAGCATGTCTATCAGGGCATCTTGAAGCCATATGACCAATCTTATTGCAGTTAAAACATTTAAACAGTGCTTTACCTTCATACTTACTTCCAACTGGACCTTTAGGCATTTTCCTTGCAAATAGTGCTTCAAGTTCTTCAAGTTCTTCATTTTCTTTCCTACTTTCTTCAAGTTCTCTTGCATAAAAGGCTTTCCAATCAGATTTGTCAAATGATGGAGCAGACAATGTTGATGCTTTAAAGGCCAAATCTGTCTTTATAGTAGCAACAGGACCAAATTCTTCAATTTCAAAAGCTAAAAGTTTCCCAATCAATGTATCCCTAGTAACTGATGTATTAGGCATTGTTGTTAACTCATTTATAGCAGTGACTTTCATTTTATATGCTAGTGGCAATCCTCTTAAAACTTTTAAAACAATTTCATCCTCACTTAAGGTTCCTCCACAACATTTAATACCCAAAACAATTTCATTTACTCTTTCCATAAAAGCAGAAATCCTTTCATCTTCTTCCATTTTCAGATGTTCATACTTGACTCGGAAGCTTTCAAGTTTTGCAATTTTGACTGTGGAGTCTCCTTCAGTCAGTGTTTCCAAATGATTCCAAATAGCTTTAGCAGTAGACCTATTTGATAGTCCCATGATTTGTTGATCTGATAATGCACTCAGAAGTGCTTCTCTTGCTTTGCAATCATTTTCCTCATCTTTAGTCAAGTTAGTTGGACTAGGCTGACTTTGTACAATAGCAGTATAACCATTCTTTGTAACATCCCAAATGTCTTTTCCAATGCAATTTAGATGTGTCTCCATTTTGATCTTCCATATCCCATAGTTGGTTCCATCAAGTTTAGGACTATCCTTCCTAAAATAATTAGTAGACATTGGATCTCCTCAAGCTGTTAAATTTCTGCAAAAGAGGACTAGGCTCTGATACCAATTGTTAGGTCTCGGAGACAACTGAGAGGGGGGGGGGGGGGTGAATCAGTTATCAAATAAAATTAAACCAAAAACAACTTAATGTTGAATACCGGTAAACCAGTTCAATATGCTGGTAGACAGTTTTAACAGTTAATTACTATACCGGTAAGGATTAGTGCATGAAACATAAACACAAAGTCATCCACAATATATAACACCAATATTTGTACGTGGAAACCCTGTAAGGGGAAAAACCACGGTGGGAAACCTTACCCACAATCAGATGATACTACTACAGATAGTAAGTGTATATAAATGGGGTCTGCACATGCAGAAAGGCCAACCGCCTAGAGCTCACTGCTCAATCACAAAATGGGAGTCACACTGACTATAGTTGGATGGTTAAATATTGCACAAAATAGCATCTTCATATGCTAGATTCAGTACTGGTGTAATGCTGATATTCTTTCACAAAAACCCTCCTTCAATCTTCAAATGATGTCTGCGTGTATAGCTCTGCTTATTCTCGCATATACCTTCACAAAAAACTTCTTCGCATTCCACATTTGATCTTACAAATAAGATCTTACATTTATGCCATAACCTAAGACCAATTTTAGTAGGTCGGCTCTACAAGATATTACAATAAAAACATTTTACAAACAATATAATGTCCGATGCAATAATCGATTGAACGTGTCGGCTTAATGCATTTACAACAATAATTAATCATCTCCATAGCGTGCCATGTTGATCTGGAAAAGATAAACCTACCAGTGTAACCTTAGACCTATTTGTCGGTAACAACAAATATGCAACTATGAATATACCAATGAACAAAACTCCAGGACAAGATGTCCAAACGATGTCTTCGACATAACCATGTGTTTTTCATATCATTCCAAGTGTCGGTGATCATTATATCTTGTCGGTGTACCAAATACCGATGACTATGCATGAGTCACTTACTTGCCGGTGAATGTTGCTGATTCTCCAAAGTGCCAGAGTTGATAAGAGTTTAGTAGGTGTTGACATCAATGACAAAACCATACCAAAATACCAACACATTCAATGTTGCCATCAATGCCAAAGGGGGAGATTGTTGGCAATGTGCTGGATTTAGTTAAGTGTTGTCATTGATGTCAACACTATATCCCGGTTGGATATGGTTCTGCTGTCCCAATTGGACCTATCCCAGTTAGACTTGGTATTTGTCTTGGTTTTGGATGTGATTATGATCTAGTATGATCAGATCCTTGGATTCAGTTTTAGATGCTTATTCAAGTTGGCTATATGCTTGTCATATTCTATTGGTTCATGATTTGGTGCTCCGGAAGCTATAGCTTATGTTCTCGCTTGATATTTCTTGGTACCAGTTAGCTTTACCGGTTGGTGATACTTGATGATTTGGTTAAGTGATTTTGGTCTAGCTTATGGAAATGGTTTCTAACGCGTTGAAGGTGTGCTTGATCATGTTCTAATTGTTTGGTGGCTTCACATTGGCTGGCATGCTGATTTGGTGGTCCTATTTGGATTTGGTTGATTATTTTGTGTTATTGCACTAAGGGTTTCTACTGGTTGGTGAAATGTGTTGGAGATTGGTCTTAGCATGATTTTCGACGGATGTAATTGTTTGGGAATTTGAATTAGGTCCATGCTATGTAATGTAAATCATAATATTGGTCCGGTGATATGATGTGATGTAATTTTTGTAATTATGGGTTTATAGGTTTAGGGTTGATGAATTGTATTTATAGGTGACTTATTCATGTAATCTCGAGATCGATGGTTATGTATGCATTATCAGAGAAAGGTTTATGTACGAATAGTGATATATCATTCAGTTGAAGGTTGTGAAGAATTTGGTGTTGCAGGGAAGACATCTGTGCTTAACTGGAACTGTATCAAGCATTAGGAGATGCTACTTCCACAATTCATTCTTTTCGGATTGTAGTTCAATGTGTTTGTAAGTTAGTGAGACTTCCCTTTTGTGATGAGCAGTGTGCTCTAGGTAGTTGACCTGATTGCAAGTGCAATCCCCATTGCAATTATTTCACATACTACTGCAGAAGTATTATCTAATTGTGGGTAGGGTTTCCCACCATGGTTTTTTCCTTTACCGGGTTTTCCACGTCAAAATATTGGTGTTGTGTGTACTGTGCTTTCATGCTTTATCTTTCATTGTGCTGGTTTCGTTGTGCTCTGATATAAAGTTTATAATTTGTATTAACTGTTATACTTGTAAGAAAATTAATTCATCCCTCCCCCCCCCCTCTCAGCTTTCTTCCGGTATCAGAACTGTCTAGCAAAATATGCCTTTCACATTCCAACTCTTAGTCGAACACCCCTGAAAGAAGAGCAAGAGGCTTTCCTTTGTGAGAGAGGTTCCACCAAATAGATCTCTCCCCACATAAGGTGCTATTTGTCACTCTTGATTTTGTTATGTGATGTCAGGTTTCTAATGCAATCCCAAGCCTTCCATATAGTCTTAAATACATTAGAGATAGTAGGGGAAACATGAAATTTACCAGTGATAAGGTCAGTAAAGGGGAGCAACTTCCAGGTTTTGGCATGTTTGGGAACTGCTAACTTGATGTTGTTCCTAATGAGAACCTTCCACGACTCATTACCATCCACAACATGAAAAATCCACTTCATAGCCAGGGCAATTCCCTGCAATTTGAGGTCTTTAAGACCCAAACTACCCATATTCTTGCCTAGGTAGCACCACTACCATTTGATAGAATGACATTTCCTATTGCCTTTGCCATCAGACCATAGAAATTGCCTAACTGAACATCCAAACTAAATCATAATAAAGACTGCAAGAAGAGAGAATCTTCAAGTAGACCTGCAATCTACTGACCAAAGACAAGTATTGTTTTTTCCATTTATATAGTTTGTACTCAATTTTCCCTTTGATCCACAACCATTGACTGCAACAAGATACCAAGGTATCTTACCTACTTTTGAGGGACCACCCCATTGATAATTAAATTTATTGCACCACAAGGGGGGCTTCATCCCATCCAAGCAAAATGGATTTAGCTGAAGATATCGTGGCTCTTGAGGCTTCACATAATAGATTCAACTTTTTAAGTAAACATTTCATGTTGGCCTCCTTTAATTTCAAAAAGAGTGTAGTGTCATTTACAAATTATATGTTAATTAGGCCTCTTTATTGGTTAAATAAATGCTCTTAATCCTTGAGGAGTAGGAGGAGTCCCTAAGTAAGTAAAATATGACATCAAATGCAATAACAAATAGCACGGGAGAAAGGGGGCATCCTTGCCTAATGAATATTCCTAGTTTGTGTTTTTAATACTTAGGAAATTTAGCAAAAAAACTTGTTAATTAATTATAGTTCATTACAAACATGATTAATACTCACACAAACATGTACCAAACCATTTCCCAATAACTAGTCATAAAAAACAAGAATCAATGATTTGAATTTAAAATTTTGAATTTCGGGTCAATTCTACATCATCCAAGATCACTCGTGTATTGAAGAAATAACCTAGGATCCCATCAAGTGTGAGAAAGTTTAGGTTGATAATGATGTGTATGTGTGGGAATAAATGCATATGGGATTCAGATATGACCACATGTATGGAAGTGCATGAAAATGAGAATAAATGGGGATAGATGGGGATCCATAAGTGAACCAAACTTAAACACAAAAATGTGCTACATATCACCATATAATTATAGTAAGATATTCTTTCAAAATAGACCAAAAACTAAATGAAAATTGATATGGATATGCACTATCATGATGATGGAATATGTAGCGTGCTCCAAAACGTTGACGCAAAAAACTCTTATACAATCTAATCCAAAATCTACATGACAAACTATAGATTGTAGAAATCTGATATCATTAATGAATATACAAATTTCATATCATTAATGAATATACAAATTTCACTATTTCAATATTATTTAAAGATATCGAGACATGTCATTCTCTAAAAACTTCTTTCATATATATCACATATCTATTAAAAAATTATTATTAAATTATAATAATCATATTGCATTTTTTATTCTTTGGCTTCTCATCCTGCTATTGTGGGGGCACCTCTTGACAAAGATGTTTTTAAACATAAGAGAAGCGGAAACAACTCGGAAGGTAAGGGGTTATGAGGACAATAAGGACAGTTGAGGAAGGACTATCATTTAATTTAAGTGGGTTGGGACCTTGGTTGCATGTGACGAGCTCAGGAAAAGGCCTTTACTAGATGCCTTTTTAAACTTTTTCTTGTTGGAAGGCAGTTCTGTTAACGCCTTTTCAGCACATCTTCTTCTTTTTTGGCGGGGTTTTGTGTGTGAGGTGGAATGCTCACATGATCATCTTCTTCTACCACAACCGTCCGGCATATCTTGTGCCGCACCTGTGTAAGTTTTTGCCGTATAGCTTAAGCTTAGCTTCGCATTTGTGTAGGCCTGACAAGGCTAAGGACTATGAATACTCTTTTGTCTCTTCCTCCAGCACGGTTGTAGTGGGTATGGAGAATGTTGAACTGCCCGCATTCTATAAACTTGTCATTTTCTTGGTTATGCATTGTCTGTCTCGATCCAGATTTTTCTAATTCACTTGCCATTGCTTGATTTGATTGGATTGATGTTTTCACTTGGATACTGACGTAGATTGATTTTTAAGGGAAAACTGATTTGGGTTTAACAATTTTGATTGATCCATCTTGGCTCCACCTAAAATTTCGTCAAAGTGTTATTTGGAATTCATCTGTGTCTCACTTTTCACCCATCAGGATTGGATTTCCAGGCTTTTTGGATTGACCCATGTTGGGTTCTTCAAAGAATTCCGTCTTTTGGTCATCCAGGTTGTCATTCTCCTCGGATTGACCCATTCTGTTGAAATTCAGAAATGCGTGTTTGGGAAGGTCAAGTCCATGACTTCTTTTGGTCTGAATGTTAATATATAAAATGAGGATACTTTGCAGAAGAAACAAATTCTATTAGTCAAATGAAATATGTTCTCGCAATGGTGGCTACAGTAAAGAGGCAGAAATTGATGACGGAAGCATGGAGATTCAGGTGATCGGGTAAGAAAACTACGTTGATTTCATAATTAAAATTATTTAAAAAGCCAAATTGAATTGTAAAAATGAGGGATTTTCCTTCTTGTTTCGGGGAACATGGAGTGCAAGTCACCGAGTCATCTACTAGCAGTAGCAACAGTAGGATGACACAGAATCTGGTAACATGTGTGTACCAAGCCAAACTTGGGGACCATTCTCGTCTAATCACAGTCACATGGTGCAAAAATCTGATGGGTCAGGGTCTGAGTGTAAATGTAGATGACGAGTCATGCCCTGGCATGACTTGTAAAGTGGATATGAAGCCTTGGCTGTTTTCAAAGAAAAAGGGGTCTAGGAGTTTTGAGGTGGGCACCGGACGAATTGATGTATTTTGGGACCTGTCATTTGCCAAGTACGGATCTGGTCCTGAGCCCTTGGAGGGCTACTTTTTAGCTGTAGTTTCTGATTCTGAAATGGCTCTTCTGCTTGGTGATATGACCAAGGAGGCCTATAAGAAGACTCATGCAAGCCCCCCCTCTGGTGAAACAATTCTTATTTCAAAGAAAGAACATGTTTTTGGTAAGAAAGTGTACAACACAACGGCTCAATTTTCTGATAATGGGCAACCTCATGACATCATGATTGAGTGCCATACAGTAGGCTTGAGAGAGCCTAGGCTTTCTGTTCATATTGACAGAAAGATGGTTATGCAGGTTAAACATCTGATGTGGAAATTTAGAGGCAATCAAACCATTTTGATTGATGGACTTCCTGTTGAAGTGTTTTGGGATGTGCATAATTGGCTATTTAACCCCAGTGTAGGCAATGCAGTGTTCATGTTTCAGACTGGCCTTTCCACCGAGAAATCATGGTACAAGCTCTCATCTTCTTCCATATTGCCTCTGCCGACTACTCAGGGACTTAAAGAGGAGTCTAGAGGTCTAGGATTTTCCTTATTGCTGTACGCATGGAAGAGTGAGTAGACTGGTCTTGACTTACAAATCATTGATATTACATGGGGTTCTATTTCCTTTCCTACTTTTTAACTGACCTGAATTTCTTTCAGTCATAGCTTTTAACTGCAAGGTGGGAATTTTTAATAAGTTAAATAGCATTTGGTGATGGTTAATATACCTTGTCAATTAAATAGATCTGCTATTGGGGTTTTTGTGAAGTTGAATTTGGTTTTCCGAGAGATTGTTACTATCCACAATAATAGGTAATGTCTCTTCGCCGTAACCATGGAAGGTTTTCATCTACAGGCTGTTTATTAAGCAGAGATGAATCTGGAAAAGGATATAAGTACTCAGAGTGATTATTTCAGATTGCATTAATTGGATTGCTAGTGCTCATTGGAAGCTTTCTTAGTCCATTTCCAATATCTAGAGAAATTTGTTGTCTTGTGTGATTTCCTGTTTGCACCTGAAGTTGTAACCGCTGATGCTCCATGATATTTATGATGTTGCAACCTTAGTTTTGGCTGAAGCAAGCTCAGAAATCACATTTGATAGCAGTTCAGTTCTGTGACATTTTTTATTTTATTTTTGTAACCGTTCATGCTAGATAATATCATTGATGGAGCAACTTTGGTTTTGGTTTGAGTAAATAATGAAATTGCACTTGCCAGGACAGAAATTTCAAATTATTTTTATAACTTTTGTTTTTGTTTTGAAATTTTGGTGATGTATTGAACTTAGAATCTACTCCTTAACTACAGTTGATCATCATTGAATTATTGAAAGTACATGCAATATGTCCATTCTTGACTACAAG
The DNA here is from genome assembly GCF_030272615.1 of Cryptomeria japonica. Classification (NCBI taxonomy): domain Eukaryota; kingdom Viridiplantae; phylum Streptophyta; class Pinopsida; order Cupressales; family Cupressaceae; genus Cryptomeria; species Cryptomeria japonica. The sequence goes on along the minus strand of NC_081408.1, from coordinate 479,341,071 downwards.
GAAGCTTTTTTTTAACTATTTTAAACCTTTTGGAGTAAATGGAAGTTGGACTGTGTTGACCCCTAACAAACTACATATGTTCTCCGTGGATTTTCAACTTTTGAGCATTGACCTGCTGTAGCAAATTAGTCCCTTACATTTTGAAAAGACATAATATGATGAAAGCTGGTTAAATTTGATTTAAAATGCTCCATTTCAAATTATGAATTGTCTAAAATTTTCTTTGCTTTTCCCATCAAATTGATAGTTTATATATTTGGCTGTCATCATTGAAGGAGCTGCGAATCTTATTGCTTGAACACAGAACAACTTAAATAAACATGCATCTTATTTCAATCATAAATTTATCAGATAGGAACTTTTCAAATAAAATGTCTTTGGTTTATATTATAATTCTTCTGTTAGATGGCTTTGTAAAAAATGACAATACTTAAGTTTGTACCTTTATGTATCGATGTGAATGGTGGTCGGACTTGCATTTATCACATCAAGTGAATGGGGCACCAAGGGATCACCAAATGCGTGGCTAGTTGTATCTGCTTTAGTATGTTTATTTATGTTTATTTAAGGAAATATATTTGGATGTGGAGATGGATTTCAGTAGAGCAAATGAAATATTTCTTGCTTCTTTTCTGCCCTGATTTACAGTATATTACTCCAGTGCCTATTTGTACAGTTTATTCATTTGTACTTAATGAGCATATAATTGTTTCATTTTGTCGAATACTTATGCTCCAGTTTTTAACCGAATTCAACAAAATTTCTCTGTTTTAAAATTTTTATAATTTTATCTGAATGATCTTTGATCTGTTTTTGCAAGGTTGTTCAAGATCGACCCTTACCATTGAATACTGCTTTAGGCCTGATTATACAGACTCAAAAGGTTTATAGGAGCCAAAACACCTGTTAATCCAATGAACTCCTCCAATACAGAAATAAGAAATTACAAGCTTTTACATTCTCCATTTTTATATGAAACATACCATGCAGTTAATAAATTTCCTTTTTAAAAGAGCATAAATAGCATCACATTATCATGTTTTACTCAGGCCTATGGCTTTCTGTTGTGCCACTCCTGTTGGTGAGTTAAAAAATACAGCACACTTGTGGTAGACTAATCTGCCTTCATGTACTGTAAAAGTGATGAACAAATGCCCCAAAGTTCTATGCAAATCAATATGGTTTCGTCATTGGTGCATTTAATTTTGCGATTGTTCCTAAATTTAGCTCAGCTTCAGTTTTGCTTTGCTGCATATAATTATTTTGTCTCCCAAGTCCAATTCTGTAATCCTTGTTTTTAAATAAATAGCTATTGAAATGCTGCCCTATTTAATTGTGATCGTTTGGAGTGTACTTTTTCTAAAGAGCTGTTTACATTTGCATGGACTGGGACTGACTTTAGTAGGATGCTACATGACATCAATGTGAGAGATATTGGTCACTATCCATTTCCAAGGTCTGACGGCAGAATCATGTCATACTTCTAATACAACTAAGAAGTGCTTATCTGCGGTGTCATATTCATAATTTTGAGGCAGTGGTTGTTAACCTTCTCAAAGATTGTATAATTCAATTGCAGTTAGCTTTGAGCCTTTAACGCATAGAAGTTTTTAAATTGTGGTGTTATGGTCAGCGTATGTACAGAAACGCTTATTTTCAATGCATTGGAGACTTGAGTGATAAAATTGGTTATGCATTGAGTTAATTTCAAGTTTACTGGCTTTTCCATTCCCCTCTCAAGCTTGTACCAGATTAGCATATTTGCAGAATCTAAATTATGGTTTCAGGCATGTCAGAAAGCACACAGAGAATTCACCTGCTGCAGGAAAGGGATCAGAAGCATTTCCTTGTGAAGGAATCATCTATTGAACAGCATAAGCAAAAATATATGAAAGCTCCTAGATCCTTAAAAAATGAAACATCTCTCTAGCAGAGAGGCTAAGGATGAGACCGAATAAAACAATTTTGGTCCTATTTGGAGGCTTGTACAGTTCTTAAAAGTGCACTGGTCTTGGACAAAAGTTTAGGAATTGGGTATCAAAAGGTTCCTGATCTGGTTATAGGAAGGACAATTTGCTTGCAAATCCTTCAAGCTCAGAGGGAACTTGATATATCTATTATTGCATTTGATGGAGAAAAGGAATGTATGAAGGACTCTCCTGGGCTTTAGTCTACTTCCCAACAAAGCAGTTCAACTTATGAAGAAAATCAATTTTGTAGTGACTAAAAAATTGTTTTCAACTGTTTGAATTTGATTGCATATGTACTACGCATACTGTAGAGCATGTGTATGAACAATATAGAAAGTTCAGATTCAGTCATCTTATTTATAAGATGATTATGTAGTTTGCTATCATTGGATTATGATGTCTAATCCTGTGGTTGATTTAAGTCGTCAAATTTTTGAAATATTTTGTAATTCTAAAATCTATACAAATTGAGTCTTGATTATGTAAATTACTTTGATACAATGTCACTAATTCGATGTTGAATTTTTATCTGAATCTTAAATGCTTGTGGTAGTGAACTATAATACGATGAGTAAAATATCCAATAAATCTGAATCATGATGTTAGTTTTCATTCTCAAATGTGGGTTGCAACTTCACATCTAGATTTGTAATTATATTTTTGAATTGTGTATTCGTTAATGAAGTTGTATTCTGCCAAATCGACTAATCTTCACATCTACATTTTGTAATTATATTTTTGAACTGTGTATTTGTTAATAAAGTTTTATTCTGCCAAATCGACTAACTGTAATTTGGGACCTGTATGGCACCCATATGTGTGCAACTGTATCCACAGGTTGTGCAATGCAAATTCTTATTAGCTATATTATGGCTAATAGGCTATGAGGCTAGTCTGTTGATTACAAAAATGGGGTTAGATTTGCTTTCTCCACCATATGTGTTGCACTTTTTTGCTAGCAATTTGCATAAGCTACTGAGGACATGGATTTGAATTTTGTTAGTAATATTTTGATGATTTCTGCATCCTTTGTTAGCAAATTGCATCCTTTGATGGGGCTGTGTTTCTTTATTAAGTGAACTGTTTAATAATCCTTGAATGATGTTTGTGGGAGACCAATTTTTTATATTTCGATAGATTTTGAAAGGATCCGAGTTCCTGTGGTTTTCTTGTTAAGTTTGCATCATTTTTTTGTGATATTGTAGGCCAAAGCATTTGTTTAGCTCTTCTGCATCGCTAGTCATGAATAACATGCGTATTTTGAAACCTGTGGCAATTTGTAGGGATAAAGTGGAGGTTAGAATTGGTCTATGACATCAAAGGTTGCATGGTTGAATTTTGAAGAGAATCCAAGGAAGCAATGGATAATATGCCATTCAAAACATAATGAATGATTGTTAACAGTCAGATTAGACAACAAGAAAAATGGGGCTGTGGGGCTGCTCTGCTGTTGTAACATTAAAACAGTTTAGTGCTTGAGATGAACTTGCAAATTATAAGGGTCTCATGCAATATTAGCTGTTATCAAATATGAAAACTAATGCAATATAATTTTCAATTTTCAAATGTTCTGCAACGTGGGTCCTTGAGACATACCAAAACCGAAGATATTGCTTGTTTGCTACTGACATGCAGTAAAGGCCCTCGTTAAAACAGCCTAGACCCAAGCAATCTTTAATGCAGAAATGAAGTTGTATAATCAAGGGAGGTGCCAGAAGAACACCTGTCATAGGTACAAATTAGCTGTAAGCAAATTGTATTGCATCGTGGTCATCATAAAGAGATCAATCATTTGTAAATGTCAGAGGACAGAGGCCCAAGGCAAGGTTCTCTGAAAACGGTCCTTTTTATGGCAAGTTATAGTTAGAAATTGGAAACAATATAAATGTCAAAATTTAGGAGCATCTATAACTATCCCCTCCTGGCTACAAGTTCCTTTTACAGTGGTAAATGTTGTTGATTCTTGATAACTACAAAGTAATTGTATATTTAAACAAAAAAGCTATTCGTACTTATAAAACTAAAATAGCTCATCTTACCAACAGAGTTATAAAAATATGTCTTTCAACTAGGTGTTCGAAGCAGGTAAATTGTTGAAAAAAACCTATGTTGTAACCATGTTATCTGAATGTAGAATACATAATTTCTTTGTTAGTTAATCAGAGTTTACATGTCATCAATGAGGATTTGCTAGCACAGTAAATCCACAAACTGAATATCACACATGATAAAATCATAGCCCACAAACTAATCTTGAATGGTAAAAAGAATATTTATATCTAGAATTTGACCTTTCCTTAGGAGGAAACTTTAAATGCTTTAAATGTCTGAGGGTTTGTTGAGGATAGTCTATACCAACTTTAAACGGATACCAGATTAGTAATATAGGGAAGAGGACCCCATAGTGGGGTACCATATATTGCGGGGTCTAGGTGGAGTGCCACGAGAGACGAAGATGCATATTTTTTCTTCTCGCTACACATTAGTGGGTAGGAAAAATTAAATCTTCTTTTTAGTGTTGTTTGAGTTAGCTGTCACATGGAGGACAAGAAGAAGAGACTCCACAGTTTCTTAACATTTTAAACATTGATAGAAGGTGGTTCACAAGGATCCTTACTGGTCATTTCCAATCACCCTAGTACATGTACACCATGTTATGGGATCAGAAATTTATGGACACATTTCATTCAAACATGGTAACACTTATCCGGCATTACCTCACACTCAACTACAAACATGCTATTGAGCAAAGGGTTGTCATTGATGTCAAGGCATCTCGATGATTACAATTACTGACATGTCTTATCAAAGCATCTATGTTTTGTTTTGAATAGACAAAGGTAAGTGTATTTAATAGCTCTCTTAATGTTATCATTATGCTCTAGTTTTAGTAGTTCTTGATTGTATATCGCATATGTTGTTGCCTATCTGAATAGTTTAATAATGGATAAGTTACATGGGATTCTAACCACATATGAGATGAGGATTGTGATTGATAAAACCTCAAGAAAGAAAGAATCATTTAGAGCATCAGAGGAAAATGAATATTCAAATTATGATGAAGATTTAGATTTGGAAGAAGCTAATTTTGTGAGAAAAATAAAAAGAGGTTTTGGAAATTATAAAGGTAAGATACCATTAAATGTTTCAATTGTGTTAAAATTAGTCAAATTGCTTTAAATTGTTCCTTTAGGACAAGTAGTGATAAGATATCACAACATAAGAAGAAGAATGGTTAATATGCAAAGGAATATGGCTACTATTTTGATGAGTATGATTAGCACACCTTGGGAAATGAAAATAAAAAAGCTCTACTCATGGCGATGGAAACCCTCGATAGGGATGCAAAGAATGTGTTTTTTAGAAATGAAGAAAAAGATGCTGAAATGCATCTTGAAGAATAACTTCATTGCACTCACGGGGAGATCAAGAATCTTAAGAAAATAATAATGAAACAAGGATTGCAAATCACCAAAGACGTTAAAATCAAAGAAAAATTAGAGAAGGTGATCATAGAATTCAAATTTTAGTCAGAAGAAGAAAAAGGATAAATGATGTCAAAACAAAAAAAATAAAGACCAAAGAGAAGGACTGTGAAAGACTTGAGGCAGAAATGGTATCCTTGAGAAAGGATTTGGAGATACTAAGAAGTCAACCGACCAAGAACTTAAAGTTTGGATAGATTACTGAGATTCTAAATGAGACCATAAGTAGTCAAAGAGCACCACACATCAAGACCAATATTGGTTTTAATGGAAGTTAGAACAATAAAGCTACCAAGCATTTCATGAAGACACGTGCAAAAGATCTAGATGAGTATAGCTCCAAAAGTTCAAGATCTAATAAGTCTAAAGTGACTGGAGACAACAAAAAGGAATATGAAGGGTTCATTCATGTTCATAGATAGAAAAGGAAATCCAAAAGAAAATATATAGGAGGACCAATGTATAATACTAGGTTCAAGCATTTTTTTGTTATTGTTTTAGTTGCAATCATTATGAACATAAGGCAATAGATTGTAGAAGGTTTCCTACAAAGAAGAATAATTTTGCTAGCATAAATGCATTTTCTTCTTTGATTTCAATGTTATATGCTACAAGTGCAGGAATTTTGGACATATGCATATTGTAAAAGTTGTTTTGTGAAGACTTCTAAACTAGATGAAAAAGATAATACCTTTGTTGATCAAAGGAATGGGTCTCATAAGCTTTAGAAAAGAAAGAAAGAGGAACAAAAATATGAAAGATCAATAATTTGTCATACCGCATTACATGCACAAATTGAAAAGAGAGATGGATTTGGTAACAATGGCTATAATGCTTCATTTTGTGCAAAAGTTTGTGAAATCAAAGAAGAAAGTACTCGTGAACCTATTGTGGAAATTTGTAATACAAAAAGTGATGACTTTAGTGAGATAAAGGAAATAGAATGTCTTTTAGGCCAATGATGAGGAGCCAACAGACCAGAAGGAGGTAAACCCTGAACCAGCCAACCGCTAAGGTTCACAGACTCAACTGGTAATCCCTATTTCCAAATATCCTTACACAACACCAAGTCAAGCAATGTTTCAAATGACACCAAACAACACCTTGGAAAACCCCAAGGCTCCACTATGTCCACTTACAGACAATTAACACTTCTCAAGTTTTTGTGTGGCTACACACACCCTTGCATACAATGAGTGGGCTACTACTAGGCCTAAGGGTTTGAATGACCCACTTGACCAATTCAATACAACAATCCTTGGAGGGGTGTTCTCATAACACCTAAACACAAATGAAACAAGATTTCATGGTTTAGATCCACCGGAACATCAATTTTGACTCACTCGCCCACAAACCTAAACCGGTTGCTATTAGGCCTCCTTTTGAGGGAATCAGGTGATAACTTTTGACACCCTGAGGATCTAGACAAGAAAATTATGTTTTCGGATACCCTTTTGGGAGTTCTAAACAATATCTTAGTTTTCGATATTGGATCAACTTACAAATATCCCAACCAGTGCTGCACTAACAGACCCAATAAGGCTTTTAGACCTATTTGATTGGATGCCTTTCACAAATTGGTTTGGTTCTCCTAATGGGTGACCACCACTAACCATGAAAAATAATGTAAACCTCCAAAATACTCTTCTACCTCATTCAAACCCTTTTTCCAGTGCTCTACCACTCAATTCTCACGCACTGCACTCATCAAACTAGTCTGTCACATAAAGATACCAAACCTAGGGTTAGTTCTCCATCCTCTTCACCCTGTTGTATCATCTTAATGGCTTTTGGTACTGACATATGATACAGTGGCCTATCATCTCCTGTAACAGCTGAGTGTTCAGTTAAGGATTGATAGGCCAAAATCCATTATTGCAGTCAAACCCTAGGGGTTTAAGGGTTTAGGCTACCCGGTAGAGATTTGCTTGTAGAATGGGGCATCGATCACTTCAAGACTTCACACTGAAAGCAAAACAAAGGTAAAACAATCTAGTTACAAGATCTATGCCATGCGAATTCTTACCAATCCACCTTCAGTACACAATCAACAAAAATTAGACGATTTTTCCGAGTTTCCAACAATTCTTGATGCTTCACATTTCTTTCCAAATCAACCAACACAACCAACATACATTCTTCGATGTTTGGGGCCTTTAAAGGTGTTTCACAAATGACCACAACCTCCTCCAATTGTTTTTCAAACTGAATTGACTGTTGGAGAATCATAACTTACAAAAAGTGCAAAATTGACAAGACAACAAATTGACAATATGACAACTTTTGCATAATTTGACCAACTTAGACTCTAGATTGTCATAGTCCCCCAAAATGATTACATTTGATTCAGAAACATCAAAAATGACTCAAATAGACTTGTGGCCACTTGATCCCTCAATTTAGACCATTGTGACCCTTATTGACTCAAATTGCTCTACCAGAGACTAGATGACAATTTGACCCAAACATGGACAAACTTGTCACACTCCTAAGACGTTGAATTACAAAAAGGACCCATAGGGTCTTATTACATTGCTTCTAACTAATAGAAAATCATCTTGATCCTGGCTCATGCCTTCATAGGTAGGTGCTCTTGCACCAGCCAAAAAGATGAAATTTGGCCATGGTACAAAAAAGTGGAGTATGATTACACATTTGAGTATTTCAGGCAAAAGATAAGAGAGAATTCACTCTCCTTTTAATTCAAGAGAGAGTACAAGTTCAAAGGATTGTTGAAGTTCCCTACCACAAGTTGACATGATGGACTTGTAGTGAAGTACATAATGTATTAGTGCATGGATTACTTCAAACAGGGGGAGAGAAAGTCTTTGAGGAAGGATTCAAGTGCCCCTTTGCCATTGATGTCAAAGTAGGTGTTACATCCCTTTTTCTTAAATTTTGAAAAATGCTTATTATGCTTTGTTCTTTTTAATCAATGACATTGTTTATTCCACTATGAATGAAATTTCTATCAGAAGGAAAATGATTTATGAAGTTATTTAAATTAGCAACATATTATGAATTTGACAAAATGTATAAGATGTGACTAATTGAATTTTCTTGTGACCAAGTGTTTGCAAGAACTTCAACACCCTCATGAGGGACAAAGAGTATCATAAAGGGCAGGGTCGCAGATATTAGAAAAGAACATTGTCAATGAGTCTTGGGTCCAATTAATTGGATGTATACTTTGAACATCACGACCTTGGTTGAGTAAGGTTTGTTCCACCTTATTGTTAATGTTGAACCGGAGTCATCTTGTCACTCTAGTATCGTTGAGTAGTCAGGTATCCTTGGTTTGAATCTATTTTCTTGATGATGAGTATTCTTGTTATTTGTCTCTCTTTTTACTGATTAGTACACACACACACACACATGTGTGTGTGTGTGTGTGTCTGTATGCATGTATGTATATATGTATATGTATATGCATATGTATATGTATATACATATATGTGTGTGTACATATGTATATGTATATATGTGTGTGTGTGTATATGTATGTATGTGTGTGTATTTATATATATACATACATACATATATATACATATACATACACACACACATATATATATATATACATACGTATATATATATACATACGTGTATATATATATATATATATATATATATATATATATATATATATATATATATATATATATATATATATATATATATATATATGAAGAAGTTGAGAAATACAACTTCAGAGATCCCAAGAACACCTGCAAACAAATACCTCTCACAAGAGAAGAATGGAGGCAAAAAACAATAATGGCTCTGAAGAAAAATATTATCATTCAGAGAGGGAATAATAGGAAAAGTACAATACAATCCTTATAAAAGGAAATTAGCAACCCTAAAGAAACCCTAAAGGGATAATGTGTATTTAATAATTAGAATACCTACAATATTATTAAATGCCTAAGTTTAGCTTAAGCGTAGAGTATAATAGACTAATAATTAAATAAATAATTATTATCTAATACATGATAACTCTAACACCCCCTTAAGATGAACTTAGGGAGTCGCTAAAAAACTAAATGCATGAAGCAAAAAATGCAACTACAAATGAAGGCAAATTTGGGTCCCGACAACAAAGCCTGATGAGGTACCCAAGTACAAAAGATCTATGTAAAGAATAGAAATAGAGAAAACCTCATGGGAAAAAACTCCACTCCAAAAAGAGATGAAATACAAGTGAAGGACTGAAGAAGCCTCCAAACAAGAATGTTCCAAAAGACAGGAACAAAAGAAGAGTAGAAGAATCATTGAAGCATGAAGAACCTGCAAACACTGTCAAAGAATAACTGTCGATATGAAGAACCTCCACTAAAATAGAAGACGGTCAGGTAAAGAAGTCTGTAATCTGCACGAGTTCCCACAAATAACACTACTCGAATCAGATGGCAAACAAAGACACACAATTGAACTCGACGATACAAATGGAAAAAACACCAAAGTCTGAAGAGCTGATCAATCGAAGATGGAAGGTTGCCTCCAACAATAGGAATGAAAGTGTCTATATGGGAAATGATCCATCTCACCGAAATGCGTACGTAACTAACAACTGCATCCACCTAGTACATAGGAACAAATACTGAATACATAGCTCACTCCAACGAACCAAGGAAGCATTAGAACCAACAACCAACAAGAGAAACCCCCCCCTAATGATGACAAGGGAGAGGTGATACGTACACTGAAATTGAATGCCAAGAAAAACTGCATGACGAAGAACTAGGAACATCCATAGTGCAACAAAAAGTACAAACACATATAAAGGCTAGTGTCATGGAAGGAACACTCACTTGACACACATCATGCAGCTAATGTCGTGAAAGGAACACTCACGTGACAAAGGTAAATGGAAAAAAAGGCAAACATAAAACCCCCCATGACACTTTATAATGTAGTGCGAGTACAATAAGGCACAAGATGTGCAAGGTCCCAAGCATGCAAGGCATAGTGGCACTTTATCTTAGTGCGTTTGCAAAAAAAGAAATGCTTACAAAATGATGTATACAATGCTCAAAGAAGACAAAAAGTTGGAAATACATGAAGAACAACCAACAACAAGTCATTCCACCCAAACAAGAAGTTTCTAGTAGCTCAAATGTCCAAGTAATTCACTAGAGTGTGAAAACACAAAAAACTGAATAAAATGTACCTAGAGTAAAATCTGGAAAAAGTGCATGGATGGCTATGAAGAGCTCCGAAACACCATCCCAATGCCACTGGAATCGCAAAAAATGGAGAAAATATATGAGCTCGGGACTAAAAAACATCACCTCCGACTTCAAATGGCTATGGAATGTACTAGCAGAAAATTTAGGTGATGAAACCCACAAATCTGGAAAGTAGTTGAAACCATCTTTCCAACGATATCTTATCTACCCAAAAATGATATCGTATGCTCAAGTTATGGCCAAAAGAATAAAAACCCCTCTTTTAAGGCACAAAGAGGGTCACAAAGGGCCATGCAAGTTGTCTGTACCATTGATGTCAGCAGAATATTCATTGAATATTCCTTCACCTGCCAAAAAAATGTCCCTCCATCGAAAAAAAATCCATCGCTTGAAAAATGCCATGTTGGAAAAGGTGCAAGTTGTTGGAAACAATATGTCAACTACCGGAAAAAGGACAGGGCCCGAGAGAGGATGACGAGGTCAAGCGGTGGCAATGGGTGACAGTTGGTAGGAGTGGCGATGAGTGGCTGGTGGCCGGGACGTGGACGGTGGGCAACACGAGCCGGAGAGAAATGGGTGACGACCAGAAGGGCAGCAGGGGCTAGAGAAAATGGTTGTCCAACAACAGAGGGTGGGGATGTATCGGCCAGCCCTGCTGCAGGCCATACGACTGTAGTTCGTATGGACTGCAGCAGGGGGTACGCTCGCCCCCCCCCCCCCCGCCCCCCCCTTTGGCTTTAAAAAAAAACTACTTTTTTTTTTTACATTTTTTGTCATTTTGGCTTGGGTATGCTATAAAAATGCCCCCAAAAAAATTTTAATAATTTTTTTTTTCTACAAATTTCTCGTGCCAAAATTGGGCAAAAACCCAAAAAATTCTCCAAAAGCTAAAGTTGTCCAAAATGGACAAATTTTATGTGAAAATGGGGGTTTTGGGGTGTTCTGAGCTCAATGATGAGGTCCGTTTGAGCCCAAAATTCCCCAAAACAAAAATTACCCAAAACAAAACTCCCCAAATGCAAATAAAAAAACTCTGAAAAAGGTTGAAACCCTCCTCCAAAAAATCTTCTAAAAAGGAACAAATGTAGGCTCTGATACCATGAAGAAGTTGAGAAATACAACTTCAGAGATCCCAAGAACACCTGCAAGCAAAATACCTGTCACAAGAGAAGAATGGAGATGAAAAACCAATAATGGCTTTGAAGAAGAATATTATCATTCAGAGAGGGAATAATAGAAAAAAGTACAATACAATCCTTATAAAAGGATATTAGCAACCCTAAAGAAACCCTAAAGGGATAATATGTATTTAATAATTATTAAATACCTACAATATTATTAAATGCTTAAGTTTAGCTTAAGTGTAGAGTATAATAGACTAATAATTAAATAAATAATTATTAGCTACCGCATGATAACTCTAACAACACACACACACACACACACACACACACACACACACACGCACACACATATATATATGCACACACACACACACACATACATATATACATATATACATATTTACACACACACACACACACACACACACTCACACACACATATACATATGTAAATATGTGTATGTATGTATATATGTATATATATATCTATATACATGTATATGTATATGTATATACATGTATGTCTATATATATATATATTTATGTATTTATGTATGTATGTATGTATGTTTTATGTATACATACATACATACATATAATTCATTGTTGCCTCCATAGGCATTTTTATTGATTGATGTGTTGAGGAACATATTCATACACACACACATATGTGTATGGATATGAATATATCCATTAATGTTTTGTTGTGTGATAGTATGTGAAGTATCTCATTGTTGATTAAGCCTTTTATTTGGAGACCATTGACAAATAAGTTGGTGTGGCCACCATATTGGTAGTGGAGACCTTCTTGTGTAACTGTTGAATGTTATGTTTTGGGCATTGATGCTTAATCATTGATCTCGCATGGCATTAGCATGGTTTGTTATTTATGCTGTAATCAAACCAAGGTTGGGGCTTGTTGTCTTAGTGATATGAGACATCTTTGTTGTTGATTTGCAAATCATAAAACTTTTTTATTTTCATGCTTGTTGGGAATAAGAGGTTTTTCTTCTTTTTTTTTTGGAAGGGGGGGGGTGTTGGGGTGCGGCTAAGTGGGGAGGAGGGGGGTGCAATATTGAGTCATTGTTGTGTGTGGAATTTAGGTTGGAAGCTCTGTTGCATTGAACATATCCAAGCCGATTGTTTCAAGATCGACGAATGTCTTGGGATTCTCTATCGATTCACATAATTCATTGTTACCTCCGTAGGCATTTTTATTGATTGATGTGTTGAGTAACATATTCATACCCACACATGTATGTTGATAACGTACGTGTATGGATATGAACATATCCATTTATCTCGACTAGGTAGTGTAGTTGGCTTGGGCCGTGGGTTTAATCCTCATTGGTTCTGGGTTTGACTCCAAGGCCTTGTACTCACCTGATGGACTAGGAAAGCGGGTCGTGGGGTCCATCCCCAAGGACTAGTCTCACCTAAACTTGCCCCAAATGGGTGCTGGGCTGGGTTGTGGGGATACCTCGTGGCAACAAAAAAAAACCCATTTATGTTTTCTTGTGTGATAGTATGCGAAGTGCCATATTGTTGATTAAGCCTTTTATTTGGAAACCACTGACAAATAAGTTATGGTGGCCACCATCTTGGTGGTGGAGACCTTCTTGTGTAATTGTTGAATGTTATGTTTTGGGTGTTAGTGCTTAATCACCAAGCTCGCATGACATTAGCATGGTTTATTATTTATGTTGCAATTGAACCAAGGTTGGGGCTTGCTATCTTAGTGATATGAGACATCTTTGTTGTTTCTTTGCAAATCATAAAACTTTTTTTTTTTCATGCTTGTTTTGTTGGGAATAGGAGGTTTTTTTTTTTGTTTTTTTTTTTTTTTGGGGGGGAGGGAGGGGGAGAGGGATTGAGTCATTGTTGTGTGTGGAACTTATCTTGGAAGCTTTGTTGCATTGAACATATCCAAGCTGATTGTTTTGAGCTCAACAAAATTCTTAGGATTCTTTGTCGATTCACGAAAAAGAGAAATGTTCCTTTGTCTTTGTTTTCTCATTTGTCTAAAGATCATTCTTAAGACTATATTTAGTGATTGCGTCATATTGTATGGCAATGAATGCTTTACTAGGAAAAGTTGTAAATGAGTTTGAGCTTGTTAGCTATATACGATATGTATGACATTGTTATGAAAAATCAAATAGTGATATTGCAATCAAAGGGATCTTTATCAGCATACCAAATAATGACATGATTGTAAAGTGAACTGTATGCTCATTATTTGAGCCATGAAGTATGTGGAGTTGTTTTTCCTTGTTGATATTTTATTAAGGTAGTCCATATTCCTTGATTAGTATTGTTCTATTATATCATGGTTGATATTAGATTAAGGCACTATGTACTTCTTGATTAGTTCTATTCTATTATATCATTGTTGATGTAGATCAATGGTGACATGTCCTTGGGTTAGCTTTATCCTAATATTTCTATGTTGTTGTTTGTGGTTGGAAGCCAAACTTATTTTTAGAATAAGTAACCATGAGTAGCTTGAAATAACTATAAGAACCGGATCCTACTATGCAAATTCAACACCCTAACTAAGAAAGAACTTAGATTAGTCGTCTCTTCATGATTGGGTTAAACCATTACCCCTTTTCTATTAGTTTACCAAAGACCAGTTAGACCCTTGAGTAAGTTGCAAGTATGCAATTCTTGTTTAAATAGGGCGAGTAAGGGTGGTGAACATGACTTCACTCTATGTTCTTATGATGAAACCTGGCCAAGCTGGTGATGTTGGCATTACAATAAGAAAGATTGATGATATTCAATAAGGATATTGAGAAGGTTGTTGAAGATTATTGATATAACTGAAGAAGGATGATAACTATCTTTATAACATTATTTTGTCATTGATGTCAAGAAATTGATTATCTGATTCAGTATGATGTTGCCATATCTTAAGAAGATTGATTAGAAGAGAATTAAGATGTCGCTAAAAGACACAGAAAGAATGTGATGAATAAAGGGAGGAATAAGTTATTCAATGGACAACTATTACCGAGTTAGACAATGATGAGATCATGATGTTTAGATTGTTTTGATATCCTACATATGTTGTTGATTGTAAGGCTAATACTATACTATACAACCAAGCAAGGAACCTAGTCGGTAAACCCTAAGGTTATCGATATTGGTTAATGAAGGCGAAATGTCTACCGAGTAAAGTTTAGTATTTACCAAGTTGCAACCGAGTTATGACAGTGCACATGGGATGGATAAAAGCATTATTTAATGAATGACAATGATTAGCTGGAAATGTATAAATGATTGGTATGCCATGTATGAAGTTTGTTAAGGATCTATGGCAAAGGAAAATTGGCAGAAAGATCTACAACGCAGATTGAACCGCAATAACCTTATGCAAGTTCCAAGATAGGAATGCAAGTCCCGAGGTATGGTAACACATTTTCAGATTGAAAGGATACATTGAACCTAGTCAAGTTTGAAGATCTGATGGCTAAGATTGATCATGGGAAATGTGATCAAGAAGATTTAGCGGTTAGCAATTGTTTATAAATAAGGAATTGTTGATAAACAATGTATGCGAGCAAGTGTATGCACAGGGATGCTACATAGTGGTTACCAAGCATAGAAGCTTGAAGACCTGTTTGAATAACAGAGTAGAGAGCTCAACAGAGGGACACGACAAGTCCTATGACTAGATTGTTTTGAGCAAATAAGAATCTGCTTAAGCATTTTAGATGTGAAGTTGCAGATAGATTTTATTACTGTTATTTTGTAAGTGACAGAAAATCTCTTAACCGAGTGGACTTAACAGTTTTATATGTAAACCCTCTAGCAAGGTAACATTCTAAAGAGAGTGTTTGAAATCCTTTAACAAGGTCACTTCTAACAAAGTGAAGATCCTAACAGATTTGAGGGAAATCCCTTAACCCGGTCACATCTAGCAATGTGTTTGTAATCTTTAACAGGATTTGCTTTTAATCGAGCATACTCTAGAAGAGTATATTTCTTAGTGGGTCCAAAATCCCACAGTGGTTTTTCCCTATTTGGGTTTCCATGTTAAATCTGGTGTTATGAGTGTTGTTATGATTATGTGTTCTTAAGTTTGCATGTTTATCAGTTTTTGGTTAAGTTGCTGACGTACAAGTTACCAGGGTTGAATCTGTTGATTTTATGGAAGTTTAAGTTTGTATGATTCACCCCCCCCTCTCATCTTGTTAGCTATTGGCATCTGTAATTTACATCAAGTATAACTAAGAAAGAACTTAGATTAGTCGTCTCTTCATGATTGGGTTAAACCATTACCCCTTTTCTATTAGTTTACCAAAGACCAGTTAGACCCTTGAGTAAGTTGCAAGTATGCAATTCTTGTTTAAATAGGGCAAGTAAGGGTGGTGAACATGACTTCACTCTACGTTCTTATTATGAAACCTGGCCAAGGTGGTGCTGTTGGCATTACAGTAAGAAAGATTGTTGATATTCAATAAGGATATTGAGAAGGTTGTTGAAGATTATTGATATAACTGAAGAAGGATGATAACTATCTTTATAACATTATTTTGTCATTGATGTCAAGAAATTGATTATCTGATTCAATATGATGTTGCCATATCTTAAGAAGATTGATTAGAAGAGAATTAAGATGTCGGTAAAAGACACAGAAAGAATGTGATGAATAAATAGAGGAATAAGTTATTCAATGGGCAACTATTACCGAGTTAGACAATGATGAGATCATGATGTTTAAATTGTTTTGATATCCTACATATGTTGTTGATTGTAAGGTTAATACTATACTATGCAACTGAGCAAGGAACCTAGTCGGTAAACCCTAAGGTTATCAATATCGGTTAATGAAGGCAAAATGTCTACCGAGTAAAGTTTAGTATTTACTGAGTTGCAACTGAGTTATGATAGTGCACATGGGATGGATAAAAGCATTATTTAATGAAGGACAATGATTAGCTGGAAATGTATAAATGATTGGTATGCCATGTATGAAGTTTGTTAAGGATCTATGGTGAAGGAAAATCGATAGAAAGATCTATAGCACAGATTGAACCGCAATAACCTTATGCAAGTTCCAAGATAGGAATGAAAGTTCCGAGGTAAGGTAAAACATTTTCAAATCGAAAGGATACATTGAACCTAGTCAAGTTTGAAGATCTGATGGCTAAGATTGATCATGGGAAATGTGATCAAGAAGATTTAGCGGTTAGCAATTGTTTAAAAATAAGGAATTGTTGATAAACAATGTATGCGGGCAAGTGTATGCACATGGATGCTACATAGTGATTACCGAGCACAAAAGCTTGAAGACCTATTTGAATAACAGAGTGTAGCGTCCTAAAATTGTGACACTTGCAATTTCGACCGCATTTGGGTCTTCACGATGGCGATGCAACACGGAACCTGAATGGAGACCCCGAAACTTGTTCATGACATCAAAAACTGCATTTTTCAGCACCCTGGCCTAATCCTCCTTGCACCCTGCTGTCCCTGGAGGTGGGACCATGGTGCCCAGTGCCCTGGTCCTTCAGGACTAGGGTGCCTAGCGCCCTGGTCCCCCAGAACCATGGCGCCCAGCGCCCTGGTCCCTGGCCCTATTTTGGGCCCGGTCTCTTATGGGGCTTCAGGTCTTTAAGTTTGCAAATTGGAAAATAATGTTTCCTGGTCGGCCTAAGGTCGGGAAAATCAGTCTATCAACCCTAATTGACAAGTATATAAACTACATTTCCTCTCCCATTTGAGGAGGTCAAAAAAGAGAACATAAGCAAGAACAAGACGCGGAAGTGATATTCAAGCATTCAAGCATTCCTTCAAGTAATTGAGCATTCTAAGTCTCCATTCAAGGCTAAGTGTTGCATTCAAGACAAGGATTCAACCATTGAAGAGGAGATCACTTACAACATACAACATACAACAACATTTACACCTTCGCATGTAAGAATACAAACATTCTTACAACAAGGTATCAGTACTTGTTTACATTACAAACATTTACATTTACAACATTCTCATTTCTTGGTTAATTCCAAAATCGGGGTTTGACCTAAAGGAAAACCCCTCATCCCTAACCCCCCAATCATCCTCTCTTTTCTGTGTGTAGGTGGCAGGTACGCGGCTGTAATTGAAGATCTGGAATCCTTGTGCAGAGACGAACAGATCCCCCTTCGTTTCGCGGATTTTTCGGAGGACCGTGTGCACGCCGGGCACCATCGTCCTGTCAACTTTCGCTCAAATTTGCAGAACAACACCGTCTCGACATTTTACTACTAATTCCAGGTCCGCAGCTTCATCCTATATCCCTATCTCTATTTATAAGCGAATCTTTCCTACTTTACATGCATTCCTAGTTCAATCATTCTTTCCACATTTCTTTACAAAAGAGGGTATCCTTGATGTCCTAACCCTTGAAACTCATTTAGAATCCAATCTTGCATTGCGTGGGATTGGATCTTGTGGGTTTCAACCCCTCTTTTGAATGTAAAGTCTCTCCTAAGTGAAAACCATCAACCCTAGTGACTTTCCCTTCTCTCTCCTTTGAGTTGGGGAGGGGAGAACAACTAGGGTTCGATTTTTTTGCTTTACACAGAGTAGAGAGCCCAACAGAGGGACAAGATAAGTCCTATGACTAGATTGTTTTGAGCAAATAAGAATATGCTTAAGCATTTTAGATGTGAAGTTGTAGATATATTTTATTACTGTTATTTTGTAAGTGACAGAAAATCTCTTAACCGAGTGGACTTAACAGTCTTATATGTAAACCCTCTAGCAAGGTAACATTCTAAAGAGAGTGTTTGAAATCCTTTAACAAGGTCACTTCTAACAAAGTGAAGATCCTAACAGATCTAAGGGAAATCCCTTAACCGGGTCACATCTAGCAATGTGTTTGTAATCTTTAACAAGATTTGCTTTTAACCCAGCATACTCTAGAAGAGTATATTTCTTAGTGGGTCCAAAATCCCATAGTGGTTTTTCCCTATTTGGGTTTCCACGTTAAAACTGGTGTTATGAGTGTTGTTATGATTATGTGTTCTTAAGTTTGCATGTTTATCAGTTTTTGGTTAAGTTGTTGAAGTATAAGTTACCGAGGTTGAATATGTTGATTTTATGGAAGTTTAAGTTTGTATGATTCACCCCCCCTCTCATCTTGTTAGCTATTGGCATCTGTACTTTACATCAAGTATAACCAAGAAAGAACTTAGATTAGTCATCTCTTCATGATTGGGTTAAACCATTACCCCTTTTCTATTAGTTTACCAAAGGCCAGTTAGACCCTTGAGTAAGTTGCAAGTATGCAATTCTTTTTTAAATAGGGCGAGTAAGGGTGGTGAACATGACTTCACTCTACGTTCTTATTATGAAACCTAGCCAAGGTGGTGCAATAGTCAACATGCATCTGTTAGTTCACAAGAGATAGGTATACCATTAGCCAGACTGTCATGCAAATTAAGGGGTACCTATAGTGTATGACTAGTTAGTTAGTGTATATTCTAAACACTAGGCTTAGAGGCTCATTGAAATTTGTTCTATCATCTATCTGCTTCCCTCATGAAGGGTCAAGCTCTTCCAGTATGAAGTGGCACATGACACTTATGTCCATGGTTGGGTGGAAAATCCCTTGATGATGCTCTCCCTCTCCCTATTGTAATGAGATAAGCATCTATTCATTAGAAAGTTATTTACTCGGTAAACTCTTAAACTACCCGCTCTCTTTACTTTATGATATGAAGTTGTTAGATGTTAATTAATGTTTCCTTTCTATTGAAACGGTTAGTTAGTTGAAGTTAAGTTAGTTATTAATGGTTTCAATTTTAGTTGAACATGAATGAAATGAATTTCTTTTCCTAGAATTAGTAAAAGTTAATATATTTTTCCTTTCTAGAGTTTTTGGTTGTTACATATGGTATCAGAGCTACTAGGTTCGACACTAAACCTTGGGCTCGCCACTTGAAACCTAGATAGAAAAATGAACCCTACTTGTCATGTTTCACAAGATGTGGATCCAACGAACACCCCGAAAGAATGTTTGACACCTTGTGTGTAATCAAGTCTAGAAAATTTGGTTAAAGAATGACTATACATGTTGCTCTTTTCCCTTTGATATGGAAACCATGGCTGAGGCTCTTAAGCAGCCTCGTGGAGAAATACGTGAATGGATGGTCGCTAGTAAGGTGACAGTCAAGGAAACCATTATGAAGGAATTTAGAATTGAAATTAAACCTATGTTTGAGAAAACTCTTGAGAAGAATATAACCCTAGCTAAATTTGTGAAACATCGTGTACCTACACTTGGATATAGACTCATTCCTTTCTCTAAGTTTAATGATCAAGAAGAACCTATCAAAAGAAGTGATAGTGACTCCTAAATGAGAGTCAAATAAATTTTGTAATTAATTGAATATAACCAATTTTGGATTGAGAAATAAAGTTAATTTTTTGGATTGCATTTTTTGTTATTAAATTACACTTATAATGAATAGGTTAAAAAAAAAAGAACTGAAATGAATCTAAAAGAAAAAATTAATTCTCTTAACCAGGAGAACAATGAGGTCATGGACAACTCTAGGAATAATAAAGGAGATTCTAAGGACACTAACGAACCCATGACCATGATGAGGCAACTATTGAAGGCCATGAATAAAACCCAGTCTAGATTAGATGATTAATGCTATAAGATTTCTACAATCCATGTTGTAATTCTCTTAATTTTTTATGGATTCGATTGTGTATGCAATTTTTTATCATCAACGTTTCGAATCACACTCCATGATTCACTATTAGGATGAAAAATAATTCCAAGGAGATCATGATTTTTCATCTCCTTGGAATTATTTTTCATCTCGATGATGAATCACAGAGTGTGATATGAAACATTGATGATAAAAAATTGCATACACAATCAAATCTAGAAAAAATTAAGAGAATTAGATTAGATGACCTCGAAAGGAAGTTCAAGAGTTAATGAGAATTTAAGGATGATGAATCTGAAACCCAATCTAGGGTTAATGCTAATAGACAAGAGTGATCAAGGACAACACAACAACACGAGGAAGGACAATCAGAGTCCTTAGATTTCAACACTAAGAAAAATCAGTTAACGATTGATCTTTCCAATGGCATGAAGAAGATCAGAACACCAAAGTTTGAAGGATATGCATCAGGGGATGCCATTGAGGCTTGGCTTATGGAGATGGAAAAGTATTTTGAAATTCTAAATTAGTTAGGCAATTCCAAAGTGGCCTGGGGTGCTTATAAACTGTCAGGAGAGGGTGCCACTTGGTGGGAAAGTAAGAAGGTGAAGATGGGACTTAAGGTAACAAAAAATTCATGGGAGCAGTTTGTGGGAGTTTTAAGACAAATATAAATATGGCTTCCACAAATCTTTTACAACCAAAAGCTACAATATTTTCAAGACCTCAAGCAAGTGGAGATGTCAATCAATGAATATTGGGAAAAGTTTACCAAGTTAATCAAGTGCATGCCTCTTGTGCATCAAGAGGAGAACTATCATGTCAGAAAGTTTGTTATTAGGTTCAACCGCATGATATGAGGGGGAAAAGATGTGCTTGTACCTAGAACCATGGACGAGGCATATGAAAAGGCGGTTAGGTAGGAGAAAGAGGTAAAAAGGGAAGACACCTATCGAGATAAGAACTATAAAATGTTCAACCAGAATCAATCCTGTTTGAACTTTAATAAGAAGAGTTTTAAAGGGAACACACTTTATCATAAGAGAGATAGGAAGGGTTTCAATAATAATAACTATAAGGAGGGAGATCATATAAATAAGGGTTCCAAAAATCAAGGACCACCTGATAGATGTTTTACCTGTGGAGGAGACTATTATTCCAACCAATGCCCTAAAAAAGGCTAGGGTTGATAACAACATCAAAACCCATTTCTTCCCTAGAATACAACATTTCAGTATAGGATCCATGCAATGGTAGACAACAAACAAGAAGAGTACCAAGTTACACCAATTGAAGTGACATATAGGCTATATGGTAACTCCATCACGATGTTGATAGATATTGGTGTTACAGAATGATTTGTTTCACCTAAACTTCTAAGTAGATTTCCAAAAATAATTGGTTATATGCTTGATACCTGGAGTGTAAATTATGCCAACTAGACAAGAGCTTGGGTAGAGAAATGTCTATTCGAAGCTAGGGTTGAGCTACCAAGGTTTGAAACTAAAGTAAACCTTTGGGTGGCTCCCTTAGGATCTTACAATGCAATTTTAGGAATGAATTGGCTGAGGGAACATAAGGTGGTAGTGGACCTCTTTGCCAAGAAGGTAGAATGCAATAATGATCTAGGGAACTGGGTATGCTTCCAAGGAATCCAACACATAATTAGAGTACAAAAAAATTATGCAATGCAAATAAAATGATGTAAAAGAAAAGGTTGTTAGATGTTTGTTGTTAAGATGGAAGAGGTTTAGGAGCTTAGAGAGACTATATACCAAGATGATATGATAGAGTATGAGGTAACTAGTTATAGTGATGAATGTTCATTAGAAGATGACAAGAAAGAAGATACCTTCATGAAAAAATACCCTTATTTGTAGGATTATCAAGATGTTTTTTTGGACTCGGAGTTGCTCGGACTACCTCCTAAGAGGGTGTTTTAATTTTCTATAGAACTAATGTCAGGAGCTGAACTAGTATCCAAGGTTCCCTATCAGATGATAACAATGGAGCTGATGGAGTTGAAAGCATAATTGCAAGAACTCATTGGACCAAGTGTGTCACCATGGGGAGCCCTAGTGATTTTTGTTAAGAAAGATGAGACACTACATCTATTTATAGATTATCAAATTCTTAATAAGCTCACCATCAGGAATAGGTACCCACTACCTACAATAGATGACTTATTTGATTAAATGAGAGGGGCCACAATGTTCTCCAAGATAGATTTATGGTTAGGTTATCATCAATTTCAGTTGAAGGAGGAATATATTCATAAGACAACATTCAAAATAAGATATGGACACTACGAGTTCATAGTATTACCCTTCGGACTCACCAATACACCAGTAACATTCATAAATTTAATGAACAATGTGTTTAAAGATTGTTTGGACAAATTTGTGTGAGTATTTCTAGATGATATTTTAATTTACTCAAAGAATAAGGAGGAACAACTTCAACACTTATGAATATTACTTCAACATTTATGTGAGCATAAACTATATGGAAAGTTATCCAAATGCACCTTCTTGCAAAAAGAGGTACAATACTCAGAGCACATTATTCATACAGAAGGAATAGCGGTGGACCCAACAAAAATAAAGCTATATTGGAATGTCTAGTACCAAGAAATGTACAATAAATAAGGAGATTCATGGGTTTAGTTGGGTATTATAGGAAGTTTATGATGATTTTTTCTAGAATAGCATATCCTATCACCACCCTCCAGTGAAAGGGGAAGAGATTTGAGTGGATAGAAAATTGTCAGAAGGCATTTGAATATCTAAAGGAGAAACTGACTACTGCACCTATTTTGAATGTATTGGATCCCAATTTACTGATGCTAATTGGGCAAGTGATGTTGATGACATAAAGAGTATTAGTGGTGGTGCATTTTTCTTGGGAAAGAGATTGGTCTCATGGATGAGTAAGAAGTAGAATACTATATCTTTGTCTACTGTAGAAGCTGAATACATTGCCGCTGCTAGCAATTATACTCTGGTAATTTAGATGAAGTGGACATTGAAGGATATCAGAGTTAATTTTTTATGAGCCTATTTCTATATATTGTGATAATTCAAGTGCTATCAACATTTCTAAGAATCTAGTGCTGCATTCTAAGACTAAGCATATATCAATCAGGTTTCACTTCTCGAGAGAGAAGGTGAATGAGAAGGAAGTCAGATTAGAGTATGTGTCTACAAAAGAATAGATTACAAATATTTTCACCAAGCCTTTTCCTAAAGATACTTTTGACTATCTTAGAGAGAAGCTAGGGGTCCTTGTCCCTCCTGATGAGAACTAAGATGCATGCAGTTACATCAGTCTGGTGGACTTCATAGAGATATCTTGTGATCTATATTGATGAGTGAGGTTGCTACTCAAGGGGAGTAGTTAGTGTGTGGTTCAAATGTTCAGATTCATAAGTTTTCTTTAAGGAGGAGAGATCATCTGGTATGGGTGAGAGGTTAATGTTTTGCATATATACCCTTTTTCATTGATGTCAAAGAGGGAGAGAGTCATGTGAAAACCCTATGGGGGAGAGAGATATGTTGAGTTGTGCACTATTCAACCTTCAAGTAGGTCTTCAAAATTTGAAATCCCAAGTTTCATAAGTTTTCTCCCTGTGCAAGAGGTTATACATGTAGAAAACTAGACCATCATTCCCCAAGAGTAGTCCTTGCAAGATAAAAATCAGTCAAATAAGTCCATTATCAATCAAAAGAAACCCTCTAAAGAGTTGTATCCTCAATAAAATCCCCAAACTCATCAAGATTCCTTTGCAAATCAACCTTCTTATCATTGAATCATTTGTCTTTGTCCAAGAGGTCCTATTGTATATCAAAAGAACTAGTTTGTTGAACTAAAGGAATAGTTTTTAGAGGTAGAAAAAGAGTTAGCTTTTGTTGGTACACCTACAAATGATGTAGAAGTAGAAAAATTAGACTTACAATAAGTAAATGATAAGTGTGATGATATAGAACAATTGGTTAAAGACCAAGAAGTAAGTGTTTATGAGGAGGTTTTAACTATTTTGTTAAATGAGCTACCTGGTTATGTTGAACAAGATGATGATATAATGCTTGATTTATTTCTTGAGCTTCCTTTGTATATTTTTGATGATGAAGAAGATAAATCCATGATAAAATCAGTGATAAGTTTTGGAGAGGAGGAGAATGTACGTCATGTTGAGAGGGTGCTAATTCATCAAAATGAAGATGAAGACAATCTAATTTTTAAAGATGAAAAGACAAACACAGATGAAATTGTTGGTCAAATTGAACAAGAAGAAAGACAAGAGCTTGTTTGTCAAGGTAATAGTTTTCATGTCTTTAATATTCAAGA
Organism: Cryptomeria japonica; assembly: GCF_030272615.1. Classification (NCBI taxonomy): domain Eukaryota; kingdom Viridiplantae; phylum Streptophyta; class Pinopsida; order Cupressales; family Cupressaceae; genus Cryptomeria; species Cryptomeria japonica. Next base: position 479,316,275 of record NC_081408.1, on the reverse strand, counting down.
AAGTAATCAAGAGATTGAAATAGGACATACTATGATTCAAGAAGCTAATCATGATTAGAACATGTTTCTAAATCTAATAGAGGATTTTTTCTCATAGCTTGATGTCAAGCCATCACTCCCTCAATCAAAAAATCATGAAAAAATATCCAAATCAGAGCTTGGGTTTCAAGATGATACTTTTTATGTTTCATCAAATTTGGAAAAGAGTTGCAAAAACATCAAAATCAGTCCTATTATGCAGAGAAGTAAACAAGATTTGGAAGAAGATTCTTTTTGGGATGATTTGGAAGGTTTTTGTTCAAGCTTGGATATCAAATGATCATTTTATAAAGAGATAATTCATGAGAAGCATGAAGGAGAGGTGTCAGAGATAATATTTCCAAAAGAGGTAGGATGATAGAAAAGTAAAGCATGAAAGTGAGACTAACATTGGTTCCTTGAACATTGTCATTGTTAGGAACCGGAAGGACAACTGAGGTGGGGGGGTGTGAATTAGTTGTCAATGAATTTCAACCCAATTATAACTTAATCAAACTTAATACTTAATACCGGTAAACCAAACTTAATGCCGATTGACAAATTAGCAGTTAATATCAATATCGGTGAAACTTAATGCATGAAACAGAAAGAGAAACAACAACCACAACACATAACACAAATATTTTTGACATGGAAACCTTGTAAGGGAAAAACCATGGTGGGAAACCTTACCCACAATCAGATGATACTACTACAGATAGTATGTGTATACAAATGGGGTCTGCACACATAGAAAGACCAACTGCCTAGAGCACACTGCTCAAATGGGAGTCACAATGACTATAGTAGGATGGTTAAATCCTAGAATAATGTACTGCTCAAAATAGCATCTCCAATGCTGGATTCAGTACCGGTTAAGCTCTGATAAACACCTTTAAAACTTCCTTGAACCTTCTCTATGGTCTACGCATATGATCTTCAATATTTTCTCACACCATGTTACAATACCATACCATAACCATATCATATATTTATCTCATAAATGAGATCTTACATATATACAAAACCTAAGACCAAATGTGTAGGTCATCTCACTAAGAATGTTACAATTAAATCAATTATAAATAAGTCTCAATGCAATGCATCATGTCGGATCAATACATTTACAAAAATATCTAATAAATCATTTTCATAACGTGTCATGCTGATCTGGAATAGATAACACATACCGGTCCATAACCTAGACCAATTTGCTGGTAACAGAAAATATGCCAACCCGATTAGACCAATAACCAAAACACCAAAACCAAGTATCCAAACCATGTCTTTGACATAATCAAGTGATCTCTAGATGATAACAAGTCACCATCAGTGTCGATGAACCATATAACCTATCGGTGAGCATATATCGGTGACTGTGCATAAGTCACTGACCTTTCCGGTGAACATAATGTGTTGGTTCATCAGTAAACCAATATAACCGTAGTGCAAAATCAACAATGTAGTTCTCCAGAAGGATAAGTGTTGACATCAATGACAAAACTAATGCAACACATCCATAATACCAAAAATCTCCCCCTTTGGCATTGATGACAACACTAGATGGAAAAACATCTAAGTGCCAAAACAAAATGCCAAAAACCCAAAACCAACAATCTCCAAAATAGATCAATACCAGAAATCAAAACCAAAATACAAAGGGTATATGTCTCTCCCCCAATGAATAATATCTCTCCAATGAATGTTTTTCCATAGATCTCTCTCCTCCTTTGACATAAAATGCCAAAGTAGTTAAGAAGAAATACCAAAACATACAACCAACTACTCCCCCTGAGAAGTAGCTCTCCTCCATCAAAGTCGGAAAAAAAAATTCTCTGTTAGTTTCTGTCGGTTTGATGCCAATCTTCAATCATCTAAGTCTCTACCAGTGAGGGTATTACCCCAAGTTGCTCTCTGAGATATTCAAAGGTTTCCTTAGGAAAAGGCTTTGTAAAGATACCTGCAATCTGCTCTTTAGTATTCACATAAATCAATCTTACTTCTTTTGCTTCAACATTCTCTTTTAGAAAATTATATTTGATAGAAACATGCTTAGTCTTAGAGTGAAATACTGGATTCTTTGATATATCAATTGCTACTGAATTATCACAATAAATAATTATAGGTTCTTTGCATTTTACCTTTATGTCCTTCAACATTTTCTTAATCTGTAATACCTGAGCACAATTAGTTGCTGCTACAACATATTTTGATTCTGCTGTTGATAATGATGTACAAATCTGCTTCTTGCTTATCCATGAAATCAATCTGCTACCAAGAAAGAATGCACCGCTAATGGTACTCCTTCTATCATCTACATCTCCTACCCAATTTGCATCAGTGTATGCACATAAATAAAAAAATTCCATCTTTAGGATACCATAAACCTAGATTTGTTGTGCCTTGTAGATATCGGAAAATCCTTTTTATTGCTGATTCATGATTTTCTTTAGGATTACTTTGAAATCTTGAAACAATACATACTACATTCGTTATATTAGGTCTGGTTTGAGTCAAATACAGTAAACCTCCAATCATAGGTTTGTATCTTGTCAGATTAACAGGAGCTGAATCATCCTTCAATGTCAATTTATCAGTTGTAGTCATAGGAGTACTTACCAGTTTAGAGTTTTCCATACCAAATTTCTTTAGTAGTTCCTTTAAGTATTTTGTTTGACACATGAATATACCTCTATTAGTTTGTGAAATCTGCAATCCTAAAAATTATTTTATCTCCCCAATTATAGACATTTCAAATTCTTCTTGCATCTTGTTAGCAAAGTCCTTGCACAATCCTTCTCCTCCAAAAATGATATCATCAACAAAGACTTCAATAACCAAGATGTCATCATTAGTCACTTTGTAATATAAGTTTTTGTCAGCATTACCTTTAGTGTAACCAAGTTTCAAAATAAATTTGTCCAATCTAGCATACCAAGCTCTAGGAGCTTGCTTCAATCCATACAAAGCTTTCCTTAATCTGCAAACCATATCTTTAACATTTATCAATGAAAATCCATCAGGTTGTTCAATGTAAACTTCCTCTTCAAGATCACCATTTAGAAATGCACATTTTATATCCATCTGATATACTTTATAGTTCTTATGAGCTGCAAATGCAAGAAATAATCTAACTGCCTCAATTCTAGCTACTGGTGCAAAGGTTTCATTATAATCAATTCCCTCTTTCTACGAATATCCTTTACAAACTAATCTTCTTTGTTCCTGATTACCTTACCATTTTCATTAAGTTTATTTCTGAATACCCATTTAGTTCCAATTACATTTTTGTTTTTAGGCCGGGGAACTAATGTCCATGTATTGTTTTTTTCAATTTGTTCTAATTCATCTTCCATTGCTTTTATCCAATGTTCATCTTGACATGCTTCAATAATAGATGCTGCTTCAATTTGAGAAACTAAGCTTACCTCTTCATTTGCCAGTCTTCCTCTTGTCCTAACACCTTGATACTTATTCCCAATTATCTGATTTTCTGAGTGATTCAGTCTTACATACCTGGGTTTATTCACATGTTGCTTCTCTTCAGTCACTGTAGAATTCTTTGATGGTGCCAGTGTGACTGGATCCACATTCTATACCGGTGCAATCTGTATTGGTTCATTTATGATCATCTCAACTGCTGGTTCAAAATCTACAGACCTTGAATTTCCTTTAGAGTGTTCATCTATTCACATTAGCACTTTAAATGATCTTCTACAATCTTTTATTAAAACATCTATATGCCTTTCTCTTAGATGAATAAACAAGAAATATTCCTTCATCACTTCTAGGATCAAATTTACCAACATACTCATCTCTCCTAATATAGCATTTGTTTCCAAATATTCTGAAATATTTAAGAGTAGGAGTTGATGCTCCGCAAAAAGGGAAGGTTAGTCAATGATAACAAAGCATAAACAAGAAAAAAAGCCAAGTTGTTAGTGTCAGAAATCATAAACAAAATACTTTCCTACACAAGCATATCAAAAGAGATACCAAAAGCATGATAGAATGTCTAATTAGGAAGGTAAATATGATGAGGCATCTGCAAATGCCTTCTAACATGCTCTTGGCTTCATCTCCTCTCCAAGTTCCAAAATAGTGTAGCTCTCAGCAGCTTTTTGCACTATGGATGCTTATGGAGGTTTGAGATTGAAGTATTTGCTCTAAATATGAATAAAAAGCTAATACTATGCTATTGATACTAAAATGATTTATTTTAACCAAAATGACAAGATATTAGTTGATTATACTAAAATGCTCTCTCAAAATGCCTATAAATTAAATGCATACAAGTTTGCAGGATCTGGATTATGAAGAAATGGGCTCTATTTATAGGAAACATGGAGCAATGGATGGTTGAGATTGAGAAATCTCAACAAGGGTCAAGATTGAATGTTTTCAAATCCATATAAGGGCTTTCAACCCAATCCCAGGATGACAAGTGTCAATGTGAGATAGGTTGAGAGGAGATGGAATAAGCATTAAATGCTTGACATGACCTTGGGAGTTAAGGTCAAGGTTAGTTGAATGAATAAACTCTTTATTCAAAGAATAAAGCTTTTATCCAATGGATAAACTCTTGTGCAAAGGCAAAAGGGATAAACATGGTCAAAGCAATAAATGCTTGAGGAGACACATGAGTGCAAGTTGAAATAACCATAAATGGTTATGTAAGAACCATTAATGGTCATGTAAGAGCCATTAGTGGTTTTTGTTGGCATTTTTTGTTTATGTTGTGATTGTCATTGATGGAGACACACTTGTATTGAGATCCCCTTTATGTGTATGAGCTTTTGCTCAATCGGTATTTGTTCGAACCGGTATGTTGTATTCTAGTCTTTAGACTAGTGGTGATTTTATAGAATGTGTTTCCCGGTCTGAAGCGGCATGTCAACCCCAAGTGGTTCATAGATCCCAAGCGGTATGAGGGAGCAAAGCGGCACAACACATTCTTACCAGTCTTCATTTTTGTCAAACCGACAACCGGTATTTTATATGAACCGGTAATACTCTGTGATGAGTTACCAATCGACATTTTGTGATGAGTTACCAATCCACCGATTGTTTGATAGTGCCGACACATTGACGGTGCTTTTTGTGTCATGTTACTGAGTATGTCTAGATGCATTGAACCTAGGAAATTGTAATGTAATCCTATTGGACCGACATGAAATCAGATTCCTTTAAAAGGACATCATGTCTAGGGTTTTAAGTTGTTGCTGAAAGGGTTAATGTCGAGCTAGGGTTTAAGGTGGAAGTTGAGAATGATCTTATCTGAGAAGATCAAGTTGTAACTGTAAGAGAGATAGAGAAGACTAAAGTAATGTTGGAATACATTAACTATGAGCAATACTGGATCTAACCAAGCAGTTTGTGCTATCCGATAGATCTAACACTTGTTGATTACTCACATCTTTGACAAGCCTGTAGCCCTTAACCGAGTAGGCCTCAAAGCCTTTGTAAAATCCTCTAACAAGGTGGTTCACACATGTGAATCTAAAATCTTCTAACAAGGTAGTCTTTAATCGGACTTATCTCCTAACAGGATCTATTCTGGTGAAGAACATTGTAAGACCTTAACTGGTCTGACCTTAATCGGTCTGGTTTCTATTCTACAGATAATGACTTGCGAGTTCCATCTCACCGTGGTTTTTCCCAGTTGGGTTTCCACATCAAATATCTTGTGTTATGGTTGTATTGGTTTTGTGGATGAATGCTTTATTCACATTTTGGTTTGCATGTGTGGTAACCGGTTTGACTGTTAGACTTCTTTACCGGTTTATCTTTAGACTGTGTAAGTGTTTTGGTGCAGAGATTTTTGGCATACTAATTCACCCCCCCCTCTTAGTATTCATCAATTGGTATTAGAGCCTACCTTTCTATAAGTTTAACCACTTGGAAAGAGATATGGGGGAATACACCATGAGGGAACTTACTCAATGGCTCACTAAGTCTGAGCAAGCCTATAATGATCTTATGGTCAAATACAAGGCATCTCAAGCAAAAAGGAGAGAACATGCAAAAAAGCTCATGGAACTATCTGAAAGTAGTTATGAAGATGAAGCTAACATGGAGGCCATGATTGCTGAAGTAAATAAATTGAATGATTCAAACTCCAATTTGAGAAAGGAGTTGGAAGGACTGACTATTAGGTTTAGTCAAGAGCTTGAGAACCGGAGAAAAGCTGAAGATCGGATAAAGGATAGAGATCATGAGATCTCCAAGTTGAAACAAGAGATTAGTGCACTAACTGCTAGCCTTCATGAGAGCAGAATGGAAAAAGAAGACATGCAAGGAGAATTGAACATTGCCATCTCAGAAAATGCAAGTCTAATGGAGACAAACTCTGCTATTTCCAAAGAACTCTTTGAGTTAAAGGAAGTACTTGCTAAGTTTGGCAAAAGTACTGTCAAGCTAGAGAAAAACCTTGAGTCATCTAGACCGGCAAAGAATACCAATGGTCTTGGTTTCTTTGGACATGAGGAAGGAGAATCCTTAGGAACAAATTTTGAAACATCAAAGAAGCAACCAACACTCAAAGGAAAAGGTAAGCAAAAATTCAAACCTGTTTGCTTTAACTGTCTTAAAGAAGGACACACTGCCAATGTATGTAGGAGCAAAGCCTACAATAATTTTCCATATTTTATCAACAATGTACCTAGATCCAATAAGTTCAATGGTCATTGTTATGCATGAAACAAGTTTGGGCATAGAGAATTTGAATGCAGGTTTGTGCTGGATAACACTAGAAGATATCCTCAGAGGACCCAAGGAACTGGTCCTGAACCTTTTGTGAATTGGAATCACAACCGGTTTAATATCTTCAATCATCAGTCAAGAAGCGGTGGTCATCAAGTAGCAATCGGATGGAGAGAAAGTTGTATGATCTGTCATGGTCATGGTCACATTGCTGCAACATGCAGAAGGAAGAATGGAAACATGTACAATGGACCTTGGAGAGCACCTGGACTTGTTTGCTATCACTGCAACAAACTGGGTCACATTGCAAGATTCTGCAGAAGCAGAAAAAGTATATCTGATGATATACTGGTCACTCAGGAAGGAGAAATCGATGTTGAAAAATTTCAAGGTGACATGAAGAAAACATGGAGGAAGAAACCAACAATGTCGGAAGAGGAACTAGTTTCTGCACCTAGTGTGGAAATATCGGAACCGACAAACTAAGCCTTAAAGGCTTAGGGGGAGCAAATGGTGAAAATGTTTTCGAACCCTCGGTTGACACTGGTAAAAGACCTTAACTGGTATGCGATACCTGTCGCTTGGCAAAAAACTGGAAACGATAAAAAGGCAAATTAGGGTTTACACCCTAATAAAGGAGCATTAATGATGGTAGGTGAGGGACATGTATAAATGCATTTTTCAAATCATTTCTCACTATCTATTTTCGAGCGAAGAAAAGTTTTCAAGTGTAGAGCGAAGAAAAGGTAATTTGAGCTTAGATTTCAAGAAATTGAATAACCTTGAAAGAGATTCAAACCCAGTTTGCAGTGGTAGTGGAGAACACAAAGCGATGATTTGGCAACTGATGGAGAGTGGAGTAAAGCAGAATCAAGAAGCCCTAAATTCGCATTTGAAAGGTATTTTTCATGTTCTTGAAATACTCTACAATGGCTTCCACATCTCATACCAGTTCGAGTACATCAATTGAGTCGGAAAGTTTTATTCAAAGAAAGTCTAAATATAATGCTTTGTCACAAGTTCCAGCTAGAGTCATAGTTGAAGAAGGAATTTATGATTATATTGATTGCAAAATAGAAGACCTAGGGTCTTTAGCCATTCACACTCAGTTAGGTCTATTTTGCGGCAAGGATAAAAGGATAAAACCGAAATTTAGTATCTTAGTGAAGAAGAACTTTCATAACGTAGTATATTTTCTGGAAGATTTCACAGAGGATCACATTAGAATTATTTTGAGCAGAGTCCACGGTAAAAAGATGTACCTGGAGAGGACGCATGACATTACGCCTCAAGCAATTCATGGAGTCACCATCTTTTATAACATAGGGGAAGTGCTAGCCCTGAGAAAAGTGAGCAAAACCGAAATAGCCAAGCTCACCGGTTCAACCAGTGATTCACGGGGTATGACAGTCAATCCTATCAAGGATGATCTGGTGAAATATGCCTGCATGGTGATAGGATACAAAATGTTTTCAGCCAGCAGGATTAATTCTGTATCTGCTGCAACAGTAAATGCTGCTTACCGGATGATAAAAGGGGATGCATCTTTCGACTTATGCACTGGCATGCAGAGGCAACTCCTGTTGAATCTTAAGGCAATCAAACAAGATAATTCATTGAGGTTTAAGTTTGGACAACTACTGGTAGGGTTGTTCTTTTATTTCCAAGGCTACTTTCCTGGTGTAGGAGATGTCCAGTGGTCCCGTGACCAACCGGTAGCCAAACAGATAAAGGAAAGCATACAAGCCATTGGAACTGGCTACCCTGAAGTACTAAACAAATATTTTGATGAGTTTAGAAGAAAGATGATTCGGAGGGTAAGAATCTCAGGTGACATAGTGAAGAAATACGAAGATGACATCTATTTCACTATTCAGGTGGACAAATGTTTAATGGAGGCTGTTGAGCCTAGAATGGAGGAAGTAGAGCCAATGGGCTATGAGGTTATGTATGACATGTTGGAAGGGTATGCCTCAACCCTTATTGCCTCACCTCTTGATCCAGAGGCTAAGAGGACTGGAACCTACTTGGAGAGGATTGCACTAGTTGAAGAACCATTGGTGAAGAAAGGAAAAGAACCAGCAACTAATAAAGCCAAGGCAGTGCCTGCAGCATTGGCACCGGCTACCACTGCAACTCCAAGAGTGACCAAGTTGTCACTGGTAAAGAAGAAACCGAAGGTAACACCAACAAAAGTCTTCAAAAGAAAAATGAAGGCTAAGACAAATGAACTGGACTCCAAAGAAACCGAGTCTGATGAAAAGTTGAAGAAGGCAAGACAAACAAAGAAGGTGAAGAAGAATGAACCGGCAACGTCTGCACCGGTAAATATTGATATCTCCTCATACAAACCTTTGACACATTGTTAAAGAACAGTAAATAATATTAGGAGAAAATTACTTCATGATTTAATAGATTATTATGATGATTTTAATAGTGAGGAGAAAGATGAAGTACTACAAGAAATCATTCTTTATTTGTGTAAAAATGACCGGTCACCATCAGAGATTAAATCTCAGACACCGGATTCATTATTTAAAGCATTAGATAATAAATGGCGCATTTCCATTGAAAAGGAACAGGAGATTAGGGAGAAAGTCTTTGCACAGTACTTCCCCGAACTCTCAAATTCAGAATTATTTGATGCCCTGGATCAAAATAAAGGTCTCTTCTTCACAAGGAGAAGAAGACTCTCGTTGTTGGAGGGGAAAATTGATGATGTTGAAAAAGATACTCATCAGCATATGGCTCATGCTATCAGCTCTCACAAAGAACGAATGACCAACCTCCAAGCGGAAAAGGAACCGGTTATTTCCAAACCGGATGAGGTCTTTGATGAGGAAGGAAATCTAGTGGAAGAACCAATCGACACTATCGATGTCGATGCCTTGGATGGAGAAGATGTCACTTAGGACATACCTTCTAAGGGAGCTGAATAGGGGCAACAAGCCTATCAGGGTGGTGAACAAGCTAAGGACACACATCAAGCAACAAAGGAGCAGGAAGAGAAGAAGAAGAGGGATGAAGATGAGAAAAAGAAGAAAGAGGAAGAGAAGAGAAAAGAGGAAGAGGAGAAATGAAAAGATGAAGAAAAGAAGAAGCAAGAAGATAATAGGAAAAAGGAAAAAGAAGAGGATAAGGAAGAAAAGAGAAAGAAGGAAGAAGAAGAAAAGAAGAAGAAGGAAGAAGAAGAGAAGAAGAAGAAGGAAGTGGAAGAGAAGAAGAAGAAGGAAGAGGAAGCACAGAAGAAGAAGGAAGAGGAAGCAAAGAAGAAGGTAGAAGCAGAGTAGAAGCAGAAAGAAGAGGAAGACAAGAAAAAGATGGAAGAGGAAGAGAAGAAAAAGAGAGAAGAGAAAGAGAAAGAAGAGAAGGAGAGGAAAAAGAAGGAAGAAGTAGACAAGACAGTTGAAGCAATGAAGAGCACACAGATGGAGACTCCTAAGGCAACCAGAAGCCAAGCCAAACAGGCTGCTATCTCGAGTCCTATTGATCTCCAACCTGCAAGTGAGTTTGAGCTTATGCAGAGCATAAAGGTTGCCCAAGAGCGCCTTGAAGTCATTCACAGGAAAAGGGAACAAGATATTATTCAGGCGGCTGTAGACACACTTACCGGTTTAATCCCCGGTACTAATCTTCCTAACACTGAATCATCACTAGCACAGCTCAAACTTCTATGTACTGTAGTGGATGATCAGGTGCAGAGTCTGGAAGAAGCAACAGAGGCCAATGTAAAGAAAGAGCACCAAAAGGCTCTTAATGTTGCTCTAGTGAAAAAGATGAATGAGCTTAGGAATGAATTGTTGAAAGATCAAAAGGACATAAGGAATGCCTTGGATGAGGGAAACTTGCTACTAAGTAAAATCTGTCAACCTCATCTGTTCTGTGACGATGTGCTAGCCAAGAAGCAAAAGCTTCAAACGGACTTACAGTCCTACTTGGGCACATCCAAGACACCTTATGATTCCTTTGCAACATATGGGCAAACCGTTCACCGATTCCAGATCCAGTCAGCCAAGATGGAGCAAGAGATCAGCACACAGTCTAGAGATTTGCAGGAGCTTCAACTAGTATTACTTCCACAACTGCAAATTCTTCAGAAGTATTATCTGAACCTGGATGCCCTAACAGTCACATAGGAACTGAGCACAATAGATGCCATGGAGGAACAGGCATCCCAGATGCAAATAGAGAAGGAAGTGGCAACCTCCCTACTTGAGTCCTAGTCTCTATCCATGAAACAATTTTTGCAGGACTATCAATCGGTTTTTGACAAATATTATTCATTATTGTCATAAACTTTTTATATATATATGGAAACAGGGTTTTTCAGTGGTACTTTGTCATTGTTGGCAATGGGGGAGAAGTATATCTGGTACGAGGGAGCAAAGTGGCACAACACATTCTTACCAGTCTTCATTCTTGTCAAACCGACAACTGATTTATTGTATGAACTGGTAATACTTTGTGATGAGTTACCAATCCACCGATTGTTTGACGGTGCTGACACATTGACGATGCTTTTTGTGTCGTGTTACTGAGTACGTCTAGATGCATTGAACCTAAGAAATTGTAATGTAATCCTATTGGACCGACATGAAATCAGATTCCTTTAAAAGGACATCATGTCTAGGGTTTTAAGTTGTTGCTGAAAGGGTTAATGTCGAGCTAGGGTTTAAGGTGGAAGTTGAGAATGATCTTATCTGAGAAGATCAAGTTGTAACTATAAGAGAGATAGAGAAGACTGAAGTAATGCTGGAATGCATTAACTGTGAGCAATACTGGATCTAATCAAGCAGTTTGTGCTATCTGATAGATCTAACACTTGTTGATTACTCACATCTTTGACAAGTCTGTAGCCCTTAACCGGGTAGGCCTCAAAGCCTTTGTAAAATCCTCTAACAAGGTGGTTCACACATGTGAATCTAAAAGCTTCTAACAAGGTAGTCTTTAATCGGACTTATCTCCTAACAGAAATTGAGATTCCTAATAGGATCTGTTCTGGTGAAGAACATCATAAGATCTTAACCGGTCTGGTTTCTATTCTGCAAATAGTGACTTGTGAGTTCCATCTCATCGTGGTTTTTCCTAGTTGGATTTCCACATCAAATATCTTGTGTTATGGTTGTATTGGTTTTGTGGGTGAATGCTTTATTCGTATTTTGGTTTGCATGTGTGGTAACCGGTTTGACTGTTAGACTGCTTTACCGGTTTATCTTTAGACTATGTAAGTGTTTTAGTGCAGAGATTTTTGGCATACTAATTCACCCCCCCCTTAGTATTCATCAGTTTTGGAAGACTTTGGAGGTTAAATTGTTGAACACACAAAGCATTAAATGTTTTTCAAAGACTTTGGAGTCTTTGAGAAGTGACTTAAAGTTGCTCAGGAATGTGACAGTAATTAGGGGATGGATTAGGCTAATTAGGAAGGGGTTAGAAGAATCTAGAAGGGGGTTTAAGAATGCAAGTGGATTTGGTGGGTGAGGGAAAATATGATTTTTATTTAAAATAAATTAATTTATTTCAATAAATGTGTGCAAGTTGCATTTGTAGGAAAATGCAAGTGGGGGGGATAAATGATTTAAATAAATATTTTATTTAATTTATTTAAAAGAGGAATAGGGGAATAAATTAAATAAATAGGATTTTATTCATTTAATTGATTGTGAATTTGATATAATGAATTAATTAAAATAAATTGAATAATTTATTTAATTAATAGGAGAATGTTTGGAGATGAATTAATTAAATATTAATTTAATTAACTGATGGCTAGTGGATTTTTAATCAAATAAATAGGGAATATTCATTTAATTAAAATGGACAGATTTGTGTGACTAGATTTGCCCCTCTTTGAGATGGTGCAGTTTATCGCGTCATTTCAAAGAAAGGAAAAATAGGTGTAAAGAAACACCCCATAAAATGTAAATTTAATGGGTGGTATGCCCCCTCGAGAGATGGGTTGAAATTTTTTGAAAAATCGGGCGATCTCTCAAAAAAGAGTGAAAATTGGCAGGGTGGTAGAAGAGAAGAAGTTAGCAATACTGGTGAAAAATAGAAGAAATCAGGGGGAAAAGGGAGAAATGGGGGCCTCGGGAAGTGCATGGGGACCACGGCGGTGAGCGGGGGAAAAGTTACAGTGATTGTGAGGGGTTTATATGGGGAGAAAATGGTGAAAACAAGATCATTTGTAACCGCAACCATTGTGAAACCAAAGCTCTGACAGTGACCTTTTGGAGGAGCAAGCAATAGTCAGGATGTCGGTACCTATTACAAAGCACTGATTTGAGCGAGTCCGACGATTCAGCGGCTAGACGACTATGGACCAGTGGTACACAAATTTAAAATTTTGGATTTCATGCATTTTTGATATGTTTTTTGCTGAGTCCAAGTTGAGTCGGGACAATAGCACTAAAACTATGTTTTGGCGCTATTGTCCCAACTCACTAGCGCTATTGTGCCGCAATGGTGCTATTGTGGTGCTGTTTGAGTGCTTTTAAAAATTTTAGCGCTAATGTAGGCTTGTTTAGGCGCTATTGTTTGATGAGCGCTATTGAGGGGTCAATTGAGCGCTTTTGTTTTTAAGCAGCGCTATTGTATAGTTTTTGTAGCACGTTTGTAGTTTTAGCGCTTGTGCATAGCTGATTAAGCACTTTTGTTAGGGGTTTAGTGCTATGATAGAGAAGTAGCGCTTTTGTTTGCAAAATAGTGCTTTTGTTTGCAAGATAAGAGATGCCCCATTTTGTGTGAAGAAATCTCTCGATGTCAAGGATGGATGGATAGGGAGGCAAAGTTGGAGTTGTTTTGAACCATAGCAGCCTGATGAGACCTAGGTCATTAGGATAAATGCCTGTTGAAGTCTAGGTGTGCCGTGATTGCTTACCTATTGAGACCCGAAGATACTTGATCAAAGTATCTATTGATAGTCTTAGGTATAAACTTAAGAAAGTTTGAAAACAAAACAACTGATGATGATTGATTGATGGCCGTGTGCAGGAGGATCTACGCATGTTACAGTTACGTGAGAGACATCTAGCGACACAGGGGTTGCGAGATCGGCTGACAGAGGCCAAGATTGATTGCATTGCATTGATTGATTTATATGATGTGATGCATATGCCCATGATTTGGATGAATCACGGATTGATTACCGCTTTAGCAAAGCGCTGGCACAGTGAGACGTGCACATTTCACCTTGCACAGGGGGAGATGATAGTGACCGTGGAGGATGTGTGGCGCATCCTGTGTATTCCAATTCGAGGGGAGCTGGTCACATAAGATAGATCATGGGGGACTCTAGTAGTATAGAGATTCTTTGATGAGGATGTGTTCATTGATGATGGCTTCATTGCTTGGGAGGATATCATTGCATTATACGAGCCTTTACCACCAGTTTTGTGAGGCATTGTGGGAGGACTACTGTGCCCGGATAGGCGATCACATGGTCTGGCCATTGGTTGGGGGTAGGTGATTGAGATGATGATTACAGAGGGGACCCAATTTGCCTAGGGATCGTGCGTGTTGGCGCACTTATATCAGGAGTTGCATGAGGTGGTATACCACAGGAGGGGCTCATTAGCAATGGGAGTGACGCTGCTACATATTTGGGTGTGGGAGCACTTACCAGTGACTCAACCAATGAGTCTCAGATTCCGAGCAGTGGACCAACCATATATGTTTATGTATAGCGGTATGATGAGTCAGCCCCACCTGGGGAAGTTAGAGTGGTGGCGGTAGGCATTGAATGATCTTGATGAAGTGATATGGAGACCATATCTGGAGTGCGAGCCCTGGGATGATGATGCGGAGGCACTATCGTATGTATTTATGACCCGATTCCTCATTGGGAGGACCTCATATCATGTAGAGAGACAGGTGCTAGGTAGAGTGATGAGGCAGTTTGGACAGCAACAGGGACTGCCTAGGGGATCAGGGGAGTATGCTGGAGTGGTCCGAGAGAGATATGTATGGGGGCCAGTACTTCTGTATGATTAGGCACTGGCAAAGTTTCAGATGCTGCAGGCGAGAACTTGGGACATACAACCGAGGGTGGTGGATGGAAGGGTATCGGATGAGTATACACAGTACATGGTGGCTCATTCGATTCTTTGGATATCAGATCTAGTGGAGCCGATGCCCGATTTTGAGGATGATAGGGGATGAAGATGGAGGAGGAGAGGGGGGCGAGGACCTATGGTAGCTGGATGAGGGAGAGGAGATGGTGGAGATGGAGGAGGAGGTGATGGAGGAGGAGGGGGGATGGAGGAGGTGGTGGGTTGGGCAGTTGGATCCAGTGGAGAGGGAGAGGCGGATTGCCACTACGGATATCACAGGGACCATTGATGCATGGAGGAGTTAGATTGGGTGGGAGAGGTATGGAGAGGGAGATACCGATGGATAGAGGGGAGAGAGTCACTAGAGAGGGATATATTGGTGAGGCAGCTATGGAGATAGGAGAGGGATTAGGTGGAGATATGCAGGAGTGACTGATGGTACATTTGCAGTCTCGACTCGAGGCATCTAAGACATGGGTGGAGGATTTGGAGGTGGAGGTTGTAGCTAGAGATGTGCAGCTATTTGCACGAGAGTCAGAGTTGACTGTAGTGTTGCAGGAGAGAGATCAGGCCATGGACAAGGTGATCTAGTTGCAGGAGAGAGTGAGGGCTTTGGAGGGAGTATAGGGATAGGGGCCATATGTGGAGGCATTGGCGAGGGAGGTACAAAGAGCAGGTGGAGAGGTTGATTATTGGTGGGGCCTATATGAGCAGGTGGCACCATCTAGTTAGCAAGCACTGAGCTATTTGCAGATACAACAGGCTAGATCAGAGTGATCCTAGAGGATGCAGAGCAGTGGGGGTGTGATGGGTCCTCTACGGAGAGATAGGTCAGGGGGTGCAGGAGTTAGTGGGGGATTGATGGGGCCTCCATGGAGAGATAGATCGGATGGTGCGGGGATCAGTGGGGGAGTAGGTGGCGATGGTGGGGCAGCATCTGGTCAGAGTGGCATCTGAGAGAGCATTTTGCATATATGTATTTTATTTTTGGACTGTATTTTGGATGGCTCTTGGTAGCCGATTTTGTAGACTTCATTGCACTCTGATACATGAGATGATATATATGAGGAGATCCCATTTTTTTAATATATGCATATTGTGATTTATGGATGCTATGCAGGATGGTGTTTTTATGAGTTTATGCTTAGATGGATACGTGTATATGTATGCATTTATGAGATGATTCCTATATGCATGTTTTTATGATGATTTATGATGTTTGATACTGACATATGAATGCAGGTTTATACATGTGTGCCTGTTTTGTTTGATGTAATGCTTTATGTATGTAATGCCATGATGATGATGTGTGCTTATGATGATTTATGGACAGGATTTTGGTGTTTCCTGTTTTATATATAATGATGAGATAATGATATGCAATGATGTTAATGCAATGTTTTTGAATGAATGATTATATGTATGTAAATACATCTAGACGTTTTTAGATGAATGAAATATGGATAAACAAATGTAAAGTACAAATGTTTATATGATGATGTCTAAATGAATGCATATGTATAATGGATATATAAATGGTATGAACCAATGTTTGGAGACAAGTGGTTCTATGATTTTAAATGCCTAAATATGATTAAGTAAAAATGATAATGTGATGATAATGCAACTTATGGTTTAATAACTGCACCTTAATGCAATTAAAAAGGGATAATGAATGCAATGTAAATGAATCCTAAAATGAGCATAATAAGATACTTAATAATGGATGAATGAATGCACCTTTTAACTAATGATTAGATAAATGATTGTATGCAATGATAAATGATAAAGGATAATAAAGGATGATAAAATGATAATTGATAACTGACACTAAATGAATGCATAGTAAATGGTTAAATCAATCAGGGACAATTGATTTATATGAATGAATCTAATCATCATGTTTATGCAATGATGCAAATGATTAATGAAGACTAATGTCAATAAAATAAATGAACTATATGCAATTTAATTAAAAATGACATGAATGCACTTAATGCAAAATGCCACTAAATGTAATGATGATATGACCATGATGAATGGAAGGTTTTTTAGACTTTGCATGATGTATTGATGATGTATCAGAGTACTTGATCGTGATTGTATCCAAAACCATCTCAATTCTTACATAACTATTCATATTAACCTTGCTCATATTTGCATACAAATCATACATATGAATGAGTGAATGGATGGGTGATATGTAACAGAATGCAACATATAAACAGATGAGATGAAATGACGATCCATAGTGCTCTATTTTCATCATTGAGTTGTAAAATGTTGTAAGAAAATACAAGCATCTTGACATAATGATTCAAGATGACCTGAGTAGTTCTTACATGGATTTTGATATAGCAAGTTAATACAAACGACTTGATATAATGGGTCAAGTCGACCAGAATATTGCTTGCGAAACAGACAAGGATCATCTCCATTTATGCATGACTTGGATCGTCCTCCTTGATCTTGAATTGATCATATCCTGAGACAAGTTCACACCTTAATAAGAGATAAAACCTTTATCCAATTGGATGAGGTAGGAGGAACCAAAGAAAGAGCATTGTTTTGTGCAAACAAAATAGTATATACATAAAGAATAAAGAATATGGATCCTTGGTAATGGTTCATGCTCATATGGTCAACGTATACACTATAGTCGGCAAGCCATAATGATCTATGATTGAATTTTGCATAAGATCATGTATCTTAGTGAACTTCCCACGTAGACACCATTAGGACATGCCCCAAAACTTTATCAAAATAATGCACCGAAGATACACAAATAATGCTGTAGGAACTTGATATATATAAATGAATGAATTACTCACAAATCAACCAAGTATTTGATAGCTTAGCACATAATTTTGTTGTCAAAGAAAATGTCATTTTGTCTTTGTTTTGGTAAGGAAGGATGCATCCTTGTTGAAGACAGTTTGATTGTTGATGTTGATTGTTTAGTCGATTTGAGAAGTGATCATCATGCGAGTATTTTTCAATGCTTTGTTTGGTATCTACTTGGATGAGTATGTACAATGTGTTGCCATGTTTTTGTTTTGATTTTTGATGTTTTCTGATGTTTTTGGAGTTTGTGATGATTGGTTTTTGTTTTTTTTTTTATATTTTGTGAGATAGTTTTTGAATGTTTTTGGATTTTGTTGAGTGTTTTCCAATGTTTTTGATATTTTGATGATTGTTTTGAATGTTTTTTGGATTTGTGAGATAGTTTTGAATGAAGAACTTAATGAATCACAAAACAATGTAGAATCCACTTCCATCCATAGGCTAAGGGCATTGCCCCCAATTTAGACATGACTATGAAAAAGTGGGATGCAAGACGCATGAAGTACTTTCTTGATTGTAGATTAATAACAAGGCATGGTTTGGATGAATGGATGTATGTATCAAGTAGATGTGATTGCAACAAGTCTGAAAGACAATGGAGCCATAGCCTTTATGAGTGGTGCCTGTTTGCCAGGTTTTGACCATCGTACTTACCCAAGGTGCCACTGGAGTGGTTGTTCACTGTTTGGATGCATGATTTTTCTCTTACTCTTTTTGGTGTTTTTGTATTTTCTTCAGGTCATTTATTTGGATGTTTTTGGTATTTTTGCCAATATATATGGGAGCCTAATGTTTTGTACAGCTTTTTAGGTGTAAAACCGTTTGAGGTGCATGCTGTTGATTGGATCTGCTAGCGGTTCTCCTTCTGACGTAGCCAACTGATATGCCTTAGACCTAAATACAGTAGTGACAACATATGGGCCCAACCAATTTGATTCAAAATTTCCTTGATGTTCTCAGTTAGGTTGGTTACGAGGATTTTCTCTAAGAATAAGATCATCTACCTCGAATGTACGAGGCTTAACTCGATGATTATAGCTTCTTCTCATGTGCTGCTGATAGGCTTTGAGGTGATTGTATGCAGCTTGTCGCTTTTCATCAAGTAGCTCTAAGTCCTGAAGTCGGGATACTCTGTATGCTTCATCATCGATGAGATTGTGCAAGGAAACCCGTAGTGATGGGATCTTAACCTCAATAGGTAAAATAACTTCTGCACCATAGACCAATGAGTATGGAGTTGCGCCTGTAGGGGTTTGAATGCTAGTTCGATATGCCCATAGTGCTGGATTCAATTGAATGTGCCAATCACAACCGACATCATTGACTGTCTTCTTTAGGATTCTCAATATGTTTTTGTTTGATGCTTCGGCCTAACCATTGCCTTGTGGGTAATAGGGAGTGGAAAAGTGGTGTTGGATGTGAAACTTCTCGCAGAGTTCATGGACATCTTGATTTTTGAAAGGAAGACCGTTATCTATGATGATGGACATGGCTACACCATACCGGCAGATGATGTAATTGAGGATGAATGAGGTGATCTTCTTGCCGGTAACTTGGGTAAGTGGAATAGCTTTGATCCACTTTGTGAAGTATTCGGTGGTGGTAATAATGAATTTATGGCCATTGGATGAAGATGGATGGATTTTACCCACAAGGTCAAGGCCCCATTGACAAAAAGGCCATGGTGTTGTCATTGGTTGTAATTCCTATGCTGGTGCATGTATTAGGTCTCCATGAACTTGGCATTTCTTGCACTTCCTAACAAAGTAGTAGGAGTCTTTTTCCATAAATGGCCAATAGTATCCATTGCATAGGAGTTTCTTGGCTAGTGACAGACTGCTTGCATGAGTTCCATAAATTCCTTCATGTACCTCTTCCAAGGCCTTTGTTATCTCATCTTGTTCCTGACATCGAAGGAGAGTACCATCAAGACTACGTCGGTATAGGGTTTCGGTGATAATGGTATATCGAGCAGTTTGGCAAATGAAGGTTTTACGTTGGTTATTCGATTGGTTAGGAGGAAGGGTGTGATCACGGAGATAGGTGTAGAATTCACCATACCATGGGGATTCGGAACCGACAAGGTGACATATCATCTTAGATTTGGGGATATCATAAGCGGGGATCCAAAGCTATTCTACCAAGAACTTGTAGTGTGTTGAGTTCTATGGAAGATCTAGGAGAGATGCAATGGTAGCCATAGCGTCAGCAGCTCGATTCTGATCTCTGGGTATTTTCTCAAAGGTAATTGTAGTAAATGATGCCTTTAGACTATCCACCATTTGCTTGTATGGCATGAGTTTATCATCCTTGGTCTGATATTCATCTATTGCTTGTCGAATGACTAGTTGTGAGTCTCCATATACTTGTAGTTCTTGTAATTTCCATTGTATGACTAGCCTAAGTCCTATGATCAAGGCCTCATATTCTGCTATGTTATTGGTGCATGGAAATGCGAGCCTGTAAGACTTCAGGATGCTGTCACTTTGAGGTGTGATAAACATAATGCTTGCCCCCGAGCCATGCCCAGTGTATGAACCATCAAAGTATAGTTTCCATGGTTGTGCTGTTGTGATCATGAATATCTCTTCATCCAAAAAATTGGAAATGAGAGGATGATCACCTATGAGTGGAGCATCGGCCAACTAATCTACAATAACTTTTCCTTTGATAGCTTTACGGTCCACATACTCGATGTCAAATTCACTTAGAATCATCACCCATTTGGCCAAGCGGCCTGTCAATGCTGCTTTGCTGAGTAAATACTTGAGTGGATCAATCTTTGCAATGAGTTGTACCTTGTGTGTTTAACAGATAGTACCTCAATTTAGTGGCTACCAAGATTTTTTCTAGGCAAGCTCGCTCAATAGGTGTGTAATTGAGTTCATATCCAACCAGTGTGCAAGAGATGTAGTAAACAACACACTCTTTCCCTTCTGCATTATGTTGTGCCAATAGTACACCCAATGCTATACTTGTTGCTGATATATAGAGTAACAGAGGTCTACTTGGATCTGGTGGGATCAACAATGGCATATTCATGAGATAATCTTTTAGCATCTGGAATGCTTGCTGGCATCTGGCATCCCATTGTAAGCGAATGTTTTTGTGTAGCAGGTGTGTGAATGGGTGACACTTATCAACTAGTTGTGCAATGAATCTACAGATGGATTGTAGCCATCCTTGTAATGTCCTTAGCTGACTGATATTCTTTGGTGGTGGCATATCCATGATTACTTTTACCTTTGCTGGGTCGACCTCAATACCTTTACTTGAGACAATGTATCCTAGAAGCTTCCCGGAGGTTACTCCAAAGACACATTTCTTTGGGTTGAGTCGAACATGATATTGTTCCAGTCTATCAAAGATTTTATCTAATATGTCTAGATGACCTTCTCTGGTGAGTGATTTTGCTAGTAAGTCATCAACATAATCTTCCATCATAGTATGCATCATGTCATGGAAGATGGTGGTCATTGCTCGTTGATAGGTTGCTCCTGCATTCTTGAGACCGAAAGGCATTACATTCTAGCAGTATGTGCCCCATGGACATGTGAAGGCTGTCTTATGTTGATCCTCTAGTGTGATCTTTATTTGATTATACCCTGAAAAGCCATCCATGAGTGAAAGTATGGCATGTCCTGCTGTCAGATCTACTATGATGTCAATATTTGGTAGGGGGAAGTCATCATTAGGACATGCTTTATTCAGATCTCTAAAGTTAGTACAAATACAGATGCCCCCATTTGGTTTGCCGATAGGCACAATGTTGGATATCCAATCTGCATAATCAATGGGTCTAATGAAACCAACATCTAGGAGTTTCTTAAGTTCTGCTTTGACTAGTACTGCGATCTGAGGATGCATCTTATGAAGCTTCTGCTTGACAGGTTTGGCTCCTTCTACTACGATGAGGTGATGCATGACTAAATCTGGATCAATACCAAGCATGTCTGCATATGGCCATGCAAAGTTGATCTGACACTTTTGAAAGAACTCTACAAAGTTAGGCTATTCCTCTGGAGTTAGAAGAGATGCCAGATGTATGAGGTGAGGAGTTTCAGGAGTCCCCACATTGTATTCTTTGGTTTCCTCGATGAGAATCGTTGATCATTCCCATTATGTGCTGCAGGGAAGGATGTCAAACCTTTCATCCTCAGGTGCCTCAAAAAGGTTTTCACCATTGGATACACTCTTTCTTTTTACTTTTATGGGATCAAATAGTGCCACGGTGTGGTTTTCATTGGAAGATCCATGTTTTATTGTTATATTTTTGCAGTTGAAAGGTTTGGCATCCACCCCGAAGTATGCTGCACTATTAAGTTCTATGGTGAATCCAGCTTTATGATCCCCGCTTGGTAGGTTATCCCTTAATTCCTAAAAGTCAATGATGGCCTCATTGTTTTGGAAGAGGTCAAGACATGGGGGATTTGGTTGGTTCCATTCGATGAGTTCAAGATGGATAATAGGCATTACTTCATCGATTAGGTTAAGTTCGTTAGATGTATCGATGAGGGTTAAGACATTATGGTGAATGTCATTGATGGTACTCTCCCTCTCAGAATCAGGCGTAGGATGTGACATAGGGTCTCTGGAAGAAGTTTCCAGCTCAGGAACCCAAGAAGTCTTTATCTATGCTTCTCCGTAAATAGGGATGTCTTTGCAGGGTGGAGGTATCGATGTGTCTTCTTCATCTGAAGTATTAAGCTAAATGGAATCAAATTCCCATTCATGTGAGTCGGTCTTTGAATCACTTTCCAGCATCCGATTACTATACCATATTGGGATGTCCTTTGTGTTAAATACTGCAGGTGTGATTGGTTGATGTACCTTTGTAGATGAAGTGATCGGTGCTGCAGGAAGGATGATGAGGATCAAAGAATCTAATACGGGGAGTATCGGTAGTGTTGACTCAGTTGCTTCTACTGGAACTGCTGGGGCTGTAGATGCTGCTGCAGGTTCTGATACAGTTGTTGCTGCTAATGGTGCTATTGATGTTATTGTTGCTACTAATGGGATTACTGGTTTGTTTGGTGGGATGATTGGCATTGTAGATGGTTGTGTTGGGATTTCAAGCCTTGGTGGGGTAGTTGTGATGGTGTTTGATGCTACTTTGATAATGAAAGGTGTCCTCTTTGCAATAGGCTGATATAGTGGTTTGCTGGGTTTTCCTTTGAATCTGAGCTTAGGAAAGATCGCCTTTTCAAAGCCTAGGCCTGTATTATCTTTGGGCTTTAATTCTAGTAGCAATGGTTCATGTCTTCCTTGTTTGCAAGATCCTAAAGCACTCTGACCATCATAACCCATTCTTTGCATAATGAGGAGGCCTTTGCCATACTGATCCATGGGAAGTGTAGCTTGTGGCATATCAGTGGTGATGGGATCTTTATAGATCCATTCCGCTAAGTCCTCATCTTTGGTTTCCTCTTCTTGACTCTTCCCAAGGATGAAAGGTGTCAAAGCACATGCTGGTGTGATCATTGGTTGCTGAAGTAACTGTTGTGGTTTGCCATGTGTTATAGGAGTAGTGGGCATTTGTCCCACACAAAAGAGTTGACTTAAGTTGTATTCCCCAGGACCTTCCTCTGCTATTTTCATCTTAAGATTTTCTTGCTTGGGTATAGGGGTGTTTGAACTGGTAAGAGAGGCTGGACTTATATATGATGTGGAGGAAATGGCTTCTCTATTGTTAGGAAGGGTAATCTCTGGTTGATGACTGATATTATGACAATATGCAAAGGGATTTGCATCGCCCAAGATTGTGATCTCTACATTGTTATGTGGGAACTTGATACATTGATGGTAGGTAGATGGTACGGCTTGCATGGCATGTATCCAAGGTCTTCCTAACAAGAGATTGTATGGTAGAGGAAGGTCCAGAACCTAACAAATGATGTGCTTCACCATAGGGCCCACTCGGATTGGTAGTACCACAGCTCCTTTGGATGAATACTCTACATCGTCATAGGATTTGATTGTGATCTTCTTACGAGGATCCACTGATTCTATTGCATATCCCAAAGCGGTGACCAACTGCAGTGTACAAATATTTAAGTCTGCTCCATTGTCGATCAAGACTCACTTGATCCTATGTTGGTTGATAAAGCCTTCAATGTGTAGCGAAGCATTATGAGGTTGCTGGAAGGAAGAGTTGTCACTTTCGGAAAAAGTGAGACAAGGTGACGACTTTAGACTTCCAACCATGGGTTGAAATTGGTCTATATTCAGGTTTGTAGGGATTGACGCCTCTTGGAGAGCTTGATCCAAGATTGTTTTATGAGATGGAGATAAGCGCAAGCATTTTGTCTAATTGTTCCACAAGATTTTACTGCTTTGGTATGGAGGTGGTGCCTTGTGGAGCTGCCTTTATGGTAACCTTGTCGTGACGTGTAAGAACATTGCAATTAGAGCTAGTATTTTTTATGGTGATAGTTGCAATTTGTTCACTGGCATCATATAGGTGATTTACAATATAATTATACGCAGCCTGTGTATAATCAGTGGTATCAATGCCTCTCTTGGAAGTGGAAGGACCCCTTTGATCTTATGATGGAAGTGGATTTTTGAACATCAGATGATCATTGTTTTTTATTTTTGGGTCATGCCCTTTGATTTCAATTTCACCTTGGTCAATAAGATCCTGAACAAAATCTTTCAATCTATGACAATTACTTGTCTTGTGTCCTCTCCCTTGATGGAAATCACAATGTTTAGTATCCCTCCACCATGCAGGTTGGACTTGAGGTTCATAGTTTGATGTTTTAGGTAGAGTTACCAAATTTTGAGAAACTAGTTGTTGCAACACTATTTCGATGGGTTCCCCTAAGGGAGTGTATGTTCATTTTTGTTTTTGTTGACAAGGTCTGGGTTCATTGTGAGATGTGATGCGACCTTGATTTGAAGGAACATTTGTGTTAGTCTGAGGTGGGAGATTCTGTCCTGCAAATCGAACCACAGGTTGTGCACTTTTGATAGTTCTGGCATCCACAACCCTATCATTGATGATGTTTTTATTTTTGTTCTAGAAGCTTGGTTTGTCACTATTGAAGCACGGGCGAGGACCATCCTTTGGTTCATTATAGATTTTGATAAGTCCTTTCTTGATGAGAGGTCGCTCACATTTCAAGCCTTTGGTGATCATGTCATTAAAAGAGTCTGTGTCTTTGACATCCAAGTGAAATTCCATTTCTTCATTTAAGTTGGAAATAAATATTTCCACTAGGTCTTGTTCAGGTAACTGAAGAGAACATCTGCTAGACATTTGATGCCATCGTTGCAGGAATACTAAGAATAGTTCACCTAGTTTTTGTTTAGTGTTGCACAGATCAGCCATGGTGATGTCACATTCAATGTTATGAGAGTAATGTGCCAAGAACTTCTAAATTATCTCTTCAAAGGTTCTAATGCCACCTGGTAGTCGGGAAAACCATGATGTGGTTTTTCCTCCCAAGCTTTGGGGAAAAAGTCGCATTAGGTATGTGTCCTCATATGCCACTTCGAGGTAAGCTGAATGAAATTCTCTGACATGATCGCGAGGATCTCCCTTTCCTCTATATTTTTTGAATTTGGGTGTTTTGAATCCCCGTGGAAAGGGTGGCATATAAAGATTTCTATTGAAGGGATAGGGACAGATGTCATTGAGTGAGAATTGGTTGGTTTTTACACCACTATGAAGTTGTTGTGCAAGATTTTCAACTTGTTGCCGCAACATCTCTATTTCATTTGGAGGAGGAGGTGGTGGGTTACCTCAAGGAATGCTATATCTAATGGGATCTCTACCTCTTTCATCTTCATGGTGACTTTGTTGTTCTGATGCTTGTCTTAATTGGGCAAGATCAAAGTCAGAGGAAAGCTTGGCTCCTTCTTGAGCAAGCTTTAAAAAGTGAGCATCTGCATTGCTCTTGAGTATTTCATCAAAAAGTTTGTTAAAGAGAGGGTTATGCTGGGCCCTTTCTATTGTTGCAGGAGTAGGAGTACTTGGGTTCTCGTCATTTGCATTTCCTCCAAGTGCTTCTTGAAATTCATTGATATTTTCCTCCTCTTCTTCTTCAATTTCTATTTCTCGTTGCCTTGACTGTGATCGGGTATGAGCCATTTTGTTTACAAGTTTTTGTTGAAGTTGAGTGAAAATGATGATGAGTTGTTGATGAAATGAAAGATTGATGTTTGGTGAATTGTGTTGCATGTGGATCTCTAGCACTTTAAAGGTAGATGTAACCGAAATTCCTTCTTTGAATTGCTTGTTTGTTTGATAAGGTTTGATGTGATAAGGTGTAGAGAAATCTGAGATGTGCTACAAATTTAACTACCTAGTAATGAGAGGATTAACTCATACACTAGTTTTAACCTGCGTAGATGTGTCTCTTAGGATGAGCTTATCCTAGATGTAGAAACAATCTAAAAAGTGATGGGATGCGTTTCAAGCAATATCTAAAAGAGAACTTAGGACAAGAACCTCTTAATGTTTTGAGAGTTGAAACGAATTGATGATGAACTGATGATGTATGAGTGAGATAATGGATGAAATGTTTTAACTTCAATAAAAGCTTTGTTTCACAAATGGAACAAATTCTACCTCTTCCCTTTCGGGCGTTGGTGGCGTTTCTCGAGTTATG
This sequence comes from Cryptomeria japonica, assembly GCF_030272615.1. Taxonomy (NCBI): domain Eukaryota; kingdom Viridiplantae; phylum Streptophyta; class Pinopsida; order Cupressales; family Cupressaceae; genus Cryptomeria; species Cryptomeria japonica. The sequence goes on along the minus strand of NC_081408.1, from coordinate 479,290,045 downwards.
TTGTATGTGATACAAACTTTTGGGAAGAAGTTGGGATTAATCTTGCCTCCTTGGTTTTTGTGATAACTCAAAGCTCTATATTGCTTAAAAGCTCTGCGGTTTAATGATTCTGAATCAAATTCATTTGTTTTGCCTTGAAGGTAGAGACGCATGTGATGTAGAAAAACTCTATGAGAGACAAAGATTTGTCTATTGAGATAGAATAATTTTCTCCTTTTGATCAAAGCCTTTGAGCTCAATGGTCTTCTTTTCAAGTTGATGTTCTGATGATGATTCTTCTTTCGCAAGATGTGAAGAATGGTCATAAAGTTTGATACTTTGTTGCTATTGATCTTTTTGGTTGTTTTGAAAGATGTTTGGTTGGATGAATACTTGTTTTGGAATTGATTTTTGATTCTTCTTTGACAAGAAAATAAAGCAAGCACACAAACACAAGAATGTTGCCTTAAAAGGCACAAATGAGTATGGGTCTAGATCAACCCAATCCTTAGACCTTTTATGACCCTTTCCTTTAAGTGTATTTTAGGTACTCTTCTTTCCAAAGCCTGAAGTCAGCTCAATTTGTACTTGGTCTTGACTAAAATGAAGACACCTCAAACAATTTGTATCCCTAAGGTCAAATGGCCAATTATGATAAATTCAGCCCACATCTTGATATTTCTTCTACTTTGGTACTACATACCTTATGAATCCCATCGTGGCAAGTAAGGATGTGATATACTAAGTCTTGCACGAGTCTAACAAATAGATGATCCCTATGATGGGGGAGTCACCACTTTTATCAAGCCACAAGTGACTTTTCAAAAAGCTATGTTTCTACTCAAGGAAATATGTATGGTGAGTATCTTGGGAGCAAAACCATCTATGCTCTTGCACTGAATTGTATCTCAAATATTCTCAATCAATAGAATGGGTGGGCTACAACCTAAAGGTGTTTAGTCATTTTCAATGTCTTTGGACATAATTTCATTCTGCAGTGACTCACTTAAGAGCCTTGTAACTTGTGGTGGGGCCCATTTGTCCTTTCGGCAAGTTACACTGTAGGAACAACTATACCCAAGGCTACAACTTTCGCTCTCACCTGATTTCTATAGTGGCTCGAAGGATTTACCACGCGAGGTTGTTCCCAAGAGTGATGTGTCTCTTGGTAGGCCTCTCTTTAAAAAGATAAAAATTTGAGTATTACTAACACTTTTCTCTTGCACCTAGGATCACGAAAGCCAAGCGAGAGGATAGTGTGTGTTAGAAGTAGGACCACTCGACCAACTCTTTGCACAAGTGTGCCAAACACGAAATGCACTTGTTCTTTTTAACTTATCATTGCAATGATTTTCTATCTATTTGGAGATGTTGCTCCAACAATCATGGTGTTCTTTTTAACTTCAAATGCAAAATTTTGAGTAAACTAGAACTTTGAAAATCATGGTCAACTTAATTTGAAGCACGTATGAAGGAAAAATCGCTTTGCACAAATTTTGAAACAAGTTGATTGTGAGTTTTATTTGCACCAAAAATTGAAATGTGGATTGTAAATTTTTGCTTAAGTTTGATGCTAGAAATAAATTTTGTCTTGTTGATTTTAAGCACCAAATGAAAAGTTAACCCTAAACTTGCAATAAACAAAGTTGTTTTGTTCAATTTTAGAGCACCAAATACAAAATCTGATCCTAAGCTTGCAAGAAAGAAAATTTTGTTTTGTTCAATTTTAAAACACTAATTTTTTTTCTTGATTTTTAAGGAGGTTGGTTTTAGACCTGCACAAGAAACAAATAGTTAGTAAAAACCGAACCTATGGTGGGCTTCTACAAGCCTAAGAATTTTCACTTTTTTGGTTACAGGGTCTTTTTTACAATGTTCTATTACAATAGCGCTACTCTATGTTTAAACAAAAGCGCTATTTAACACAAACGTGCTAATATAGACACAACAATGCTACAAGTAAAATTTTGACAGAGAAAGAATAGCGCCAAAACAAGGTCAAAAGTGCCAAAACAAGGTCAATAGAGCTGAAACAAGGTCAATAGCGCTACACTTGGTACAATAGCGTTATTGTAAGAATAATAACGCTAGAACAACAAGTTGCAATAGCACTACAACGTGATCAAAAGTGCTAAAGCGCAACCTATGTGTCAAGTTTCAACATTCAAACATGTTAGTTGTCAAAAAAATTGTTTATTTAAGTGTTTGGATTTCACATCAGGTTTGTTGGCATTTTTGTTGTTTATGTTGTGATTGTCATTGATGGACACACACTTGTATTGAGATCCCCTTTATGTGTATGAGCTTGTGCTCAATCGGTATTTGTTCCAACCGGTATGTTGTATACTAGTCTTTAGACTAGTGGTGATTTTGCAGAATGTGTTTCTCGGTCTAAAGCGGCATGTGGACCCCAAGCGGTTTGTAGATCCCAAGCGAAACGAGGGAGAAAAGTGGAACAATACATTCTTATCAGTCTTCATTTTTGTCAAACCGGCAACTGGTATTTTGTATGAACCGATAATACTCTGTGATGAGTTACCAACCGACATTTTGTGATGAGTTACCAATCCACAGATTGTTTGATAGTGCCGACACATTGACAGTGCATTTTGTGTCGTGTTACTGAGTACGTCTAGATGCATTGAATGTAGGAAATTGTAATGTAATCCTATTGGACGAACATGAAATAAGATTCCTTTAAAAGGACATCATGTCTAGGGTTTTAAGTTGTTACTGAAAGGGTTAATGTCAAGCTAGGGTTTAAGGTGGAAGTTGAGAATGATCTTATCTAAGAAGATCAAGTTGTAACTGTGAGAGAGAGAGAGAAGACTGAAGTAATGCTGGAATGCATTATCTATGAGCAATACTGGATCTAACCAAGAAGTTTGTGCTATTAGATAGATCAAACACTTGTTGATTACTCACATCTTTGACAAGTCTGTAACCATTAACTGGGTAGGCCTCAAAGCCTTTGTAAAATCCTCTAACAAGGTGGTTTACATGTGAATATAAAATCCTCTAACAAGGTAGTCTTTAATCGGACTTATCTCCTAACAGAGACTGAGATTCCTAATAGGATCTATTCTGGTGAAGAACATTGTAAGACCTTAACCGATCTGACCTTAACCCGTTTGGTTTCTATTCTACAGATAGTGACTTGTGAGTTCCATCTCACCGTGGTTTTTCCCTGTTGGGTTTCCACGTCAAATATCTTGTGTTATGGTAGTATTGCTTTTGTGGGTGAATGCTTTATTCGCATTTTGGTTTGCATGTGTGGTAACCGGTTTGACTGTTAGACTACTTTGCCAGTTTATCTTTAGATTGTGTAAGTGTTTTAGTGCATTGATTTTTGGCATACTAATTCACCCCCCCTCTTAGTATTCATTGATTGGTATTAGAGCCTACCTTTCTATAAGTTTAACCACTTGGAAAGAGATATGGGGGAATACACCATGAGGGAACTTACTCAATGGCTCACTAAGTCTAAGCAAGCCTATGATGATCTTATGGTCAAATACAAGGCATCTCAAGCAACAAGGAGAGAACATGCAGAAAAGCTGATGGAACTATCTGAAAGTAGTTCTGAAGATGAAGCTAACATTGAAGCCATGATTGCTGAAGTAAATAAGTTGAATGATTCAAACTCCAATCTGAGAAAGGAGTTGGAAGGACTGACTATTCGGTTTAGTCAAGAGCTTGAGAACCAGAGAAAAGCTGAAGATCAGATAAAGGACAGAGATCATGAGATCTCCAAGTTGAAACAAGAGATTAGTGCACTGATTGTTTGCCTTCATGAGAGAAGAATGGAAAAGGAAGACATGCAAGGAGAACTGAACATTGCCATCTCTGAAAATGCAAGTCTAATGGAGACAAACACTGCTATTTCTAGAGCACTCTTTGAGTCAAAGGAAATACTGGCCAAGTTTGGCAAAAGTACTGACAAGCTAGAGCAAAAACTTGACTCATCTAGACTGGCAAAGAATACCAATGGTCTTGGTTTCTCTGGACATGAGGAAGGAGAATCCTCAGGAACAAATGCTCAAGCATCAAAGAAGCAACCGACACTCAAAGGAAAAGGTAAGCAAAAATTCAAACCTGTTTGCTTTAACTGTCTTAAAGGACACACTGCCAATGTATGTAGGAGCAAAGCCTACAATAATTTTCCATATTTTATCAACAATGTACCTAGATCCAATAAGTTAAATGGTCATTGTTATGCATGCAACAAGTTTGGGAATAGAGCATTTGAATGTAGGTCTATGATGGATAACCCTGGAAGATATCCTTAGAGGACCCAAGGAACTAGTCCTGAACCTTTTGTGAACCGGAACCACAACCAGTTTAATGTCTTCAATCATTAGTCAAGAAGTAGTGGCCATCAAGCGGCAAACAGATGGAGAGAAATTTGTATGATCTGTCATGGTCATGGTCACATTGCTGCAACATGCAGAAGGAAGAATGGAAACATGTACAATGGACCTTGGAGAACACCTAGACTTGTTTGCTATCACTGCAACAAACCGGGTCACATTGCAAGATTCTGCAGAATCATAAAAAGTATATCTGATGATGTACCGGTCACTCAGGAAGGAGAAATCGATGTTGAAAAAGTTCAAGGTGACATGAAGAAAACATGGAGGAAGAAACCAACAATGTTGGAAGAGGAACCAGTTTCTACACCTAGTGTGGAAATATCGAAACCGACAAACTAAGCCTCAAACGCTTAGGGGGAGAAAAAGGCGAAATGCTTTCAAACCCCTGAATTACACTGGTAAAAGACCTTAACCGGTATGCGATACTTATCAGTGGGTAGAAGACCAAAAATGGTAAAAAGGCAAATTAGGGTTTACACCCTAATAGAGGAGCATTAATGGCAGTAGGTAAGAGACATGTATAAAAGCATTTTTCAAATCATTTCTCACTATCTGATTTTGAGCAAAGAGAAGTTTTCAAGTGCAGAGCGAAGAAAAGGTGACTTGAGCTTAGATTTCAAGAAATTGACAAACCTTGAAAGAGATTCAAATCCAGTTTGCAAGCGGTAGTGGAGAACACAAAGTAGTGATTTAGCAACCAACGAAGAGTGGAGTAAAGAAGAATCAGGAAGCCCTAAATTCGCATTTGAAAGGTATTTTTCATTTTCTTGAAATACTCTACAATGGCTTCCGCATCTTATACCAGTTCGAGTACATCCATAGAGTTAGAAAGTTTTATTCAGAGGAAGCGCAAATATAATGCCTTATCACAAGTTCCAGTTGGATTTATAGTTGAAGAGGGAATTTCTGATTATATTGATTGCAAAATAGAAGACCTAGGGTCTTTAGCCATTCACACTTAGTTAGGTCTATTTTGCGGCAAGGACAAAAAGATAAAACCGGAGTTTAGTATCTTAGAGAAGAAGAAATTCCACAATGCAGTATATTTTCTAGAAGATTTCATGGAAGATCACATCAGAATTATTTTGAGCAGAGTCCATGGTGACAAGATGTACCTAGAGAGGATGCATGATATTACGCCTCAGGCAATTCATGCTGTCACTGATTTTATAACACAGGGGAAGTGCCAGCCCTGAGAAAAGTGAGCAAAACCGAAATAGCCAAGCTCACCGGTTCAACCAGTGATTCACAGGGTATGACAGTTAATCCTATCAAGGATGATCTGGTGAAATACGCCTGCATGGTGATAGGCTACAAAACATTTTCAGCCAGCAGGATTAATTCTATATCTGCTGCAGTGGTAAATGCTGCTTACCATATGGTAAAAGAGGATGCATCTTTTGACTTATGCACCGGTATGCAGAGGCAACTCCTGTTGAATCTTAAGGCAATCAAACAGGATAATTCACTGAGGTTTAAGTTTGGAAAACTACTGGTAGGGTTGTTCTTCTATTTTCAAGGCTACTTTCCTAGTGTAGGAGATGTCCAGTGGTCCCCTGACCAACCAGTAACCAAACAGATAAAGGAAAGTGTTCAAGCCATTGGAACCAGCTACCCTGAAGTACTAAACAAATATTTTGATGAGTTCAGAAGAAACATGAGTCAGAGGGTAAGAATCTCAAGTGATATAGTGAAGAAATATGAAGATGACATTTGTTTCACTATTCAGGTGGACAAATGTTTAATGGAGGCTATTAAGCCTAGAATGGAGGAAGTGGAGCCAATGGGCTATGAGGTTATGTATGACATGTTGGAAGGGTATGCCTCAACCCTTATTGCCTCGCCTCTTGATCCAAAGGCTAAGAGGAGCGGAACCTACTTGGAGAGGATTGCACTGGTTGAAGAACCATCGGTGAAGAAAGGAAAAGAACCGATAGCTAAGAAAGCTAAAGCAGTGCCTGTAGGATCAGCACTGGCTACGACTGCAACTCCAAGAGTGACCAAGTGGTCACCGGCAAAGAAGAAACCAGAGGTAACATCGAAAAAAGTCTTCAAAAGAAATAGGAAGACTAAGACAAATGAATCGGACTCCGAAGAAACCGAGTCTGATGAAAAGTTGAAGAAGGCAAGATAGACAAAGAAGGTGAAGAAGAATGAACCGGTAGCATCCACACCGGTAAATATTGATATCTCCTCATACAAACCTTTGAAACATTGTCAAAGAACAGTAAAAAATATTAGGAGAAAATTACTTCATGATTTAGTAGACTATTTTGATGAATTTAATAGTGAGGAGAAAGATGAAGTACTACAGGAAATCATTCTTTATTTGTGTAAAAATGACCGGTCACCATCACAGATCAAATCTTAGACACCAGATTCATTATTTAAAGCATTAGATAATAAATGACACATTGCCATTGAAAAAGAACAGGAGATTAGGGAGAAAGTCTTTGCACAGTACTTTCCTAAACTCTCAAATTCAGAATTATTTGATGCCCTGGATCAAAATAAAGGTCTCTTCTTCATAAGAAGAAGAAGACGCTAGTTGTTGGAGGGGAGAATTGATGATGTCGAAAAAGATACTCATCAGCATATGGCTCATGCTATCAACTCTCACAAAGCACAAATGGCCAACCTCCAAGTGGAAAAAGAACCAGTTATTTCCAAACCGGATGAGGTTTTTGATGAGGAAGGAAACCTGGTGGAAGAACCAATCGACACTATTGATGTCAATGCCCTGGATGTAGAAGATATCACTCAGGACATACCTTCTGAGGGAATTGAACATGGGCAACAAGGAAAATAGGGTGGTGAACAGGCTGAGGACACACAACAAGCGGCAAAGGAACAAGAAGAGAAGAAGAAGAGGGATGAAGATGAGAAAAAGAAGAAAGAGGAAGAGAAGAGAAAAGAGGAAGAGGAAAAATGAAAAGATGAAGAACAGAAGAAGCAAGAAGATGATAGGAAAAAGAAAGAAGAAGAGGATAAGGAAGAAAAGAGAAAGAAGGAAGAAGAAGAGAAGAAGAAGAACGAAGAAGAAGAAAAGAAGAAGAAGGAAGCAAAAGAGAAGAAGAAGAACAAAAGAAGAAGGAAGAGGAAGAACAAAAGAAGTAGGAAGAGGAAGCACAGAAGAAGAAGGAAGAGGAAGCAAAGAAGAAGGCAGAAGCAGAAAGAAGAGGAAGACATGAAGAATATGGAAGAGGAAGAGAAGAAAAAGAGAGAAGAGAAAGAGAAAGAAGAGAAGGAGAAGAAAAAGAAGGAAGAAGCAGACAAGACAGCTGAAGCAATGAAGAGCACACAGATGGAGACTCCTAAGGCAACTGGGAGCCAAGCCAAACCAGCTGCTATCTCGAGTCCTATTGATCTCCAATCTGCAAGTGAGTCTGAGCTTATGCAGAGCATCAAGGTTTCCCAAGAGTGCCTTGAAGTCATTCGCAAGAAAAGGGAACAAGATATTATTCAGGCGGCTGTAGACACCCTTACTGGTTTAATCCCCAGTACTAATCTTCCTAACACTGAATCATCACTAGCACAGCTCAAACTTCTATGTACTGTAGTGGATGATCAGGTGCAGAGTCTGGAAGAAGCAAAAGAGGCCAATGTAAAGAAAGAGCACCAAAAGGCTCTTAATGTTGCTCTAGTGAAAAAGATGAATGAGCTTAGGACTAAACTGCTGAAAGATCAAAAGGACATAAGGAATGCCTTAGATGAGGGAAACTTTCTACTCAGCAAATTTTGTCAACCTCATCTATTCTGTGACAATGTGCTAGCCAAGAAGCGAAAGCTTCAAATGGACTTACAGTCCTACTCAGGCACATTTAAGACACCTTATGATTCTTTTGCAGCATATGGGCAAACCGTTCATCAGTTCCAGATCCAGTCAGCTAAGATGGAGCAAGAGATCAGTACACAATTTAGGGATTTGCAGGAGCTTCAACTAGTATTACTTCCACAACTGCAAATTCTTTAGAAGTGTTATCTGAACCTAGATGCCCTGACAGTCACACAAGAACTGAGCACAGTAGATGCCATGGAAGAACAGGTATCCCAGATGCTGACAGAGAAGGAAGCGGCAACATCCCTACTTGAGTCCTAGTCTCTATCCATGAAATAATTTTTGCAAGACTATAAATCAGTTTTTGACAAGTATTATTCATTATTGTCATAAACTTTTATATATATATATGGAAACAGGGTTATTCAACAGTACTTTGTCATTGTAGGCAAAGGGGGAGAAGTATGTCTTGTTTTTGGTTATAAAATTTTGATCTTCTGACACAGGAGGAGAAATATCTATTTTTGACATTTTGATATATGCTATATGCTCTGATGTCTCAATAATTATGCTCTGTATGCAAAATTGCTATAAACTGTGTTAATTAAGGGATAGTGTATATGCTTAGGGGGAGCAATTTTGTTAATGGCAAATTTTTGTTGTAAAACACTTAGATGTCAAAAATTTTATTTTCCTAAGTGTTGCCATCAATGCCAAAGGGGGAGATTGTTCGCATTTTTGTTGTTTATGTTGTGATTGTCATTGATGGACACACACTTGTATTGAGATCCCCTTTATGTGTATGAGCTTGTGCTCAACTAGTATTTGTTCGAACTGGTATGTTGTATACTAGTCTTTAGACTAGTGGTGATTTTGCAGAATGTGTTTCTCGGTCTGAAGCGACATGTCGATCCCAAGCGGTTCGTAGATCCCAAGCGGCATGAGGGAGAAAAGCAACACAACACATTCTTATCAGTCTTCATTTTTGCAAACCGACAACCTATATTTTGTATAAACCGGTAATACTCTGTGATGAGTTACCAACCGAAATTTTGTGATGAGTTACCAATCCACCGATTGCTTGACGGTGCCAACACATTGATGGTGCTTTTTGTGTCATGTTACTGAGTACGTCTAGATGCATTGAACCTAGGAAATTGTAATGTAATCCTATTGGAATGACATGAAATCAAATTCCTTTAAAAGGACATCATGTCTAGGGTTTTAAGTTGTTTGTGAAAGGGTTAATGTCGTGCTAGGGTTTAAGGTGGAAGTTGAGAACGATCTTATCTGAGAAGATCAAGTTGTAACTATGAGAGAGAGAGAGAAGATTGAACTAATGCTAGAATGCATTATCTATGAGCAATACTGGATCTAACAAAGCAGTTTGTACTATTAGATAGATCAAACACTTGTTGATTACTCACATCTTTGACAAGTCTATAACCCTTAACTGGATAGGCCTCAAAGCCTTTGTAAAATCCTCTAACAAGGTGGTTCACACATGTGAATCTAAAATCCTCTAACAAGGTAGTCTTTAATCAAACTTATCTCCTAACAGAGATTGAGATTCCTAATAGGATCTGTTCTGGTGAAGAACATTGTAAGACCTTAACCAGTCTGACCTTAACCGGTTTGGTTTCTATTCTACAGATAGTGACTTGTGAGTTCCATCTCACCGTGGTTTTTCCCTGTTGGGTTTCCACGTCAAATATCTTGTGTTATGGTAGTATTGCTTTTGTGGGTGAATGCTTTATTCACATTTTGGTTTGCATGTGTGGTAACCAATTTGACTGTTAGATTGCTTTGCCGGTTTATCTTTAGACTGTGTAAGTCTTTTAGTGCATTGATTTTTGGCATACTAATTCACCCCCCCTCTTAGTATTCATCAAGGTTCACCAAATGATGCTCTGCAAAAAGGGAAGGTTAGTCAATGATAACAAAATACAAATAGGAAGAAAACCCAAGTTGTTAGTGTCAGAAATCATAAACAAAATACTTTCCTACACAAGCATATCAAAAGAGATACCAAAAGCATGATAGAATGTCTAACTAGGAAAGTAAATATGATGAGCATCTCCAAATGCCTCCTAACATGCTCTTGGCTTCTTCTCCTTTGTTCCTCTCCTCTCCAAGTTCCAAAATAGTGTAGCTCTCAGCAACTTTTTGCACTATGGATGCTTATGGAGGTTTGAGATTGAAGTATTTACTCTAAATGTGAATAAAAAGCTAATACTATGCTATTGATACTAAAATGATTTATTTTAACCAAAATGATAAGATATTAGTTGATTATACTAAAATTCTCTCTCAAAATGCCTATAGCTTAAATGCACACAAATTTTCAGGATCTGGATTATAAAGAAATGGGCTCTATTTATAGGGAAAATGGAGCAATGGATGGTTGAGATTGAGCAATCTCAACAAGGGTCAGGATTGAATGATTTCAAATCCATGTGAGGGATTTCAATCCAATCCCAGGATGACAAGTGTCAATGTGAGATAGGTTGAGAGGAGATGGAATAAGCATTAAATGCTTGACATGACCTTGGGAGTTAAGGTCAAGGTTAGTTGAATGAATAAACTCTTTACTCAAAGAATAAAGCTTTTATCCAATGGATAAACTCTTGTGCAAAGGCAAAAGGGATAAACATGGTCAAAGCAATAAATGCTTGAGGAGACACATGAGTGCAAGTTGAAATAACCATAAATGGTTATGTAAGAACCATTAATGGTCATGTAAGAGCCATTAGTGGTTTTTGTTGGCATTTTTTGTTTATATTGTGATTGTCATTGATGGACACACACTTGTATTGAGATCCCCTTTATGTGTATGAGCTTTTGCTCAACCGGTATTTGTTTGAACCGGTATGTTGTATTCTAGTCTTTAGACTAGTGGTGATTTTACAGAATGTGTTTCCCGGTCTGAAGCGGCATGTCGACCCCAAGTGGTTCATAGATCCCAAGCAGTATGAGGGAGCAAAGTGGCACAACACATTCTTACCAGTCTTCATTTTTGTCAAACCGGCAACCGGTATTTTGTATGAACCGGTAATACTCTGTGATGAGTTACCAATCGACATTTTGTGATGAGTTACCAATCCACCGATTGTTTGATAGTGCCGACACATTGACGGTGATTTTTGTGTCATGTTACTGAGTACGTCTAGATGCATTGAACGTAGGAAATTGTAATGTAATCCTATTGGACCGACATGAAATCAGATTCCTTTAAAAGGACATCACCCCCCCTTAGTATTCATCAGTTTTGGAAGACTTTGGAGGTTAAATTGTTGAACACACAAATCATTAAATGCTTTTCAAAGACTTTGGAGTCTTTGAGAAGTGACTTAAAGTTGCTTAGGAATGTGACAATAATTAGGGGATGGATAAGGCTAATTAGGAAGGGGTTAGAAGAATCTAGAAGGGGGTTTAAGAATGCAAGTGGATTTGGTGGGTGAGGGAAAATATGATTTTTATTTAAAATAAATTAATTTATTTCAATAAATGTGTGCAAGTTGCATTTGTAGGAAAATGCAAGTGGGGGGGATAAATGATTTAAATAAATATTTTATTTTATTTATTTAGAAGAGGAATAGGGGAATAAATTAAATAAATAGGATTTTATTCATTTAATTGATTGTGAATTTGATATAATCAATTAATTAAAATAAATTGAATAATTTATTTAATTAATAGGAGAATGTTTGGAGATGAATTAATTAAATATTAATTTAATTAACTAATGGCTAGTGGATTTTTAATCAAATAAATAAGGAATATTCATTTAATTAAAATGGACAGATTTGTGTGACTACAGGAGTATTACCAAACCATAGTTCATAAGGGGTCTTACCAGTTTCACCTTTGATGTGAACTCTTTTGAAAGTGTAAACCATTGTATTTACTGCTTCCCTCCAGTACACATGAGGTAGATTTGCTTCCAATATCATGCTTCTAGCTGCACCAAAATAGTTATGTTCTTCCTTTCCACAATTCCATTTTTTTGAGGTGTCTAGGGTGTTGATAGTTGTCTTTTGATTCCATTCACTTCACAGAATGCATTAAATTCCTTAGATGTAAACTCTCCTCCTTGATCAGATCTCAAAAATTTGATTTTCTTACCAGTTTCATTCTCTACCATTGCCTTGTATAACTTGAATTTTCCAAAAGCTTTTGATTTCTCCCTGAGAAAAGTAACTCAACACATTCTAGAATAATCATCAATAATTAGCATAAAATATCTATCTCCCTGTAGACTTCTTGTTCTTGTCGGACCACACAAGTCAATATGAATTAAATCAAGAACATTATTAGACTTCTCAAACATACTCTTAAAGGTTGTTCTAACTTGCTTTCCCATTTGACATTCTTTATATACTGGATTATGAGGTTTCACAATCTTAGGTAGATCCCTTACTGCATTAGTTGAACTGATCTTTACAATGCAATCAAAATTCACATGAAAATGTCTCTTATGCCATAACCAACTTTCATCAATATGTGCAATCAAACATGTCTTATCATTGTTATTCAAATGAAAGAAATTATCTTTAGTCTGATTACCGGTTGCAATCTCCAATCCACTTATGCTCATGATTTTGCATTTTCCATCCTTGAACTGTAACTGAAATCCCTTTTCAACTAATTGACCAACACTCAAAAGATTATGCTTCAAACCTTCAACATAATAAATTTTGTCAGTATTTTACTTACCATCCAAAGATATAGTGCCTTTTCCTTTGATTAAACAAGCGTTATCATCGCCAAATCTTACTAGACCTCCATTATATTCCTAAAAAGATAAGAATTTACTTTTGTCACCAGTCATATGATGTGAACATCCACTATCAATGATCCATTCATCTTTTTCCTCAATTTTAGCTACCAGGGTCTACTCTACCGGTGGGATAGTAGGTGTCGGTTGATCTTATTTTATTGCAACAAATACCCATCCATTGTCTATCGGTTCTTCCTCAGAATCATCTGTAACTCCTTCATCAGCATAGTAAGAAGATTTATCTATGTTATTCTTTAATCTATATCTCTAATATTTAGGGTTAGGCTTATATGTTCTTTTAGCTTCCTCTCTCAATCTTGCATGTCTATCAGGACATCTAGATGCTATATGACCAACTTTATTGCAATTAAAACATTTAAATGGTGATTTACCTTCATACTTACTTCAAACTGAACCTTTAGGCATTTTCCTTGCAAATAGTGCTTCATGTTATTCCAGTTCTTCATTTTCCCTCCTGATATCTTCAAGTTCTTTTGCATATAGTGCTTTCCAATCAGATTTGTTAGATGATGATGATGATGATGATGATGATGATGATGTAGATGATGATGCCTTGAAGGCTAAATCTGTCTTAATTGTAGCAACAGAACCAAATTCCTCAAGCTTAAAAACCGATAGTTTTCCAACCAAGGTATCTCTAGATACTGATGTATTAGGCATTGTTCTCAACTCATTAGTAGCAGTTGCTTTCATTTTGTAAGCCGGTGGCAAAGCTCTTAAAACTTTAGAAACAATTTCATCTTCACTTAAGGATCCTCCACAACATTGTATTCCTAAAACAATTTCATTAACTCTTTCCATAAAAGAAGAAATTCTTTCATCTTCTTACATTTTCAATTTTTCATACCTGACATGGTAACATTCCAATTTTGCAATTTTGATAGTGTTATCTCCTTCATTCAATGTCTCCAATTTATCCCAAATAGCTTTAGCAGTAGATCAGTCTAATAATCCCATGATTTGCTGATCTAATAGCGCACTCAGAAGTGCTTCTCTTGCTTTGCAATCATTTTCTTGATCTTTACCCAAAGTTGGTGGATTAGGTTGATTTGGAGTAGGACCAACATAGCCTTGTAACTTCCCATATGTCTCTTCCAATGCAATTCAAATGTGTCTCCATTCTGATTTTCCATATACCATAATTAGTTCCATCAAGTTTCAGACTGTCCTTCCTGAAAATGTTTGTTGCCATAGGATCTCCTCAAGCTGTTAGGCTTCTGCAAAAAGAGGACTTGGCTCTGATACCAATTATTAGGAACCAGAAGAACAATTGAGAGGGGGGAGGGGGGGGTGAATCATTTGTCAATGCATTTCAACCCAATTCTAACTTAATCAAACTTAATACTTAACATCGATAAACCAAACTTAATACTTAACACCGATAAACCAAACTTAATACTTAACACCGATAAACCAAACTTAATGTCGGTTGATAGATTAGCAGTTAATATCAATGTTGGCTTTACAGTAAGAAAGATTGTTGATATCAAATAAGGATATTGAGAAGGTTGTTGAAGATTATTGATATAATTGAAGAATGATGATAATTATCTTTATAACATTATTTTGTCATTGATGTCAAGAAATTGATTATCTGATTCAGTATGATGTTGCCATATCTTGAGAAGATTGATTAGAAGAGAATTAAGATGTCAGTAAAAGACACAGAAAGAATGTGATGAATAAAGGGAGGAATAAGTTATTCAATGGGCAACTATTATCGATTTAGACAATGACAAGATCATGATATTTAGATTGTTTTAATATCCTACTTATGTTGTTGATTGTAAGGTTAATACTATACTATGCAACCAAGCAAAGAACCTAGTCGGTAAACCCTAAGGAACCTAGTCGATAAACCCTAAGGTTATCGATATCAGTTAATGAAGGCGAAATGTCTACCGAGTAAATTTTAGTATTTACTGAGTTGCAACCGAGTTATGATAGTGTGCATTGGATGGATAAAAGCATTATTTAATAAAGGACAATGATTAGCTGGAAATGTATAAATGATTGGTATGCCATGCATGAAGTTTGTTAAGGATCTATGGCAAAGGAAAATTGGCATGAAGATCTACAATGTAGATTGAACCACAATAACCTTATGCAAGTTCCAAGATAGGAATGCAAGTCCCGAGGTAAGGTAAAAAAAATTCAGATCGAAAGGATACATTGAACCTAGTCAAGTTTGAAGATCTGATGGCTAAGATTGATCATGGGAAATGTGATCAAGAAGATTTAGCAGTTAGCAATTGTTTATAAATAAGGAATTGTTGATAAACAATGTATGCGGGCAAGTGTATGCACAAGGATGCTACATAGTGATTACCGAGCACAGAAGCTTGAAGACCTATTTGAATAACAGAGTAGAGAGCCCAACAGAGGGACAAGATAAGTCCTATGACTAGATTGTTTTGAGAAAATAAGAATCTGCTTAAGCATTTTAGATGTGAAGTTACAGATATATTTTATTACTGTTATTTTGTAAGTGATAGAAAATCTCTTAATCGAGTGGACTTAACAGTTTTATATGTAAACCCTCTAGCAAGGTAACATTCTAAAGAGAGTGTTTGAAATCCTTTAACAAGGTCACTTCTAACAAAGTGAAGATCCTAATAGATCTGAGGGAAATCCCTTAACCAGGTCACATCTAGCAATGTGTTTGTAATCTTTAACAGGATTTTCTCTTAACCGAGCATACTCTAGAAGAGTATATTTCTTAGTGGGTCCGAAATCCCACAGTGGTTTTTCCCTATATGGGTTTCCACGTTAAATCTGGTGTTATGAGTGTTGTTATGATTATGTGTTCTTAAGTTTGCATGTTTATCAGTTTTTGGTTAAGTTGCTGAAGTATAAGCTACCGAGGTTGAATCTGTTGATTTTATGGAAGTTTAAGTTTGTAGTAAATCCATAGAAGTAACCTTTCAAAGTAGTGCAGTTTCATTATAGTCTAGTATGGCAATGTGAAAATCACAACCTGTATGTTTCCTACAAAACCTCAAAAGCATAAGTTATTATGTTCAGATATTTGAATGTTCAAAAGCCAGAAAGTGAAAACTTATGTAATAGTTGTGAAGTTCTATGAATTTGTATTTCAAGCTTGGGGAAGCATTTTGGAAATTTACTTTCAGATACCACACATGTATTCTTTATTGTATTCCTTTACTATGTGTTAGTCCACTCGTAAGTTTTCCCTTTTAAAAAAAAAATATATTCCAATTTGCGGGTTGCCTTTTTGTGCCTTTTGTTTCCGTCGAGTCATTTGTTCTCTTCGTACTTGAACCGTTGAACTTTCTTTTTTCAAAAGGTTCAAAGGTTCAAGGTTCAAAGCACAGTTTAAAAAAGTCAGTTGTTCCGGTCTTTGTCACCAAAATTTCAAACACATTCACTTTGCCTTTGGTCATTGAATTTTTGAACCTGTTGAACCAAATTTCAAGTGGTTCAAGGGTTCAAGGTTCAAAAATGCCTTTTAGTGGGTCACGGCAATGTATTATTATATGACGAGCGCGATTCTTTCTTGTGATATGTGGTCTTGAACCTTGAAAGAAATTTCAAGCAGTTCAAGAGGTTCAAGGTTCACTTTAATTATTTCTTTTCTTTGTCGCTCATTCCTAGTGTTGTTTATGTGTCGTCCATTACTATTTTATTTATTAAATCAACTTGAACCATTGAACCTTGTGTTCAAGTGGTTCAAGGTTCATAAGTTCTTTTCAAACTAACCCGAAAAGCTTTTTGGTGGAAATAAAAGCAGTGCGACAAGAAGGAATATTCCCTTATTGGGCTTTTTA
Source organism: Cryptomeria japonica (assembly GCF_030272615.1). NCBI lineage: Eukaryota > Viridiplantae > Streptophyta > Pinopsida > Cupressales > Cupressaceae > Cryptomeria > Cryptomeria japonica. The sequence continues at coordinate 479,273,326 of NC_081408.1, read as the reverse complement.
AAATTCTAAATGTGGAAAGTAATCATGAAAATATCAAATTGCCTATGCGGAAGTGATGGGTAATTAAGAAGGTGTCAGGTTTGTCATTTCACCATTACTTCGCACGCTTGAGTAAATCATGATGAAGCGTGTGTAGCCCTATTGATATTTGCCCATCTGATTAAAGGAAAATGTATGAGTTTATTTCCATAGTTAGGAAGGTCACAATTGCCATACTTCAATTAATTGGAGGTGTTGAAGGTAAATCCAACTCTGTTCTCCGGAAGAATTTCCAGTTTTCATGGTGTTATCAGGCAAGTTCAGTTGTCTTCTCCTATGTTGTGTTTCTTTGTGCATTGAAATTTTATCAGTATAGAAAAGACGAAAATCTGAAAAACTGTTGGGGTAGCATACTATGTTGCTGTTAAAATTTCTTGGTTAAGGGAATAGATAGCTAAAATGAGGCCTGTGCTACCAAAGCTTGACCGAACCTCATGTTTAGTGAGTATCTTGCTAGAAATGGAAGACACCTCCTTAGTTCATGCAGATTTGGGGAATTTCCTTGAAAGGACTAAGAATCCTCAGGCTGGGTCGCTAATGGAGAAGATAGTTAAGAGTGGTCTTGTGGAAGCTGCTGCATTTCCATTAGCCACCCCATGTCCAGATTTAGTGTTGGCTTGTATGAAGAGATATGAATATGAGAATAGGTGTATTAGAAATAGTGATGGTGAAGTGTTAGCCCATATTAATAAGGAAACTGTGATGGCAACAATGGGTATTCCACATAAAGAGGAGTATGAGGATTGGACCATTGGAAATTCATACACCTATTTCTCGGAGAAGAAGAGCAAGTATAGAAGTGTAATTGCAAGAAATTGGCTTTTGAGGGTTTAGAAAGGATGATCACAACTACCCAAACCCTTAACCAGAGAACACCTCATCACTGAGGTGCGAGACATTGTTGTACTTTTAAATAGAGTAAAAGGGAATTCACATTCCTTCTATTGGGAAGATTGGATGTACTCTTTCATTCAAGTGGTTCTATCTGGTGACACATTTCTAGATAGGTCTTCGGTAATTTCGGAGAGGCTTCACAAAGGGCTAAGCAATTTTTTGGGTATGAGTGGGTTTTACATGTCTTCTTACCTATTTTATATTTTAGCCTACACAAAAGATTGGCCTGGATTACCCAATGAACCTTGGATTGATGGAATGAGGGTTTATGATTTTTACCCTTTGTTGCGACAACAGAGATATGTTGAACAAATTGACAAATGGAATGAAGTCTTTGCGGGAAGACTGGCTGTCAAACTCCAAGGTGATGCCAACAAGAGAATGTCCATAGAGGCTATGGAGTTTGTGAGTATTTATGGAAGCTTCTTTATCTAGTTTCCACGGTTTACTTACATACAGGTAGGTGGTTTTGAAGGCTAACCATTCAAATTGCCCAGGTATGCCTTTGATAGCTTCATACTTATAGAGGTGAGCAAGCAGCTAGCTCATATAGATAAAAGACTAGGGGAAAAGGGAGAATCCGGTGTGGTTTTTCCCATTGAGATTAGGGATTACAGCTGCAAATCGGTATTAGATGCTTTGAATCTGGAACTAGAGTTCAAAAGGATGAATCTGTAGCCATATGTGGCTAGCTGAAGATTTGACAGCAAAGGTTATGCAAGGGAGAACCTTAACATAGACAATCATTTCTATTCATGGTCACACAGATGGCAGAGTACATCAATGCTATTCATAATCCAAATTCTCAACCATTGTCATAGATACTAGTGTCATTTGACCCTAAGTCTCCAGTAAACTAGAAGATGCTTGATCAAGTTCAAAGGAACAAGGTAGTGATAAAGATGTTCTACAAATGGCTGGATCTAATAATTCAACAAGGATCAGAATATATTACTAATCTGGTCAAGGTTTATAAAGATGCAGAAACTGTGAGTAAAGAACGTGAGCTGGAGATAGTCACCTGGGAAAAGGAAAGGGTTAAGTGGGTAGTGGTTCTCGCATAAATGAATGATGTTCATAAGTATGGAGTGATGAATTTATTAGCTGAGAGACCAGTGGAGAACCTAGATGATAATGTGCTATATGTGTCAAATAAAAATGTGGAATGACGCAACTCAATCATCGGGCAGGGCCATGAATAATCCACTAAGCTACTCAGGGGATTGATTGATTTGATTGACACTATACAGAAGGACCTTAAATGTATTGATATCCAACTCATGAAGGAGAGAGATAAGGTGATTGAGGAAGTTGTAGACATGATTAAAGTCTTTCCAGATAGAGTTCATTCCATTCAGACCATAAAATCTTTAACTACCGATGATTTTTTAAAAGTAGCAAGGATTGAATCAATGCTCGTTGTCTGTTCGGATCACTTGGAGGTTCACAAAGCGAACGTCACATAGGTGAATATGGACAAGGAAATATAGAAGCAGAAGATCATACACATTGGCCTACCCTATTTCCAAGTTATCCTAAACTTTTCAACCGCACACCTAGAATGGCGAGGATCCGCGACAAAACAGGACAAGCCCGTAACTTCCTCAGCTGTGGTAGATGCTTAGTTATGCTACAATGAAATGTCGACCTTTAAGTGGCTATTAGTTTAGCTTTCTTTTGTGTCATCTGAATGGTTTCTTTCACTAAAGTGAAAGTAAATTTTATTTGTTAATTATGTAAAAACTATGGCCTGGTGGTTATTTAAGCTGAAAAGCTTGCTTTTGAAAGGGTTCTAATACTGTGATTTTAGAAATAATAGAAGAGTTTTTTATACGAATTGTGGGAAATGAAGTAGTGGCTGATTATTAATAGAATGTTGAGACATCTTTGAATCTGTGCATTCTGAGATTCATATTTCTTCTTAGGTTGTTATGTGGGCATAATTTGATCTAATAATTAGTTATCTCTGCATTTCTTTTCGGTTCATATTTATTATAGATTGTTGAATGAATCACATGTTGTTAATCAGCCTGATCCCCATTGCCCTGTGAGGCACGACAGGGTCTCGATTGAGGTGCTAGTTTCTCGTGTTCAGTTCGTATTTTGTTTTGAATATATGCAGTAAATATATGTTAATCAGAGTCTGTGAACTCCTCTTTGAGTAATTTCTCAGAAAAATTTAGGCATTTATTTGTGCAGATGGATAAATGCTGAAGACTTCAATACTTTCTGGTTAAAAGTGTTATAAAAATCAATTGTACAGTTAATTCATTGTAAATCATATGAGGAGCTTCCCTCTAATGCAGAGGTTGGATTATCATTAATTCTTCCAACTGTTGGCATATGTGTTTCTTTCTAAAGGGTAAAACGGAGTCACATCTTGCTTAAGAAGATAATAATTAAAATTTCAAGAAGGAGACAAATCTGTTAACCAACAGATTTTTGGCGACTCTACTACGGACTCGAATTATAAAACCGGTTGTCTAGTTGCAAGTTTGGAGTCAAGGAGATATATGATGTCCCAGAGAAGGGAAGGGGTTTTTGATTCTATCTTTCAGGAGTTACAGAACCTAGATTTTCAACCCACCTTTTCACCTCAGAGAAGGGGAAGAAGTAGGCATCCTTCCTCATCGCCATCACCACCTGTGTACTTAGTTTGTCAAGCTGTCACCTTGCACGATGTTACTCTACCTAATATAATAAACCCTACTCCCCTCAATATCATATTTCCAATGGTAGTGAATAATCCTTGGGGGCAGTTGTAGGCCCATTGAACCTAGGTCTGAATCTTAACCCCTTACCAAAGGGTGCTAGGGATCATTTACCAAAATTTAGTGGCAATGGAAAGATTACTATTGATGAAAACCTGAATGCCTTTAATGTATCCTGTGGAATAATAGCGGTTCAACATGAGGATGTTGCAGTGAGATTGTTCATCCAGACACTAACCGAGGTAGCAGCAGACTGGTTTTATCACTTACCAAATAGTGTGATAACGACTTGGCAGGATCTAAAAATGTGATTTGAAGCAAGGTTTAAAGTAGCAGAGGATGAACATTCCCTCTTAGTCCAATTAGCCCAGTTAAAGAAGGAAATTCTTGAATCAATGAGGGATTTCATGGCAAAGTTTGATAAGATCTTGCACAAGATTCTAGCTAATCAAAAGCCCTTAGATGATAATCTTAAGTGTTTTTTTAATTAATTCTATGCCTTTCGAAATAGGTTTTGTGATCCGTAGGCAAAGAGTTACAGATCTAAATGATTCCAAAACCCTTGTAGTTGAATTGGAAGATGATCTAATCACATCAGGTAAATGGAAAAGGGAAGTACAGACACCTAATGCTCAGCCTTCAACTTCTTCTTCTTCTGATCCTGTTATCCAGAGGTTAATGAATGACATGATCACCCTTAAAAGACAATTGTCCAAAGCTAGTACCTCGTACCCACCTCCTTACCAAGATATACCTAGAAGGAATGTGAACCAGTCTCCAGGCTATGGGAATAAGACCATGTAGTTACCCCCTACTCAGCAAAGATTAGCAATTGAAGCACCTCCTACTAAAGGAAATATGTGTGTATTTCACCTAAATGATGAACATGATGACAATTCCTACTCTGAGATGGTACGGTATGTGCAATTGATGAATTTTAAAGATACTTCAAATGAGTGGGGTGAAGAGGGATCTCCAAAGTAGCCTGGTGACTTTGAAATCCATTTTCTTAAGTACGAGTCTGATTCGAAAAGAGGCAGAAACATTTTGGTTACTTTGGAGGATCCTTCATGTGTGGTGCTCATGAGAAATCAGCAAAATGTGAAACCCCAGATGTCTTCTTCTTCATCTTTGATGGCCTTCAAAGGTAAAGGAATTATTCAAAGTTGCATCATAATGATCAAGAATTTCAAGAACCTTTATTTTTTAAAGACTATTAAAAAAAGAAAGTTCTTTTGATATAGTAGAATTTTGCAAGTCTTCACAAATTCAAATCACACCTGCCTAGTACCTAAAACTAAATCCTAAAGAATTAGATAGATTGGTACAATTCGTGAAAGGAAATAATACACAACAAATTAATGATATGTAGCGGTTAGTAAATGCCTTTTTGCCTCACATAGAAATGAGTTGGTTCATTCCTTGGTTTGTGAAAAGATGTTTGAAATAATTGCTCTTTAAACAAATGATCCTATTTCCCTTCTTGAGTCAAAACCAGAGCCCTTTTATATATCATTATTCATTAATGGTCATAGGTTGAATAATTTTATTATAGACTCAGGTGCATCTGATAACATAATGCCCTCCACTATAGCCAAAGCATTGGGGTTATCCCTGACCAAAACCTTTGGCAGATGCTATTCCATGGACTCAAAACAAATCCCTCTGCTAGGCCAAATTAAGGATGCTCAAGTAGTTCTTGCCTCCCACCCAGATAAAAGGATCAAGTTGATGATTCTAATAGTTGATATCCCAGCCAATTACGACATGCTTTTAAGTCATACTTTCTATAGAGACTTAGGTGGAGAAATCAAAATGGATTGGTCCCAAGCCACAATCCTTGTTGGAAAACAGCGAGTCATCCTGCAACCTGAACCAAAGTCCAAATTCACTATTTTCCCATTTGATGACCCTAGGGCCTAGATTTTGTACCATGATTATCAATTTGGGAACTACATGATTCTGTTTGACAGTGAAGTGGAGGGGTATTCATCCCAAAATGAGGAAAAAGAAAGCCTGTGGCTAATGGAGTTCGATGGTAGTTGTGCAGTGTCAGGATTTGGCGTAGGAGTTGTGTTGATACCACCTTTCGGCAATCCTATTCCTTTTTCCTTTAAACTAGAGTTCAAAAACACCAACAATACAACAGATTATGAGGCCTTGTTGTTAGGCTTCACTGAAGCTAAAAGGTTGGGAGTTAAGATCCTGCGGGTTAAAGGAGATGCTAAACTCATTGTTAAGCAGGTTAGGGGATTGTTTAGCATTAAGAATGAAAGGTTGAAGCACTATAGAAATAGAGTTTGGGATGAAATTGAAGGTTTCAATGCATTCTCCATTAAGGCAATACCCAGGGAATTGAACTCAAAAGTTGATTCATTGGCAGTCTCAGCTTCATTGCTTGTCCCAGACCCTAAATTTGTTGAAGAAACTTACAGGATAGAGTTGGTATATCGGCCCAGTGTTCTAGACAACTCTGACTCGTGATAGGTATTTGAGAGTGATAAACAAATAAATAATTTTATGCAAGGTTTGGATATGTTTTCTGCCATGTATTTTGAAGGTTCTGATGCAAAATGTAAAAATTTTCGCCTGAATGAGCCAAGGAATTACCTGATGGAATCATGAAATTGAAAGGAAATAAGATTCCTAGAGGAATGGTTTCTTTGGATCATTTGTTTGACCATAATGATGCCTACAAAAATAACAAAGGTGACAAGTCTCGAGAGGCTTAGGATAGTGGAGTCTATGAAAAGGTCAACATTGGTACTGAGAATGAACCTAAATGTATCAATCTGGGAAAATGTTGTACACCAACAGAAAAGGAGAGGTTCATTAATCTCCTGGTGGAGTTTAAGGACGTGTTTGCTTGGTGTTATGACGATCTTAAGAACTTCAAAGAGGGAAAATTCTAGCATCAGATTCTCTTGAAGCCTAGAGCAAGCCCATTCCGGCAAAAGCTTAGAAGCTTTAATCCAAAAGTGGCATAGGCTATATTCCAAGAAGTAGATAAGATGCTAAAAGCCAAAATTATATACCCCATCCATCATTCTACATGGATAGAAAATATTGTACCAGTCAGAAAGAAAAATAGGGAAATAAGGATTTGCGTCGATTTTTAGAAATCTAAACCAAGCCAGCTTAAAAGACAATTATCCCTTGCTAGCCATGGACCACATTTTGCAAACTGTCTCAAGGTCAAAGATGATGTCCATGTTAGATGGATTTTCTAGATATAATCAGATCAGTGTTTAGGAAAATGATCAACACAAAACTACCTTTATTACTCCCTGGGGTACATTTGCATATAACTGGATGCCTTTTGGTTTGATCAACATAGGAGCAACATTTTAGCGGGCAATGGATTTGTCTTTTGGCCACTTAAAGGATAAGATCATTGTTGTATATCTGGATGATTTGACAGTGTTCTCAAAAAGTAGAAAACATCACATTTGAGACTTGAAACGAGTGTTGCAGAGATCTCGTGAGCATGGGGTATTCTTGAATCCCAAGAAATCAGTGTTTGGAGTCATAGAGGGTAAGTTGCTCAGTCATATTGTCTCCGAAGAAGGGGTGAAAATAGATCTTGAAAGGGTAAGAGCAATTCAACAATTAACTTTTTCATCAAGCAGGAATGCTATCAAATCCTTTTTCGGGCAGATGAATTTTCTTCAGAGGTTCATTCCAGACTTTGCTGAGACTACCAGATATATTGTGAACTTGATGAGTGAGAAACAATCTTTCAAATGGAGTGAGGAGGGGAAGAAGGCATTTGCCTCAATAAAAGATGCAATTGGTCAGGCACATGTCTTGGTTAATCTTGATTTCAATAAAGATGTTGTCATCTACTGTTATGCATCAGAGCACACTATGTCAAGGATTTTTCTATGAAAGAATGATAATAATGATGAGGTCCCTATATGATTCATGAGTGTACCTCTGAAAAAGAATGAACTTAAATACTCAATAATAGAAAAGAAAGCATATGCGGTTATAAAGGAAATGAAACAGTTCAGGTACTATATTCTCCATTCTCACATTGTGGTTTATGTACCTCATTCAGCTATCAAGAGCATTCTAATGCAGCAAGACATAGGAATGAATGAAAGAGCTTCTTGGGTATCAAAAATTCAGGAGTTTGATTTAGGCATTCGACCCACAAAGTTGGTGAGGGGGCAAGGTTTGTGCAGACTAATCACTGAAAGTAAGGAGGAAGTGATAGAGGAATTTCCTTTAGTTTTATTTGTTTCTCTACAAGATTCGTGGTTTGCGGATGTAGCTTATTTCTTGACATATGGAGATTTTCCATAACACCTTTCTGTGAAGGAAAAGAGGAACCTGAGAATGAAAGCTGCTAAGTACATCATATTTAATGATGTACTATATAAAAGGGGATTAGATGGGACCTTTCCAAGATGCATTGATAAATCACTCCAGGAGTCTCTTTTGAAAATATTCCACGATGAAGCCTGTGGGGGTCACTTTTCTTCAACAGTAACTGTTTATAAGATCCCGAGGAACTATTATTATTGGCGAGGAATGTTCAGGGACACATATACATGGGTGGCCAAGTGTGAAAAATGTAAGTTGTTCGCTGGTAAACCTCAGCTTGCAGCATTACCACTCAGACCTGTGATTGTGGATGAACCTTTCAAATAGTGGGGTTTGGATTTTATTGGTCCCTTGACACCAACCTCAAGTGCTAGTCATACCCATATTTTGACAACTATAGATTATTTTACTAAATGGGTCGAGGCCATTCCGGTACAAAAGACAACCTCGGAGATTGTTTGTAATTTTTTGAAGGAGAATATTTTAGTTCATTTTGGAGTCCCCTTAAAAAAATGTGGCAAACAACGCTACCAATTTCTCCTCCAATGAAATCTCTTTGTTTTTCTATGATCATGGAATATCTCTTGCTCACTCATCTAATTATTATCCTCAAGGAAATGGCCAAGCTGAATCCAATAACAAAAACCTCATTAATATCATGAAAAAATTAGTGAGTGATCAAAATTTTAAGGATTGGCATAAGAAACTATATGAAGCTCTTTGGGCCGACCGTACATCACCAAAGAGGGTAGTTGGGATGTCTCCGTTTGAACTGGTCTATGGTGTTGGTGCTCAAGTAGTACTTCCTCTAGATCTGGCAACCACCAAGTTACAAACAATGATTGAAGATGCTTACTTCCAGAGTTCTTTAGAAAAGTGAATCATGCATGTGACAAAGATTGATGAAGAGAGGGATAGACTAGCGGACCGGATTATAGAACATCAAATGAGAGTAAAAATAATATTCGACAAGCGAGAAAGGCCTCAAACGTTCATGCAAGGTGATCAGGTACTGCTCTAGGATAGAAGAAGAGAACCTAAGGGAGCACATGCTAAGTTTGAGTCGCTTTGGAAGGGACCATTACCGATTCATGACGTAAAGGGACCAAATTCTTTTAAACTTGCATATTCAGATGGTACTGTTCTTCCTTTGACCTAAAATGGTCAAGATTTGAAATTGTATCAACTGTAAATGAGAGTCCCTCATAGTTTTTGTACATAGTGTCTAGATATTTTTGTGTTTGTGTCCTTTCAGTTTAGTTAGTTCATGTCTTTGAATAAAGTTTGGTGTGTGAAACCAGAGATTTTGAAGTTCATTTCTAGTTCCTTCACAGTTCTAGTCCCCAGTCAAAGCCGATGTTAGTCCACCTGTAAGCTTTCCTTTTTAAAAAAAATAATATATTCCAATTTGTGGGTTGTCTTTTTGTGCCTTTTGTTTTCGTCGGGTCTTTTGTTCTCTTCGTACTTAAATAGTTGAACTTTCTTTTTTCAAAAGGTTCAAAGGTTCAAGGTTCAAAGCGCAGTTTAAAAAAGTCAGTTGTTCCAGTCTTTGTCACCAAAATTTCAAACGTGTTCACTTTGTCTTCGGTCATTGAAGTTTTGAACCTGTTGAACCAAATTTCAAGTGGTTCAAGGGTTCAAGGTTCAAAAATGCCTTTTAGTGGGTCACGACAATGTATTGTTATATGACAAGCGTGAGTCTTTCTTTTTATGTTGAGTTGATATGTGGTCTTGAACCTTGAACCAAATTTCAAGCGGTTCAATAGGTTCAAGGTTCACTTTAATTATTTATTTTCTTTGTCGCTCGTTCCCGGTGTTGTTTATGTGTCAACCGTTACTGTTTTATTTCTTAAATGAACTTGAACCATTGAACCTTGTGTTCAAGTGGTTCAAGGTTCATAAGTTCTTTTCAAACTAATCCAAAAATCTTTTTGGTGGAAATAAAAGCTGCGTGACAAGAAGGAATATTCCCTTAATCGACTTTTTGAAATTCTAAATGTGGAAAGTAATCATGAAAATATCAAATTGCCTGTGCAGAAGTGATAGGTAATGAAGAAGGTGTCAGGTTTGTCATTTCACCATTACTTCGCATGCTTGAGTAAATCATGATGAAGCGTGTGTAGCCCTATTGATATTTTCCCATCTAATTAAAGGAAAATGTATGAGTTTATTTCCATATTTAGGAAGGTCATAGTTGCCATACTTCAATTAATTGGAGGCGCCGAAGGTAAATCCAGCTCTGTTCTCCAGAAGAATTTCCAGTTCTCATGGTGTTATTGGGTAAGTTCAGTTGTGTTCTCCTATGTTGTGTTTCTTTGTGCACTGATGTTTTATCAGTATAGAAAAGGAGAACATCTGAAAAATTGTTGGGGTAGCATAGTGTATTGCTGTTAGAATTTCTTGGTTAAGGGAATAGATAGTTAAAATGAGGTCTGTGCTACCAAATCTTGACCAAACCTCATGATTAGTGAGTATCTTTCCGGAAATGGAAGACACCTCCTTAGTTCATGCAGATTTGGGGAATTTCCTTGAAAGGAGTAAGAATCCTCAAGCTGGGTCGCTAATGGAGAAGATAGTTAAGAGTGGTCTTGTGGAAGCTGTTGCATTTCCAATAGCCACTCTGTGTCTAGATTTAGTGTTGGTTGGTATGAATAGATATGACTCTGAGAACAGGTGTATTAGAACCAGTGATGGTGAAGTGTTAGTCCATATTAATAGGGAAACAGTGATGGTGACAATGGGTATTTCGCATAAAGAGGAGTATTAGGATTGGACCATTCAAAATTCATACGCCTATTTATTGAAGAAGAAGAGCAAGTACATAAGTGTAATTGCAAGAAATTGGCTTTTGAGGGTTCAGAAAGGAGGATCACGACTACCCAAACCATTAACCAGAGAACACATCATCACTGAGGTGCAGGACATTGTTGTGCTTTTAAACAGAGTAAAAGGGAATTCACATTCCTTCTACTAGGAAGATTGGATGTACTTTTTTGTTCAAGTGGTTCTATCTGGTGATATATTTCTAGATTGGTCTCAAGTAATTGCAGAAAGGCTTCATGAAGGGCTAAGCAATTTTTTGGGTATGAGTGGGTTTTACATATCTTCTGACCTATTTTATATTTTAGCCTACACAAAAGATTGGCCTGGATTACCCAATGGACCTTGGATTGATGGAACGAGGGTTTATGATTTTTACCCTTTGTTGCAACAACAGAGATATGTTGAACAAATTGACAAATGGAATGGAGTCTTTGAGGGAAGACTAGCCTTCGAACTCCAGGGTGATGCCAACAAGAGAATGCATGTAGAGGCTATAGAGTTTGTGAGTATTTATGGAAGCTTCTTTATCCAGTTTCCATGGTTTACTTACATACGTGTAGGTGGTTTTGAAGGCCAACCATTCAAATTTCCTAGGTACGCCTTTGATAGCTTTGTACTTATAGAGGTGAGCAGGAAGCTAGCCCATATAGATAAAAGACTAGGGGAAAAGGGAGAATCCGGAGTAGTTTTTCCCATTGAGCTTAGGGATTACAGCTGCAAATCGGTATTAGATGCTTTGAATCTAGAACTAGAGTTCAAAAGGATGAATCTGTAGCCATATGTGGCTAGCTGAAGATTTGAAAGCAAAGGTTATGCAAGGGAGAACCTTAACATAGACAGTCATTTCTGCCATGAACCCCACATAGAAGATTATTGGGAAAATTGCAAGGATGAGCATGAAGTGAGAAAGAGGTTGTGGTCAAGATTCACTTTGCAGTAGATAGTTGTCTTGAGGCTCCCAATTAATACATCAGGTGTATTGGAAGATACAGAGGAAGATGTCCTAGACCTTGAGTTCGGTACTAAGATTGAAGGGAAACTGATTCCAGAAATTTACTCGACCAAAAAAGAAGATTATAGAATTCAAACAAGGACCTTGAATGTTGTCAAGAGAACAAAGAGATGGTTGAGGAAACTGAAATTCAAGGAGGGTCCTTGCATGTCCCCACACAAATCAAGAAGTGATTCACACATCCTAGTTCAATCTCTTGTTTTTGCCACTAATAAAATTACTAATATTGCAGGTGTCTCAAAGCCCGTTGTAGAGAAAATACTGCCAAGAAGGTTAGGAAGGTTGCCATCTAGTCTTACAGCTACTTGAGTAACCCAGTCACGAAGCAAGAAGAAGAGTAGAGAGCTTGTTCTGCAACAGGTCGTGGTGGATTTGGACCCCAGTGAAGAGCCTGAACAAATAATGGACCCACGGGATCAAAGCGAGCCTTGGATACAAGAAGTAGATACAAATGGAGTAGGAACTCAACAAGATCCCATGAATGCCCTTGTAATCATTACCTCCCTAGATACACAGGTCACCCTACCACCTAAAGGATCTACCAATGCACCAAGATGGTTGGAAGCCACCATTGGAAAGAAAAGGAGTGTGGTGCCGGTCACCATCCCATTAGAGGACATGGTTAGTAAATGCTTAGGAAGAGCATTAAAGCCCAAAAAGCTCAAAACACAAGCAATGCTTGATGTGGATGACACAACAGGACACTAGATAGCTGAAGTGGCCAAGCCCATTCCTGGGAGAGATGCAAATAAGGCCAAGGAGGAAGATTTTACTATGGAGAAAATAGATTTGGGCGTTGCATCAAGGGTCATGGATGTTAAACATTTGGAATTTTCTACAAAGAGGATAATCTCCAGGACTTGGAAAGATGAAAAAGACAAGAGAGAAATGAAACAAATGGTCACACAAATGGCAGAGTACATCAATTCTATTCATAATCCAAATCCTCAACCATTATCACAAATACTAGTGTCATTTGACCCTAAGTCTCTAGCAAACCAGAAGATGCTTAATCAAGTTCAAAGGAATAGGGTAGTGACAGAGATGTTCAACAAATGGCTGGATCTAATAATTCAACAAGGATCAGAATATATTACTAATCTGGTCAAGGTTTATAAAGATGTAGAAACTATGAGTAAAGAACTTGAGCTAGAGACAGTCGCCTGGGAAAAGGAAAGGGTTAAGTGGGTAGTGGTTCTTGCACAAATGAATGATGTTCAGAAGTATGGAGTGATGAAGTTATTAGCTAAGAAACCAATGGAGAACCTAGATGATAATGTGCTATATGTGTCAAAGAAAAATGTGGAATGGCGCAACTCAATCATCGGGCAGGGCCATGAACAATCCACTAAGCTACTCAGGGGACTGATTGATTTGACTGACACTATACAAAAGGACCTTAATTGTATTGATATCCAACTCATGAAGGAGGCAGATAAGGTGATTAAGGAAGTTGCAGACATGATTAAAGTCTTTCAAGATAGAGTTCATTCCATTCAGACCACAAAATATCTAACTACCGATGACTTTTTGAAAGTAGCAAGGATTGAACCAATGCTCATTGTCTGTTCAAATCACTTTGAGGTTCACAAAGAGAAGGTCATGCAGGTGAATATGGACAAGGAAGTGTGGAAGTAGAGGATCATACACATTGGCCTACCCTATTTCCAAGTTATCCTAAACTTTTCGACCACACACCTAGAATGGCGAGGATCCACGACAAAATAGGACAAGCCCGTAACTTCCTCAGTTGCGGTAGACGCTTAGTTATGCTACAATGAAATGTCATCCTTTTAGTGGCTATTAGTTTATCTTTCTTTTGTGTCATCTGAACGGTTTCTTTCACTGAAGTGAAAGTAAATGTTAATTGTTAATTATGTATAAACTATGGCCTAGTGGTTATTTAAGCTGAAAAGCTTGCTTTTGAAAGGGTTCTGAAACTGTGATTTCAGAAACAATAGAAGAGGTTTTGATACGAATTATGGGAAATGAATTAATGGCTAATTATTAATGGAACGTCAAGACATATTTGAATCTATGCATTTTGAGATTCATAATTCTTCTTAGGTTGTTATGTGGGCATAATTTGATCTGATAATCAATTATCTCTACATTTCTTTTCGGTTCATATTTATCATAGATTGTTGAATGACTTGCATGTTGTTAATCAGCTTGATCCCCCTTGCCCTGTGAGGCACGAGAGATTCTTGATTAAGCTGCTCGTTTCTCATGTTGAGTTCCCATTTTGTTTTGAATGTCTCCAATGAATATATGTTAATCAGAGTCTGTGAACTCCTCTTTGAGAAATTTCTCAGAAAAATTTTGGCATTTATTTGTGCGGATGGATAAATGTTGAAGACTTTTCAATACTTTCTGGTTAAAAGTGTTATAAAAATCAATTGTACAGTTAATTCATTGTAAATCATATGAGGAGCTGCCCTCTAATGCAAAGGTTGAATTATCATTAATTCTTCCAACTGTTGGTATATTTGTTTCTTTCTAAAGGGTAAAACGGAGTCACATCTTGCTTGAGAAGATAATAATTTAAATTTCAAGAAGGAGACAAATCTATTAACCAACACTATGATACCATAGTTGCTTCCTTATTTAAAAAAAAGTTTGTTTAATCTTAAGGAAATGAATATGAACTATATGAGAGGTCATCTGTTGTTTTCTTTACTATATTTCTAATAAATATTTTTACTAGTGTTTATATGCTACTATTGCTTTGGAGGGGTCCTCATTGTATAGGTTCATTTTGAACTAGATTAGATTTGCTTTGGTCTTTTTGTAATATTCAGATTTTGGGTAAGTATATACTATATAGATAGTGTATTAAGAGTTAGAGACCATTTCATTCTTAGATGCTTTTAAACAAGTTTTATGCGGGTTGAAGAGTTAGAGAGGAAGAGGCACATTTAGATGTTATAATTGTAATGAACCAGGGAACCCATCATTCAAATGTCCTAAATGGAGTGAATATAAGAATGATAGGAGGGTGAATTTGACACAAGAAGACACAAAACGAGAAGAACAAGAACCTATTTTGGCATTTCTAGAGGAAGGAGAGTTATTACTCATGGGGAAAGTACAACCATCATAGAAAGAGAGGATCTTTAGGACAAATTGTCTAATCCATGGCAAGGTATGCAATTTGATTGTTGATTCAGGGGCTTGTCACAATTTGGTTGTTTATGAAGTAGTTAAAAAGTTGAATTTACAAACCCTTGCACATCCTAAGCCATATTTTTCTACATGGGTTAGTGAAGGTCAGAATATGTTGGTAAAGGATCAAGTAGTCATAAATTTCTCCATTGGTAAGTATATTGATAGCATTTTATGTGATGTCATGGATATGAGTTGTGGTCATTTAATTTTGGGTAGACCTTGGCAATATTCTAGAAGAATTATACATGATGGTTACACAAACACCTATTTGGTTCATAAGGGTAAGATGGCAATACCAATTTCAAGGTATGAGGTTCGCAACCCCAAAAGCTCTAAATTCTTCACTCAAACCCCTAAAAATAAGGGTTTCTCCAATCTCACACTTCCACACACTTCTAGAGTCAATTGGTTGTTGTCTCACCTTTAGATATCCAATATACTACTATAAAAATCATAAGATATACCCCTCCAATGGGTAGATCTCTCCAACCTTCACCCTACCTAGCCTCTTCACTAGGCTTTCCCAGCAAGAGATCACCGTAAATTTTTCAACCTTCACCAAGAGATCACCATAAATTTGTCAACCTTTCCTTCATTTAAACCAAGTAAACCTTTATGTATATGCATATGCATATGCAAATGCATATATGCATATGGATATGTATATGTATATGTATATGTATATGTATATGCATATGCATATGCATATATGCATATGGATATGTATATGTATATGTATATGTATATGTATATGTATATGTATATGTATATGTATATGATCTTTTATGAATATAGAAAACTTACTATTATATATACTAATTCAATAATCCAACAATTTTATTTTGAGAAGTAATTCATTCCTTTAAATATTATTAACAACCAAAGGGCTGTAGTTCAATCAATCAAGCATAATTAGTGTAGGTGATGGTGTGTTTCTTAATTATACCATCCATAAAAGGCTTATACTATTATATATATAAAAAATCAATAATTCAACAGTTCTATTTTGAAAAGTAATCCCTTAATTTAAAAATTATTAACAATCAAATGGTTGTACTTAAATCAATTGAGCATAATTGGTGAGGGTGATTATATTTTTCTTGATTATACCATCCACAAAATGCTCAAAATTAAATGAAAATCTTTTACTCAAATACATCATCGGTGGAAAGCTGCAAAATGTCATTTTCAACATAAGCAAGACATACTCAATTGGGTACAATCACCAAGAGAACGGTAAAAAATGTGTTTGAGATCATTGTCCTAATTGTGATGTGGTCACCAAGAGATCACCATAAATTTGTCAACCTTTCCTTCATTTAAACCAAGTAAACCTTTATTTATATGTATATGTATATGTATATGATCTTTTATGAATATAGAAAGCTTACTATTATATATACTAATGAATACACAAAACTATATACATATGCATATGCATATGCATATCCATAAAGGTTTACTTGGTTTAAATGAAGGAAAGGTTGACAAATTTACGGTGATCTCTTGGTGACCACACCACAATTAGGACAATGATATTCAATGAAGACACAAAACTATATACATATGCATATAAATATACATATACATATGCATATGCATATGTATATGTATGCATATCCATAAGCATATGCATATACATAAAGGTTTACTTGGTTTAAATGAAGGAAAGTTTGAAAAATTTACACTGATCTCTTGGTGACCACACCACAATTAGGACAATGGTCTCAAACACACTTTTTATCATTCTCTTGGTGATTGTGCCCAATTGTGTATGTCTTTCTTATGTATGAAAATGGCATTTTGCAGCTTTCCACTGACGATGTATTTGAGATGTCTTTCATTTAGATATGGCATGAGCTTAGTCCTAGAGTGAGACTAGGGAGTTGGACCATCTCAACCATGGTGCACCTAATCATATTAGCTTGAAACCAGTGTGCCTCATATTAGCCTCAAACCTATGCCCCCTACTATTAGGTGGTGGGGATAGAATATCATTCGTTGTAGATATCAATGACTGGATGATAATATTTTTTTTGTAAAAATATTATCATCGTCGGACATACAGCATTCTCGTCGGTGAAAAGGTTCTGGAGTCATCGCACTTTCGACTCAAACTAAATAAACATTCGGTGAGGATGTTGTACATGCGACAACACTTTGTAGTCAGACGATCGTCGATGCCTCTGAATGGACTGACGACACAAGCATATGACAAACAACATCACCATTAGTGCGAAGTTCTAAATTGTTGTCGACTTTCCAATGAAATCTATAGAAGCATCCGACGAGGATGCTGCATGTCTGATGACTTTTTTGACCAGAAGCGATCATGCCCACCGTTGGCAAATTCCATGGGATTGTCATATTTCTGATGGTCAGGGGCATCATTGACAAATCCGATGATGAGTTTTTGACGGCAACTTTTGTTGGCACTCCCACAAAAATTAGTCGCAATTCTGACAATCGGCCTTCGGAAATTAGCTCCGAATGTACTAGTGTGTATACAAATGGGATCTGCACATGTAGAAAGGCCAATTTCCTAGAGCACACTACTCAAATGGGAGTCACAATGACTATAGTAGGATGGTTAAATCCTAGAATAATGTACTACTCAAAATAGCATCTCCAATGCTAGATTTAGTACCGGTTAAGCTCTAATAAACACCTTCAAACCTTCCTTGAACCTTCTCTATGGTCTTCTCATATGATTTTCAATATTTTCTCATACCATGTTACAATACCATACCATAACCATATCATATATTTATCTCATAAATGAGATCTTACATATATACAAAACCTAAGACCAAATGTGTAGGTCGGCTCACTAAGAATATTACAATTAAATCAATTACAAATAAGTCTTGATGTGATGCATCATGTCAGCTCAATACATTCACAACAATATCCAATAAATCATTTCCATAACGTGTCATGTTGATCTGGAATAGATAACACATACCGGTCCATAACCTAGACCAATCTATTGGTAATAGCAAATATGTCAACCCAATTAGACCAATAACCAAAACACCAAAACCAAGTATCCAAACCATGTCTTTGACATAATCAAGTGATCTCCAAATGATAACAAGTCATCATCAGTGCCAGTGAACCATATCACCTATCGGTGAGCATATATCAGTGACTTTGCATAAGTCACTGACCTTGCCGGTGAACACAATGTGTTGGTTCATCAGTAAACCAATATAACCATAGTGCCAAATCAACAATGTAGATCTCCAGAAGGATAAGTGTTGAAATCAATGACAAAACTAATGCAACACATCTATAATACCAACAATCATCTCACAAGGATGTCCCATTAGACATCTAGCCAAGATTGAAGCCAATAAAAACTTACCATTCATTCTTGCACCTAAGCATAAGATTATAGTGAAATAAGAATGAAGCCAACCCCCTCATCCACTCCAAAGTAGTAGTATACATGCACAACAAGGATAAGTAAGTCATTTTATCCATATTCTCTAGAAATTTTTCAATAATTCATTGGATATGTTTTTGTGCTCTAACTCCTCTTGTTTGTTGATAACCATCTGAAGCAGTGTACCTTGGAAATAAAAGGTGGCTACTTCAAAGAAATATTGAATGGTTTATTATTTGAACAAGTGTAATTCTTAATTAGTGTAGTATAGGTTAGGTTTTGTCATTTCTCTAAGTGTCGTGACACATGTTTTGGTTTAGTTTTCCTTTCCCTAAGTGCTAGTGCACAAGTTGTTAGTCTTGTTTTGAAGGTAGTTGTTTCTATTGTCAAGTCTCCTAACAGTTATGGATAGGTCTAATCCGAGTCTATTTCAAGTCATATACTAAGACTCTATGCCTAATGGATTTCTAAAGGCTACTAGTATTTCATTGTTTAGTAGATAAACACCCTTGAAAGTTGTCAAAATGTTATCAATTTTCTTCCCTTCAGGTCAAAATTAGCTTATTTAGGGCTTTAGGTATTACATAGAGGTTTTAAGATGGTTTTGAAACATTAAAAGAGGGAAATCACTCTTAATTCTTTTGTTTTAAGTTGTTAAAGTAAGTAAAAGATAATTTTTTGTCTTTAATTTCTTATTTAAAAGGGTCCTCTCCACAGTTTTCAAACAACATTCAAACTCACCTATGCTTTAATTTCATCATCAAGAATGCACCAAAAAATATATATTTGAACCATTTAAAGGTTCATGTATAAGACTAGCAACCCCAGAGCTTCACACCATAGTTTTCAAGCAATCAGAGAGTCTTTTTAGGGTTTCTCATGTGAAAGATTTTGACAAAGGAGAAGAAAGTCATGTAAAACAACAAGATCGGGCCATACAAACACCATGCTTTTCATAATTTATATCTAATAGGTCTAGCTTATTCTTAAAACTTTAATATTGTATTTCATCAAGAAGCAAAGTTATTTCTACGCATGTGGAGGTTTTTTTAAATCATTCTGCCCCTGACAAAAAATCATGATATGAAAGGATAGTAATGGCAGTACAATATTTTCAAATTGTGTCAAGGAGAGGAGGGTTTGGTTATTCTTATATTTCATAAGTTTTTCTCTAAATTCCTATAGGGTTAGTCTTTTTTAAGTTATGATAATCCACCCTTAAAGACAAAGCATTAAGTTGTGATAGATAGTTGGCAATTGACACTCATTCGGTGACTTTTGATGCTTGATTTATGGTATAGGGTTGTCATTGATGGAAACTCTTGTTGGTGATTCAATCTGGTGGTCGTGATTCATCATATCCAAAATTTGGAGTTAACCGATGAAACAGGGCTATATCGGTATTGTTTTGGTCCAGAATGATTGTGGTAATTTTGGTGGTTGATTTCATGTTCTTGGTGAATGGGAAGATCCTTACGAAGTGTGTGATTATAATCTTTTGGTTTGGTGATATGTTTTGTTCAAGATTGAAGCCGACTTGAAGGAGTTTTTTTGTGTCAAGACCGGATATATAAGATCAAATTGTTGATTGATTTTCAATGTATTAGATTTGTGGCTATCAGTTTTGGTGTGATTAAGTGCAGTTTCACGTGCACATTTGATTCATAGATAATCCAGTAGCTAACTGAGATAGAAAAAGAGTATTTAGCAAAACAAAGACAATCAGAGATTCAGTGCTTAACTGAAACTCATTCTTGCATTATCAGATGCTACTTGAGAGTTCATTTCATTGTATTTCCTCATTGTAATCAAATTGTAAGTCAGTGAGACTTCCCTAAAGGTTGTAGCCTTTTGGTCAATTGCAATTGAGTAGTGAGCTCTAGGAGGTGAGCCTGAATACAAGTGCATTCCCCATCTATGTAATATTTATGTACTCTTGGCCATAGTATACGAATATTATGCGTTCTAGCCCCACTGTGGTTTTTCCCTTTCCAGGTTTCCACATAATAATTTTGGTGTTGTGGATCTGTGGTTTATTTATTGCATGTTTATGTTCTTTTATGTTATGCATTGCTAACTGATGGATAAAGAATAAGTTTGTGGATTTTATTTCCGGTAGATCACTGATTCACCCCCCTCTCAGTGGGCCCTGATTCTAAAAAGATATAATGGGAAGATAGGTGCATAAGGAAATATTCAATCACAAACATCCAAAAAAATAAAACTAGTGCACAATAATACTATACGTATGTGTTATAGGGATAGAGCTACAAGAGAAGAGATACTAGTTGTAGTGAGAAAAACTTAAAAGAGATCAGAGAAAAATAGCCATCTTCATAGTACTTGAAGGTTTCTATGGCCAAAATAGGAATTAGAGGATTTGAAAATAACTATTGAAAAGCAAAGGCTCTGCTATATTGGATACAAAGACAATCATAACAATTGAGGAGAAAGTTTTGGCAAGAAATCCTTAGTTCAAAGGTATATTATCCATAAGAAAAAGACTCAAGTGAAAGACATTTCATGATATGATGAAGTTCTTGTGATTTGTTTAAAGATCCTTCAATTTTGTCTCATCTGTGCATTGTCAAACCAAGAAGCTTCATGTTAAATGCAGGTTGTATGTTGTGTTTGATTATTCTCAATAAGTTAAGGTTGTGAAACTTTGTTTCCTTCAAGTAAACATTGAAATCCCGAACCTCCATATGAAATATTTATGTGTTTCATGATTTGGATTGATTTGTGAAAAAATCTAGGCTTTTGTTGAACCAAATTGTGAGTCAAATTAGTAGTTTCACATCAAAAACTTGGTGCATCACCTCCTGGTAGTGGTAGATTTTCAATTCAATCCAGCTCTTTGTGCCTTTTCCAATCAATTTTAATAGTTTTAAGGAGGTATTTCAAGGGAACCAACCCATAATCTATAGGTTTATCATCACTTCAGGTCACCCATAGCTTGATTATGTCCCAATGTTACACTGGATTGCTGAGATTTAGCTCTTAGCATTTTAGCACAATCCTTCATGACAATAGTTTTAAAATGGATGATGAAAATAAGTTCACTACTTTGTGTCATTCTTCACTTGACACCTAAGATGATTTAGAAATGATAATCAATAATACTACTTCTATGTTAAAGAGTGAGGATTTAGTAGCATCCCTATTATGAAAATAAATGAGAAAAAGAATATTCAAAAGATTGCAAATCAAGGATGCCTTGGTTTTGATTAAGTAAAAGAAGGTATTTGAAAGGTACCCAAACCTTGTACAAGCCAGGAGATCAGAAGAACATGAAAGAAACATGCCTGATCGCTTCAAAAAATGGAAAGATCCCATTTGAAAAAAAAGGATCAACTTACATAACATAAAAAACTAGAAACAGACAGCGAAAGGACAAAACAACGACAACAAAAAGACAAAACCTAGAACCCCTGCAAAAATAGAGACAAAGACCTAAATACTTTTCATGATATCCTCGACATGGACAACCATTTGTTTCATGTTGTTCACTGAGGTCTTTAACTCCTCTAGCTCACGACCTTTGATGTTGCCCTTGGTCCTTGTATTAGCTCTAGTTCTCTTTTCATGACCCTTCTTGTCCGGCTAATCTTTATCACCATCCTTCTCTGCATAGTTCTCAAATCTATTGATCAGGATGTTCATGTTATCCACTGAAGCTTTGAGGATCTAAAAATTTTGATCTGTAATCTTCTTAACATTGAGTTCCAGTCTATCAATTCTGCTACCCAGATTGTTCATTTAATTTTCCATTCCTTTAATCTCCTCGTTATCTTCCATCTCATTGACCTTTTTTTTCTGTTGCTATAATTTTACCCACCATACATTCAATTGCTTCCACATTGTGAAGTACAGCAACTAGTTCCTTAACATGTTCCACCAGGGGTTTATCACCAATTGCAACTCTTGTAATAGCCTTCATATCAGTCTTCAAACTATTAATATCCTTCACCATGGTTCCGATGGTATCACAGAAAGATTTTATAGTATCTTTATCATCGATACCACTTATATCCCCTTTATCCTCCTTTTGCAGACTTATGGTGTTCAAACTCTCAATGTTGCCCATCACTGGGTTTTCCTCCCCCTCTTTATCCTGACCCTCATCCTTCCTATTCTCTTCAACTTCCTCCTCAGAATCAACCAGAACATGGATGATGTCTTTATTGTTTCCCTTTTTAGTGTTCTTCCTCTGAATCTGCTTTCCAATTGCTTTCCCTTTCTTTTTTTTAATAATTTTTTTCTCAAAGGATTCAGTTTCAGACTCTAAAATGTCTGAATCCACCACAATCCTTATCCTCTTAGCCTTATTCCTCCCTTTTTTACTAGTCTCTTCTGAATCTCCCTCAGTATCTGAATCAAAGTTGAATCCACTGGCTTCACTCTCCGTAGTCTCATTTCTTGCATTTTTGCCTTTAATAGGCTTTTCAATGCATTTCCCCTTAAGCATTTTATAAACCAGAACCATAAGCCCCTTGTGGAGGGCATGGTCACCTTTGGGATCTTTCTAAACCTCCTTGATAGTGTGGTCCATAGAACAGGCTAGGTAATAAGGCAAGCTCACCTTTTCCCCATGGCGGAAATGGTTGAGCAGGACAAAGTGATGACCATAGGCTCTAGTAAACCTACCATCCAAAGTAATGTAGGTGATAGAAGAAAATAAAACAAACCTCCATGGCCTGCAAATCCTCTTTGGGGCATGGTAGGAATTGTCGATTTAACCATCCTTCTCCTCTCATCATCTGTGACTGGGAACTTGTCCGCTGCTTTATCTGATATGTTGTGGTCCCTATAAAATTTTATGCCCTCAATAATCATCCCTGTAGCCTTAGCAATGACCTCCTCATTAACATTCATCATCTGGGACCCGACCAAGATTTTGCCATTTTTTCAGTTCTTGATGAAATAGTTGGTAATTGTGGGATCTTTCCCCCTTAGCCTCTCCATGAACACATTCAGACCCCCCTGCTGAAGGATATCCCACACTTCATTGTTCTTTCTCCAGTCTGAGCAAGAGGTGGGTTTGAATATTTTCTTATTACCTCCCATATTTTCAATGCTTTCCTTAAAATTCCTTCGCTTGGCTTCAAAACGTCTTCTTTGGTTTCTATGGATGCCCTGTAAAAATAGCCAAAATCTATGCCAAACAATTATGATAAGACCCCTATATAAATGCTCATTACCTCTGAAATAACCTTGCATCAAAAAAAGTGGTAGAGGCATTAGAAACTATGATTAAAAGTACCACATTGCCTAGCCTGGTTGCAGTCCAGATTAAGCAGGGATTTCATTTCACTTGCAATCTCACTTTCACCATAACTAGTAATGATGTCTTCCGATTGGCAAGCTAGGTTGGCAGCCCAATCAATGCAGGAAGTGGCTTCCCTATACACATGCGTAAAAACACACATTTCAAATTCCTCACTAATTTTCTTAGTCTCTTTAATAACATTGCTAATTGACCAAGAAGGCAGGAATTTCATATTTGAAAAATTGATTATGTTCAATGAATCTCCTTCACACCAAACTCTAGTGCAATTGCCTTCCTTAGCAAGGATCATCCCATGGTAAGTCACCATGGCTTCAGCTACATGGTTTGTCTAATTTCCTATGGGGATGCTTTTTATGATTTTGCATGTTCCCCATTCGTCCCTAAGGACCACTCTACATCCAGCAACACCCGGATTACCCTTTGAAGCACCATCAAAATTAATTTTCATCCACCCATTGGGCAGGCTGACCCATATCACACCCTCTCTAGGATTGATCTGAAAGTGCTCTCGACCCTTTAATCTCTACTTATTGTAGATAAATTGATCATCCTTGTCTTGAGGATTATCAATGCCTCCTATGATATTCATATTTTCCACTATGTTTCTTTTTATTTTCTCAAACACAATTTTAGCCTTAGAAACCTTCTCTCTAAAAAACTCTATCATTTCTCTCTTTCCATATACCCCAACACATATGAGGTAAGGCAAGTTTCCACAATAAAGTAGTAGACTTATTTCTTGAAGGATGATGCCAAGAGTTGAAAACCTCCTGAATCGACTCTGGGAAGCCCCAACTAATTTTGAAGTGGTCCAGACATCTTCCCCAAACATCAACAGAGAAAGAGCAATGAAAGAGCATATGATTAATGGTCTCCTCATTCTACTTACATAGAATACAAACACTAGGCATGCTCATACCTCTTTTTTTGATATTCTCAATTGTTAGAATTTTATCTTGAAGGGTTGTCCAGAAAAAAATGTTAATCTTAGGGGTGAGGCCTTTCACCCATGCCTTAGCCCAGCATGGGCTTTCCATGTTAGAGTATTGTTGATAATAAAGAGAAGCCATAGTGAATGTACCACTTGCTGTGAGTTTCTAAATTAATTGGTCTTCCTCTTCAACCCTTACCATAGAGTTCATAACTTTGTTTAGACTTCCCAAGGACTGATCCACCTAAGATAAATCCTTCCACTGTCCATCTTCCCAGTAATCACCTACCATAGATCCAAATCTTTCCTTACACTATTTCTGAAATCTACTACACTCAATATTTTTAGTCAAAGGGGACTCCATCAACCAAGAATCATCCCAGAATTGGATAAGATTCCCTTTCCCCATTTTCCATTTAGCACCTCTGGCAATTAAGTCTCATGTTCTAGAAACATTTTTCCAAATGTTGGAGCCAATTGGAATATTTTCCGCTTTAAGAAAGCTTTGAAGATTTTGACATTGTCTTTTATACTTGTTGTTCCATATCAATTTCCACTCTCCCTGATTTTTATACCCTCTCCAAATCTGCTTGGCTATAAGGAACTCAATTATTTGTCTTATTCTTCTAAGACCCAGTCCTCCCTTTCTTATTGGCTTGCATACCTTATCCCAGGCAATCAGATTCATTCTCTTCTTCTCCTCCACCCTTATCCATAAAAATTTCTCTGAATCTTTTCAATAGCCTCTACATACTTGGCAGGAATTCTAAAGAGACTAATGGCATAAAGAGGGATACTTTGAACAGTAGATTTCAGCAGCTAGACCTTACCAGCTTGGCTTAGAAGAGCACCCTTCTAGCCAATTAGCTTCTTGTGGAATTTATCCACCAAAGCTCCCCAAAAAGTGTCAGGTGGATCATGGCATAAGGGGAGCCCCAAATAGGAAGCAGGAAGACTCCCTACTTGATAACCCAGGATATTACTTATTTTAATCCTCCTTCTCTCTGGGGTGTTGATAAAATAAACAAAACTTATAGACCAATTAATAAGTTGTCCAGTAGCTGAACCATAACTATCCAGAGCATTCTTTAAAATTATAGAGTCCTGCACCGTAGCTTTCCCCATTATTATAGAATCATCAACAAACTGCTGATGGGAACAAATTTGATTTGCAGAAGATGAATTCAATCCACAAAACTCCCCTTTCTCAAAAAGCTTCCCAATACATCTCCCCAGACACTCCGCCATTATAATAAATATAACCAGGGATAGGGGATCTCCCTGCCTGAGACCTCTAGAATGCCTTAATTGTAAGAGGTCAATATTATGAAATAAATAAAAATATGTCATGAGATAAAAAATCAATGAACAAGATATCAAAATCTAGAGGTAAATATTGAAGAATAATGATGAATAGTAAGTACTCAACAGATACTGAGAGGGGGGGGTGTGAATCAATATAGACAAAAACTTCCTTAAACCACTTTAACTGTAAAGACTAAACTAACTGGTAAACACTATCACCAATCTAAAATAGGGTACTACCGGTAAAACACAGTATGACGATGAAATACATAAACCGGTAACACATAGATCTTCACCACACCTAATATCTCTTTTCCACTTCACCCATATGCATGAACAATTAATACATCAAAAATATAAAAACCACTGGATCAGCATGCATTACCACTTAATAGAAAATACTAATCATCACATGAAAAGGCATCACACATGACACACTAATTTTTCACGTGGAAACCCAACTAGGAAAAACCATGGTGGGGATGAATACCCACAAGTTGTTCTTTGAACTCTTCTGAAGTCCGCTCTGTTAGGAGCCTAGTCTGGTTAAGGACTTTACAATAGGTTCTGCTAGGAACCGATCTTGCTAGGGATCACCCAGTTAAGGGATGGCTAAATACCTGGTTAAAGGTTAGAACCCTGTTAAAGGTTACCTCGCAAGAGGATTTGAAGAACTCATTGGTTTGAGTCACCCTATTAAAGGATTTACACAAAGCTTGTTAAAGCTACCCGCTTAACGGATTTTCCAACTACTGAAATGGTTAGAAGTCAATAGGTAATATACTGATCTGATAATAGCACTTAATGCCAATGCAGATCCATTTTAGTTCCTTTGCTTCTACAGTCACACTCTGTAGGTATCAACACACTTCTCCAGTTTGACAAGAATCAAGTATCTCTTCACTTGGATACACACATAACATTTACCAACAACTTCACAATGCAAATCATCATCGACCTTATAGGAAATAGATAGGTCTGTAGCATAAACCCTGAACCCTAAACATTTAGGTTATCAATATAGTCGGTCCAATCCTGACCGTTCAAAACACATTGCATTGAATAAAATAGTCTTGAACAGATCTCAAGATGTTCTCCATCATTCGTTCTTTGCCGTTTCAAGAAGTTGATAACCCATCACGCACTCTCCACCATTTACTAAGACTTTGCACATTCCCGAGGTAGATAGGATCGATCTTCTTCATGCAAGATCCTCAAGGAAATCCTTCACGTGCACAAGGATGACGTGGCAACATAATCTGATCTCCATTTCAAATGTTGTCTGTTGAATCACACAGACTTGAAATGCATCAACCAGAAATCCTGAAGCTAAGACTACCAACTTGTAATCATACCAAATGAAACCCTGATACAAAAATTTCCATATACCAGTTCACATTCCAACATACCAGTTCACTTTGAACAAACATACCGCTTCACTTTTTCACATATACCGGTTCACATCATCATACCGATTCTCTTGCCAGTTTGCTTACTTCAATATACCGGTTCATACTTCAGCATATTGACATCAATGACAACATGCAATATCATCATATCATCAAGCTTTTCACATATGCCAACAATCTCCCCCTTTGGTATTGATCACAATATACAAAGATATCTCTCTGCTTCACATCTTCTCCACAATACTACAAATATCTTCTCCGCTTCACATCTTCTCCCCCTTTGACAACAATGCCAAATTGGAGGCACAGACAGCTATGTTCCACTATGTTGCTCCCCCTGAGGAGTAGCATCCATCAATACATCAATCTTGAAAAATATTTGTCAATGCAATACCTGACTGATGTGGAGCACATACCTTTAGTTCACCTCTTGAAGGGGTAGCACCCCTAATTCACCTCTTAAATAGGTAAATCTAGCCTTCGGTAGAGGCTTGGTGAATATGTCTGCTAACTGCTCCTTACTGGAAACATGTTCCAATACAACCTCTTTGTTCTGAACTTTCTCCCTCAAGAAATGATACTTGAGCTCGAAGTGCTTGGTTCTAGCATGCAATACCGAATTCTTGGAAATATTAATTACACTTGTGTTATCAACTTTGAAACCACTTAATACTTTCTTCATCCAAATTGTTTGAGTACAGTTCATAAATGCTGCTACATATTCTGCTTCTGATGTAGACCGAGAGATACAACTCTGCTTCTTACTCATCCATGAGACTAGTCTACCACCAAGAAATAATGCACCACCAGTTGTTCTCTTCTTGTCATCCACATTACCAGCCCAATCGACATCTATAAACACTTTGAGATTGAAATCATTACTGTATGGATACCACAATCCATAGTCAATAGTTCTCTTCAGATATCTAAGAATCTGCTTGACTTCTACCAAGTGGGATTCTCTTGGACTTTTCTGGAAACGTGCAGTAATGCCCACTACATATGCAATGTCCGGTCTGCTGTGTACTACATAGTGCAACTTACCTATCATTGATCAGTATTCCTTCTCATTCACCAGTGTTGAGTCATCTTCTTTTGACAACTTACAATCAGTCACCATTGGTGTACCAACCAGTTTGTTGTCTTCCATGCCAAAGGTCTTCAACATCTCTTTGACATACTTGGACTGAGTGATAAAGATACCATCTTTCATTTGTTGAATTTGTAGTCCAATGAAGAACTTAATCTCCCCGATAAGTGACATCTCAATTTTTTCTTCATCTCATCTGCAAAATCATGACTCATCTTGTCATCTCCACCAAAAATTATGTCATCAACAAACACTTCACAGATCAGGATCTGATCTCCTTCTAACTTCAGATAGATATTACTACCTTCACTTGTTATTTCAAATCCAATCTTCATAAGATGGGAGTGTAGATGTTTATACCATACTATAGGTGCTTGCTTCAATCCATACAAGGCTTTATGTAGCCTACACACCATGTCATTGTCTTCTGATAGGGAAAATCCATCTGGTTTCTCTATATACACCTCCTCTTCAAGTATTCCATTCAGGAATGCAGATTTTACATCCATTTGATACACTTTGAATCCCTTGAAGGCTGCATATGCAAGAAGCATTCAAACTCCTTCCAATCTAGCTACTGGAGAAAAGGTTTCTCCATAGTCTTCTCCTTCTTCTTGAGCATATCCCTTACACACCAATCTGGCTTTGTTTCTTACCACTATGCCATTTTCATTCAACTTATTCCTGAAAACCGATTTGGTGCCAATAACATTTTTATGCTCAAGTTTGGGTACTAAAGACCATGTACCATTCTTTTCTATCTGGTAAAGTTCCTCTTCCATTGCCTTGATCTAGTCTTCATGTTTG
This sequence comes from Cryptomeria japonica, assembly GCF_030272615.1. Taxonomy (NCBI): domain Eukaryota; kingdom Viridiplantae; phylum Streptophyta; class Pinopsida; order Cupressales; family Cupressaceae; genus Cryptomeria; species Cryptomeria japonica. The sequence goes on along the minus strand of NC_081408.1, from coordinate 479,244,130 downwards.
TGTGCCTTTTTAAATGTTTTAGGCTCAAATTTAGAGATCATGTAAGAGTTTTCTTCAACCTTTCTTCTTGTAAGAATTCTTGCATCCTTATCTCCTATGATCTGCTTTGGATCATGGTTTAGCTTTACATACCTAGGAATTATCTTAACAAATTCCTCTAGCTTTTACTCTTCATCCTCATCTTCATTAGCATCAACATCTACCGGTGTAGGAGAACTGTTACTGGTACTTGGTTGTTTTGCAACTGGTTCCCAGAAGGTTACAATCGGTTCATCTACCACTTGCTCACTGCCGATTTCCTCAACTTTCTCAGAGGTTTCATCAACTCTGACATTAATACTTTCAACAATTCTTTGAGTCCTATTGTTGAAACATTTGAGAGCTTTTCTCTTGGTGGAATATCCTAAGAATATTCCCTCATCACATTTTGCATCAGACTTGCTCTAGTGTTCACTCCTCTTGATATAACACTTGCTACCAAACACTCTAAAGTATCTTCCTACAGGAGTCTTACCAGTTCAATACTCATAAGGTGTTTTATTCTTACCTTTCTTGATGAGTACCCGGTTCATAGTGTAGACTGCAGTGCTCACTGCTTCTCTTCGAAAAGTGTGAGCAACCTTTCCTTGGATCAACATTGTTCTGGCTGCTTCAACTACAGTCTGTTTGTTCCTCTCTACTAGGCCATTCTGCTGTGGAGTCCAGGGGGTAGACAGTTGCCTCTTGATGCCATTCTCTCCATAGTACTTATTGAATTCTCTAGAGGTGAACTCACCTCCTTAATCAGTTCTAAGGAATTTGATTCTCTTACCACTTTCCTTTTCAACTAGTGCTTTGAAGGCTTTGAACTTTCCAAAAGCTTCAGACTTGTCTTTCAAGAATGTGACCCACATCATTCTTGAGTAATCATCAGTAAGAATCATAAAGTACCTATCTCCTTGAACACTCCTAGTTTTCATAGGACCACACAAATTAGTATGCACAAGATCAAGTAAATTTTCTGTTGTGAAAGATTTACCTTTGAAGGTTGAGGAAGACATTTTCCCCAGTTGACATTCTCTGCATAAAGGATTCTCTAGTTTGTTCAGTATAGGCAATCCCCTAACTGTGTTGATCTTACTGGCCTTCACAATGTTATCAAAATTTACATGGAAAAGTCTCCTATGCCATATCCAACTGTCATCATACTTAGCCATTAGACATTGGTTGATATTTGCATTTAATTGAAATAGGTTACCTTTGGTCTACATACTGGTGGCCATCAGTTCACCACTCTTTCCTTTTATTTTGCACACTCCATCTTTGAATTCTAGAGTGAGTCCATTATCATTCAGCTGAGCAACACTCAAAAGGTTATGCTTGAGACCTTCTACCCAATACACATTGTCAGCACTACTTTTTCCATTTAGAGAGATGGACCCTTTTCCTTTTACCATAAATTATGCATCATTACCAAATCAGACTACACCTCCATCATACTCTTCCAAAGACAAACACTTTGTCTGGTCACCAGTCATGTGGTGAGAACAACCACTATCAATAATCCATTCATTAGAATTATCAAAGCGGGAGACAAGAGCCTTCTTGTCTGACACATCTTCCTTGACAGCTACAAATATTATGTCTTCACTTTCTTCATCTTTTGATTCATCATCAGTGACACCTTCATCAACTGCAACAAGACAGTTCTCCTATTTCCTCCTTTGAACTTTTTGAACCTCTTTGGTTTGTCCTTATTATCACCATTAGGACAATTAACAACAATGTGTCCAATCCTATTGTAAGAAAAGCATTTCAAAGGGAGCTTACCTTTGTATTTACCAGTCCCCTTAGGAAGTCTCTTGGCCAGAAGAGCTTCAAATTCCATCAGGATTTCTTCATCATCCATATCTCTACTTTGTCTAGGTTCACAACTAGTACTAACTTCTTTACTCTTTCTAGATAGTGTAGCACATGCTTTAAAGGCTGAATCAGTCTTCTGAACGGTGCCATCATAACTGTTTAGCTCATAAGCGGTCAATTTAGAAACTATTGAATCAAGGGACACCTTTGTCTTGTCAATTGATCTCAACTCCTGAATAGTAGCAACCCTTATTGCATAGACCGATAATAAGGTTCTCAAAACTTTTCTAACAATGGTGGAATCATCCATTGTACCTCCTACACTCTTGATGTCTGCAACAACAATTTTAATCCTTATCCCATATTGTTGAATGGTCTCTCCTTCAACCATCCGCATATCTTCAAACTTTCCTCTAAGGATTTCTTCCTTAGCCTGCTTCATATGCTCATCACCACCATAGATAAACTCCAGAGTATCCCATACATCTTTGGGATTGTCTTTTTCTTGAGCATCAATAAACTCAACATCAGAAAGGCTGTTGATAAGAGCTTCCATGACTTGTCCATTCTCTTGAATTTCTCTTCTTTGATCATTGGTGAGAGTACTGGTAGGGACAACATAAGTATTCTCAATATAGCTCCAGTGTTGAGCACCCACAATTTTAATGTATATCTTCATTCTATCCTTCCATATCTTAAAGTTGTCTCTATTGAGCTTACGACCTTCCCTCTTCGTCATTAGAATAGGATATTTTCCTCAAGCGGTTAAGCTTATAACACAGAGGACCTGGAGGATGCTCTGATACCAATTGATGAATAATGATGAATAGTAAGTACTCAATAGATACTGAGAGGGGGGGTGAATCAGTATAGACAAAAAACTCCTTAAACCGCTTTGACTGCAAAGACTGAACTAACTGGTAAATAGTATCACTGATCTAAAATAGGGTACTACTGGTAAAACACAGTATGATGGTGAAAGACATAAACCTATAACACATAGATCTTCACCACACCCAATATCTCTTTTCCACTTCACCCATATGCATGAACAAGTAATACATCAGAAATATAAAAACCACTCGATCAACATGCATTACCACTTAATAGAAAATACTAATCATCACATGAAAAGGCATCACACATGACACACTAATTTTTCACATGGAAACCCAACTGGGAAAGACCATGGTGGGGATGAATACCCACAAGTTGTTCTTTGAAATCTTCTCAAGCCTGCTCTATTAGGAGCCTAGTCCAGTTAAGGACTTTACCTGGTTAAGGGATGGCTAAATACTTGGTTAAAGGTTAGAACCCTATTAAAGGTTACCTCGCAAGAGGATTTGAAGAACTCATTGATTTGAGTCACCCTGTTAAAGCTACCCGGTTAAGGGATTTTCCAACTGCTGAAATGGTTAGAAGTCAACAGGTAATACATTGATCTGATAACAACACTCAATGCCAATGCAAATCCACTTTAGTTCCTTGGCTTCTATAGTCACACTCTGCAGGTATCAACACACTTCTCTAGTCTAGCAAGAATCAAGTATCTCTTCACTTGGATACACATAACATTTTCCAACTTCACAATGCAAATCATCATCGACCTTATAGGAAACAGATAGGTCGGTAGCATAAACCCTAAACCCTAAACATTTAGGTTATCAATACAGTCGGTCCAATCCTGACCATTCAAAACACGTTGCATTGAATAAAATAGTCTTGAACAAATCTCAAGATGTTCTCCATCGTTCGTTCTTTGCCGCTTTAGGAAGCTGATAACCCATTATGCGCTCTCCACCATTTACTAAGACTTCACACATTCCCAAGGTAGATAGGATCAATATTCTTCATGCAAGATCCTTAAGGAAATCCTTCACATGCACAAGGCTAAAGCGGCAACACGATCTGATCTCCATTTCAATGCTAACCCATAACAAAATGTCGTATGTCGAATCACACAGACTTGAAATGCATCAACTGGAAACCGTGAAGCTAAGACTACCAACCTGTAATCATACCAAATGAAACCCCGATACAAAACTTTCCATATACCAGTTCACATTCCAACATACTGGTTCACTTTGAACAAACATACTGCTTCACTTTTTCACATATACCGGTTCACATCATCATACCGGTTCTCTTGCCAGTTTGCTTACTTCAATATACCGGTTCATACTTCAGCATGTTGACATCAATGACAACATACAATATCATCATATCATCAAGCTCTACACATATGCCAACAAATATAATGCTCTATAAAAAATTCAAAGAAATTTTGGAATTGGAGTAAACAATGCACTATAAGAGGAGTGCAAATCTAAATAGGTTAAGAAGGGGATGTCGAATATGATTCTTCTTTCATAGAATTAAAGACTTTAGAGGATATATTTTTGGTTGTTTCAATCATAGATTAATGATCAATAAATTCAAGTGCTTCTTTCAAGGAATGGTTTAGTGAATATGAACAAATCAATAGAGGTTAACCTTTCTTAAGAGATGATTCAACATATAAACTTATAGGTCAAGGAAAAGTGAAGTTAAGGCTAAAGGATGGAAGAAAAATAACATTTGCATATGTTACATATACACATTCAAGGTTTTGTAATAAATCTAATTTTAGTAGGAAAAATTAGTGGTGCAAGTGTATAGGTGGTATTCAATGAGGATAGATACAAAATTATTTGTGGTGTAATGGTATTAGAAAAAGGAGTTCATTTGGGAACATTATTTAAGCTTGAGGTAAGCATTGTAAGTGGTGGATGTAACATCTCTTATGTTGTTAAAGTAAATAATATCATAAATTTTACTCCTACACTTTCTATGAAAAAGATAATAATGTGGCATTGATATATGGGACATATTTGAGAGAAAGATTTGTTAGAATAACTAGGAAATTTCCTAATAAACTAATCAATCACTAATTAGGTTCCTTTTTAATTTTTCATTTAAGATAAACTTAGGAGTGCTTTTTTATATTTAGGTCATGTTGTTTCATAGCATAGGATGAATGGACTTATCATGATATAACTTAATCATAACCTAGGGTTTCACCTAAGTTTTGATTTTTTATTTTATAAACATTCATTATTGTACATTGTAATCATCTATTTAGCCATTCAATATTGAAGCTCCATCATATTGATTTTCTAGATTAGTCAATCTCTCAAGATTTCACAACACATAATCATGACTTTTTCTCTCTAGATGTGATAATTGTTTTGGTTGAATGTGATTCTTGGGAGCTATGGGGCTCACTATCAACTCCAAAATGGTACCAAAGAACCAGGTCTACAACTTCTTATACATTAATCAAGAGATCCAACCTTGAAGAAAAATTGGCTCATCTTGGAGTGAAATGACCATCACTATTGTGTCGAAAATAGCCAAAAATCCTATGATCTCTTGTCCAAATGCCAAACTTCAAGTAGTTGAAAAAAAAAAATAGGGGTTAGGAAATCTTGCACAATAATCCATACAAACCACCAGCCACCATTAATCCTTACTGCACCTGCAGATCTAGTATGGTCTTTTACTTCTATTTTTTAAACTATATTTTTCTAAAAAGTGTTTCTAAAATTAAATTTAAAATAAAGGTTTTTGGAGGTACAAATTGTACATGTCATCAAAACAAACAAACTTGTGTCTAATAAATGCATGGAAAGCTACTTATAGCCCCATCAATGCCATCGAGATTTTATCCCAACTCTCATAAACATCTATTACAAATACTTTTGAATCATCAAATGTAGACCAATTGGTAAAAACCTCCCCAATGATCATTTTTGAAAATCGATAACCAGCCCATTAATTCTAATAGAATTACACAAGACCAAGAATATTCCACATTCCATTTGCAAATATTTCTATCATATTCAGACATCTCCAAAATTTTACACAAAATCTTGCAAAGGGAATATTTTGACATCTCTTTCTATTAGAATTAGAGATCACTAAGAGGGGGGCGGGTGAATCAGTGATCTACCAGAAGTTAAAACCACAAACTTATTCTTTATCCACCGGTTAACAATGCATAATAGAAAAGAAGATAAAAATGAAACAAAGAATACACAAATCCACAACACCAGAATTTTTATGTGGAAACTTGGAAAGGAAAAAACCACGGTGGGGCTGGAACCCACAATATTCATATACTATGGCCAAGAGTACATAAATATTACCTAGATGGGGAATGCACTTGCGTTCAAACTCACCCCCTAGAGCTCACTGCTCAAATAAAGTTGCTCAGAAGGCTACAACCCTCAGGGAAGTCTCACTGACTTACAATTTGATTACAATAAGAAATTATAATAAAATGAAATCTTAATTAGCATCTAACTATGTAAAAATGAGTTCTAGTTAAGTGTTGAATATTTGACTCTCTTTGCTTTGCTGAATACTCTATTTCTATCTCAGTCACCTACCGGTTGGTCTAAAAGAAAAATGCACACATGAAACTGTGCTCAATCGCACCAAAATGGATCACCATATTTCTAACATACCAAACATCAATCATCAAATCAATCTTATATATCTAGTCATAACACAAAAGAAACCTCCTTCAAGTTGGCTTCAAGAGAAGTAATGTGTAGCACAAAGTTGGCTTCAATCTTGAGTAAAACATAGCACCAAGATCACAAAAACAATCACCGAAACCACCACAATCATCAGATTTTCTAGACCAACATGTTACTGAAATACCCTATTTTACCGGTTAATTGGCTACCGGTTAACACCAGCTTCCAAATAAGATGAATCATGACTGCTGGATCGAATCACCACGAAGAGTTGCCATCAATGAAAAACCTAGACCAATATACAACTACCAGATGTCACCTGAAATCACCTAATGAGTGTCAATTGCCAACAATCTCCCCCTTTGGCATTCATGGCAACACCTGTAAAACCTATAGACCGAAGGAAAGAATAAAAAGATTGTAAGGCTCCCCCTTAGATCAACAATCCAAGAATCTGCACTACATCGAACTATACACTCTATACACAATTAGTCTGTACATTTTTCACCTCATCTCTCCCCCTTTGACAACAATGCCAAAGATGGAATGTTGTCCAAAATTGATATAAAAATGACATATATTTTATAAATATTTGAATAGGTTAGCATAAACGATCTTCAAAAAACACGGGTGAGTTTCCCATCCACTCTTCAAGTTATCCAAAGTTGTGATGAATGCATTGAATAAAGTGGCGTGAATTTCCAACTCTCTTAGATTTGATGGTATAGGTTGGGCCATTTCCTTCATACAATCTGCCTTATTTCTCAACATAGTATCTAACCAGACAACAATCAAGTTCTAGAATTCACCCACTTTCCTCAAAACTTTCTCCTTATCATCTTGAATGTCAAATATCTAATCATTTAAGGCTATAATTTGTCCTTCAATGCTTTTGGTTAGTGATACATTGGGATCAAAAGATTGAGAAATACTTGCAAGCTTGCCCTGACAGTCATTTGTTTGTCAATATCAATTGTGAATTTAGGCAAAATGAGGAAGATTTATACAATTTACCAGATTTTGATAATGTGTCAGAAATGGTTTGCAGTCTCTTATTCAATGTCACCCTGTCATGTTCAATCATTTTAAAGAATGTCTATTCTCTGACTTCCTTAAATCTATCCAAAACTTTCTGAGTAGGCGTCTTCTCCAAAGAATCAAAGTTCCTATTTACACTATTAATCAATTACAATAATTTATCAGAGGAGCTGTTATTTGAATCTAACTGTACATTGGTAGCCACCTTCTACAAAACATCAATGGACATAAAATTAACTTCTTATCTTCAATCTTTGATTTCACAAGGTCTTGGCTGGCTTGAGCTTGGACTGCAACAACGAATATAAACTTCTCTACAGGAGACATTTTCCCAAGATCAACTAAGCCATAAAGATTGATCTAAGGTGGGATCCCTGTAACCAGAGGAGTGGCAATTTCCGGATCAACTATGCCTTTGCCTTTGTCCACCTTAGTTCTCTTAGCTTCTCCAAACTCAACATCCTTCTTCTCACCCTTGTCTCCAATATCAGTCTGATGAATTTTAGGGGCTGCCAAGCTATCAGTCACCAAAGGATTTTCATCGGTCTTAGCATCAATTGTGGTGTTACCTTGGTCTTCCGATTGATCTTTGAACTGAGTCTCAACCTTCTGACTTCCAGAATAACCTTGCTTGTCTTTCAGCTGAGATGATTTAAATGCATCTTTATATAGAGGGTCATTCTGAATGATCTTCTTCCATATTTCCTCTGTCTCTTTTCTTACCTCCTCAACATTACCAATCATTAGTCTATTAATTTTGGTCTTAGTTCATGTTGGTGTTGGAAATAAGCCACACCCAGATGGATGATGGACTGGTCCAAGAGGGGCTAGTATCTCAGTGGTAGAGCACTCCAGCAACATATGGAAGGTCTTAGGTTCGAGTCCTAGTTGGTTCATGTCTCAACATGGTATCAGACCCACGGTAGGAAGAACCCGAGTCATTCAAATTTGAGAAGTTCGAATCAAAGGTTATAAACATCACATTTCTCCATGGCCAATGCAATCAGATTTGAGGATAGACTTGAAGGTGGAGATAATTACTCAGCATGGAAATTCAGAAAAAAAAATGATCCTAAGAGAAAATAAAGTTGAATCTTTTATAAAATATAAATCTAAAGAACCAGAGAATGACCCCAACAAGTCAACATGGATTGAAGGGAACGAAAAGGCTATGAAGATCATAGTCGATGGAGTTAGAAATCATAATATGTCAATCCTAACAAAACATGAGACTGCTTACTATATGTTCAAATTACTCGAAAGCACATTCAAAATAAACAATGGAAGTAGAACCTTGGCTCTAAAGAGGGAAATTAATCATATAAGTATGAATAAAGGAGAATCAATCAATGCATACTATATGAGAATATTAGCACTGTGGGATGAATTGGCAACACTTGGATATGAGATCCAAAGCAAAGAGCTAACACTTATTGCTCTAGATGGTTTTCCTAGTACATGGGAAACATTCATTCAAGGCATTAGTGCAAGGGATAAATATCCAGGCTTTGACCAGCTAAGATCAGATTATCTTCAAGAAGAGTCAAGACTAAACAAGAAAGGGATCAAACAGAAGAACGTAGATGAAGATCTCCATGTCCTAAATGTGAACTCCCACAAGAAAAGCAAGAAGAAACACTTCAAGAAGAGGAAGAACCAGTGTGAGAAAGGTTCATCTAAGAAATATGTTTCCCATATTCAATCAATCTATTAACTTCATCATGAGTAACAAGGATAACTTTAAGAAATCACCCCTTGGGCAACTATGTAAAATCCTAGCGAATCGGACATTGTTTTCGAGGGGAAATTTTCATATCGATGGCGAAATTTTTTTTTAAAATGAGGAAAAAAATATTTTGTATTGGCGATTTTTTTTCTAGGGTACGAAAATGCCATAAATTTCTGGTGAATAATACCTTGTTCTATGGGGAAAATATTTATTGTGGGAGGCAAATAATTATTGTTAAAAGGAACAAATATATAATTGTATGAGCGAAAAATTTTACTCCGAAGGAAAAATTATTTAAATGTATTGGCGATTTTTATCCACCGCTTGAAAATTATTTAAATGTATTGGCGATTTTTATCCACCACTTGAAAATTATTTAATTTGTTTTGACGAATATTTTGTTATTTATGGTACAATATATAATTCATTGGCGATTTCATAAATTCATTGCCATTAATAGACAAGGCACATCACATAATACATTGAGTCCGGACTTTGCATGATGTATCAATAAGCACGACCTCTTTGACATGTAAAGGGTGACACATACCTAAAATCTATCAATGATTTTAAACTGTTCGATGATCGTAGATCAATGGCTGAAGTTTTATTTCGGCCCAATTTTCTGAAGAGAACATAGCTCACCAGAAAGTGCCCGGAATGGAATTGGATTCAATAGACACGTATCAAATGTCACGAATCACGATTGATAATTTCGTTCATTTAACATATATCTATTCACTTACGGCAATCCACTCTGTCCCCATGACTTCCAATGTGATACTTGCCAATTTGATACTGGTTCATAGTTGTTTCCAATTTCGCACACTCGTGCATTTATGGGAAAGATTTGCAGAGATACAAAAGATTTAAAAAAATTTATAGCAATTAATACTCTTAAAGAAGTAATTATTACAATTAAGAGCTTCAACAATTTATATACGATCTCTGCTTCTTTCATCTTCAATTAGCCTTTTCCATTTAGTAGATAAATCATCAGAGCTCATGGTATTTTAGGTTTATAGGCTCACTGCTCAGGTTGTTTAATTTGTTAATCTATTTTCTCAAGATGGACACTCCCATCCGCTTGAGAAGCATTTAAGCAAAGGACCAGAGGGCCTTTCTAGGCTCCATTAGAGATCCAACCCTCCAATCAGTCTGCAAGGAGGTTGGGTCGTTCACCAATGAAGTTGTGCGGATGGTGCTAGGCAAAGAATTTATGCGAAATGAAAATAGGTACCATGTTAACACGGACCTTACATCCCACTTCTTAGCGTCTCTTCTGGACTTGGGAGGAGACAAGGTGGATATGCTGATGTTGTTGAGGAAGGTTTATAAGGAAGACTTCCTTGTAGACGACATTACTCTTGTCATTCTTGCAGAAGTAGGGGTGGGGATCCCTTGGGCGAGTGATTTATCCAAGCTTCTCCTCCCTGACCAAACACTGCTAGTGGCCAGGCAACCATTTCTCCTAAACCTGAATGTGGAGCAGCTGATGCATCACAGAAAATGGGCATGGATTGGCAGGGACTTCCTCCGGAAATGGTTCCTCCTGGACGACTTTCCAAACTACATGTGTCTTGAAGAATTCTCTCAGCTTATGTTGTCTGAAGAATTCTACATGGAAGGAGGGCCAGATTCTTAGGGCAAAATTGTAAACAATTCCACTACCTGTAGTTTTTTTTTCGTATGTCCTTGAACCCTAACAGGCTGAGTGTTAATGGCTCACTCATTTTGGCTTTTAAGTTTTTGGGGTACTCAAGTCTCTGACGAAAAAATTGTAAATTTCAAAAGCATAAATATTAATGATAATTTTTCAAAGTCTAGTTTGTTTTAGTTTGCCTCTTACAGTCTTATAGATATAAAAATGATTTCTATAATTCTATTTCATTTTTATTAATTAATTTCTTTCAAATGCTTTTTGTATATGAGCTACATTATTTCAATTATTTGTTAAACAATGGAAATAAATTTAATACCGTGATCTATTTTATGTAATGCTATAAAAAAAAAAAAAAAATTCATTTCATTAATTATTTGTATATTGATTATGGTTGATTATAATTTTATAAATATATACTATATAGTCATTCAAAATACAAAATTTCAAAAGTATCAAGATACAAAAGTTTATCGGTAAAGGTTTTTTCATTCTATTAATTCAAAAGTTTCAAGATACAAAATTTGCCCACAGCTTATAGCAAGCAAACAAAAAAACTAGTTCATTGCCAATAGGCCGCTCACTCAGTCTCACTATCCCCTTGGGTCACCTCCTCCCAGTCCCTTCCCTCCTCGGAGGTCAATGCTTTAGCTTTCCCTTTTTCTGCTTCAGCTTTCATTTTAGGAATGTAGTTTAGGCACCCAAAGTTGGGGTCGCCCTCCATGCTTGCCAGTAGTTGTATGGCCCTTCCTTCTTTAGCCCTATCTCTCAATGCACTACCAACCTCCATCCTTTCCACCACATGCAAAGCCTTCAGAACTTCATCCACCCTCATTAATTTCACAAAGAGTTTCATCGCTTCCCACCCCACTTGGGCTCGTTCACGGCACTGGTATTTGATTTCATCCTCTGGGCCATGAATAAAAGGAAGCAATTCCTCCTGGTCATCCCCTTCCTTAATTTGAATGCCAACTCCTAGCACCACCCACTCCAAGATTGAATCCAGGTTAATCAAAAACTCCCCATCAATCAATTTGATCAATGTGAGTGTTACCTTTTCCACCTCCAATCCGAATTCACGGGCCCATGCCATAATCAGAGAGTAAACCTCCATGTTAGTTTGATAACGGTGACTGATATGTGCCACCTCTTCTGCAAGCATCAGTCAAGCTGCTACTCACAACTTCTCCTCCTTAAACCTGAACAGTCCTTGCATTCGTTTATCAAATACTTTGCCCAAAAAGGGCACCAACTTCTTGTCTGTTCGAAGTGTGAAATTGGCCTCCATTGTCACCTACAATTTCAAAATCACTTCCTGCAAAAAATGTCTTATAGAAGGTATGATTCTACGAACTACAGATTTGTTCTGCAGCTGCTTCAAAGCAAAAAGTGGTACACACTACATAGATCAAAAGGTAAAAAAATTTGCCTCCGTCTTATAGGCCGGGTAATGAATGTGCACGATAAGACATTAATGCCATGAGATCAGGAAAAAGATTTCCTCCCATCCTTCCCTTCCTCCGTTCGTGTGACATGTCGCAAGCAACTCCTTCTGCAACAATTAATCGCCACCTTGGCATTTGTACTTTCCAAATTTGCTCGCCTTAACAGGTTGAGGACTGCAGTTGCACATTTTTTTAAATTAATACACTAAATTTATGTTGAACTTTTATATATATTTTTAAACTATTTTTGAAGATTAAATATTGTAAACATATTTTCAAAGAATTTTGTTAAACTTTAAATTAATATTTTAGATTTAATATTGAATGTTTTCTTTTTAATATTAAACTTTTACCTTTCAAATTGTATATCAAAATTTATATTTATATTTAGTTATTTATTTTATTCTAGAAACTAAGTTTCATGTTTTATACTATTTTTGAATTTCAAATTTTTACAAATAATATTAACATTATATTTAATAGTTATCTCAAACTATTGCTCGGAATTGAACATTTTAAATTTAATTAAATTGAATTAAGTCTATAGTCTATAGACTATAAATCTCTTTTTCGGGCGGAATTTCAAAATGATTAAATAGACTTTAAAAAAAGCCCTGAAAAGTAACACAAGTATGGTGACATGCCAGAAAAATGGCAGAAGTCATGGGACCCACTTCATCTTAAAACAGGTACCTTGGACTATTGGATGAACAAAGATCAACAACTAGGGTGCATTTCGGCCCGAATGTGGGAAGTGAACACCTTTCTGAGAACTTCACCCGGAATTGGACATTTTAAATGTAATTAAATATAATTAAGTCTATAGACTAAATTATATTTAATTATTTTTTGGGCGGAGGTTTAAAATGATTAAATAGACTACAAATCAAACCCCAAAAGTGACACGATTATGGTGATGTGCCAAAAAAATGGCAGAAGTTGTGGGACCCACTACATCTTAAAATAGGTACCATCGACCGTTGAATGAACAAAGATCAACAACTTAGGGTGGATTTTAGGGTGAATGTGGGAAGTGAATAGATTTCTGAGAACTTTGCCCAAAAAAGTGACACGAGTATGGTGACGTGCCTGAAAATTGGCAGAAGTCATGGGACCCGCGACAACTGACAACAGGTACCATCGTCCGTTGGATGAGAAAAGATCAACGACTTAGGGTGGAATTTGGCCCGAATGTGGGAAGTGAACACATTTGGGAGAACTTTTCCCAGAATTGAAATGTTTTAAATTTAATTAAATATAATTAAGTCATTAAAGCACTTTTTCAGGCGGAAGTTTAAAATTATTAAACAGACTTAAAAATCAGACCCATAAAGTCACAATAGGTACCTTGGTCCCTCGTCCGTTGGATGAGCAAAGATCAATGACTTAGGGTGGATTTTGACCCGAATGTGGGAAGTGAACACATTTGGGAGAACTTTGCCTGGAATTGAAACGTTTTAAATTTAATTAAATATAAGTAACTCTATAAAGCATTTTTTCGGATGGAAGTTTAAAATCATTAAACAGACTTAAAAAACAGACCCGTAAAGTCATAACAAGTACCTTGGTCCCTTGTCCGTTGGATGAACAAAGATCAATGGCTTAGGGTGGATTTCGGCCTGAATGTGGGAAGAGAACACATTGGGGAGAACTTTGCCCAGAATTGAATGTATTACATTTAATGTCCTTAGAATTTATATTGAAGTAGTGAATGTTTTGTCTTTCGGCATTGAATAGTTATTAATAATAATTAATAAAATTACAACATGATTCTTAATGTCCTCAAAATTTATACTGAAGTAATGATTTTTTTTTCCTCCGGCATCGAATAGTTATTAATAGTAATTAATAAAATTACAACATGATTCTAGATATTTTGCCCTTTAGGTTTTACTTTTCTACTTTTTAGAGTTTTCAAAACAAGAGACTCATAAATCATAATCGTCTTTCATTTCTTGGACAAACCTGTAAATTGAGGGAGATTCAGAAACAACTACTAGATTGAGGAATGCAAGTTGCAACAGAGACTATCTAGTGAACTAGAAATTCCAATTTCCAAGTAAAATCTAGAACACCTACATTTGAGGGTTAGCATTTTTTTCTTTTGGTAATCTCATGGTCCAATTTGAGGGTTAGCATTTTCAGGTTTTTATCTAGCATTATTTTAAATTATTAACAATAATAGTAATGGGGAAAATGGGAAGCAGTATCTCAACAAGAAGCCAAGTGAAAAACAAAATGCACCTAACCGAACTGGTTAAAACACCAGGTTTCACTGATGAATACCATGATATTTATGACCCTGCTATCCATGGTGAAAAGCTTATCATAAATATTAGATATACATTGTCTAGTAAGGCGGCAGATGCATCCAGTGCAAAATTTACTGTTTTCAACCCAATGTTAAAACAAAAAACAAATAAAATCGCATCGTGGGATGTTGGATTGGAAAGCATGGTGTTACCTAAAGTATTCCCTTGCCCTGATTTTGTCATGGTCTACGTTGAAAATTATGATGAAGATAAAAAAGCAATTATCAATAAAAATACAAAAGAGGAAATTCTATCCATAAACGAGGGAGAATTTGCTCGTTTGTTGAACCTAGGATTTGAAGCCCAAAACTCAAACATCCAAATTGACCTTGAAAAGCTAGCAGGGAATTATGAGAGTCTCAATCCAAGTCACAAAGATTCATTTATCAAAGGTCTAATAAAGATTGGTACTAGTATTGTGTTGGATCAGAATCATAAGCCTCCTTATGATTCTAACATATTTGTTCCATGGGTTAGGGATACTATTTCCTTGCTGTCATTTTGTCTAGGATTGTAAAATGATAGGGAAATGGGTGCAAGCCTTCTTGAAATTATTTATAATATCCATTGTGCAGGTCAGCCAGTAAGATATAATTTTATTGAGCACATTGTAAAATCCATGCAAAAACAATTACTGATGATCAAAAAAGGTTCTTGTAAGACATTTAGGTTCTCATCCTACTTGTGCTATCTCATCCTATCCAAGTATTGTGCAATATTCGAGACCAACAAGCTTCAAATTGTGAGCTATAAGATTGATGAGAAGACTAGGAAGAGAACAGAGTGTCCAATATATGATTGGACCCCAAAGATAAGGATGCATGATAACATAAAGAACTACAACCATTTTGTAGACTTCTTTTTGGCACCAATGTATAATGAAATTACAAGCACTCCAATGCCTAGGTTGCCTATGTCTTGTAGAGATTGCATTCAACTCAGAAGTCAAATAGAATTGGCTGACTGTTTCTTCATGGAAGAATTCACTGTGTTAAGGTTTTACGGATCGGAAGTAAAACCATACAGACTTCCAATACATGTGACAGACATGGTATTTGCATTAGAGTATGTATGGCATTTGGAGAGCATATATAGGCACTTCCATGGTCAGCAAAAGAAGAGCATATTTCCATCCTTGCCTTTCTCATGTGGAGGGTTCACATTTGAGAGAAAAGCATTCAATGTGGCACATGATTTTTTGACAGTTTTTAACTTTGGTGATGAGGGTCTCTGGCGGTATGATCCAATCGATGTAGTTCAAGAAAGGCTTAAGAAAAATGGGAACTCTTCAGTGTTATGTCAATATGAAAGTAAACCATTGCTAGAAAAGCTTAGAAACATGGACTCCTGGGGTGAGGTTAAAAGAGAGATGGAGAAAATTGCAGCTAAGAAAAACATTTCAACAGAAGAAATTTCATCACAAATTATGGCATTGCAAATGCACACAGAGAGGACAACAGAGGAGGGCCAGGGCATCCAAAATAGGAGGTCCTACAATTTCTACCTAAAATCTGCTAATCCATCTAACAAATCTATTCCTAAATCAATTCTGGATGAATGTAAAGAGAATTATTTCACTCAAACCAAAATAAATGATTTTTGGACTATGAGGAGGAATCTCGGTGAACCAAAGACAAGTGCAAAATTTGAGAGCATCGAAGAGGATGCAGAGTTTAGCAAATTGTGGGATATGGAGCATGGTAGGACTAAAGATGATGATGATGAGCATGAGGTTGTCATTGAGCCCCCTTCAAACACTACTAGAGTCCCGAAAATATTAGGTGGAGTCAGTTAGTCCATGAAACAAAAATATAGAAAAGGGGAAAACCTTGTGGAAAAAATGGGTTTTGAAGGTGGTGGTCTAGGTCCCATAGGAGAGGGCATTTGGTATCCACTTTAGGTACAACTTCCATCACAGTCAAAATCAAAAGGTCCTTATAAACCAGTCATTGGACTTGATTCTTCATATTCATCATGGATAGGTACTACTCATTACCCTCAAGGTCCATCTACATTTGTTTCAGTTTCAAATCCACAACCACCACCACATCATGGTATTCCCATTGGTGGTGAATCAAGTGCCACTGCCACTAGTGGGGAATCTGGGGATAGTATTCCTATTATTGTTCAGTCAAGTGCAGCTATGATTGGTGGGGTTGGCATGGGTACTACTACTGATACTAGTTATCTTGGTGTTGGACAAGGGAAACAATAAAATATCTCTCACAAGAGGCCACTAGAGGTAGATACTCAATCTCATACTATTGAGAATCCTATATCAAGTGCAACTGACACTACAAATCAATCATTTGCAACTTCAAATCACACACCTCAAAAGACTATGAAAACTACACATGAAAGTGTCAGTGGGAGTGGGACAACATCAGGAACTATTGTTGGTAATCCTGGTCAAGCATTAGTTAAAACCACAGGAATAAGTGGAACTAGAGCCTATGGTATTCCTATGTCACCTTTCAAACATTCAATTGCTTCAGCAAGCCCAGATTTTCAATTTCGTGATCACTATGAAAAATATGAACACACAACAAAAGCAAATACAGAAAAAAAGAAAGCATTTCATAGGAATTCCATGTCTAAAGTTGTAAATAAACAGCGTGCAAGGAACAGGGTATTTCCAATATATGACCCACAAAAAGATATGATGGAGTTCATGGTTGTTATTCCCCCGGGCCCATCTAAAGATAAAAATCCACCACACAGTCAGATAGATACCTCTCAATTTCAAGTTAGCACCCTCCAAATGGATTTTTCCAAAGTACATAATGTGGACAAAATTAGTGTGTCAAAAAGGACTAACGAAGTGGTCTACACTTCACTACTAAAAGTGGAGAGAGAAAAAAATAAACTGGAGAAACAAATAGAAAAGTTACAGGCAGACCTGGAAAATGAAAAAATCAAGGAGGAAAGCAGCAGATAGTAAGTGCAATGATTTACAAAAAAGGATAAAAAATTCAGTCTCTATAGTAGAAATTGTAGAGCAGGAAAAGAAGGATGCAAAATTGAAGGACCTGACAGAAAAACTGGCTAAAAGTAGTAAAAAAATTGTTGAGGAAAAAGCCAGTTTTCAAAAATTATACAAAAGTTATGAGTCTGTTGCCACTGAAATGAGAAAATGACAGGACCTATTGGATCATGGGAAGGAAAAAGAAAAACATTTGCAAGAGGAAGTGGAGGAAGAAAGAAAAAAATGTGCACAAATGAAAGAAGACCTGCACAATGCAAATGATAAAATAAAAACTTTGGAGGATAGATTGAAAGATAATATGAAAAATACAATGAAGTATATACAAGAAAACATTTGGCGGCAAATAATACAGAGGACTGAGAAGTTGTGTGAATGGTTTCAATTGATTGAAAGTATGAGACAATTTTTTTTTTAAATCAAAGGGCACTATGAGAAGAGTGCACATGTTTATTCAAAAGAGGAAATGGCAAAAAAGACTTTGAAAGTAGTCTACAGTTCCAGTGATAGCTACTTGGCATCCAAGGGAATTAAGAGCCACATTGATGCCACAATTAAGACATCATCTATCATTCAAAAATGTCAGAAGCTAAGGGAAACATCAGAAGTTATGGACAGTTGTGGAAAAAAGATAGTGAAGCTGCAAGAAAAGAAAAATAATTTGATTAAACTTGGTTTGCCTATGCCTGTTGACACATCAAATAAATTCATTGGAGAAGAAGCTTACAAAAAAAGTATGGAGATAAAAATGAAGTCTGATTTAGACTTGCTTCCAAAGGACACAACTCCCAAAAGCTTTCTGGAATTCATCCAACCATTTACAACTCTAAATTCGGTACTGGATGAAACAGTGATGTCAAGTAAATCTTCTAGATATGGAATGTTGACGAAGTTGGAGTTGACTTTCCATAGTTTACAGAATATTGACCTTCCATCAGACAAAGAGTGGAGCACCATACAAAAACTGGCACAGAATTCTTAAGAATCATAGTATGTATAGCACAATTTTCTTCTTTTATTCTTAATTTCAAGGTTTTATGTTTTTTCTGTTTGCTATTTTGCTAATCCAGCCTATGAATCTATGATGCACTCGCTATTGCTATTTTGCTAATCCAGCCTATGAATCTATTTTATGAATAGGAAAACAAAAACACTCACTATTGCTATTTTGCTAATCCAGCGGCCAGCCTATGAATCTATGATGCACAGTGCAAAACTTCAGCCAATAAATTTGTATTCTCAAATTCTCCCTTGCTTTAACATTTATGCATTTCTCTATTTTTGATTAGTAGGTTTTAGGCACTTCTATTATCTATGTTTAATTTGTCATGGCATGAATTAATATTTAATTTTGAACTTTGTTTTTTGAACAGGAGACATCAAACATGTAGCAGATGTTAAATTGCTAAAACAGCCTATGATGGCCATATAAATATGTGTTGAGTTTGTGATTTTGATGTTCAGTGTTCACATGTTGCAAACTTGCAATTCGACCTGAAGTTGTTGTTGCTCCCTTGTCTCTATAAAAGGGAATTCAGGGTCATTTGCAATTTTGCAAAGGGTTCTGAAACTTTGTATTCACTTTTGCAATAGGCATGGAGAATCACACATATTGGTGTATTACTATGGAATGAATTGTATCATATAGCTATATTTTGAAAAAATTAATGAAAATCTAAGTTCTCGACATGTGTATTACTATTGAATGAATTGTATCATATGGTTCTGAAATGTATGACACAGGTTTGAGACTCAAACATGTATAAATAAACAATAAACATCTCTATATCAATAAACACATTATGGTTTTTTTTTATTATGCTATTTTAAATCTGGAAATAGAAAGTTGAAAAATACAATTACAAATCAATATTAAATTCTAATTGCAAAAAGTAATATGCTTTTGTAATATGAATGATGAGATACAGTAATAAGATTAATAAATACCAATCTCTTATAGTTGCCATTCATCCTCATCAAATTTAGTGCTTTCTTGATTCTCGTCTGTGGTTTCTTCACTCTGAGTTTGAGTCTGCATATCTTCACTGAACTACATCTCAATGCTACAAGTACGTCTAGTAGTCCCACTGGCACTTTGGTTTGAAGTGTTTCCCAAACCTCTTCTTTCACATTTGGACCTCTAGATTTGTAGTGCCCTATCATAAGGAAAAGTGTGGACATCATACCTAGATGTATAGAGCCTCGAGCAATTTTCCAAATTTTTATCTAGTTTGTTTCTTAGCTTTGATTTTAGGAACCCCAAAGCACTGAAAACTCTCTCATCTTCCACCGAACCCAATATCATGGTAAGACATAAATCAAAAAGCTTCACATATTCTGGCATTGAATCACGCAAGGATACATTCTCAGCTATATATTTCCAAATCCTTGTTATTGATCCCTCTTCGTGGGGGTTCTCCATTTTGGCATATTGTTCTTTCATAGTGTATGTGAAATGAGATGATTTCTCTTAAAGATGAGTTTCATCTAATATTCCATTTATAGTTACTCCATTAAATTCTTTGGATATGCAAAATTGTTTTACCAAAGTCAGTAGCTTACTTCAAAAATTAGATGCACTGTTGAGGCTCCAATAATGAGGAAACACAATAGACATGGCTTTGAATAGGTTGTTAGGAGGGAATCTGCTTCTAATTTGTGAGGAAAGATCATATGCAATTTTCTTCACAGAAGTAGTTACAGTCTCAACAATCTTGTCAAAATCTTCCTTTGTAACTCTTGCTAGTTTCTTCCTGGGGTGCTTTCCTGGTTCCTCGGGGTCGATCATGGCATAGAAGTGCATTGGTATCTCAACTCCCTGTACATTCGCACACACCTCCCCGTCTACACCAATTTGTAAAAAGTTATCAGGATTGTTCAAATCTGTGAGTGTCTACCACTTAACAAATTTTTCATCAGATTGTGTTGGTTGATTTCGATAGAGATTGTCGAGGGTCATGCATGTCATCTTACGCAGTGTAGCATATTCTGCAATATACAGAGCTCTTTTTTGGGCAGCCTTCATAATATTCCTCATTTCCTCTAGCATGGGCAGAAGAGCTGCTAAAGTTAAGAGTGTCTCTAAATTACTTAACCCACCAAGAAGTTCAGGAAATTTTGGTTGATCTAATTCGTCATGAGTTGTGTGAAATAGTCCAATTAAGGATGGATATTCTGAAAACACTCGATGTGTTGGACCATCCAAAGAGATCCATCTGGTATCATTATCCTTGAGAAGCTTGTTCCCATCAATTAATCCATCAATGAAGTGTTGAAATTACATAAATTGCTTGGGACTTTGAAAAAAGTGTGAGTAGAGCTCTCTGATTAAAATTTCAATTTTTTTAACCGAAGCAAACTTGCTCACGATTCCAAAAGCTAGATTCATTTTGTGCACCATGCAGTGAAATGCAGTAATGTATGGTGCAAATGAAGTTTCAATCTTTGTACAAAGACCATTCCTATGACCTTGCATTATTGAAGCTCCATCTGCTCCAACACAAACCAATTTTCTGGCTAACGTCATGTCATCCATACCTCCATATTCAATGAAACTTCTCTTTACTAGTTGAAATAAATTTTCTGTTGTCGCACTCTCTTTCATTTTAGCAACAGATAGTAGATGAGGTTGACGGGTATGATTCTCTACAGTATAAACATGCATGCATACCCATGAAGTATTGTCTACTGTTGTAACTTCATCTAAAGAAAATGCAATGAAGTTTGACTCTCTTATTTTTTCCTGTACATCTTCTTTTTCAACCTCAGCAAGAAAACTTGCACATTCCCATCCACTATTTATTGACCAGTGTCTATTAGGATAGTTAGGAACTTTCAAAAAGTGTAATAAACCACTAATTGATGGGAAATCTATCATAGCACGCCCTCTGCTCAAAATATGAAAAACAACGCTTAACTGAACAACTTTTCCCAGATGTTCTATTTGCATTGCTTTTCCAAAAACAACTTCAATAGAACCTTTAACTTCAGCAGGCTTCGTCTGTAATTTCTCATGAAAATAATACTCTTCGGCATTCCTCACATGCTTACATTCATCCTTTTTTTTCCATCTTATCACTGATTTTTCATCCCCGTCTATCATTTGTTTTTCATAAACTTTACCCATATGCTTTTCTATGGTGTCAAATTTTAGCTGCAACCTAATTTCATTGTTATGTTTCCAAGTGCAAATCTTACACCTGCATTCTATTGGAGGCTCGCCTTCAATTAGATTCTCTATTGGTTCAATGAATGGATACTTTGATGCCTAATTAATTTGAAAATTCCTCACTGACATATCCCACTCCTGATCCTTTTTTGATTGTGGTTCACCATTTTTTGATATGGCTTTTCTTTTCCCCTTCTGTGCATTATCACCCAAGTTGATTATATCATTCCAGGTAACTTGAGTATCTACCAGATAATCTTCTTCAAGATCATCCTTATCTGAGATATCAGGTTCGCCGCCGTCTTCAACATGCGGTGTAGCTGGCAAATTTTGTACTTATACTTGTGATGATGTACCTTCCTGATTTTCACCAGTACCATAATCTTTTCCAATGCCAAAGTATGAAGAAAACGTTCTACTTTTTGTTGGCCTCTCCTAGCCTTCCCCACATTTAGGTTTCCTACCCCTCTTCCTGTTCGACATCTCCAACGAAATAAAGGCTAACAAAAAAATATCAATTTGCTGAAGAAGCAATAATAGACTATAATGTATAATATACCACTTCAAAAATGTGATCACTCACCTTTAGGCTTTACTCTTAAGGTCACTAGCAGTCGCCAGTACAGTCAACAACAATGATTTTCCTTGGTCTGAAACTTTGCTATTGATCAGAATTCAGAGCCTAGAACCCACCAGATTGTGTTGAGATAGATCTGATCTTTGCATGTATTTATACCAATCCTTATATGGAGAATTCCATGGGAATTTTATATGGTATACAAATATTTAGCAAATCTCGTGTAACTATAACACAAATTATGTAATTTTTGAGGTGATTATAGGTTGTCCAAATATGACATGCAATTTTCGAGGTGATTATAGGTCATCCAAATAATAGGCGAATACAATATAGTTGGCGAAAGTTGGGGTGAATGGAGACACGCATCGGCAAAATGTCAAGCGAATTGGGTCCCCTGGCTAACAAATCTTCACATGCCTATAGGCGAATTAAGGTCATCTATTAAGGCAACCTCAGAGAGTGTAGTTGAAACAATTAAATTTTCCATGTGTCCACCATATATTGTATTGGCGAAATCATTGCATTGAAATATTTAATTGCATAGAACATATGGCGATCAGGCCGTGACTTTGACAAAAATTGATAATGTTCTGGCAACATGGCCACCCCCAGTCAGTACAAAATATTCGCCATTTCTGACATGGCCGACGTGAAAAATTCTCCATTGGCGAATATTCGTCACTAAAGTAAACTCTGATGAGTAATACCTATACATCTATTTACAAGTCCCCTTTCCTTCATTTCTCTATCCATTTTAATTGCATTCATCCATATAGAATCTATTATACTATACAGGTCCTTTGGAATGGACTTCTCTAATTCAATTAATGTCTTATTAAAATTAAGCAAGAATAATACTACTACCTCCTCAACTTTTCTTTGATCGCCATCATCAAAATTGTCAAAATTTTCTTGAAGATTCTTTAAATTTCCATCCACTAATATCTAATCTATCAATTGATCTGCTGATAGTGGAGGAATTACTATGTACTTAGCCTGTATCAACTTATGATAGTCATAGATGCATCATGCAAGGTTTTAGGAGGGGTCCTCATGCACAATGATCAAGTTTTCACCTACGAGTCCAATACGTTAAATAATTATGAACATAATTATGCACTGCACGATTTGGAGTTAGCAGCTATTGTGCTTTCTCTACAGATGTGGTGGAATTATCTTATGTGGAAGCCATCAGAACTTTAGTCCGACCATCAAGTGCTAAAGTATATGTTTACCCAACCTAACTAGAACACTCGATAGAGAAGATGGCTAGAGTTAATCTTTGACTATGACTTTGAAATCAAATATATCAAGAGAAAAGAGAATAGGATAGCAAACACATTAAGTCATCAGTGACATTTGTTAGCAAGTGAAACCGTGGTATGGATCTCAGAACTCTAGTACTACAAAACTTAGAAGGTGATAAATTCTACAATCAAGTACAAGGAGCCTTACAAAGTAATTTCTAAGACCCCCGATATGAAGGGTACACCATTGAATCAAATGGCTTGCTAAGGTACCAAGGGAGGATGTACATACTCAACCTTCTAGAGTTAATGAAATTGATATGGAAAGAGGTACATACGACATAATACTCAGGACATCCCAATATGAATAATATGTTAGTAGATGTTAAACCCTTATATTTTTGGAAGGGAATGAAGAAGGATGCAACAAGATTTGTAGTAGGTTTCTTTGAGTGTCAAAAGGTGAAAATAGAACATCAACATCCAGTAGGACTAGTGCAATCCCACACCATACTAGATTGGAAGTGGCAAATTATCAATATGGATTTCATGTAAGGTTTACTCATGAAAAAAAATAGACAAAATGCCATTCTAGTGGTAGTTTATAGGCTTACCAAGGTAGCACATTTCATACTAGAAAATCTAACTGATGGAGCACATATTATTGCTCAAAAATTTGTTTAGGATTTTTTTTTATTGAATGGAATACTTGAGATAATTATCTCTAGCAAAGATGCTAGAATGACATCCAGATTTTGGCAAACATTATTTTCAATGTTGGGAACATAGTCAAACATTAGCATCTTACCATCCAGAAACAGATGGTCAAACATAGAGAGTGAATCAACTTTTGGAAGAAATCTTAAAGATGTACTACATGGATCAACAATATAAGTCAGAAGAATACCTTGCTCTAGTATAATTTTCTTATAACAACTCATATCAATCCACCATAACAATGGCACTTTTGAAGCATTATATGGAAGGAAATGCAGAACTCCCATCAGTTGGGATAATCTAGAGAGAAAAATAACCCTCAATCTGGAAATGCTTAAGGAAATGAAAGACTAGGTGAAGCTGATCAAGCAAAGGTTAGCAGAGGCTAACAACTAGTAGAAGAGTTACATTGACACAAAACAAACTCACAAATAATTTTCAATAGGGGAGAAGGTCCTCCTCAAAGTTAAACCGCATAAAAGTTCCATCAAGTTTGGAAAGGCTTCCAAATTATCCTAGTCAGATACATGGGACCATTTGAAATCTTGCAAGTCATTAACCTAGTAGCTTATAGACTTTCTCTACCACCAGCTCTCACCTGATTGCATAATGTTTTTCATGTTTCTTATCTCAAGAAGTATGTGATATATTTTGATCACATGATTGACTGGAATTCCTTGCAGGTGTAGGATCCAGGAGTGGTTATAACCAAACCACTTAGAATACTCGATGTGCATAAGTTTCACCTATGTAACTATGAGGGTATGCAATGCAAGGTCCAGTTGGATCACTATGTAGAAGAAAACGCCACCTAGGAAGCTTATGAAGATATCTATTAGAAGTTTCCTCATCTTTTTAAAAATCATTGAACTTTTACAATAAGACATAATGAAATTTCTTATATGTTCAATTTTTTTTTATGTTTAATAATCATCGAGAACAATGATTCACAAGGGGGGATATGTTACATCCATCTTTCTTAATTATTTGGAAAATGCTTATTATGCTTTGTTCTAGTTAATCAATGACATTGTTTATTATTCTATGAATAAAATTACTATCAGAAGGAAAATGATATATGGATTTATTTAAATTAGTAGCATATTATGAATTTGACAAAAAGGTTAAGATTTGACTAACTAAATTTTCTTGTGACCAAGTGTTTGTTGGAACCTCAACATCCTTAGGAGGGAGGGAGAGTATTCACAAGGAGAGAGTTGCAAATATTAGAAAACAACATTGTCAATGAGTCTTAGGTCTAGTTAATCAGACATATACTTTTAATGTCACGACCTTAGTTGAGTAAGGTCTATTCCACCTTATTGTTAATGTTTACCCAAAGTTATCTTGTTACCCTAGTACCATTAGGTAGTCAAGTATCCCTGGTTTGAATCTATTTTCTTGATGATGAGTATTATTGTTATTTGTCTCTCTTTTTATTGATTGGTGTATAAGCATATATATATAGTTATATAATTCATTATTGCTTCCATACGCATTTTTATTGATTGATATGTTGAGGAACATATTCATACACACACACATACGTTGATAATGTAGTTATATAGATATGAATATATCCATTTATGTTGTGTTGTGTGATAGTATGAAAAGTATCACATTATTGATTAAGCCTTTTATTTGGAGACTATTGACAAATAAGTCAGGGTGGTCACCATCTTGGTGGCAAAGACCTTCTTGTGTAACTGTTGAACGTTATGTTTTGGGTGTCAGTACTTAATCACTGAGCTCACATGGCATTAGCATAGATTTTCATTTATGTTACAATCGACCCAAGGTTGGGGCTTTCTTAGTGATATGAGACATCCTTGTTGTTGTTTTGCAAAATGTAAAACTTTTTTGTTTTTGTGTCTATTGGGAATAAGAGGTTTTTTTGGGGGGGAGGGGGGTGGCAATATTGAGTTGTTGTTATGCATGGAATTTAGATTAAAAGATTTGTTGCATTGAACATATCTAAGACGATTAATTTGATCTCTATGAAAGTCTTGGAATTCTCTGTCAATTCAAAAGCAAGAGAAACATTCCTTTGTCTTTGTTTTCTCTTTTACATGAAGCTTGTTCTTAACATTATATTTGATGATCACATCATATTGTATGACAATGAATGCTTGACTAGATGAATTTGTAAATGATTTTGAGCATGTTAGCTATATAGGATTTGTATGAGTTTGTTATGCAACATTGAATAGTGATATTGTAATCACATGGATCTTTACGACATATCAATTAATTGTAAAGTGAACTTCATGCTCATTATCTGATCCATGAAGTATGAGAAGTTGTTTTTCCTTGCTAATATTTGATTAAGGCAATCTGTATTCCTAGATTAGTATCATTTGTTATGTCATGGTTGATATTAGACAGTCTATATTCCTTGATTAGTTATGTTTTGTTATATCATTGTTGATGTAGATCAAGGCTGAATGTGTTAGGTCCCGGAGACAACTGAGAGGGGGGGGGGGGGTGAATCAGTTGTCTAATAAATTTAAATAAAAAACTTATCAACCAACTTAATACTTAATACCGGTAAACCAGTTTAGTATGCCCGTAGACAATGTTAACAGTAAATTGCTATACCGGTAAAAATTAATGCATGAAACATAAACACAAAGTCATCCATAACACATGACACCAATATTTGTATGTGGAAACCCTGTAAGGGGAAAAACCATGGTGGGAAACCTTACCCACAGTCAGATGATACTACTGCAGATAGTAAGTGTACAAAAAGGGGTCTGCACATGCAGAAAGGCCAACAGCCTAGAGCTCACTGCTCAATCACAAATGGGAGTCACACTGACTACAGTTGGATGGTTAAATCTAATAAGAATGTACTCCACAAAATAGCATCTTCATATGTTGGATTCAGTACTGGTGTAATGCTGATATGCTTCTACAAAAACCTAACTTCATCTTCAAATGATGTCTTCCTGTATGCCTCTGCTTTATCTCGCATATTCCTTTACTTAAATCATTTTTTTTCACATTCCACTCTTTGATCTTACAAATAAGATCTTACATTTATACCATACCCTAAGACCAATTTTAGTAGGTCGGCTCTGCAAGATTTTACAATAAAAATATTTTACAAATAATATAATATCCGATGCAATAACTGATTAATTATGTCGACTTAATGCATTACAACAATAATAAATCATCTTTATAGCGTGCCATGTTGATCTAGAAAAGATAAGCCTGCCAGTGTAACCCTAGATAACCTGGACCTTTTTGATGGTAAAAGAAAATATGCAAATATGAATATACCAATGATTATTACTTCATAATAAAGTGTCCACGTGATGTCTTCGACATTACCAAGTGTCTTTCATGTCATTCTAGGTACCAGTGAACATTATATCCTGTTGGTTGACCATATACCAGTAACTGTTGCATAGATTACTACTTGCCGGTGAATGTTGTTGGATCTCCAAAGCAAGAGTATTTAGTAGGTGTTGACATCAATGACAAAACCATACCAAAATACCAACAGAATGTGTCCTTGGGTTATCTCTATCCTGATATTTCTATGTTGTAGTTTAAAGTTAGAAGCCAAAATTAGTTCTGGAATAAGTAACTATGTGTAGCTTGAAATAACTATCAGAATCGGATCCTAGGATGACAAATTCAATGCCCTAAATAATAAAAAACTTAGGTTAGTCTCTTCATGATTGGGTTAAACCATTAGCCCTTTTCTATTAGTTTACTTAAAGACAGTTAGACCTTTTATTAAGTTGCAAGTATGCAACTCTTATTTAAATAGGGTGAGTAATGGTGGTGAACATGGACTACACTCTACATGCTTATTATGAAACCTTGGCCAAGGTGGTGCAACAATTAGCATGCATCTATCAGTTCACAAGAGTTAGATACACCACTAGCTAGAGTGTCATGCAAGTTAGGGGGTACGTATAGTGTATTACGAGTTAGTGTAGATTATAAACACCATGCTTAGAGTCTCGTAGGCATTTTTTCTATCCTCTATCTACTTCCCTCGTGAAGGGTTGGGCTCTTCCAATAGGAAGTTGTTGGCAAATGCACACTCCAATGAGAAATTGTAGGTGATTGAAGGTATTGTCATTGATGGCAACCTTACAATCATATGACTCTAGTAGGCATCGGCACCGACAGACTCTACATTGGCATATAGTTCACCGACACCAAAAAGATTGATTATCGGCACCCTGGCCGACATGATTTTGTTTATTGTATTTTGTAATTAATTGTAATATCTTTTTATAAGCCAGCAAGGCATATTGTAATAAGGCTCATATATAAGTATGAGATCTTAGGGAACATTTGTAATGAGGATATGTAGATGGATATCATGTGTGAATATTCAGGCAGATTATAAAGTAAGGTTTATGATTATTGCAGAGTTTAAACCGGTACTAAACCTAGCATAACAGATGTTGATCTGAAGCAGTACATGACATTGGATTTATATAATCCACTTTTGTAAGTTAGTGAGACTTCTCTTTTGTATTTAAGCAGTGAGTTTTAGGCAGTTGGCCTTCCTACATGTGCAAGCCCTTATTGTAATAGTAATATTAACTTATTGGGCAGTAAACGAATATTGTGGGTCACAAATCCCACCAAGGTTTTTCCCACACAGGGTTTCCTCGTTAAAAATATTGTGTTATGGTGTTCTTTCTATGTTGTGGTTGTTGTTCTTGTTTACTACATTAATTCTTGTTTACCGGTATATTGTTTTGAGATGCAATTCATTTAATAAGTTAAGAAAATCCATTAACCGGCAAGATATTGATTCACCCCCCCTCTCAGTATCTTTGGGAATCCTAACAATTGGTATCAGAGCCTTGTCCTCTATTTTCAAAATCCTAACAACTTGAGGAAGATTCTGACACCGGTAGATATGGAAAACTTGAGAAAGCAACTAGAAACATCTCTTGTAGACTATGATGCAGAAAATTTGAAGAATATAAAACTTGAAGATGATCTGAAGGCTGGATAGGAAATCATTCAAGGACTTCAGAAAAATCTCACTATTGCTAGGAACAAAAGAAGAGAACTTTCTGAGAAGATGCAGAGTGATGATGGTGAGAAAGAAACTCTTAATGACGTTGTGAACAAGCTGAGACAAGAAAACAATACAATGAAAAATGAGATGCAAGATATGACCATGAGATTTTGTAAAGACATTGAAGATAGAAAGAAGAATGAAGATGACTTGGTTAGAAGACTCAATGATGCTGGAAATGAGAACACAAGACTTAGTCATGAAAATGATATGTTGAAGATAGATTTGATGCATACACAAAATGACAGAATTGAACTCATGAGACAGAAAAGAATCTTGAAAAATAAGTTCGTTGTTGCAAATCAACACAAGAAAAAATTCAAGAAAAGTTCAGAAGAACTTGATGACATGCTGAAAAATCAGAAACCTAATGGAGACACTAATGGCCTTGACTTTGAAGTTGGTGAAAGCTCCAGTATTGCAAACAAACATGATCATAGCAAACCAGTAAGACAACCTAATGCTTATAAATTCAATGGGAAATGCTTTAACTGTAACAAGTATGGTCACAAAGAAAATCAGTGTAGATCGGTCAATGTTCTAAATGCAACAAAGTTGGACATAGTTCAGAAAATTACAGAATGAACGTAAGATGTTATATTTGTGGAAGATTTGGACACTTATCTAATCAATGCAGAACACATATTGGCATAGGTTATGGAAAAGCTATTCAAAAAAACAATGTGACTTGTTTTGCTTGTAACAAAATTGAACATATTGCAAAATTTTGTAGAAGTAAGGCATCACTGACAAATAACAAAGGACCCAGTTTGAAAGGTAAAGAAACGGTTGAAGAGGTAAAGCAAGAATTTTCAAAACAATGGATTAGAAAGTCAGACATGAATGTTAGTGAAGTTATTCCTTCACCAATAGAATAGAGTATCACTTCACCGGTAGGAGATTCTTCATCTAACTGAGAAATAATCCTTTGGGGGTATGGCAACAAATTGAAAAGCATGCTAGTTTACCCTCGGTTGATGGTGAGAAGTTGAAATACTTCTTTATCGGCAGATGAGTTAATTTTTCACTTAACCGGAAGACATTAAATGTGGAAGTTGAAGGAAATTACATTATAAAGAAAGTGTTTTGGCTCTTTTTTCATTCACCAAGCATTCAAACATCCAGAGAGCACGAAAACCCCAAGCGAAGGTGTCCATAGCGAGAAGTGAAGTAAATCATCCAAGCAAATCATCCTAAAGGCAAATTAAGGTATTTATAACTATGGCTTCCTCCTCTGCAGCTGAATTCATTGCAAACCCTACTGTGATTGAAGTTATTAAGCACCCTAGACCCATGTTCAAACTTATTCCCGAAATTGCGAAGAAGGATGATACCTTAGGAGCATTTTTGAAAATACCTAAGGGAGTAGTTTGTGCTAAGGATCCTAGAATCTATATACAATGTCATATTGAGGAACTAGGAGATGAAGAAATAATGAACATGTATAGAACTATAATTTGTGATGAACATGGAAATGTCAAACCAGAACACAAGATAGTGGAAACCCTAGGTTTTGTAGACATTTTTAATATCCCTGATTTTCCTAAGGATGTGATAAGGATTGTCTTGAGTAGAGTACATGGGGAGTTCTTTTGGTTGGATTCCATCCATAAGATTACCAAAGAGGCACTTAGGAAAGTGACAGGTTTACCTTCCACCAGTAGCAAACCTGAGAAAGGGAAAAAGGTTCCTAATGACACTGTGATGACCCTAACTAGCACAACTTTTGATAAAAGATCCCTGAGAGTAAATGATGTAAAAGATATCAATGTTAGATTTGTTAGCATGATTATTGGATACAAGACTACACATGCCAACCAGCTAAACTCAGTCTCTAGCTTATGTATCAAAAGTGCATATGACATGGTGAATAACAATGCTAAGATTGATATATGTGAGTGGCTAAAAGATGAACTGATAGACAATTTAAAGAAAATTAAAGGAGACAAGAAAGGAACTTTCAGATTTGGCAACCTACTTGTATGTTTAATGTTGTACATTACTAAGGAAGTTCCCGGTATAGACTTTGGTTGTGATATAAATGTAGGAAAACAACTTCTAGACATACTAAACAATATGGGAGATGATAGGGAGAAAAAATAAATGAACATTTTCAAGCATTGAAGGCTAGGATGAAGACTAGATTAAGGCTATCTCAATCTATTGTTGACAAATACCAAAAGGAGATATGTTTTATGATCAAGAAAGATGAAATTTGGATGGAGGTAGTTGTCCCTCAGACTGTTCAGGTTACAAAGATGGGATATGAGGCAGATGAGAACATAGTTGAAACCTATGCAAAAGCCCTCTGAGAAGCCCCTAAGGAACCAAAAGAAAAAGTATTTGGCAATGCTGAAAGCATAGAAAGTAAAATCCAATCAGAGAAAAGGATTAAGAAAATAGAACAAATAGTCAGGAAAGGAACAAGGCAGGCCAAAGAAAACAAAGAGGATGTATTGAACAAAACTGGTATTAAGGAGAGTGAATTGGAAGGACTACAACTGGAAACACATCTTTCACCGGTTGCTACTTCCTCGGATAGTGAGATACCTGTTGAATTCAAAAGGGTAGAAAGAAAGAGAAAACCCTCACCAATACCCTCACCTACACCCAGAAGGACAAGACAAAAACAATAGGCAGTTAGGCCTCTAGCTAAGAAATTGACCCCAAAGAAAAGAAAAGTGAAACAAGTTATTCTTCCTTTTGACAAACTTCTGAATGAAATAACTGAAGATGGCAAATTGAAAAACATCAGCAAGTTGTATAACACACTTTCAAATGATGAAAAAGAAAGTATAGAGAATAGTGTTATACTACATCTTGATATCTATAAGAAATTTTTGATGGAAATTGTTGATGATGTACCAAATGACTTGTACAGAAGGCTAGAAGCTAGAAGGGTAGCTATTGTGGAATTAGATAAAAAGATCAAAATAGAAAAACTATTTGCAGTTCACCCAGTGAACTCGACTCAAGAGATTGATGAGCTGATCAGTGAGGCCAACCGGATTGTATTAACAATCGGTCACCGACATGTAGCATTAATGGCATGAAATAATTAATGAGATATCAGAAGACACTGTAGATAAGTGGGATATATTTTTTGTTGAGAAAGAAAAACAAGAAGAGCTTAAGAGACCAAAGACTTTTAAAGTCTATCAAAAGGAAAAAGATAAGGATAAGGGGAAAGGAAAGGTAGGTGGACCTCCAAGCATAAAGATAACTGATAACTTACCCCCACCTCCTTCTAATACTCCACCGGTACAAACTATTGACACACCACTGGCAATAAAGAGTATGGATACACCACATGAGGACACCAACCCTGATTTCAAGGTGTTATACACAATGAACATTGACACACAGGAAGTCAACATTGTGGTGGATAAGGAAACAACTGACAAGAGGGATGTGGCAACAGAGCCACCGGCAGGAAATATTGCAATTGAAAACACTTAAATTGGGAATGAGCAACAAACTGAAATATCAAATGATCCCCTAGATATAGGAAAGGTAGATATCACTAGTGCACACACTAATGTATCTACTAAGCAACCGATAATTGATATGACTGAAAAATCTATTGTCACCGACAGTAGACAGTACAAAGGTAAACAAAGAGAAACTAGTAGATAAATTAGAGTTTCAATTAGAAAAAACAGCAGTGGATAACACAGTAAAATCATCAGAGGCACAAACAAAGACACCATCAGGAGAGAACACAAATAAACTGACAGAACAACAGGTTCACACTGAGAAAAACATTGAGAAATAGGTAGAGCAACAGGCTTCTTCATAGGTACATACCCAGACAGTGCCACCGAATACATCTAACAAGCCCAAACCTCTGCTAGTAGAAATGCAAACTCAAACAGACCCTCCAGAGAAAGAGGAAATCGAAGCTATTACTACCACCAGTGGATTGCATATTGTGAAGATAGTTGGACATACATCCGGAACATCTATGACTGAATTTAGACCTACTAATGTAATAGAGGTGTTATTAGACTCAATAAAGAAAATAACAGTGTAATGCACAGGCATATAAGGCTATTGATGACACTTTACCGATTTTAAAGATGATATCTCCAAAGTGTAACATAGAAAATAAAGATTCTCTAAGCCAATAAGATACATTGTCTAAGTATGTAACCGACAACCTACTGACAATTGATCAAATAAATGAGGAAACATTCAGAGAGAAAATGAACAAAGAGAAGGAAATTTTTTTTGAGGAGACAGTCAAGAAGAATAAGGAACTTATGGATACCTTATTACCGGTATTAGGGAAAACAATTTTGGACTTCAAGAAACTGTACAGAGATACATGCAAAACAGACATTTTGACAAAAGATATAGACAAAGAAATTGACATACCTCAAAAGGAAATCAATTATATTGTTGACAACTTGATAGGTTCATCGGATTCAATATCGGTAGTAGAACAGGAAATTACCAAATTTGAAGCAAAAATAGAAAAACTTGAAAAAGATAAGGAAAGATTAAGGTTTAAGGCAAAAGAACTGAAGTGTAGACTAATTCCTAAACTAGATATCCTCATCTCTTTGAGAAAAGAGATTTTTGAGGCTCTTGTTCCAAGACTGAAGACACTGGAAGAGAAAATGCACTTTCTCACTAGTACAATTCAAAGGACTGAAGCAGCACTGAAAGACAATGAAAGATTCTACAACAGTCTGAATGTTGCTTTAGCAGAGTTATATCAGATTGTAACCCACCAGTTATTGGGATCATAACAAGAACTACACTCAATTGACATTAAATGATAGCCTTTGTCATTGATGCCAAAGGGGGAGTAGTAGAGGATGAGAAAAAGGATATGACAGAAAAGATCACCAGCTCAGGGGGAGCACACATTTTTGAGCAGACAATTTTGATAACACAGTTTTGGTGAGATAGTTTTTGGACAACAGTTTTGGATACTCATTTTGGCTTTTTCTCATGAGTGTTGCCATCAATGCCAAAGGGGGAGATTGTTGGAAAATGAACATTCCAATGAGAAATTGTAGGTGATTGAAGGTATTGTCATTGATGGCAAACTTACAATCATATGACTCTGGTAGGCACCGGCACGAGTAGACTCTACATCGGCATACAGTTCATCGGCACCGAAAAGATTGATTACCAGCACCCTGGCCAATAGGATTTTGTTTATTGTATTTTGTAATTAATTGTAATATCTTTTTGTAAGATGACAAGGCATATTGTAATAAGGCTCATATATAAGTATGAGATCTTAGAGAATATTTGTAATGAGGATATGTAGATGGATATCATGTGCGAATATTCAAGCAGAATGTAAAGTAAGGTTTATGATTATTGCAGAGCTTAAAACGGTATTGAACCTAGCATATAAGATGTTGATCTGAAGCAGTACATGACAATGGATTTATATAATCCACTTTTGTAAGTCAATGAAACTTCTCTTTTGTATTTAAGCAGTGAGCTTTAGGCAGTTGGCTTTCCTGCATGTGCAAGCCCTTATTGTAACAATAATATTCACTTATTGGCCAGTAAGTGAATATTGTGGGTCACAAATCCCACTGAGGTTTTTCCCACACCGGGTTTCCTCGTTAAAAATATTGTGTTATGGTGTTCTTTCTATGTTGTGGTAATTGTTGTTCTTGTTTATCGGTATACTGTTTTGAGATGCAATTCATTTAATAAGTTAAGAAAATCCATTAACTGGCAAGATACTGATTCACCCCACCTCTCAGTATCTTTGGGAATCCTAAAAGAAGTGGCATTGGGGACTTATGTCTAGGGTTGGGAAAAAAAGCTCTTAATGATGCTCTCCCTCTCCCTATTGTAATGGGATAAGCATTTGTTCATCGAAAAGTTCTTTACTATGTAAACTCTTAAACTCTCCTCTCTCTTTACTTTATGATATGAAATTGTTAAATGTTAGTTAATATTTCCTTTCTACTAAAATAGTTAGTTAGTTGAAGTTAAGTTTTTTATTAATGGTTTGAATTTCATCTCAACATGAATGAAATGAATTTCTTTTCCTAGAATTAGTAAAAGTTAATATATTTTTCCTTTTTAGAATTTTTGGTTGTTACAGTGGGAGAGAAAAAGACAAAATGTTTGTTAGACAAAAGTTACTAACAAAGAAGAGTATCAATCACAGGGGGATCTTTTTGTGGTTTGTCCTTAATGACAAAGGGGGGTATTGTTGAATAGAGTGTTGTCATTAATGTCAAGGTATTTGAGAGTTGCTAAAGAATCCATTACATGTGTCATGTCATACCAAAGAATTTGAAGGATATAGTCAAGTATTGGTAGATAGTTCACATCTTGTACTAATATTAGTTGTTCTTAATTGTCTAGAATATTTTTTGTTGCCTATAAGGGTTTGTGATAGGTTTATGAGGTTTGTGGCTT
This sequence comes from Cryptomeria japonica, assembly GCF_030272615.1. NCBI lineage: Eukaryota > Viridiplantae > Streptophyta > Pinopsida > Cupressales > Cupressaceae > Cryptomeria > Cryptomeria japonica. The sequence goes on along the minus strand of NC_081408.1, from coordinate 479,208,422 downwards.
AGATACACTATGTGCACTGAGTTGCACTAACATTCTTATTGGTACCGCATTCTACTTTAGTAATGTCTCTTGTCTTGAGGTTTGGAAGTAGATTAAAGTTGCATATGTAGAATCATATTTCAAAGTTTTAGAGGATTTAGTCAATTAGATAGAAATTTATTAGTGATAGAGTAGTCACTATGTTAGCCTATTGATTGTGTTGATGTTTTGTTGGATCCACTACAGGATGGTAACATATCTGTTGGATCCCAAAACCATATGATGTTAAACCCTAAAGGTATGACAGGCCTTATGGTTAGGTTTAACACATATTTTGACCAACGAACGAGAACCAACCCCCAAAAAGGATTGACTTATGCACTTTTGGTTCTGCTACACCGAGGCATGTGTACCTTTTGATAATTTAGGTAGATTCTCAATTTCTTATGAAACCCTTATTTAAATCCACTTCAACATGGCATGAATTTTTGAAATAGATAAATTACTTCTTACTACTACTTTTAATACTTTGAAATAAAAAGAAGAAAATTGAATATTAATGGAAATTATTTTGAAGATGATTAAGACTGGTGCCTTCCTATGGGGCTACGGAGTCCACACACATCCAATTTCTGATCAATATTCAAACTACTTAGCACTCAAATTTGTTAAAACTTTGTATAAATGTGCACTAAAGTGATGTTAACATGTTCTTTTTAATCTAGTTAATCCTTTCCAATTTTTTGTAACTTTATTAAATAGAATTTAATTCTGCCTTATAGAAATCAATCAACCAAATTAAACAAAGTGAGATAATTTCTTTGATAGATCAGAAACATCCTTGATAATCTGAATTAAACAAATAAGAAAACACTTAACTGGAGACAACCATATAACATATGTCATTCACAATCAAACAAGTAATTGAGAGCATAAACTAAAACTTTTTGTATTATATATCTGACACTACAAGGAAAGCACAACAATTTCTTGTGCCCACACTATTTTTCTATTATTTTTTTATATATCATTCTCAGTCTTGGTCTCTCCCTTATATAAAAAAAGGAGAAGCTACAAGTTTTAGACCATTACAAAATAACTGTTCATAACTAAAGGACATGACTTTTCATAATCTAAACAAAGCTTAATTAAAACATTAAAAGTTATGTTGATTACAACAAAGCTTTTAAAACAAACATTGAAAATAAAACATAACATGAGAATAGTTGGTGAATATAAGTATGCCTTTTATCATCATACTACGACTAGCAACCCATGACCATTGGGTCCAAAAAGGTTCTACTTTAAACAAGAGCATGCTTCATATTCACCTGCTAGCTTTCCGCTTCATCAATTTTCTAAGGGCTTCAAATAGGTGTTCTCCCACTGGTAGATATCATAATCAATTGGCCATTTGTGATTCTAAATTACAGACACATTTGTTAAGTGGTCTCTCCACCTCTTATCTATTATGGCTCATACCTCTGTGATGAATCTAGTGTATCCAACATCCAGTGTCACAACTCTATCAAGAAATAGATTGAAACTTTTCACAGTGATATCCTTCTCTTCTTTCATATGCATTGTGATCTTAGTGTTGGCAATATAACAAGGATATTGAGAAGGTTGTTGATGATTATGGACATAACTGATTAAAGATGTTTTACTGTCTTGATATTATTGTTTTGTCATTGATGTCAAGAAATTGATTTTCTAATTCAGTATGATGTTGCCACATCTTAAGAAATATGATATGAAGATTATAAAGAAGTCGGTAAAGACACATGAAAGAATATGATGAATAAAGGGATAAGTTATTCAATGGGCAACTCTACCGAGTCAGACAATGATGAGATCTTGATGTTTTAGATTGTTTTAACATCATACATATGTTGTAAAATGTAAAGGTTAATACTATACTATGTTATCAAGCAAAGAACCTAGTCGGTAAACCCTAAGGAACCTAGTTGGTAAACCCTAAGGTTATCGCAGTCGGTTAATGAAGACAGAATGTCTACCGAGTAAATTTTAGTATTCACCAAGTTGTAACCAAGCTATAATAGAATGCATTGAATGTTTACATGTGATATTTAATGAAAGAAGCTGATGAGCTAGAGCGGATCAATGATTGGCAAGCCGTGGAAGAAGTTTGTTAACAAATCTAAGGCAATGGAAAGTCGGCAAGAAGATCTACAGCTCAGATTGAACCGCATTACCCTAACACAAGTTCCAAGATGATTGTGCAAGTTTCGAGGTAGGGTAAAACATTTTTCAAATCATAAGATACAATGAACCTGGACAAGATTGAAGATCTGATGGCTATGATTGATCATAAGAAATGCGATCAAGGAGATTAAGCAGTTAGATGATTGTTTATAAATAAGGAACTGTTGATAAACAGTGGATGCGGGCAAGTGTATGCACAGGGATGCTACATAGTGATCACTGAGCACAGAAGCTTGACCTGTTGGAATAATAGAGTATTGATGCCTAGTAGATAGACAAGATTAGTTCTATGTCTAGATTGTGTTGAACAAATAAGAATCCACTTTAGCATTTTAGATGTAAAGTTGCAAATAGATTGTATTACTATTAGCTTGTGAAAGTAACAGGAAATCTCTTAACCGAGTGGACTTAACAGTCTTATAAGTAAATCCTCTAATAAGGTGACATTCAAAATGAGTGTTTGAAATCCTTTGACAAGGTCACTTCTAACAAAGTGAAGATCCTAGCAGATCTGAGGGAAATCCCTTAATCGGGTCACATCTAGCAATGTGTTTTGTAATCTTTAATAGGATTGGCTTTTAACCGAGCATACTCTAGAAGAGTATATTTCTTAGTGGGTCCGAAATCCCATAGTGGTTTTTCCCTATTTGGGTTTCCACGTCAAATCTGGTGTTATGAGGTTTATATTGTTCATATGATTTTGAGTTTGCATGTATGATAGTTTTTATTCTATGACTGATATATGTTACCGAGGTTGAATCTGATGTTTTCATTGATGATTAAGTTTGTATGATTCACCCCCCCCTCTCATCTTGTTGGTTATCGGATATGTACTTATATTAAGTATCAAAACTATCAATTGGTATCAGAGCTTTGGACTATGAAAGGAAAGTTTAAAGGCACTTGAGTTAAAGATCCAAAGATGTATAAGAGGGATGCACCTAAGCTGAATAAGTCAAGTTTCTCTACATGGCAGAAAAGGATGAAGCTACATCTATCAGGAGTTGGAGAATATGCTATATACTATCTGGAGAATGATTTTGTTACACTGAGCACCTATCCATTGACTATGGAAGAGATAAAGGCAAAGCAAGAACACATTCAAGCAATGATTGAAATAACATCTGCATTGAGCGATTCTGAGTTTAATGATCTAGAAGGCTGCAATGATGCGAAGGCTATGTGGACTAAGCTCATATCTGTATATGGAGGAGATGAAGATGTTCAAAGAGCAAAAGTTGATAGTCTAAGAGGACAACTTGAATCTATGAGGATGAATGAAGGTGAGAACATAACCCAGTACAGTACAAGACTAAAGGAGATTGTAAATCAAATCAAGGAAGCAGGAGGAACTATTGAAGAAAAGGATGTGACAAGTAAGTTGTTAAGAACCCTTCTACCTGCCTATGCAATCTGAGTCTCTACAATCAATGAATTGAGGTCTATACCTAATATGTCAGTTTCCTTGGATGCTACTATTGGTAAGCTATATGCATTTGAGTTAAGTAATTTTGATAATAGTGGGTCATCCGTAAATAAAGTTGAATCTGCATTTAGTTCTTTTCATCTGAATGAATCTAATGATTACAATGAAAGAAAGTATAAGCACTCTGGAGGAGATCATAGTGGAGCAAGTGAAAGATTTCAGAAGAACATGGAGGAGGTACACAAACTGTATGAAGAAATCAGAAAGCAAGAAGAGTTTGAAGCACTATTGGCCAAAAGGTTACTAAGAGGCAAAGGTAAGTATAAGGGAAAACTACCCTTGAAATGTTTTAATTGTGATAAGATTGGACATATGGCTTCTCACTATCTTGGCAAAGATTTCATTGAAAAGAGAGATTACCAAGATGACAGACAGAAAGATAATCATTACAGAGATCACCGAGACTTCAGAAGAAGAGATAGAAAGACCTGCTTAATTGCTGATGAGGAATCTGAAGATGATAAATCAGATGAGACTGATATAGAGGAAGTTGTTTATGTGGCTATCAAGGATGGATCAGATGAAGAAAGGTATGAAGAAAAAGCCCTAATATCTCACATAAAAACTAATGATTCTTGGATTATAGATAGTGGATGCTCACATCATATGACAGGAGATAAACACAAGTTTTTTATGTTAGAAGATTATGATGGAGGCTATGTTAGATTTGGTAATGATGCACCATGTCTAGTAAGAGGTAAAGGATCCATAACACTTCTTGATAAAGCAAGATGCAATGATGTTTATTGGGTTGAAGGTTTGAAATATAATTTGTTGAGTGTAGCACAACTAAACAACACAGGTTACCAGATAGAATTTCATAAAGGAATTGTCAAAGTTCATGACAAAAATGGAAAGTTAGCTGCTACCGGGACACAAACAAAAGGTAATACATTTCACCTTGACTCTACTCACAACAAGTGCTTGCATGCAAAGATTGATAACACCTAGTTATGGCATAAAAGGTTTTGTCATGTTAATTTTAATAATCTGATCAAGATAAGTAAGAAGCACAGAGTAAGAGGTCTATCGAGTCTTGAAAAACCTGAGAATGCTATGTGTCGAGGATGCCAAATGGGCAAGATGACAAGATCCAACTTTACAAGTAAGTCCTACACTTCTAAGGGAATTTTAGATCTTGTACACACTGATCTTTGTGGTCCTATGAAAGTTCAAAGTTATTATGGTGATAAGTATTTCATATTATTTGTGGATGATTATTCAAGGATGATGTCAGTAATGTTTTTAAAAGAAAAATCAGAAGCTTTTCAAATGTTTAAGTGGTACAAGGCTAGAATTGAAAATGAAACAGGAAGACAATTGAAATGTCTTAGATCAGATAGAGGAGGAGAGTTCACATCTTATGAGTTCAACCTATTTTGCAATGATCATGGTATTAAAAGACAAGTCTCTACACCAAGGAGTCCACAGCAGAATGGAATAGCTAAAAGAAGAAATAGATCTATTGTGGATTGTGCTACAACACTGATGATTGAGAAGAAGGTTCCACAAACATTTTGGAGAGAAGCAATAAGCACAGCTGTTTACACCTTGAACTGAGTTCAATTGAAGAAAGGTACTTTGAAGACACCTTATGAAATCTGGTATGGCAAGAAACCTAATGTAAGTTATTTTAAGATCTTTGGAAGCAAATGCTATGTTCATAAAGATGATAGAAATGGCAAGTTTGATCAGAAAAGTGAAGAAGGAACATTTCTAGGATATTCTTCTAGAAGCAAAGCATTTAAATGTCTGATCAAATCATCTAACAAAATAGTAGAAAATGCAAATGTGAAAATTGATGAATTTGCAGAAAGAACTGATGACAGGAATTCCAAAGAACTAGAAGACTATGATGAATTTGTCTATGTGCAACCGAAAAGTCCTACCGAGATAACTGTTGAAGGAAATAAGGAAGATATCCAGTTACCGAGTGATGAAGAGGATCATACAGAGCCTACCGAGCCTGTATTAGCCAAATATGTCAGAAGACATCATGCACCAAGTCAGATTATAGGAGATAAGGATGATCCAGTGATGACAAGAAACAAACTGAGATAGAACACATGTTTGATATCTGAATTTGAACCAAGAATAGTAAAAGAGGCATTCAACAGTGAAGATTGGATAAATGCTATGACTGAAGAGATTGATCAAATCAAGAAGAATGACACAAGGACACTAGTCCCAAGACCTAAGGACAAAAATGTAATCAGTACAAAGTGGGTCTTCAGAAACAAGCTAAATGAGAAAGGAGAGGTCATTCAAAACAAAGCAAGATTGGTTTGCAAAGGTTATGCCCAAGAAGAAGGAATTGATTATGGTGAGACTTTTGCACCTGTTGCCAGACTTGAAGGAGTTAGAACATTGTTGGTATATGCTGCTTTAAAAAACTTCAAGGTATATCAAATGGATGTCAAATCTGCATTTCTGAATGGAATATTTGAAGAAGAAGTTTTCATTGAACAACCTGAAGGATTTGTTGAAGACAATAATAAAGATCAAGTATGTAAATTGAACAAAGCTTTATATGGTCTGAAACAAGCACCTAGAGCATGGTATGAAAGACTGCAGTCTTATTTGATTAAGATTGGTTTTATAAGGACAAGTGATAATAGCAACATGTACATGAAGAATGATGAAAATGGAATACTAATCTCAGCCATATTTGTTGATGATATTATATTTTGTGGAAATGACTCTTTATGCAAGAACTTTGGTAATGAAATGAGCAAAGAATTTGAGATGTCATTAATCGGTGAGATAAAGTATTTTATAGGCTTACAGATACTACAAATGAAAAATGAAATTTTCATTAATCAATCCAAATACATAAAGGAAATCTTGAAGAAATTTGGAATGGAGGATTCAAAGCTAGTAAGTACTCCTATGACTACAAACTGCAAACTATCAAAGAATGATGAATCTGCATCTGTTGATGAGACACTCTACCAATCCATGATTGGAAAACTACAATATGGTGTTCACAGCAGACCTGATATAACACATGCAGTAGGTATTATTGCAAGATTCTCTGTAGATCCTAAGGAAATACACATGACAGCAATCAAAAGAATTTTCAGATACTTGAAAGGCACTGAAGATTATGGCTTAGTATATCAGAAAGGAAATGATTTTGATTTGAAAGTCTATACTAATGTTGATTGGGCAGGCAACATTGATGACAGGAAAAGCACAAGTGGAGGAGCTTTCTTCTTAGGAGAAATATTGGTGAGTTGGCTCAGCAAGAAACAAGGACATGTTTCTCAGTCAACAGCTGAAGCTGAATATGTTGCTGCAGGACTGAATTGTACCAACATTTCATGGATCAAACAATTGTTGGAAGGTATAAATGAGAAAGTTACTGAGCAAGTAACTATATTCTGTGACAATACTAGTGCCATTAATATTTCAAAGAACCCTGTTATGCACTCTAAGACAAAGCACATATCTATCAAATATCATTATCCTAGAGAAGAAGCTCATGAAAAGAAAGTGGTGTTGGAATATGTTAACACAAAAGAACAATAGCTGATATCTTCACCAAGCCACTACCAAAGGACACTTTTGAATATCTCAGAAGTAAGTTAGGGGTCCTACCCCTATCTCTTACTCACTGACCGAGTTTACTGAAAGCATCACTTCGATGAATCTATTGAATATCTTTTAGGGAGTTGATGCTAGAGTGATACACATTAAGAATGCTTTTCTGAAAGTGTACTGGAACAATATTGGGATATACAGAAAATGATATAGGGGACAGGAATTGTAAACAAATGCTCTGACCGAGACTCACTTGATACACATCAGTAGGAAATAAATTCTTATAGAAATAACTTATGTTTTAGTTCTTTTCATTTTGGCATTGTTGTCAAAGGGGGAGAAGACTACTAGGGGGAGAAGACCTACCCAAGGAGGAGAAGACTACCAGGAGGAGAAGACCTGAGAAGATTCAGAAGAGAAGTCTGATGTATGGGGGAGAGCATTTCAGAATCACAGCAATCCAAATTCTTAACAGTCAAATCAATTGGTTTTGCCATCAATGCCAAAGGGGGATATTGTTGGCAATATAACAAGGATATTGAGAAGGTTGTTGATGATTATGGACATAACTGATTAAAGATGTTTTACTATCTTGATATTATTATTTTGTCATTGATGTCAAAAAATTGATTTTCTAATTCAGTATGATGTTGCCACATCTTAAGAAATATGATATGAAGATTATAAAGAAGTCGGTAAAGACACATGAAAGAATATGATGAATAAAGGGATAAGTTATTCAATGGGCAACTCTACCGAGTCAGACAATGATGAGATCTTGATGTTTTAGATTGTTTTAACATCATACATATGTTGTAAAATGTAAAGGTTAATACTATACTATGTTATCAAGCAAAGAACCTAGTCGGTAAACCCTAAGGAACCTAGTCGGTAAACCCTAAGGTTATCGCAGTCGGTTAATGAAGATAGAATGTCTACCGAGTAAAGTTTAGTATTCACCGAGTTGTAACCAAGCTATAACATAATGCATTGAATGTTTACATGTGATATTTAATGAAAGAAGCTGATGAGCTAGAGTGGATCAATGATTGGCAAGCCGTGGAAGAAGTTTGTTAACAAATCTAAGGCAATGGAAAGTCGGCAAGAAGATATACAGCTCAGATTGAACCGCATTACCCTAACACAAGTTCCAAGATGATTGTGAAAGTTTTGAGGTAGGGTAAAACATTTTTCAGATCGTAAGATACAATGAACCTGGACAAGATTGAAGATCTGATGGCTATGATTGATCATAAGAAATTTGATCAAGGAGATTAAGCGATTAGATGATTGTTTATAAATAAGGAACTGTTGATAAATAGTGGATGCAGGCAAGTGTATGCACAGGGATGCTACATAGTGATCACTGAGCACAGAAGCTTGACCTATTGGAATAATAGAGTATTGATGCCTAGTAGATAGACAAGATTAGTTCTATGTCTAGATTGTGTTGAACAAATAAGAATCCGCTTTAGCATTTTAGATGTAAAGTTGCAAATAGATTGTATTACTGTTAGCTTGTGAAAGTAACAAGAAATCTCTTAACCGAGTGGACTTAACAGTCTTATAAGTAAATCCTCTAATAAGGTGACATTCAAAATGAGTGTTTGAAATCCTTTGACAAGGTCACTTCTAACAAAGTGAAGATCCTAACAGATCTGAGGGAAATCCCTTAATCGGGTCACATCTAGCAATGTGTTTTGTAATCTTTAATAGGATTGGCTTTTAACCGAGCATACTCTAGAAGAGTATATTTCTTAGTGGGTTCGAAATCCCACAGTGGTTTTTCCCTATTTGGGTTTCCATGTGAAATCTGGTGTTATGAGGTTTATATTGTTCATATTCTTTTGAGTTTGCATGTATGACAGTTTTTATTCTATGACTGATATATGTACCGAGGTTGAATCTAAGGTTTTCATTGATGATTATATTTGTATGATTCACCCCCCCCCCTCTCATCTTGTTGGCTATCGGATCTTTACTTATATTAAGTATCAGAACTATCATCACTTAGGAACCATCTAGTAGAAGTCACTCCTCCAATCACCAAAGTCTCTAATATGTTTATCTTTATCAGAAATCTGGGGTATGGTCCAGTGCTTGAATGTGTGAAAAGAGTCTATTCCGGCCTTTACCTTAGGTTCTTCACTGAAAAATATACTTTAGTTCTTTAATGATCATGTTCTCTATTTTCTCAGTTCCTTTTATAGCAGGAGGAGCAGTTGGATCTCTTTGTATCATCTTACACAAATTGGTGAGAGTAGAGTGAACTGGTATATTTTTTATAATGCTTCTAATACAGATTTATTTTCTTTGAAAGTATCTAACATCTTTAGCAAGGCTTCATAACTCTTATAAACATCATCGAACTTGTCAATGACATACTTCACCTTGTGTGTTAATATTTACTCAAAAGTGCCTAGGGTTTGATGTGGTATAGCATATAGAATTCCTTTATTGGTTCTCTTTAATTACTTGATTTCCTTTTCATATTTTTAATTTTTCTCAAGCCATCCCTCATTGTCTGCAGTGCCCTCCACTAGATTGGGTGTATCATGTTTATGTAGGATGATAGCTTTTCTCTGGATATTTGATTTCCCTTTGACCCGGTCCTTCAACATGACATTTTCAACATACATCCTATTTATCTCCTCATTCATATCAACCTACCCCTTTTCAAGTTTAGTCAATTTTTGTTGCATATTTTTTACTATATTTCTAGTGAACATTGTAGAATGCATGGTCATAGTGGCTTCCTCCAATGGGGAGGTATCTTTCAAGGTTTTCAAGATGGTTGTGCCTTTAGTTTCTTTAACCATATTTACCAATTTGGGCTGATTAGTACTCTTGAAATTTACCCAAGCTGCTAGAATTTCTATTTTGGGATTGTATCCAATGCCACTTACCCTTTCTTTAGAATCAAACTCTACCACTAGCATTGAATCTTCTCGATGTCTGACTTGGTCTAATAAAAGCATTTTCTTTATTGTCATTTCAAGAATAATCAATATATTACTTTTCATGACCATTTCTCTTTCCTTATATGGGGTAATGTTTATCTCATCAAACCGTATTTCTTTGAAGGTTTTTGTTGTCACCTCATCATGCTTTGATTCATCCACACCCATTAGGTTCATTTATTTTCTCTCCTCAAATTCCTTCATCTTCATCTTCATCCAAAAATCCTTGAATTTTGGAGTGGTGATGAATTCATCCTCTATGAATCTCAATGAAATTGCCACCCTTTCATCTACACGGTTTACTAGCTCTGCATTTTCTTCAACTTGAGCTTCATAGAAGTGTACTTCTTCTTCATACCTTAATGGGGGCATTTGTGGCTGCTCCACCTCATCACCCTTCAAATATCTTAGTGCACTAATGGTTTCATCAGTGTCACCTCCTCCTTATGTATCCTCATATGGCACTAAGGGCTCAGGTCCATTCTTCTTTTGTTTCTTTGATGGGGGTGGGATAGGTGAGGCTTCTTGCACTAATTCATCATCTAGTACATCATGAATTACAACCCCTTGGGGTTTTGTTAATGAAAATTTGGCCTTTTTGGTGGAGATCCACCACCTACTAATTTTCCATATAGCTTTTCAAATCTCCTCTTCAAAAAATCCAAGAAAACTTGGATCCATCTTCCTCTTATCTTCTTCCAATTGAGTCAATATATTTCTTTTTTCTTTGAACAATTTCATAAAATGTGACATAGTTTCTGATCAAGTCTTCATCTATCAACACTTCATGTGTTATAACTCTAGTAATATTATCAATGTGACCTTCTAGGTCACACATTCTCTCTTGACCAGATTTTAAAATTTAGTTTGTTTTATGCATCCTTGTAGCTTCTCAAGAACATTTGATCCCATGGAGAACCCTGAACATTTGGTTACATGGGGTAGTAATGTCCCATTCTTTCTCTTTCTCATAACCTCCTTCTCTAACTACAACATTTGCCACATAAATTCTAAGAATAAAATTTTGTCTGACACAAAAACATGTAGCTAATGAGGAGCCTAAGGACATCCATATATTTTGATAACAACAACCTTATTACCTTTCTTATTTGCAATGACAATCTTTCAACTTGGTGATTCAGGGAACAAAACATTACAACAAATGCATCATGAAATTTTTTTTAGCTATTGTCTTTGCACCTCTTGTCCCAAATATAACACCACAATTGTATGGGAAAAATATTTCCATTGTTATCTACCATTCCCAACTTCAAATGTTGACACAAGGCTTGTCTATTTTGGTCCATAATCAAATAACATAACAACGAGTAGTGACGAAAGTCACACCCTTTCTTCTCTTTCCAAGTCACAACTTGTGTATGAATTTTCTTCTCCAACTCCAAGGAAAAGTCAAATTCAAGATTTAGCTTAGAGTTTTGGATCCTCATTCCCATATACATCAAATAAATTGGCATTTTTTCCCTCACATCCTCTCCTAGTATTTGGCATAAAGCAAAGTATGTTCTTTGGAAATAAACAAGAAACTCATCAACTGGGAAAGGTTCATTGCTTGTAATCACCACAAGATGATTATTTATGCCCATATTTTAGTAGAGTGGAAGCTCATCTCTCCTAAGAGTCTTTTATAATCTAGTGAAATCTATCTCAAATTTCTCTAGATCAACCCTAGTCAGGGCCTGTTCAACATGAAACAATCAATAATGGCTGACTTTGTGATCACTAACAATGGATTCCCACTAGGCATTCTTACCATCTGAGTCACAAAGTAATAATTTCCATCCAATACTTGAATTAATTCCACATCAATAAAAACATTTGGCAGAATCAATTTAGCCATGTCTAAGGTTTAGTGGTTTAACACTAGGATTTTTCCATCTTGATTTTTATAGAAATACCAAAATAAATCCCTACCAGCTATTGGAAACATGACATCCCTACAACCCTCCATCCTATCCTTAAAAAATATATTGGCTCCAGTGTCTTCTAAACTTGGTAATTCATCTAACAAAGAATTTTGAAGTGGCCTCTTCTTCTCAACAGGGTCAGATGGTTGGGTTTTTTTCTTGAAACCCTTTCCCTTTTTTGAGCTTTCCCTCATTTTAGACTCCTCACCCTTCTTAGGTATTGTGTAGGGGAAAAAGTGAGACTAAGTATGGAAACCCTAATCCCACTCTCATACATATTCATGGAATACAAAAGAGCCTAGGGAGGTAATGCACATTGGCTACTTCTTATGAGAAAGAGAGAGTCATGGATTACCTCTTAGGTTTTCTATTCCTTTGTTGTAAATGAGAGAGAGGAGTGATGCAAAATGCAATCTAACCTAGAAAGAAAGTAAGCAAGCAAATCCTAATCTGATAATGTAGATCAAAGAAAAATTGATACACTGCTGAAAAGTATAGATTAGAAGGAAAAATCAAAGGTGTGCTTGTGTCTAAAATCTAAGCAAAAATGTCCAGGACCAAGGTGCCACGTTAGTGTCCTGATTCTGCAATTCAGGAGCTGCAACTGATAGGAGGGATTCTGAGATCTGTAAGTTGCTAATCTACCAAGTCCTGTTGACAAAGGGCAGGACCAGGGTGCCATGCCCTTGTCTTGGGCAAGACTAGGGAACCAGACCCCTATCCTTGATAGATTTCTACACTTCTAAGGTTTTCTAGGTGGTGTAGATGCCTATTTCAAACCAATAACTACTTCCAGATTCCTGTTTCCGTACCTGCAACTAAAAAGGGAAGGTTTGGGGTGGCTATATAGGGTTTTGCCCTAGTCAAACCCCCATGTTGGTGATTTCCACCTCCACAAATAGCTGATAATGTACTGAAAATGTGTGTGCAAGAACCTTGTGTATATGCAAGATCCTAAGAATGAAAGTAAACAACCTAGAGCAACCCTAAAGAGTAAACCCTAATTTCTTATAATTAAAAAAGTAAATTCTCTAAATCCATAATGCAAAGTGATCTAAAGCTTGAATATGAATCAAAATGAATCTTATGCAAAGATCTGAAAACAACATGAAACCATACCCAACCCTAAGGGAGAGGTACAAGCCAATCGTCAGATGGTGATCTCCTATGGTTCTTCTACATCTTCAAAAATCCCCAATTGATAAAATGATGCTTGATGAATGTTTGATGGATCAATGATGATTGTTGTTCAAGACTTCCAAGATTTACTCTTTCATTGCAAAGAAGGCTCATTATGCTCCAAAAACCTACTCTTAGATTCCTAGAAGAAGACCCCTTCGAATGAAGAAAGAGAGATCTTAAGTATGAAACCCTAGATCTTAATTTCATGTTTAAGCCAACCTAGGATTTGAATTTCCCACTGATATTTTGGGGTTAAGCATTGTCATATTGAAGGATTATGCTCCCAAAATTTTGAGAAAAAAATCACAGACTATGTGCATTCCCCCCACAGTCCAACCAAATTTTCACCAAATTTTTGGGACTGTTATATATGATTATATTAGAGCACATCCCAAAGTTACAATTGATTTCAAGGTGTTTTGATATACGAAATCGGGCCTAAATGGTTGAAATAAGACATAATTAGGGTTTATGATTAAATGATCCATTAGAGGAATAATATGAAAAGGGAACACTTTAGGGTAAAGGGCCCAACTTTGTAATGTCTAAAGTGATGAGACATGACCTTAGATTTAATTTAATTAATTAATTAAATGCTCAAAGGGGAATTAGAAATGAAAGATGCAAGACACACTAAGGCGGGTCCTAACCTAAGTGTGAAATTGTACCACCCTAGCAAGGGTGTACAATTTATGACACTACATTTATCCCCCACTTTATCAGTCATATGAAACTACGTGCATATGCAAGATAAATTATACAAAAGTAAACAAATTTGAAAAAAGGATATATCCATAAGTTGTCGAACGAAGCCCCCAACAGTATGTGTAGTACACAGTTAGGAACCACACCCTACAAAACTACATGTTAGATCAAAAAATCACCTAATGCTTACTAAGGAAGGTGATAAAATTTGTGGGTAGCTATATGCCCCCCCAATTTCAACTTGCTTATTTGTGAGGTGAAACAGGGTAACATGTTTTCCACAGCGAATTGTGATAAAGATCGTGATGAAGAAAGTGCACAACAAGGATTGATTACCTTTCCAAGCACATTATGGAACTAACATAGAGTGATAGGGAAAACTCATGATTCCAACACCACCGACAGTGTGATAATTAGATGCATCCTATCTCAAGATATGATAGATTAAAAAAAAAGTGCAGAAATTAGGGTTTTAACTTAAAAACTTAAAGTCAAAAAGTGCATAACACATAAATATGAAAGTGACACCTTCATTTGTCACTTTCTAACTTTTTGGCACTATTCACTACAGAGGAGCCCACATACAAGCCATCATCCCTCGACGCCGACCTAAGTGACCTATGTGGATTGAGATCCTACGCCAGCTTGTACTTGTCGATTGACCGCTCGACAAGATGAGTTGACTTTTCATTGACTACATTTGACTCTATCATGTTTTCATAGTTTTCAAAATGAATGATGTCATCACCTAGTTCAGGTCGGGGCCCACCCTTTGGACACCTAGGGGTCCTAGGGCACCTTGGTCCTCCTAGGGTGCCATGGTCCCAAGGGGGTGCCATGGTCCCCTCTGGGCACCATAGTCTCAATAGGGTGCCCTGGTCCCTATTCAGGGCAACCAACGGTGACACAAGATGTTAGTCCCAACTAGTGTTGAGAGGGGAGGGGTGAATCAACACTATACCGGTTTTAACTCAATTAAAACTTTTACTTTAAGTTTTCACTAACTTAACATTCATGAATATAAATAATTACTGCAGAAGAATATGCATGCATGAAAAGATACACAGTGACAACAAGATTTATCTCGTGGAAACCCAAATGGGAGAAAACCATGGTGTGAGTAGGAACTCACAAAATTTAT
Organism: Cryptomeria japonica; assembly: GCF_030272615.1. Lineage (NCBI taxonomy): Eukaryota > Viridiplantae > Streptophyta > Pinopsida > Cupressales > Cupressaceae > Cryptomeria > Cryptomeria japonica. Next base: position 479,193,275 of record NC_081408.1, on the reverse strand, counting down.
ACTTTTCTGGAGTACTCCCGATGAGGAGCCATCCCTATTAGGAGATTACAAAGACACTATTAGGTGCCACCCGATTAAGGGATTTTGATTAAATTTTGTCAGTGTCTTTATCCTATTAAAGGTAGCCTTGTTAAAGGTATTAGGATCATCAATTAAGATGACACCCGCTGAAGGGATTTTTACAATGGAACCTATTAAGGGAGTTTAGTTGCAATGGTTAGAAAGGAACATAAAGATGATCTGCTGGAGTGGCTACTGAAAGCTTGATCAGATCACACTAAAAATCATACTGTATCTGCACAGTTGTGTCTGCTCTGCACAACACCGATTTCTTGAATATACCTTCGGATCTTCCCTCTACCAATTTACTGATCCTCGGCTCTACACTCTGTCAATCCTTTGTCACTTAGCTCTACACTCTGGTCTACTCCCCCTGTGTTTACTTTCACATTTTCACTTTTTCATTTCAATAACAACCTCATAAGAATGAGTTATGTGAATTTATTACCCTTTCGATCTGTCGCCAACTTTTCCTCCAAAACATCATATTCAAAATTATGTTACCACGCCATAAATTACTCTCCAGAAATCATTGCAGGAATGTCTGTCAAGATAGTCGTTCATGCTGATAAGTCTACCAGTTGACTAGAGAAGACTATTGGTTTAATTGCATGTTAACTAAATGTTACCAGTTTGTCAATTACAGTTTCTATTGGTGTATCAATCAAAATCTACCTATCTGATTACCTTTTGTATACCGATCTGTTCACTGCTTAGCTAGTTGCCCTCTTCTATGCTGATCTACTCACTGCTTGTCGGTTGACCTCCTGTGTGCCCGTCTACTCACTGCTTAGCTTATCTATACATTGCTTAGCCAGTTAACCTATGTATACCAGTCTACTTACTGCCAATAGATTGTGAAGACTTGGGAGATGATGTTGCCAACAATGACAACCATATCATTCACTGGTCATACAAAATGCACTAGAATGCTAACACAAGATCAAGCGATGAATGCTAGGAATGATAGAATGATTTCTTTGATTATATAATGATAGATGATTGATCGATTACTAATGATAGATTTCTTTGTGTTTTGCAGACACTACCATACATCCATGAGCATACCATCGGTCTCACCTTTCGGAGCCTTTGAGAGTAGATCCTGAGGCTGACAGCAGAACAGAGGGATTTGCTACATGATAACTCAATGATGAACGGATAGTACTAACCTGGTACTGAGAGGGGGGGTGAATCAGTACAAACAAAGATACAATCCTAAACCATTTTGACAGCAAACACTTCAAATGACTGGAAAACATTGACACCAGTTTGAAACAGAGTGCAACCGGTAAAGCTAAGAATGACTGAGACAAGCATTAACCGGTTACTCACTTAGCTTTTCACTCAACTCAAGACTACACTACCATTTCACCCTTATGCATAAACAAGTAATCTATCATCAGATTATAATAACAGCTAGTTCAACATGTTTTATTGACAGGCATAAAACATAGAACCATCATATGCTTGACAGACAATAGGAAAGCATTACAAGATAAAAGCATCACACATGACACACATATTTTTCACATGGAAACCCAACTGGGAAAAACCGCGATGGGGATGAATACCCACAAGCTATTTTTGAACTCTTTAAAAGTCCGCTCTGTTAGGAGCCTTGTCTAGTTAGAGACATTACAATAGGTTCTGCTAGGAACTGATCCTGTTAAAGATCACCCGGTTAAGGGATGACTACAATACCTGGTTAAGGGTTAAACCCTGTTAAAGGTTACCTTGTTAGAGGATTTCAAGAACTCAATAGCTAAAGGATTTTGAACTCAATAGCTTTGAATTACCCTGTTAAGGGATTTATAGCAAGTCGGTTAAGGCTACCCTGTTAAGGGATTTTCCAACTGTTGAGGTGGTTAGAGATCAATAGGTATTACAATGATCTGGTAACAGTACTCAATGCCAATGTAGATCTGCTTAAGCTCCTCTTCACCTTCTGCACTTACACTCTGCAGGTATCACTTCTCTTCTTTTGGTTTGGCAAGAATCACGTATCCCTTCTCTTGGATAAACACACACAACTTTCGCCAACAACCTCAGAAAGAGACACAACATCGACCTTATAGGAAAATAGATAGGTCAGTAGCATAAACCCTAAACCCTAAACCTGTTAGGTTAAGGAATTCAAACAGTTCAATCCTAACCGTTGGGAACACTCCATTAATTGCAACAGTCTTGATCCAATCTCAAGATATTCTCCATCGTCCATTTTCACCGATTTCATGGTGGCTGATAACCCATCACACATTATCACCATTTTACAGACTTCACACATTCCCAAGGTAGATAGGAACAATCTCCTTCATGCGCACAAGGCTAATGTGGCAACATGATCTATTCTTCATTACAATGCTAACTCATTACACAATGTCACCGGTTGAACCACACAAGCTTGAAGCACTTAAACCGGAAACCCTGAAGTTGAGACTACCAACCAGTAGTCATACAATGCTTCCATGTGCCGGATCCCATAACCATATGTCAGTTCACCTTGAACAAGCACACCGCTTCACTTTGGCACTAATGTCGGTTCATAGTGTTCTACCGATTCTCTCATATGCTGGTTCTCACTTCTTCAGCATATTGATATCAATGACAACATACAATATCATTATGTCAACATATCGGTTCACATAATCCCAACAATCTCCCCCTTTGGCATTGATGGCAATAAACAAAGATATCTTCTCCACTTCACATCTTCTCCCCCATTGACAATAATGCCAAAGTGGAGGCACAAGCTTCCCTGTTCCATTATGCTGCTCCCCCTGAGGAGTAGCATCCTTCAACACATCAATCCAAAATAAATTTGACTATGCACTACTTGACTGAAGCGGAGCATATGCTTTTAGTTTACCTCCTCAAGGGGCAACACCCCTAATTCACCTCTTAAGTACATAAATGTAGTCTTTGGGAGAGGCTTGGTGAATATGTCTGCTAACTACTCCTTACTAGAAACATGTTCCAGTGCAATCTCTTTGTTCTAAACCTTTTTCCTTAAGAAATGATACTTAAGCTCAAAGTGCTTGGTTCTGGAATGTAAAACCAGATTCTTGGAGATGTTAATTGCACTAGTATTGTCACAAAATATACTTACCAGTTCAGATACAAGAACTTTGAATTCATTTAATACATGCTTCATCCAAATTGTCTAAGTGCAGTTCATGAAAGCTGCAACATACTCTACTTCCGCTATAGACTGAGACATACAACTCTACTTCTTACTCATCCATGAGACTAGTCTACCATCGAGGAAGAATGTACCACCGGTTGTGCTCTTCCGGTCATCTATATTACTAGCCCAATCAGCATCTATGAACACTTTCAAGTTGAAATCCTTGCTATATGGATACCACAATCCATAGTCAATAGTTCCCTTTAGATACCTAAGAATCCGCTTGACTGCAACCAAGTGGGTTTCTCTTGGGCTTTTCTGGAACCTTGCAATAATGCCAACTGCATGTGCAATATCCGGTCTTCTATGCACTACATAATGCAATTTACCAATCATTGATCGGTATTCCTTCTCATCAACCAATGCTGAGTCATCCTCTTTGGATAGTTTACAACCGGTCACGATCGGTGTACCAACCAGTTTGCTATCTTCCATTCCAAAGGTCTTCAACACCTCTTTGACATACTTGGACTGAGTGATAAAGATTCCATCCTTCATCTATTGGATCTATAGTCCAATGAAGAATTTAATCTCCCCTATGAGTGACATTTCAAACTCTTTCTTCATCTCATCTGCAAACTCATGACTCATCTTGTCATCTCCACCAAAGATAATGTCATCAACAAATACCTCACAGATCAGGATCTGATCTCCTTCAGACTTCAAGTAGATATTGCTATCTTCACTTGTTCTCTCAAATCCAATCTTCACAAGATGGGAATGCAGGCATTCATACAATGCCCTAGGTGCCTGCTTTAGTCCATATAGGGCTTTATGTAGCCTACATACCATGTCACTATCTTTAGATAGGGAAAACCCATCCGGTTGCTCAATATAGACCTCCTCTTCAAGTACACCATTTAGGAATGTAGATTTTACATCCATTTGATATACTTTGAAACCTTTAAAAGATGCATATGCAAGAAGCATACTGACCCCTTCCAATCTGGCTACAGGAGCAAAGGTTTCTCCATAGTCTTCTCCTTCTTCTTGAGCATATCCTTTGCATACCAATCTGGCTTTGTTTCTAATAATTGTGCCATCCTCATTCAGCTTATTTCTGAAGACCCATTTGGTACCAATGACATTTTTATGCTCCGGTCTGGGTACCAAAGACCATGTACCATTTTTCTCTATCTAGTCAAGTTCCTCTTCCATTGCCTTGATCCAGTCTTCATCTTTATGTGCCTCTTTGAATGAGTTAGGCTCAAATTCAGAGATCATACATAAGTTTTCTCTGACCTTTCTTCCTGTAAGGATTCTTGCATCCTTATCTCCTATGATCTGATTAGGATCATGATTCAGCTTGATATATCGAGGAATGGTCTTGATGGATTCCTCTTTCTTTTCTTCTTCATCCTCATCTCCATCAGTATTAGCATCTACATTTGCTGGTGTAGGAACATTGTTACTGCTACCCTGTTAAGGGATTTTCCAACTGTTGAGGTGGTTAGAGATCAATAGGTATTACAATGATCTGGTAATAGCACTCAATGCCAATGTAGATCCGCTTAAGCTCCTCTTCACCTTCTGCACTTACACTCTGCAGGTATCACTTCTCTTCTTTTGGTCTCGAAAGAATCACATATCCCTTCTCTTGGATACACACACACAACTTTTGCCAACAACCTCAAGAAGAGACACAACATCGATCTTATAGGAAAACAGATAGGTCAGTAGCATAAACCCTAAACCCTAAACTTGTTTGGTTAAGGAATTCAAACGGTTCAATCCTAACCGTTGAGAACACTCCATTAATTGCAACAGTCTTGATCCAATCTCAAGATATTCTCCATCATCCATTTTCACTAATTTCATGGCGGCCGATAACCCATCACACATTATCACCATTTTATAGACTTCCCACATTCCCGAGGTAGATAGGAACAATCTCCTTCATGCAAGATCCTTCACGCGCACAAGGCTGATGTGGCAACATGAACTGTTCTTCATTACAATGCTAACTCATCACACAATGTCACCGGTTGAGCCACACAAGCTTGAAGCACTTAAACCGAAAACCCTAAAGTTGAGACTACCAATTGGTAGTCATACAACGCTTCCATGTGCCGGTTCCCATAACCATATGCCAATTCACCTTGAACAAGCACACCGCTTCACTTTGGCACTAATGTCGGTTCACAGTGTTCTACCGGTTCTCTCATATGCGGGTTCTCACTTCTTCAGCATATTGACATCAATGACAACATACAATATCATTATGTCCACATATCGGTTCACATAATGCCAACACTACATGCAATGGGTTTGTGGAATGCGATGACCATGTCAGCCATCTGATTCCATTTTGCTACGCTGATGGCACTGATGGAGAGGTGGGATGTAGATACCTCAAAATTTTCACTACCTGTGGGGAAGATGATGGTCACCTTAGAGGATGTATATCGCATTTTGTTCCTACCCATTAGAGGAGAAACTATTAGATATCAATTCGACCACACAAAGGAGGATTATAGGAGAGAGTAGGTATATGTTGTGGGGAGAGTTATACACAATAATATGAGGGGTCGCATTATGGTCAGCTGGCTCCTACACCCTATAGGAAAGGTTCCATTGGTAGGACAACTCATGATTGCGACCCTTACATTAGTTGTGTGCCCAAATGGGCGCGACACACTTATGTACAGAGGAATCATCTACACCATACGATCCATGGAGAGGCATAGGAGAGTATATTCTTGGGGTCGGAGCATGCTTGCACATCTCTATCATGACCTTGGAGAGTATGTATTCAGATAGGGATGTCACCTGATGACATGCACACTACTATAGGTGTGGATGTTTGAGCATATCACATGCACTAGACCTGGTGGAGCCCCCTTAGAGCTAGTCCTAGAGAAGCCTAGGGTATATGCTTATCCTCTTACCCATGAGTGGTTATTTGGTGATCTCCTATATTAGAGATTGAGCATGGATAGATTGATAGCGGGCGGGATCATATGGAGACCCTACCTTAGAATGTCCATGTGGGTAGGGCTACACAGACAAATGCTCAACATGCAGAGGAACTATCTCCTAGAAGGACAGTATAACCACATAGTCATTCCTTTCTACTTCGACCGAGTTTGACAGCAGTTTGGGTTTGAGGAGTGTGTTCCTACTGACTTACCAATATACATCTGACACTCATGAGTGAGGTCAAGGCTAGGAGCCATTCCTAGGCCTAGGAGTGATGAGATCGACATCACAGATTTAGATGGGTAAGATCAAGACATAGAAACAAATTATAGAGATGATTTAGGCGTGCACCAACAATACATCACATGATGGAGGAGAAAATACCCTGGAGCTATTTTCCCAGTAGGCTTCCCTAGAGGGAATACCAGACCATGGAGATAGGCAAATGATGGGGAGGAATCTGATGCATCTGAGGAGGATTTAGATGATCGGGATGACAACACAGAGGAATGGGAGGCAAGCGGTGATTGAGGCAATCCTGATACCAGAGAGGGAGATTGGGATGGAGATGATGAGGAGGATGAGGAGGATGAGGAGGATGAGGACGAGGATGAGGAGGATGAGGAAGAGGAGGATGAGTCAAGTATAGTTCATCACTCCAGAGAGGATACGAGAGCCCTAGATCCACCGAGTCTCCCATGGTGGGTAGAGAGGGGTCCCATAAGGGGTCCTAATCCTTATCCTCATTGGCCCACACTGACTATACCAAGATGGTACAAGCAGGGAGAGCCTAGCGGGTCCCAGTCTTAGGAAGTCGTTGTCCACGATCCTCACTGGCGAGAGGGAGATCTAGGTAATGTGATCTATTATTGATTAACATATGCATCCTAACTACTTTAAATTTGATGATATAGAATGTTACTGATGAAAAATTTATCTCTATCTTGTAGCTACCATCCAGGAGTGGCATTCTTTGATTTAGAATGTAGTGACAGACCTTATTGTGACTACACATGTTTTGAGTTCTACATAGATACCGCACAGATACTAGAGGAGTGCAGGATGACACAAGGACCTTTTCTCCCCTATTCAGATGGAGGTGGAGGTCCTACGAACAGATTATGATAGACAGAGTGTGACCTAGTGATGGTACAGACAAAGGCAGCCACATATCGAGGGATCATGATGGAGAGAGATTGCAGGAGCTCCTCATAGAGTCACTCATGGTCCATATCACAATACACCCCCATGGGGCCACCCCCACGACCAAATCAAGAGGGGACATCTAGCCACCATCCTCCAACTACTAGTTCTAGGGATAGGAGATGTTTTTTATGTATTGATTTATATATGATGATACTCATGATTATGCTATTTTTAATGCTTAAACAATGTACACATTTCTTAGATTAGAAGTAACATATTGAGTAATGAGCATGTATATCTAATTTAATTTTCTATGTTATTGATTTCTCAATACTTCATGATTAAATTAATACATGTGTGACTTAATTAAATAACTAAGTATTTAATCAAATCCTACTTTGATGATGTAAAAGAAGAATCTAATAAGCATGAGAACTATATGACTAATATGATTTAATTAACTCAGCATGGTATAATTCTACTTAACACATAAGAAATTGCATAATATGCTAACACATATGAAATGTAAATCCATTACAATTTACATAAAAATAATCCAAGACAAACAATACAGTAATGAAACATGCTTGTCAAGAATGAAGTAATGTAGACCAAACAAAATATCATTTAATCTTACATACTTTAATTAAAACATGCTAACATATTACCCAATTTTGAAGAAAAAAAGACATAGAGAGAGAACAGAAAGAAGACTAGAAAGAAAGAAAGAGAGAGAAAAATAGAACTAGACATAGTATCTACAAAGGTGCATAGCATTTATGGGTTCCTTGAGAGGCGTACCTTCCACATCTGCTATCTTGTAAGCACCTGATCCATAGACCTCCATAACAATGTATGGTCCAAGCCAATTAGGACTAAACTTTCCTTTCTCCTCAAGTAAGGCATTCACATTGCATTGATTCTCATAAAGGACTAAGTCCCCTACCGAGAAGGAACATTGAATGACCTTATAATTGTATCTTCATTGCAAACTTTTATGATACACTTGAATATGATCGAGGGCATTTATATGCCATTCATCGAGCATCTCAAGTTGTTGAAGTCTTTGCTCTCTATAGGAGTCATCATCCACTATACCCTTAAGAGAAACTCTCAAAGAAGGAATTTCTAACTCCAAATGCATAATGGCATCAATACCATAAACAAGATTATAAGGGGTACAACTTGTCACAACATGTACACTTGTGCGATAAGCCCACAAAGAATAGGTTAATTGAGTATGCCAATCCTTACCATGCCTGTTTACATTTTTTCAAAGAATTTGTTCAATTATCCTATTAGAAGATTTAGCTTGATCATTTGATTGAGGATAATAAGGTGTAGAAAATTTATGTTGAATATGATATTTCTTGAGAAACTTCTTCACATTTTTATTTTTGAATGACGTTCCATTATCTGAAACTAAGGTGGAAGGTATCCCAAATCGAGAAATGATGTTTTCCAAAATGAATTGACAAATTACTTTAGTGGTAGTGGATCTAAGAGGAATGACCTCCATCCACTTCCTAAAGTAATCAGTAGTAGTTATGATGAAAGTATGTCCTTGAGATGGAGGAGATATTTTACCAACAAGATCGAAACCCCATGTAGAAAAGGGCCAAGACACTATCTGTGATCGAAGCTCTTGGGAAAGGGCATGGATCAAATTGCTATGTTGTTGACACTGATGACATCGTTTAACAAACACAAAAGAATCTTTTTCCATGATTTTACAATAATATCCCAATCGGAGCAATCTCTGAACTAAAGACCTACCCCCAAAATGCCCCTTGCAAGCACCTGAATGTGCTTCTTTGAGAGAAATTGGGACCTCAGCCTTGTTTAAGCATCAAAGAAGAAGACCATTATAACCCGTCCTACAGAGAATATTAGAAAGGATAATGTATCTAACAGCCAATTTGTGAACCCTAGCCCTAGTATTCTTATTTGTAGAGTCAAGAAAGGTACCTGTTGTTCACCAAAAGTGATACCCAAGAACACTTGTAATTGATCTATGAAGTAGCCAATTCAATCTATGAAGAACCTCAGGGCTTGGACAACATGACAAGGATATAAATCCTTCTACTCTTCAGGCTCTGCAAAACCTAGGCAGGTATACCTTTGATGCTTAGAATTAAACCTATTACACACCTATGACAGCATCAACATAAATAGATAGATCTCACCAGGGCTCTAAAACAAGTAGTTTATTGCAGATGGGATAGATCTACACCTAAAACTCAACTATTCTTGAGCATGAGATAGATGAAACATTTCAAAACATAACATAAACTAAAGATATTCTGATTGGATTTTAAATTGGTTTGAGAACCCCCTTAATTGCAAGATCAGTGCCTTATCCAAGGGCAACAGAGTCATATATCAAACTAAAAATGGAAGCTTCGATTGTAAATCCATCTTCATTATTAAATATTCATGCATTAATACCTTGCATAAATGCATTACTAAGATCATTCACAAAATCATCAGATCTTGAAACTATATTCCATTATTCATGATTTATTACAGAATTTAAATCCTTCCTTGAAGAATCCCTGCAAACAATCACAACTATCTCCTTGAGATAACAAATTTCATCCTCCTTGAGGATTTGATTTGATAAAATCAAAATACAAATCTAGAGACAATCTTGTGTGAATTTATGTATGCCTTACATACACAAGAACCTGCAACTAAGAACACCTATAGCATGAATCAAACTCTATTCTATGGAAAAGGACATTGCCCTGTACAATTTTTGAATAGAACTCAGAATTGGAAGCCATGAAAATATGGAGCCATTCTCCAAATTTCTGGAACCACTACAAAATGAGAAGAATTGAGAATAAGAAGAGGAGGAAAGATCGGATCTCATCAGAACAAGCCAAGTGTCTCTTTTCTCTAACTGAAATTCTTAACCTTCTTCTTTCCTATGGAAACTACTCTCAAAATATCCCATATTTGTTAAAATTAACTACCTAATCCGATTCCTCACTCTAAGAGCTTTCTGGAAACATATAATACTTCATATTTTGGCCAAAAATACAGCCCTGGGCGAATTAATCATTTATGTGTGCACATCGTTTAAATTTTTCATTTTCTTTATATAGTCTCAACTATAAATAAACTGAATTTAACTTTGATTTTTTTTTTGCTCTGATTGTGCCCTAATTCCTTGCCACATGGCAACCTCTGATTGGTCGATGGGATCCATTGGGCACCACCTGTGATGACACCTCATCACCGCCACTGTGTATGCCACATCACCACCACTTGTCTGTCCACCTGTCGCCATCTGTGTGCCACATCATCACTACCTAAGCGCCATTAGGACGGGACCTACCTACTGGATATCTGACTGTACCTACCACCTAAGCGCCACCTGGCTTTCACCATTTCGCAGATGGTATGTTTCGTGCATCTTCGCCTTATGAAACCACGGGCACCGTCGATCTGCTCGGGACTTGCTCGACCTTTAACCTTGCTCATTTTTGGAGATTCTTTTCGCCATTTCGTTGCTTCTAACATTCGTGCATCTCGCCTTCACAAAGCCGCACCGATCATCAATCCATCTCAGACATGCTCGCTGGTTAAGTTAGCCTTTCTCTGCAAAATTTTGCATGTTTGCCTCGGGAAGTGTGCCTGTGTGGGGTCCACCTGTCGCCATTCAGTTGCCACCTCTGGTCACCTTGGGATTCACGCCCACACATGTGGGTCCACCTTGGGTGCCCAATGGGCACTATCCATCAAAAGCCTTGAGGCTTTGACATATTAGATGTGTGTGCTTTTGCTTATAAATACCAAAATGGTCCACTTCCCAGCTAATGTGGGATAAAACATTAAGCCTGGAACTTTATTTTTGAAGCTTACCCCTTGGGTTTTCATGGAATTTTCTATCATTTGTATTGCTTGAGAGTCTTTTTATGCCTTTTGCCTCATTTCACCTTTCAACTGCATTTGTTAAATGCATTCTAAACCATGCGTGGGAGGAGGAAAGCCCATCTTGTTGTTTACATTTTCCATTGGAGTTTTAATCTTCCACACCACGCCAAATATGGGTCTTTTGCCTATAGTTTGCATTTCAACCTTGAATTTTATACCTCATTCTTTTAACAACCAAAGACTCATGCAGAGGGGAGGGGATTTCTTTAAATCTACACTTGTATTTACTTTTCTACATAGCCTCATCCTTCAACACAGAAAAGATGTTGGCAAATGGCTTTTATTTGTTGCTGGGAAATGGCTTTTATTTGAAAAGTTTTACAACAAGTAATGACTCACGGTAGGGAGGATACTTTGCAAATGAAGCTTTGCTAATTGCAAATGCTTTACAATTTCTAATCCTTCTGCTGCCCAACCATAACACGTTCCTAGCAATTTGCATTTGATTGGCATGTTCTGTTGTTCCTTTCCTCCACCATCCACACAGAGGGGGGGCTTATAGTTGCACACCTACCATTTACATTTTCTCGAAGGTTTCTATGCCTCCCAAACTCCACATTGAAGGGAAGGATTTTGAATTGCATTTTAATGGAAATCTTTATATTCTTAAACTATGCCACGCTGCCTTAATGCCATTGCTTGAAACATTTCATGTTCTTTACCCATCTTCATTTCCATATTTCATAAACCTCAATGCCTTACCCAACACCTTTGCCACATTTTTCTTGGAGTCAATACGGTGAAGGAGGGGAATTACTTTAAAACCATATTTTTCTTACATATTGCATAAACTTCAATGATGCCCCTTCTACCAAAAACGTGATTTTCCACAACATTAGACTATAGCCCCTTTGCCAAACACCACGTAGAGCTTTTGGAGAATGGAAAAGTCACATTTGAAAGCTTTGAAAATAAATTTCAATGCCAAAGGACATCTATACACAAAAGGGAATACATAGGAGGCACAATGCAATCTTTCTGGAGTTTAATTGACCACCAAACATAACACGTTTTGAACACCCAAAATCTGCTATTTTTGCTTCCATTTTTCACTTAATAATACATTGGTAAATTTGATATCTCTCTAAAATGTTTGAGGTTTAAAATTAGTATGCAAGATATACATCCATCAATCCATTAACAAAAAATAAATTGAAGTCACCTCTCACCATCCTACTGGCGAACTGCAGTCGAGCTGACATTGATATACAAGCATGCACTTAAGACCATTTCGCCATAAATTTAATGTGTGGGCATGAACCAAGTCGGGCCCCAAAGTGGGTTTGACTACAAAAAAAATTATTTTCATACAACTGACCTCTGAAAACAATCGGCTATTTTTGGATCATTTGACTGAGTTTTGCAACATTCAAGCAATTGTGCCACATTTTCCCATTTAATCGCGAAGACGTAATTTTCAAAGTGGTCAAAACACCTTTTTGGACCTCACCATCTGACAGGCGTGTACTCTGATATGCAAGCATGAAATCTACCAAACAGTTTCTCAATACGAGTCCCGAGTGAAGAGATATTAATTGGCAAAAATGACCAACTGACTTTGTCAACACTGCGGACCTGATGAAGTCAATGTTCTAGCAACACCTGATGCCTTTCTCAAAAATATCAAACGACCTTCATAGGCCCTCAAATTTGAAACATAGGTACCTTGAAGTACATATTAAAACTTAGAATTCTTAGTTTGACCAAAATCCTGACTGGATGCAAATGGCGCGCTCATAAAAATAGCTACTTTAACTGATATAGCACTGAAAGTACGGATAACTGAAAATGATAGTTCAATGAACCCTTTTGAAAACCGATCAAACAGATTGGTAGGAGCCTAAAATTGGAAACATAGCTCGTCATTTATACCAACATTAACCTGGAACAAACATTCTAACATGACGCTTACTGAGGCAACTTTTACACTTATGCGAAATAGGGCTCCGACTAGCTGTCGAAACAGGGACTAGTCAAACCACACAAACTGCAAACGGATTTGGCTTTGAAAACTGAGCAAATGGATTCATAAAGACTTGAAATTTTGCAGGTTGACTCACATTTATGCATATAATTGAATCCATTTTTAATTTCTTCATGAAAATCAATAGGGAAAAAGATATAATTGCTCAAAATATGCTACTCAATAAAATCTGCATTTGTGCCTAAAATGCACTTTCAACTCACCCCTTGAAATGGGTACCTAGTAAACTTATCCAAATTGAAATCTGAAAGTTGCACATCACTGCATAGGCCAAATGAAAGGTGTAGGACATGAATCCTTAGCCTTACCCCTTGAAAATCAACTGGCTCCACTTTACCCTCTCTAACTAGGCCATTCAAACTGACTCATTTAGGTACTTTTCTGACATGCAGAGCAAAACTTTGAAATGGGCCTCTAAACTTGACTCAATTTTAATGAGTCCCAATAGTACCATCACTCAAATATCTTACGACATGCGAGTACCGTTCATCAGAATCTATAATGAAACAATATGCCACATCACCAGGGTTATCAGCAATAGCCAGGGAAGTAAGATTGTGAATAGTGAACTGAAGATCTACCATGGGATCCTTTAGAGACATAAGAGAAGCAAAACATGTCATTGCATCAGCATGTCAATTATCTTTTTGAGGAATGGGCTCCATGGTGTAAGAATTGAATTTTTGTAACAAGGATAAATGCTAGATCTTTATATTGTGATAATTTATCTTGTTTAGCTTGATAAACTCTTGTCACTTGTCTGATGATTAACTGAGAATCTCCATAAATATGTAGATTTTTCACACTCAATGCCAAGGCTGCTTTAATTCTAGCTATATGTTGTTGGTACATAAGAAATTGAGACGATGTGATAAAGGAATATGCCTCTTTTTAGGAGAAATTAAGACCACCCCTGTCCCTGATCTTGTATGACACTTAGATTCATCAAAGTACAGTTCCAAAGTCTCATCAACCTCAATGGAAAGAATGTATTCATCAGGAAAAGACTCTGGATTAGGTAGGGAGAAGGGTGAAGGAACATCAACTAAATGATCAGTCAACACTTGACCCTTTGTTACCTTTTGTGAGACAAACTTAAGGTCAAACTCGGTCAACATCATAACCCACTTAGCTAAGTGTTCGAAAAGATCGGTTATGGGGAAAATTTGTTTAAGAGGATTGAATTTAATGATAACATGAATCTCAACATTCAAGAGATAATGCCTCAACTTTTGGGTTGCATTGACTAAAGCAAGGCACTATCTCTTTATTGCAGAATATCGGAATTCGTAATAGAGTAGAGTGCGGCTTATGTAATATACCTGACAATCTCTTCCATCCTTATCACATTATAACAATAAGGCTGCAAGAGCTTGAGGGGAAGCAACAGTGTATATAAGAAAAGGCTTAGTAGGATTAGTAGGTTGAAGAATGGGATGATTGGCCAAATAAGTTTTTAGGTCTTCAAATGCTTGACGACAATCCTCATTCCATTGGAAAGTGATATTCTTTTTAAGCAATTGTGTGAAGGGAAAGGTATGATCCACAAGTTGAGAGATGAACCTATGAATAGCTTGGATCTTTCCTTGCTGACTTTTTAGTTGAGAAACGTTCTTAGGATGTGGCATGTTAACAATAGCATATATCTTTTTGGTATCCACATCAACGCCACAATGTGAAACTATGAATCCTAATAGTTTTTCACTATCCACACCAAAAATACATTTTTGGGGATTCAAACGCATGTTGTACTTACGAATTCTCTCAAATAGTTGATGAAGGATCTTAACATGATCTGTACAAAGGATGGATTTGGCTAAGATGTCATCAACGTAATATTTTAAGGTCTTATGCATATAATCATGGAGAATGAGAGTCATAACATGTTGATAGGTTGTTCCTACATTTTTTAATCCAAAAGCATCACAATCCAACAAAATGTACCCCAAGGAGTGGTGAAAGCAGATTTATATTGATCTTGGGGATTGATGAAAATTTGATTATATCCCGAGAAACCATCCATGAAGGATATTAAAGCATGCCCCAATACCAAATCCACTATCATATCAATATTCAGGAGGGGAAAATAATCTTTTAAAGAGGCCTTGTTCAAATCATGAAAAATCAGTACACATCCTAATCTTGTTTTTGGCTTTAGCCACTGCCACAATGTTTGAAATCCATGGGAAATAATTGATAGGATGAATGAATCTAACATCCAACAATTTTTCAATCTCAGCTTTAACAAGTAATGCCACTTTAGGGTGAATCTTTCAAATCTTTTTCTTCATAGGTTTAGCATCAAGAATTAGGATAGTTATGAGTGACAATCTTAGGATCTATGCTAGGCATGTCAGAATATATCCAAGCACAGATCTCAGGAAATTCATGTAACAACTCAACATATTACTTTTTCTCTTCTTCATCAAGACATTTCCCTATCTTGATGATATTATCTTCAACACAAGTATCCATCTTGACATCAATAGTGTCATTTATTAGGAGATTGCATTATTGAGGAGCATCTCTTAATTGAGGAAATTCTTAAACTATCTCATTGTTATTTCTTTCCTTCCCAAAGTAAGCTTCCACATTTAAACAATAAGGAAAACTATGATTATGGTGATAATGAGGAAGATTGTCATAAGCTCCCAAGAATTCAGCTAAGGAATCATCAGTAGAAAAAACATCCAAAGAAAAGACACAAGAAGGGTCAAACTCAATATATTCTAGTTATTTTAATGAGAGAGAAGCAGAAATGATAGTAACACTAATAGATGGTCTCTTAGAGGCTTTAGTATGCTTGAAAGAATCATAACCAAGCCCAAATGTCATATCACAAAAATTATTTTCCAAGGGAACTCTGATCCCTTGTTCTTCAGCACCACATCCATTTCCATTATATCCACACCTAGCCAGGATGTGAAAATCGAGACCATAAAGGTTAGTCATTTCCGAAGAAGGAGGATTTTCAAAAAGTGAAGGATCAAAATCCTCTAAACCAAAAACTAAAGGAGATGAAATCTGAGAAGCTGCCACAAAGTTATTACTCAATGGCCCAGACAAAGTACATTTGTTTTTAGGTTCTTCTTCTTCTTTCTTCTTTTCGACCTTAAGTTCTCTAGGGGGAATTTTGTATTCCCCTACAAAAGTAGGATTGAAATCAAGGGATCCCCAATCATCTTCTGCAAGAATCTGTTCAGGAGAGAATGTATTCTCAATTGTAGAGTCGGGTTGAGAGGATTCTTCCTCAAGAACCTTAGGTCTACTTGAGGAAGCATCGGGGATTGATCCAAATATAGGAGATAGGTTTGATGAACTAGTCACACTAATCAGAGTAGAAGCTTTAGAGGAATTGTCTAAGATAGTTGGGGAAGAATTGATTGAAGAGGATTTAGAACTTGATGTTTGTAAACAAGCTTGAAATCTCATGTCTCCTAACAAGGTATATGTTGTATTGTTGTGAATGAATTTGATTTGCCTATGCAATATAGAGGGAACAACTCACATGATATGAATCCAAGGTCTTCCTAGCAACAAGTTGTATGTCAACTCTCCAAACATGACATGGATAGGAGTAGGTAAAGTAACATGGCCTACCATAATAGGCAAGGTGATGATACCTAGTGAAGATTTAGCAACATTATCAAAGCCAAGGATAGTGAGAGGATGAGGCTTGATAAGAGATGTATCAATATTAATCTTATGCAACAAGTTAACTCTGCAAACATTAAGGCTAGAACCATTGTCCACTAATGTTAATCTTATCGTGCTATCATTTATGATGACCACAATCATTAAGGGATCATATTGTTATTTAATTTCACTAGAAGGCATCTCATCCAGTGTAAACACAATTTGAGCCTTAGGTGATGTAATAGAGTGAATAAAGGAAGCCATATTATTAGATGTTACTGCATGTGGTACATTCAATATTTTCAAAGCATCTTGAAGCATTCCATGATGAGTCGAGGAAGTTTGAAGCAAATCCCAAAGGGATATGTTGGTAGGAGTAGCTTTAAGTTGTTCGATAAGATCATATTCCTTACCAAGAGTTTGTGAAATACGAGGTGCTTGAGGAAGAATGAGTTGAGGATCAGGTAGAGGAGTTGGAACAACCGAAGGAGGGTTAGGTTTCCTATTGTTTCTTGTGTTACAGGTATGGGCAACTGCATTATAACTCTCCTTAATAAGCTATATAGCATAGCTATAAGGACTCTTAGTGGGATTCCTTCCTTTAACCATAATAATAGGTTTGTTTGGAGTGCTAAAGGAATCATGACTATATCCACCTTCAACCGCGAAAAGAGGTTGATTAGAAAGAGATGAAGTTGGAGAAGGAAAAGCACCTTGGACAACAAAAAGTGGTTTGCTATGTTCGTTCACATTGATCATGTTGATTAACTTTTTAGATGCATTATTCTTGTTTGAAAGTTTAGGCAAAGATATAAAGTCATCAAGGGCATCATCCAATAAAGAATGGTCATGGTGATTGAAAGGATTATCCTTAGATTCAAAATGAGACATAACATCATAGAGGGAATCATGGGAATCAACTATGTTGCTAGATGTAGTGGAGGAGTTGATAGGAATATACCCATGAGAGGGATCATTCAACTTATATTTCTCACCACCAAGAAATGGCATAGTAACAAGGTTGATTAACTTTTAACAGAATGAGGGTTTAGAAGGCTTAGGGTTCAAAAAATAATCTAGAGCTTCATCTAATTCATCCTTACTAAACTCATAATCATAAAAATGCATACATCATCAAAAACATAAACTTCTTGCAAATAGAAATCTGATATTTTGAAATGAAAATTGCATGAAACTTAAACACACAATTTAAGGAAAATGAAAGAATCCTATATTCTTTTTCTTTTTCTTTTTTCCTCTTTTTGTTTTTTGTTTTGTTTTGAAAGAAAATGAAATAAACTAGATATAGATCTAACAATGTAATGCAATGAAAATGAATTTGTGTTCACGTCGGGTCAAAGTTGTGTAGGGAAAAAAGTGAGACTAAGTATGAAAACCCTAATCTGATACACACTCATGGAATATGAAAGAGCCTAGGGAGGTAACGCACGTCGGCTACTTCTTATAAGAAAGAGAGAGTCATGGATTAACTCTTAGGTTTTCTATTCCTTTTCTATAAATGAGAGAGAGGAATGATGCAAAATAAAATCTAACCTAGAAAGCAAGTAAGCAAGCAAATCCTAATTTGAGAATGCAGATCAAAGAATAATTGATACACTACTAAAAAGTACACATTAGAAGGAAAAATTAGAGGTGTCCCTATGTCTAAAATCTGAGCATAAATGTCCAGGACTATGGTGCCACACCACTGTCCTAATTCTGCAATTCTGGAGCTGCAAACTGATATGAGGGATTCTGAGATCTGTAAGTTGTTGATCTACCAAGTCCCACTGACAGAGGGCATGACCAAAGCAACACTCCCCTGTCCTTAGAAGGAATAGGGTGTCATGTCCCTATCCTTGACATATTTCAGCACTTGTAAGGTTTCTGGGTGGTGTAGATGCCTGTTTCAGACTTGTAACTGCTTCCAGATTCATACTTCTGCACCTGCAACTAAAAAGAGAAGGTTTGGGGTGGCTATATAGGGTTTTGCCTTAGTCAAACCCCCGTTTTGGTGATTTCCACCTCCATGAATAGCCAATAATGTATTGAAAATATGTGTGCAAGAACCTTGTGTATATGCAAGATCCTAAGAATGAAAGTAAACAACCTAGAGCAACCCTAATTTCTTATAATTGACAAAGGAAATGCTCTAAATCCATAATGCAAAGTGATCTAAAGCATAAATATGAATCAAAATGAAGCTTATGCAAAGCTCTGAAAACAACATGCAACCATACCCAGCCCCAAGGGAGAGGTACAAGCCAATCATCAGTCAGTGATCTCCTATTATTCTTCTACATCTTCAAAAACCCCCAATTGATGAAATGATGCTTGATGAATGTTTGATGGATGAATGATGAATTTTGTTGAAGACTTCCAAGATCTACTCTTTTGCTACAAAAATTTCTCTTTATGCTCCAAAAACCTGCTGTTAGATTCTTAGAAGAAGACCCCTTCAAATGAAGAAAGAGAGCTCTTAAGTATGAAACCCTAGATCTTAATTTCATGTTTAGGTTGACCTAGGATTTGAAATTCTCACTGATATTTTGGGGTTAAGCATTGTCATATCATAGGATTGTGCTCCCAAAATTTCAAGAAAAAATTCGCAGACCATGTGCATTCCCGCCACGGTCCGACCAACTTTTCACAAAAATTTTAGGGTCGTTAGATATGATGATATTAGAGCACATCCAAAAGTTACAGCTGATTTTGAGGTGTTTTGATATACGAAATTGTGCCTAAATGGTTGAAATAAGATATAATTAGGGTTTATGATTAAATGATCCATTGGAGGAATAATATGAAAATCATAGACTTTAGGGTAAAGGGCCCAACTTTGTAATGTGTAAAGTGATGAGACATGACCTTAGAAGTAATTAAATTAATTTATTAAATTCTCAAAGGGGAATTAGAAAAGCAAGATGCAAGACACACTAAGGTGGGTGCTAACCTAAATGTGAAATATTACCACCCTAGAATGGGTGTACAATTTACGACACTACAGGTATTTTGTTGCTTGACTTTAAATTTAGCTAGAATTATACTCAAATTCACTATTTAATAAAACTCAGAGACAATGGAGTACTTACTTGTGAATTCACAAGTGATATCAATCCTTTCCCCTTTGTCACAGGGCTCACGTTGTGTAATCTTGAAGTTTTGAATGGATTTCACAAGCAAGAATTTAGTTTTTAATGACAACCTATGAAGGTCATTTCTCATTTAATTAGTTCATTCCATTGTGATTGATTTAACAGCTCCGCCACCTTTTCAAAAAATAGAGTTAAGATTTGCTAATATCACTTTCAATTGAGCTCAGTCATTAACTTATTGCTATATCACAAGCTCCCCCTAATGGTTTCCTTTATCATTGCGAAATTGCAGAAATGTTTACTGCATTACTACGACCCTTGTTTTTATTAGATTCTTGCTTCTCGCGATATTGTGATTCATGATTTTTTCTTTTATCACTATATCGCAATGATGACTTTCCTTAACTGTCAACACCCCGCGCTTTAGCAATGACTCTACTCTAGGATATCACTAAATCACAATATCATTATTTTAATGTTATGTATCCTTCGCAATATTGTGATAACCTTATCACTTAACCTTTTGTCTTTGTATCGCATCACACTCATCCTAATAGTGTGTCCCTTTTGTGATATAGCAATAAACTTACATACTTTGTTCCCTTTGTCACTATATTACAAACCACTTAATACGATGAGAGAAGAGTTTTGCGGGATTGCGATAATTAGTAATAAATCATTGTTAAGGCCTAGAGGAGATGGTGGGAAAGGTGAATAGGAATGATTAAGAAGTATGATGGTATATATGAATAGGAATGATTAACTAAGGTGTCTTGAAGGGTATAAAATCATAATTTCTTTTAAGGATTATTGATTATTCATGATTAATTATCAAGCAATTTTGTCTTGATTTTTGGAATTTAGGCTATAAAACACATTGATGTATGACACGTAAGGGAATTTGGTTATGCAAACACATGAGTTTTGTTTGTTTTAGTTTATCCATTGGTATGGACAATAGTGGGAAAATTATGAAAACTTAGGGACACAATAATTATGCTAGACAATACTATATTTTTAGGAGTTCCAACAGTGTGCCAGCTGGAGGAAGTGTCTGAAGATATTTTGGGACTAGTTGAGTTTGTGTTGGATAACACATAACATGATCCTATTCATGTTTTAAGATGTTGGATTTACAATCTTGTAAACTATACATTTGGTTTAAGAAATATACTTATGACTGACTTGCAGTTATTGTAAATATGTTCTAGGCCAATTGAGGATGTAAGTAATATTGAAATGGATATATAATTTTGATCAAATTCATTGCAATGTGTGATGGTTAGTGGAAGTAGAAAAAGTTGTGCAATTCATTTATTCAATAAGAAGTAGAGATGAACTAAAGTGTGTAAATCGAATGGTAAACCATATACACACTGAGAGATTGTTTTGATGCATATCAGATCATATAGAAGTTGAAGGTTGTGTTGTGAAGGTTTGCATAATATGTCTTTTGTATCACTTATTTGTATGTTGATTTTGGTGCCTCATTATTTAAGTTAGTGTTTACTTCTTGGATTAGGGGATTTTTGTCTCCATCACGGGTTGTAGTTCTTTTTGGTTGGTGCCTACAAAATATTGTAAGTTTGTTAATATATTTGAGAGGCTAGATTTGGATAGGAGATCCAAGCGACTCTTCTCACCATGATTTTTCCCTACTAGGTTTCCACATATATCTGGTGTTCTTGTGAGTTGATGTGTGACTATGCTCATCAATTCCATAGCTACTTTAATGTTAAACTGAGATTCGGTAATGGTTTTAATGGTGTATTGAATTGAGGAAAAATTTGGTATATATAGACTCACCCTGCCAACCCACCCCCCTCCCCCACCTCTCACCCCCGCATTAGTATATCTATGTTCTTAACAAACATAATCATGATCCTAGATATCTTGGGTAGTGAGATGGATATGGCTCATCTCAATCATTACAAGAGTTGGATTCAACTAGGCATTATTGGAAATAATAATTACCGTAACCTAAAGAAGTTTGTTCATAGAAAGAATAACTTATTGTTGATCTAGTGATAGGTTACAAATTATGAAATGCCTTGAAGGGTGATATTTTAAAAAATCATCTGCCTTTACATGTGGATTAGTGTATTCTAGTTTGTCAAGTGATAACTTTGATGATTTATCAATTTTATTGTAGTTTCCTCTTTAATTGGTTTTAGAAGAATCTATAAATATTTTAAAGTAGAAGTAATAATTATTTCAAGTTTGTTTGCTAGTTAAGTATAAGACATCTATTTCCTTGGTGGTGTAGCTAATATAGTAATAAGATACAACTATATGTAGGTTCAAAGGAGAAATATACATATCTTTTATGGCCAAATACTTTGCATACATGATCATCACATTATTTGTAATTATATTTGACCAATATAAACCAGCTTTTTAACAAATGCAATATTCTATTTCAAAATCCCCATTGAATGTGATCTAGAAGAATTATTTAAGATGGTCATGAAACTTGAATTTCTAGCTATAGGATATATATACCTTAAGTTTTCCAAACCCTTTTCAACAAGTCAATTTTGTAAAAATTATGGAATCACTTAAGGAATTTGTGAAGTGTTCCACATTCCTTTTCTAGATGATTTTATTTCTCTTACAAGCATGGATATCAAGGCATGTTGATGTGTGTTAGGTTGCACCAAAATATTGGAATAACAATAGTTACCCTATTTGAAAGGTTTTATCTGTAAGAGTCTTTGATGTAGGGTGTGTTGGAAAATGGCAATCATCCGATAGACTCTAGTGCATGGATAATGGATTAGGGTTGTCATTGATGACAACTCTCCTTAGAAATCGTATCCAGTAGTTATGGATTTTGATATCCAGAAGAGGAAGTGATCTAGTAATCAGTCTCTGATATCTCAGGATAAAAAAAGTACTTTTGGTCTAAAATCTTTGCAGTGATTGTGGTGGTTAGATTCGTGAATGGGATGATAGGACCGACATATAGAAATCATTTGGATATTATTTGGTCGGTCTACATATTCTTTTTTTGTTCCGGTCTAAGCCGACACCCAATTACACGCTACATTGCATATTGTGCTTGGTCGACTTGATGAATGTTTTATTCTGTGATTGAATATATATGACTGATGTAGAAGATATTTTTGATGATGGTATGAGTGAGTTATGATCAAGAAACCTTTTTGGCATAGTTTCACGTGTGCATTCTTGATCCCGTAGCTGACTAAGAAGCATAACAGAGAAGAGTAGTAGAGGTGTCATAGTCACACTTTTTGCACTTAACCAGAACTCATCGAGGCATTGTTTGATACTATTTTGGAGTTCAACAATTGTAGTTATCATTGTAATTGATCTGTAAGTCAGTGATATTTCCATATTGTAATTAAACCTTTGGTTATAGGCAATGTTCCTGAATGCAAGTGCATTCCCCTCTTGTAATATTTATGTACTCTTGATCACAACACATGAATATTGTGGGTTCCAATCCCACCGTGGTTTTTCCCTTTCTAGGTTTCCACGTAAAAATATTGGTGTTATGATTTCATGGTTGATTATCTTATGTTTTTTGCATTTTACTTTCTTGCATATGCTTCTGGTGGTCTAAGAATAATTTTGATAGTTTTTTTACTAGTAAAACACCAATTCACCCCCCCCTCTCAGTGTTCGTTGATTCTAACAATTGGTATCAGAGCCTAGTTTCTTTGAGGAAGCCTAATCACTTGAGGAAGGTCTGGGAGATTGAATCAATGGATTTCGGTTTGTAGAGATAGCTTTGTGTAGCACTTGAGGATCTTGATGTAGCAAGAAATGAAAAATGTTCCTTAAAGAGAAGCTTGAATGCAGTTGAAGACTTCATTAATAATTTAAAAGATCAAGTAAAAATTTCAAGAGACAAGAGGAAAGAGCTGATGGAAAAGCTGAAGGGGAAAGAAGAACAAAGTATGGAAAATCAGGATAAAGTTTATGAATGTGATAAGCTTGCTAGAGAGAATATTGTATTGAAGAATGGGATGCAATCCATTGTGATGAAGCTAAATAAGGAGATTTAAGACTAAAAGAAGAATGAATAAAGTTTGGCTCAATCATTGAAGGATAGATCAGATGGATGCTTTAGGATTACCTATAAGAATGATCAATTGAAGCTTGAGTTGACACAATCAAGGAATAATGGTAAAGAACTTGAGAGAAAAATTGTTTCCCTAAGAGATGAACTTTCTACTATAAATGAATACAAAGACAAATTCAATGCTAGCTCAGCAAGGCTTGATGAGATGATGGAAATTCAAAGACATGGAAAAGACATGAGAGGACTTGGATTTGAGAAAGGATAATCCTCCAGATCTAGATAAAGCAATGCAAAGCCTAATCATAAGAAGAGAAAGGATCCTTCTGTAAGATAGCCTAATGCCCATAAATTCAAAGGTAGATGTTTCACTTGAAATAAATTTTGTCATATGGAAAATCAATGCAGAAGTAGGATGAATAATGGAATGAGAAATATTAACAATGGTCCTACTTTTACTAGTTAGTGTTTCATATGAAATAATTTTGGTCACAAGTCAAACATGTGCAGAGCAATAATGAACAATTTTCAGAACAAGAGATTTTATGCATGTGGGATGTTTGGACATATCTCTAACCAATCCAAGATGAGACCAAATCAGATGAATTTCAAACCTATGCAAAGAAATGTTGTCTGCCATGCATGAAACAAAACCGATCACATTGCAAAATTCTGTAGAAGCAAGAACAATGCTCTGGTAAACAAAGGGAAATTAGATGAGAAAGGCAAGACAAAGGTAGAAGAGATCCAAAACAAGCATGAGAAGATGTGGGTAAGAAAATATGAATCCAAGGCAAACAATGGTTTTGCACCTGAATTTGGTGCAGGATCTTCATCTGGTAACTAAGGCATTTGGCCTTAGCGGGTGGCATCTTCATGCACAATCTTGCAGAACCCCCTGGAGAGATTTGTGATTGATCAAGGTTGATTGCAGATGCTTGGAGATGATTATCTAGAATTCACCATACCAATTTTGGAATCTAATGAAATGGATTATGTTGAACAGGACATCCGATTGAACTTTACAATTGTATTTATTTCAACTTAAAGTTAGGATTTGCAAAGTTAAAAAGGGAAAAACGTGAATCATTTCTCACATTACAAATGAAGAGTTGAGACTATAGAGAAAGGTGAACTAGTTTCCAAGGCTATTAGAAGGCTTTAATTCGTCCAACAAGGAGTTATTGTGCATCCGACAAAAGAAAAAAGTATTTATCGAAGCGTTTAAACCCTATATTTCTTGAAATGGTGTCTTCTTTTGTTAATACACCTTTAGTAGTAGAAGTTTCTAAGCGAGCAAGGATGCAATTCAAAAGACACCCATTTAAGTCTATTGAGGATGATCCCAATGGTGATTTTTCATCTATTCCCTATGGATTTTTGCATGTTGATGATGTTTTTTATCACAGTAAAAGCAAGTTTTGAAGGGACCAGAATCCCTTTACAAAAAGATTACAAAAGATGTATCATAGAAAGCCCAACATAAAAAAAACCGACCAAAAAACACCACATGGCTGAGAGACAACAAATACACACCCCAACCCAACTAGACAACAAAAATCTAGCAGACCGCCAGCAAAGAAATAAAAACACAAACAAAGAACTTAACCCAAATTCTTTAGGGTTTCAACAACTTCAGCCTTGAGTTGATGCATCTTTTTAGCAACATCCTATAGGTTCATGATATCCTGAGGCACACCTGAGACTTTCTTCTTCATACTTTCTCTTATGTGTGTTTCCAAAGGGACCCGAATCTTCAAGCCCAATAATGTTATGCTTGTCCAAATCTACAACATTCTTATCCATATGAATATTTTCCAATTTAGCTACCATAGTGGACATATTCTCCACAACATCTTTGACAATACTATGTCTACTCGCCATGATGTTACGAAGAGTGGACTCACACTTTCTAAGCCTCTCATCAATATCAATGAATTTATTGTCATAAATCTCCTTAATATTTTGGGTAGCTTTCATATTTTTGGCCAAACAACCATCCATAACCTTTTTTTCACTTTCAATCCAGAGAGCACCAACCGCAGATCCTTCAAGAACCTCCTTCCCAACATCCATAGGCTAAACATTATTAACCATCTGCATCTTATCCCCTGCATCCACATTGACCTAAATAACATCCAATTTGGATGAGAAAGACCGTTGTTTGAGATTGATATTCTTAATTTCAAAAAATACCCACCTGAAAAGCCAAAACACCTCCAACAAACTATTCTTGACAATGTTCAGAACATCAAACATGATTTCCTATTTAGGGTGAAAGTCTTGGAAAGAAAAATTAACAATCCTAGGAATTGTGTCCCGTACCATGAGATGAGGAAGAAGCCTCAGTCTGCGGTGGCTAAACAGGGGAATCTTTCTCATGGGAGCTATCTGATACAAGAAAAGTAGCATTTTTACCCCTCCCCTTTAGTCGTTTACTAGATCCCTCACCACCAATATCGGGAGACTTAACATCCTTACTAGTACCAGAGGCAACTAGATTAAGCTCTTTCTTAGCCTTTTTGTTAGGAAGGGGGGGGGAATCCCCATCATCATTATCAGTATCCCAACCCTCAGAATCCAACTCCTCACTATCAACCACATCTTCCACAGAAATGGAAGGAGGCTTACTAGGATTCTCAGAAGCCATAGCTTTGAGGTTCTCATAGATGATGCATGTTGATGATGTTAGGGCATACATTCATTTTTCAATTGAGGAAACCGGAAATAAAGACATTTTTGTTAGGATTACTGGTGAACAATTGAATTGGGGGGGGGGTGTGAATGAGTTGTTAATAGATTATGAAACTTTAAGCACACAAAACCTTTTACCGAAATGCATAAACCAAATACTAGAATAGAAGATATATCAATTAACCAAAAACATAAATTATAAACCAAATACAATGCATCCACAACACATAACACCAAGATTTGTATGTGGAAAACCCGGTAAAGGGAAAAACCACATCAGGAAGCCTACCCATAGTCAAATGATACTTTTGCAATAAGTATGTGATTACAACAATGGGCCTACACATGCAAGAAGGCCAACAATAGAGAGCGCACTACTCATCATAAAGGAGCCTCACTAACTATAAAAGATATCCAAACTACAATCCAAAAATAAGAATGAACTACAAGAATATCATCTCCTATGCCTGAGTATAGTTTTTGTTAAGCTCAATTTTGGAGGTCTTAAACCTCTTACACAAACCCAATTCAATCACCTATGATTGACCAAATCCTTTGCATATGATTACAACTTTATTCGCACACAGATAATTCCATAAGCCACGATCGATGATCTGCAAAGAGATCTTACATGATATTTATACCAACCTGAGACCTAGACAATTAGGTCGGCCACCTAAAAGATAATACAATAAATCCATTACATAAACCCACAAACCAATGATAATCCAAGTCAACCTAAGACCAAAAAAAAAAACCAAACAATAAATCCAATTGGTAATGCATCGGGAGCATCCACCAACACGTTACATAAACCGGTCCATAACCTAACAAAATAGCATTAAGTCCAGACCAAAAATAGGTTGCCATAAACCAAATGCAACACCATTGATCAACTGGAACACAAACAAGATAACCATCAGCATCCCGAAAACCTTCTAGAAGCTGCACAAACACCACTTATCAAATCCATCAAAATATCTTTGATAAAGCTCTACCGGTAGAACCCTTACCAGTAACCAAAAGGCTTACTAGAACATATGATAGCTTCTAGATCACCAAATCCCAAACCATCTAAATGTGACATGCATCTAAATAACATAAATGACTAAACCAAACCAATTCCACCAATTGGAACATACCAGAGATAAATCTCCTGATCATCATCAAAGTCCAACCACTCTATCGGATTTTGGTAGATAACCAAAGAAGCTAGTGTTGACATCAATGACAAACATCAATGCAAAACATAATCAATTCCTCCAAATTGCCAACAATCTCCCCCTTTGGAATTGATGGAAACACTAGATGTGAAAAACATCCAAGTGCCAAGAAGTGCCAAACAAGTCTCCCCCAATGGAAGACATCCAACAAATGATATGACAATGAAGTTCTAAACCAAATAACTAAACCATAGACAAAAATCCCCATGTGACTGATATCTCTGTTAAGCTCTATTTTTCACATGTATACCTCTCCCCCTTTTACATCAATGCCAGAAATCTGACATAAACATCAAAGAAAAATCATAGAACCTCTGATCCACACAACTGACTGCTCCTCCTGAGTAGTAGCACCAACTCATCAATCCGGAATGAATAATAGTTTTGATAATGCATATCGAACTGATGCCAATCAGCATTACTCAAGTCTCAACTGGAGAGGTAGAGACCCCTAATCTATCAATAAAGTACTCAAATGATTCCTTAGGCAAAGGTTTAGTGAAGATATCTGCATTCTTCTCTTTAGTGTTCACATAAACCAATCTGACTTCATTTGCTTCCACCTTTTCCTTCAAGAAGCTATACTTGATTGATATGTGCTTTGTCGTAGAATGAAATATCAGATTCTTTGATATGTCAATAGCAGCAGAGTTATCACAGTGAATAACTACCGACTCATAGAATTTGTTTCATCCATAGAACTTGTGTACAACTAGTAGCAGCAACAACATACTTAGCTTCAATAGTAGATAAAGAAGTACATGATTGTTTCTTGCTGATCCATGAAACAAGTTTCTTTCCAAAAAATAAAGCTCCACCGGATGTGCTTTTCTGATCATGTATATCTCCAGCCCAATTTGCATCTGTATATGCACATAGTGTAAATTCATCATCTTTAGGATACCACAAACCATATTCAGTTGTTCCTTGTAAATATCTAAAAATCCTTTTCACTGCACTCTCATGATTCTCTCTAGGATCACTCTGATATCCTGATACAATACAAACTACATTCATTATATCTGGTCTACTCTGAATCAAATATAACAAAGCTTCAATTATAGATTTATAACTTGTAGGATTTTATCAAAGCCGATACATCTTTCTTTGTCTTTCTCACTTGTAACCATAGGAGTACCAACTGGTTTAAATTTTTCCATACCAAATTTCTTCAACAACTCTCAAGCATACTTAGTTGGACAGATGAAAATATCTTTATCAGTTTAAGTAATCTGCAAACCTAAGAAAAAACTCATTTCTCTAATCATAGACATCTCAAATTCATTCTTCATATTATCAGAGAATTCCATACATAAATTTTCCTCACCTCCAAAAATGATATCATCAACAAATACCTAAACACTCAATATGTCATCGTCAGTGATCTTATCATACAAGTTATTGTCAGCATTGCCTTTAGTGAAACCAAGCTTCAAAAGTTTTTTGTTCAATCTAGCATACCAAGCTCTAGGTGCTTGCTTCAATCCATATAAAGCTTTACTCAATCTGAAAACCATGTTATTGTCATCTGAAAGAGAAAATCCATCAAGTTGCTCAATGTAGATTTCCTCTTCAATATCTCCATTTAGGATTCCCCCCCTAAACTTCCATTTGATAAACCGTGTATTTCTTATGGGAAACATAAGCAAGAAATAATCTCATAGCTTCAATCCTAGCTACCGGAGAAAAAGTTTCATAATAATCAATTCCTTCCTTATGAGAATATCCTTTACATACCAATCTATCCTTGTTCCTCGCAACTTGTCCATCTTCATTCAATTTATTCCTAAAAACCCATTTAGTTCCAATAACATTCTTATTTTTAGGTCAGGGAACTAAAGTCCATGTGTTATTCTTTTCTATCCGATCCAATTCATCTTCCATAGATTTCGTCCAACATTCATCCTTACATGCTTCATCTAGTGATGTCCGTTCAATTTGAGAAATTAAGCATACCTCTTCAGTTGCCAACCTTCTTCTTGTCATCACTCCTTTGCTCTTGTCTCCAATGATTTGATTTTATGAATGATTCAACCGTACATATCTAGGAGTCTTCTGACTTTCTATTTCTCTGCTCTGATCTTTAGTTACTGTTGAATTTTTTGATACTACTAGGGTAACTGGTTCAACATTTTATTCTGGTACTAGTGTTACTGGTTCAATTATGATCATTTCCACTTCTGGTTCTCTCTCATAAGTTTTGATTTGACCTTTGTACTGCTCATCCACCTTGACATTAGCACTCTCCAATATTCTCTGCAATCTCTTGTTATAACATCTATATGATTTGCTTTCATTTGAATAACCAAGAAATATTCCTTCATCACATTTAGGATCAAACTTTCCAATGGAATCATCTCTTTTGATATAAATTTTACTACCAAATATTTTGAAGTACTTAACTGTAGGTGTATGACCAAACACTCATAAGATGTCTAATAGGTGTCTCCTTTGATATGAAATCTATTGAATGTGTACACCACTGTGCTCACATCTTATTTCCAATAGATATGTGGAAAATTATCTTCCATCATCATATATATAGTTGCATCCAAGATAGTTTTATTCTTTCTTTCCACAACACCATTCTTTTGAGGTGTCTGGGGTGCAGACAATTGTCTCTGTATCCCATGTTTCTCACAATAAATGTTAAATTCACCGGATGTGAATTCACCACCCTGATCGGATCTTAAGGATTTGATCTTCAACCCTGTCTCTATCTCAACCATAGCTTTAAAGTTCTTGAATTTTTCAAATGCTTCAGATTTCTCCCTTAGAAAAGTAACCCACATCATTCTAGAATAGTCATCAATGATTAGCAAGAAATATCTTTCACCCTAAAAAATTATTATTCTAATAGGACCATATAAATCAGTATGAACAAGATCAAGAAAATCATTAGATTTGTCTTGAATACTCTTAAAATAAGTTCTGACTTGCTTTCCCATTTGACATTCCTTACATACCAGATTATGAGGCTTCACAATATTAGGTATATCTCCAACTGCCTTAGTTGAACTGATCTTTACAATGCAATAAAAATTCACATGACACAACCTCTTATGCCATATCCAACTCTCATCAATATGTGTAATCAAACAAGTCTTCTCATGGGAGTTCAAATGAAAGATGTTACCTCTAGTCTAAGTACCGGTTGCAATCTCCAATCTAGATTTGTTGATGATTTTGTATTTTCCATCCTTGAACTGCAATTGAAATCCCTTATCCACCAACTATCCTACACTCAAAATATTATGCCTTAAACCTTCAACACAATAAACATTATCAGTTTTATTCTTACCATCCAATGATATAGTTCCTCTTCCTTTGATCATGCATGCTTTGTCATCTCCAAATCTGACCACACCACCATCAAATCATTGCAAAGATAGAAACTTCCTTTTATCTCCAATCATATGATGTGAATATCCACTGTCTATTACCCATTTATCCTTGTCTTCAACTTTAGCAACAAGGGCCTTCTCTTCATTTTGAATGATAGGTTCTGAAGAATCTTCCTTGATAGCTAAGAATACCCATTCCTTTCCATTGTCAGATCCACTAGCTGAATCTTTTGTCAGTTCATCATTAGAATCATCAATTACACCTTCCTCATCAGCATAGTATCATGATTTGTCTTTGTTCCTCCTGTACTTATGC
This sequence comes from Cryptomeria japonica, assembly GCF_030272615.1. Taxonomy (NCBI): domain Eukaryota; kingdom Viridiplantae; phylum Streptophyta; class Pinopsida; order Cupressales; family Cupressaceae; genus Cryptomeria; species Cryptomeria japonica. The sequence goes on along the minus strand of NC_081408.1, from coordinate 479,161,684 downwards.
TTGTTTTGATATTCATGGTTAGGTTTAAAATATCTTCTAGATTTTTCTTCAAATCTTGAATTCCTCTCAGGACATCTAGATGCAAAATAACCTATCTTATTACATGCAAAACATTTGAAAGGTGATTTTCCTTCATACTTCATGTCGTACCTTTAGGTACTCTTCTAGAAAATAGGGCTTCAAGTTCCTCAAGCTCTTCATCTTGTTTCCTCATATCCTCTAGTTCCTTCACATATAATGCTTTCCAATCACTCTTTCTGGTTGATGATGTACATGCCTTGAATGTAGAATCTGTCTTTGCAACTCCTTGAGGACTGAATTCTTCAAGCTCAAAAGCAGATAACTTTCCAACCAAAGTATCCCTATTTACAAAAGTGTTAGACATTGTTCGCATCTCATTAATTGCAGTAGCCTTCATCTTGTAAGCCGATGGAAAATATCTCAATACTTTAGAAACAATCTCATCTTCGCTTAGAGATCCACCACAACATTGAATTCCCAAGACAATTTCATTGATTCTTTCCATAAAAGCAGTAATTATTTCATCTTCCTCCATTCTCAAGTTCTCATACCTTACCCGGTAACCATCAAGTATAGCAATTTTAATAGTAGGGTCATCTTCATTCAAAGTCTCCAACTTATCCCATATATCTTTTATAGATGATTTGTCTGTTAATCCCATTACCCGTTGATCTGAAAGGGCACTCAAAAGGGCTTCTCTCGCTCTACAGTCATTTTCAATGTTCTTATCCAAGTCTATCAGAGGAGGGTTGCTAGATTTCATATCATAAGGGGTATAGCCTTTCTCAGTGATCTCCCAAATCTCCTTGCTAAGACATCTCAGATGAGTCTCCATCTGAAGCTTCCATACTCTGTAATTTGTTCCTTGAAGCCTAGTGCTGTCCCTCTGGTAAGCAATTGAAGTTGAATTATTACTCACCATAGGATCTTCCTCAAGTGGTTAAGCTTCTGTAGAGAGGACCAAGCTCTGATACCAATTGTTAGGATAACTGGTGAACAACTAAGAGGGAGGGTGAATTAGTTGTTAACAAATTATGAAAGTTTAAGCAAACAAAACCTTTTACCAGAATGCATAAACCAAATACCAGAATAGTAGATATATCAATTAAGCACAAACATAAATCATAAACAAAATACCATGCATACACAACACAACACCAATATTTGTACGTGGAAAACCTGGTAAAGGGAAAAACAATGGTGGGAAGCCTACCCACAGTCAGATGATACTCCTACAATAAGTATGTGATTACAATAAGGGGCTTGCACATGCAGGAAGGTCAACAGCCTAGAGCGCACTGTTCATCACAAAGGAGCCTCACTGACTACAAAAGATATCTAGCCTACAAGAATGAACTACAAGAATAGAATCTCCTATGCTTGAGTACAGTTCTGATTAAGCTCAATTCTAGAGATCTTAAACCTCTTACACAAACCCAATTTGATCACCTATGATCGACCAAATCCTATGCATATGATTACAACTTTATTCGCACACAGATAATCCCATAACCCACAATCAATGATCTACAAAGAGATCTTACATCATATTTATACCAACCCGTGACCTAGACAATTAGGTCGGCCACCTATAAGATAATACAATAAATATATTACATAAACGCGCAAACCAATGATAATCCAAGTTGGTCTAAGACCGAAACAAAAATAACCAAACAATAAATCCAACCAGTAACGCATCAGGAGCATCCAACAACATGTTAGATAAACTGGTCCATAACCTAACAGAACAGCATTAAGTCCAAACCAGAAATAGGTTGCCATAAACCAAATGCAACACCATCGATCAACTGGAACACGAACAAGATAACCATTAGAATCTCGAAAACCTTCTAGAAGTTGCACCAATGCCACTTATCGAATTCATCAAAAGATCTTCAATAAAGCTCTATTGGTAGAACCCTTACCGATAACCAAAAGGCTTACTAGAACATGTGATAGCTTCCGTATCACCAAATCCCAAACCAACTAAATGTGACACACATCTGAATAACATGAATGACCAAACCAAACCAATTCCACCACTCTGAACATACCTGAGACAAATCTCCTAATCATCATCAAAGTCCAACCACTCTACCGAAATCTGGTAGACAACCAAAGAAGCTAGTGTTGACATTAATGATAAACATCAATGCAACACATAATCAATTCCTCCAAATTGCCAACAATCTTAACCCTCTACACTGACCATATAATGGATGAAGTTGGAAATCCCAAACCAAAATATGCACAGTTGTAGAGGAAGGGTTTCACATAGTTTGTTCACTTCCCAATATTCAATGAGGATGAATGGGTAAGATACATTTTGAGTCATGTCCATGATGAATTCATATGGTTGGACAAACCCTACAAGATAACCAAGTAGGCAATCCATGCAGTTACAAGCCAGAATCAAACCAAACTATCACAAAGCTAACTGGTGCTCAATTTGATAGTAGATCAATGATAATTGATGATATCTTCGAGCATGATGTTATATGTGCATCAATGATTATTGGATACAAATTTTATCAGTCTAGCAGATTGAATTTTGTCTCTGGTACAACAAATATGCAGCCTATCAGATGGTAAAAGAGGACACATAGTATGATTTATGCATAGTTCTTCTTTAAGAGCTCCTGAGAAACTTAAAGAAAATCAAAACAAACAAGAAGAAAGTATACAAAATTGGTTCATTGATTGTTTGTCTAGTACTGTGTTTCGTGAATGAAATCCTTAGAACAAGTAGAGTCCAATGGGAATATGATTTATTGGTAGCAACTCAGATCAAACAAGGTTTGCAAAGATTGGGAAATAGAGAGAATCAGACAACTGTCTTGTGGAGCTTCTTCAAAACCTTCCAAGGCAGAATGAAGAATAGAGTAAGAATCCCTAAGGAAGTGGTAGACACTATCCGCTTCATGGTCAACAAGGACCAATGCCATATGGAGGTAGTAGAGCCTCATACCGTATGGATAATGTTGATGGGTTATGAGGTTGATGTTCAAACTCTTGAACTCTATGCTCAACATATTTTGAGAAAATTGGTTGACCCTTCTAAAGAGAAATTTGGCACATTCAAAGAAAAAGATATGGAGTTACACAAGAAGTTCACTCAGTTGGAAAGGAAGAGAAAAGTAACAAAAATGGAAGAGGTTGTAGTAGAATAGATGAGATTTACCAAAGAAGCTATTAAGAAGTCTAAGAAGAAAGAAGAGATGGAATAAAAGAAGCCTAAGACTGAACTGGTTCCCTCCAAGTCAAAGCCTAAGGAGACTAAGTCTTCTCCCACTCCGGTGAATTCATCAACAGCTCAAAACTCATCCGTAAAAGGATTGTTGAAGCAAAATTAGAAGCCAAAAAGAACTTATGTAGTTGTATCTCATGTTGCTTCTGAAACAGAGTCAGATGAGGAAGCAGAGAAAGCAAAGAAGAAAGGAGAATTTGTCAAAGTGATTAGGAAACCGTAGTCCGGTGGCACTTAGTCGAGTAAGAAAACACAATCAGAACCCTCTCTAACCGATAGAACCAAAAGAGGAAGAAGGCTAAGGACAGAGTTTGATAAGGATCTTGAATCCGACAAGGTGGAAGATAAATATACCTTTATTCCTTCATTAACTACAAAATAATTTACTAATGAAATAGTTAAGGATGGTAATCTCAAGAATATGAGTGCATACTATGATAATTTTGATGAAAATGATCTAAGGGAAGTTGAGGAAGTTGTTGTATTGCATTTGTATAACTTCAGGAAGTCATTAATTGAGTTAGAACATAGTATTCTAAAAGATTTGTATAATATTCTTGATGCTAAAAGGCTAACTACAAGCAAATTAGATAAATAAATGAAAGAACGTGAATTGATAAATATCAATGCTTGCATTTCTCAAGAAGAAGTTGACAGACTCATGGAGCTGGCCAATAAGAAATAATTTAGAAGCAAAAATAGAGTAAATAGGCTCATGATTGGCAAGTTAGAGGAAGTAAGAAATGAAACTAAAGAAATATGGAAAAGGTTCTGTATATGGTGAAAATGGATAGCGATAAACAACAATATTGAAAGACTAAAATGGATTCAACCACCAAACCCTAGCCTAACAATGAACAAAGATCCACCATAACATATGAAGATAACCTAAGACAATGCAAAATAACTCAAAAATCACAAAGATTATACCATCACATGTCCACTAGGGTTTTGATCTCCATTCTTCCTATCTCCATTGATCTTGTTTGATATACTTGCTCTCAAATTTTTGTATGCACAAGAGCTCAACAAAGAACGGAATGTGGTTGCAAGTAGAATTGTAGTGTAGTCAATTGATCCAGTAGTTAGGGTTTGATAATGAAGAAAGCATCTCCTTAAATAGAAGACACAATAGAAAATGGAGGGTTAAGATTGAGAGGTGTAAAAAGGAGGTCGGCTAGGATTAGAGGGTAGGTATAAGAAATACCAAAATAATGAAAGAGGTAGGTGGTGTAGGAATTAAGAGATGAATGACATGTGTCATGTGTAGAAAAGGTTAATGAATTAATTAAATAAATAAAGATTTATTTAATTAATAGAAGAAGTAGGACAATTAAATAAATAAAATATTTATTTAATATAGGAAAGGGATAATTTAAATAAATAAATGTATTTATTTAAATGAGAAATAAGGCTAGAAGAGGATAAATGAATTAATTAAATAAATAAAGATTTATTTAATTAATAGAAGAATTAGGCTTAGATAATTAAATAAATAAAATATTTATTTAATTAGACATGACAATTTTGGGTGTCTACATTTTGCCCCTCTTTGAGACAATGCGGCTTGTCACGTTGTTTCAAAGAAGACACGATGAACTGATACAGAGTTGCCCCAGGATGGGAATGATATGCCCCCTCGAGAGATTGGATGAAAAAGTCTGGAAAGATTGCAGACAATCTCTCGATAAGAAAGATGGGATAGAATGGACCGATTGGATAAAGTGACAAAGTCACGGGATGAGGAAGACTGACTCGGGAAATGAGGGCGAGGGCTAGGGTAGGCTATAAGATAAACCACGGGCAAAAGACATCCTCATTGTCATCCACACCCATAGAAGATCACAGTGCAGAGCGAGAAAAGAGCAGCAGCAGTCAGCAGCGATGGCATTCGTTCATAGATTCGACCGTGTCCGCCGATTCCAGCGACCAGCCGATGCAGGAGAGCCGGTAAGTACCCGAAAACCTCCTCGTACTTTCACGCATTTCAAGTTTTGTCATTAATGCATGTTTAGGAGCAATAAATGCGCTAGGAATAGGATAGTGTAGAAGTGCAAAAACGCGCAACCGCGTCTGTGTCAGCGCCAGGCGCGTTTGTGTCCAATAGGCGCATCTGTGTCGGGTCCAGGCGCGTCTGTGCCTGGAACCGCGTTTGTGTTGATTGCGGACGCGTTTGTGAAATTCAGCAGCGTCTGTGATTTTTAGTAGCGTTTATGTCATGCAGGGACGTCTGTGTTCCCTGGTCGTGTTTGTGTCTGGCATAGGCACGTTTGTGTTCAGAAAGCGCGTCTGTGTTGCAGAGGCGCGTTTATGCAGTCTATAAGCGCGTTTATGAGTTAAAAGCGCGTGTGTGTGTTGAAACAGTGCGTTTGTGTGTTTAAATGCATGGTTTTAGTCCTTTAGGTCAAATCGGCAGTTCTGTGATGAACATACGCTGTCGATTGGATAAGCTGCTGAGAGGATACACTCAAGCAGGTCCTCTAGGAAGATTAGGATAGATCAAGGCACTTTGTGATGAACAGGGAGCACCAGGATAGACAGCACTTTGTGATGAACAGGGAGTGCGAATGTGAGTGACACTTTGTGATGAACAGGGAATGTCACACACGTAGTACTTTGTGATGAACAGTGAGCACTACTAGGATAAATAGCAACACTTTGTGATGAACAGTGAGTGTCACTAGGGTAGATAGCCATATGCATTTGGGTAGCGAGTAGCATTTTGTGATAAACAGTGAATGCCACGATAACTGACAAGATTGATTTGCTTGACTGCAGGAGTATTTGCCGATGTTGGAGTCACGGGAGAGATTCCCATCGACTCAGAGACTGCGACCAGAGTTGTCTATCCAGGACATGATTTCCGTTGAGGAGATGGGCCTCACACATATGCTCTATGTGCCCGAGTTTCGGGCAAACATGGGGTTGCTGACTGCGTTGGCCGAGAGATGGCACTCAGAGACATGCACGTTTCACCTGCCGATGGGTGAGATGACAGTGACATTGGAGGATGTATACAGGATATTACATGTTCCCATTGATGGAGAGTTGATCCCCTACGACCGTGATGGTGACAGGGAGGCCTTGAGACGGGTCTTTCAGGATCCTGAGTTGGAGATGCGAGCAGGACATGTAGCCTGGGACACCATGACTGCCACAGGATTAGCATTGCCGGCAGTTGTTGGGGGAGTTATCAGTGGATACTTGTGTCCAGACAGGGCCACACGAGGATTGGCAGTGGGCTGGGGAGGGGCCTTGGAGACGCTGATGGCAGAGCACACTAGGTATGCATGGGGGCCATGTGTCCTAGCACATTTGTATTATGAGTTGCATCAGTTTGTATACCATGGATCAGTGGGGTTGGGCTGCGGTGTGACTCTCTTGCAGGTGTGGGCCTATGAGCACCTTCCCATCACACGGCCTATTCATTTCAGAGGCAGAGGACAGGGACAGAGTTTTGTGCACCTATATGCGATGATTACATCCCAGCCTCGGATTGGGAGATTGGAGCACTGGAGGAGAGTCATTGATGACATTGACATGGTGATCTGGAGGCCGTACCTGGGGTGCGAGGAGTGGGAGGACGACGCATTGGAGCTTCCCTACACCTTCCGGAGCAGGTACCTGATTGGGCGGACGCCCTACATATTAGAGAGACAGCTGGTGGATAGGGTATGCAAGCAGTATGGCAGGATTCAGAGGATGCCGCGAGGCTCGGGCATGTATGCCCGTACGGTCAGAGATCAGGTGCAGTTTGGCCCACTACTATCATATGATCAGGCAGTTATGCAGCTAGCGGAGATGATGCCGATGCCATGGGACATGTGGCCAGAGGTAGATGATGCAGGGATGGACGCAGAGTACTCTGCGTACTGGGCAGAGCATCCATTTCCTAGGTTGACAGATCCAGCAGAGCCAGTGGATGGAAAGGGTGGAGGAGAGGATGATGATGGAGGAGGGGATGGAGGTAGGGGCCGGCAGAGGCGGAGGGGAGTGGTGGGAGAGAGACGGGTAGCACCTCGGAGGGAGGGAGGTCAGGAGAGAGCAGCTCCAGTGGTGAGAGGACGGGGTGGACTGCCCCTACAGGTGCCAGCAGCACAAGGTCCCAGAGAGGGACAGAGACAGGTGCAGCCAGAGGGACAGAGACAGGTACAGCCACAAGTACCTATACAGGCACAGGGACAGGTGCAGGCAGAGCCACAGGGATAGGCACCTGTAGAGGAGGAGCCACAGGCAGGGACGGAGAGCGGAGACTCTGAGGAGGATGAGGTGCTTAGGCTGCGGGAGATCTGCCAGGGCCAGGCAGATGAGATTGAGGATTTGGTTCGAGAGAGGAACCACCTCAGGATCAGGGTCCGAGACACAGAGCGGGAGAGGGATCAGGCCATCCAGAGATACACCGAGGCCGAGACAGCTCTGAGGGCAGGTAGGCGGGCAGCAGAGGATGCAGGGGCAGGCTACGCATATGTTTTGCGAGCCGGAGAGGAGATCGCCTACTGGAGGGATCTATATTATGCAGCCGTGCCAGCAGATCAGCGGGCTAGGAGCTTCCATAGATCGTCGCGCACAGCGACGGCTACGGGAGGGAGCCGCAGGAGACAGGCATCCAGCGGTGGGGTTATGGGGCCTCCACCACCACCAGAGGGACAGGGGGATCCTGGGGCGGGTCCATCTATAGCTCAGACTCCGTCGAGGCGAGGCGGCTCTGAGGGAGGGAGTTCCTCATAGCTATAGTGGGCTCCCATTGTATCAGTATATGTACCATTATTGTATTGTAGACACCTGCGGGTGATTCTTTTGTAGCCATATGATTCTTTTGACATCATTGTATTATGACACATTTGATTATATATGAGATGATTCATTTTTTTGCGGCAGCTATATGCATGTGTACCTTATGTGATGAAATGTTCTTATGTGATGTTTATGATATGGATGCAAATATGTATATGATGCAATGCAATATATTTTTTTTTTGTTCTTTTATGTTGTATATGTGATGCAAATGAATATGATAATGCAAATGATTATTTACTTAATGAGAATGTGAGATGTGCTAACATGTGTATGCAGGATGTGATGCAATTGTGATATCTATATGTATGTATGAAATGCTTATATGTGGTGATGTAGGTGCAACTATATGAAATGCAAATGTTTTTTGGTGTGTCATTATACTCAGTCATGTGATAGCGGGCTACACGGACTCGAGAAGGACGATGGAAGTCAATCAAGAAAGGGGGATGAAAGATAGAAGATATGAACGTGAAAGAGCTTCTTGTGCGTTATCATCATTGAGCTTTATTATGGCAGAATAGGTTATGACAATCGAGGCATTTGTTCGGCCCAGAAAGTCATTGTACCTGTTTGCATGGAGATAAGACAGTCACAAACAAGGAATGCCCCCGTTCATACTAGACTCACAGTGTCCTCATATCCTTGGACAAGTCATAGCATTACTAAAAGACAATCCACAGACAGCAAATGCAAATAAGTGACGATACCCCATCCTCGCCTTTCTAGTCAAAGACATCCTGGAGATAGAATCTCTAGTCAAAGACATCCTGGAAAAGCTAAAAGACATGTCACCAAAAAGATAAAACCAAAAGAAAACCAAGACTCGACACCAACATCCACTGTAGTCCTCAAGTTTAGTGTCTCTTGTCACTTGTATAAGTCAAATTTTGATTGTGGTCACAATGTTCACTTTCACAAAAAGGATAGATAGCACTGAACCATATGTTGTCTGAGTCTGTTGAAAGATTTGATTTTGTTGAAGCTCATTGTTGCTGCTGTGTCTCATTTGAAACTGACTGAATCCATGAAACTGATACTTTATTGTGGAGAAGACGAAACTTTATTGCAGATTTGCGATGCAAATGTTGCTTTATTGCGGATTGCGCGCGGATAGACTGAAGAAAACTGTACTCCTCGAAACATGTGATGTTCTCAGTTCCACACCCATTACTAGACGTAGGAATTGGCCGTAGTCACAGATAGGATCTGATTTATTATGGATGGAAAGGGAGTGAAAAGGGAGAGTTTATTATGAATGGCTAACCAATCTTGGGTAGATCAATAACAAGCCATGATGGGAATGGGTAAGTTTATTGTGAGCGAATAAGTTGTGAGTGTGTGCAAAGTGAAAGATGAAAGAGAATCCTGAAGGAGGGAGGAGCAAAGTCCCTACGCATGGCGCTGGTGACCCAGTTTTCACCATGGTACTTGTCCAAGGCGCCACCGAAGTGGTTTTCACCGTTGGACGAAATTATTTCTCTTTACTTTTTTGGATTTTGCAATTTTTTTGTTGTCACAAGGCGCCTGTTTGCCAGGTTTTCACCAAGTAACGATTTTTTTGTTTTATAATTTTTTTTGTATTTTTGCATTAGGATACTCAAAAAGAGCTATGTGTGGAACCTGCGAAGGTGCATGCTGTTGATAGGATCCTCCAAAGATTCCCCTTCTGTAGTTGAGAGTTGATATGCCCCAGATCCATATGCTGCTGTGATGATGTAAGGACCAAGCCAGTTGGGTTCAAATTTGCCCTTCTTTTCTCTATCTTGCTGATTCTTGGGGTTCTCTCTGAGGACTAAGTCACCTACCTCAAATGTGCGAGGCTTGACCTTGTGATTGTAACTGCGACTCATTCGTTGTTGGTAAGCCTTGAGATGATTAAAAGCAGTGTGTCGTCGTTCCTCCAACAGTTCTAGTTCTTGTAAGCGAGAGACCCTGTAGTCTTCATCGTTGATTATGTTTCTCAAGGAGACCCGTAAAGAAGGCAACTCGACCTCAATAGGCAAGATGGCTTCAGCACCGTAGACAAGTGAGTAAGGTGTAGCCCCTGTAGGTGTGCGGACACTGGTACGATAGGCCCAAAGTGCGGGATTGAGTTTGACATGCCAGTTACGGCCAGCGTCGTCGACTGTCTTTTTAAGTATTTTGAGAATTGTTTTGTTAGACGCCTCAGCTTGGCCATTACCTTGGGGGTAATATGGTGTGGAGAAACGATGAGAGATATGGAAGCGCTCACAGAGTTCACGAACATCCTGGTTCTTGAAAGGACGCCCGTTATCGGTGATAATGGAAGTAGGAATCCCGTATCGGCAAATGATGTAGTTCAGGATGAAAGTAGCGATTTGTTTCCCAGTAACTTGTGTGAGAGGCACGGCTTCAATCCACTTTGTGAAATACTCTGTGGCTGTGATAATGAATTTATGTCCATTGGAAGAAGGAGGGTGAATCTTGCCTATGAGATCGAGTCCCCACTGACAAAAGGGCCAAGGAGATGCAAGTGGCTGTAGTTCCTGTGCTGGTGCATGTATGAGGTCTCCATGAATTTGACACTGCTTACACCTCTTGACAAACTGATATGCATCTTTTTCTATAGTAGGCCAGTAGTATCCAGTCCTGATGAGTTTCTTGGCCAAGGTAGGACCACTAGTATGCGGACCACATATCCCTTCGTGCACTTCTCGTAACGCAATCTGAGCTTCGTCACTCTCTAAACATCTAAGGAGGGTGCCATCTAGACCTCGTCGGTATAGGATATCAGCTAGGATAACGTATCGGGAGGATTGGCGGATGAAAGTGCGGCGTTGGTTGTTCGATAAATCGGGAGGTAAGATGTTGTCGCGAAGGTATGTGAATATGGAACCATATAACTAGGATTCAGGACCAACAACACATATCATTTCCGTAGGAGTGATCTCATATGACGGAACCAGCAGGTTGTCCACCAGGAACTCATAGCAGGTCTCATTTTGCGGTAGGTCAATGAGCGAAGCAATTGTAGCCATGGCATCAGCAGCACGATTCTATTCTCTTGGTATCTGCTCAAACTCTATCTTTGCAAAGTGTTGTTTCAGATTATCTACCAGTTGTTTGTAAGGCATTAGCTTTTCATCTTTTGTTTGATAATCATCAGTTGCTTGACGGATGACAAGTTGAGAATCGCCAAAAACACGAAGTTCCTGGATCTTCCACTGAACTGCAATTCTTAACCCAGTTGTTAATGCCTCGTATTCCGCTATATTGTTGGTACAAGGAAATGATAAGCGGTATGACTTTGGTATAGAATCGCCTTGGGGAGTTATAAAGAGTATACCCGCTCCTGCCCCATGCTGTGTGTATGAGCCATCAAAGTATAGTTGCCATGGCTTTGCAGGTGATATTGTTAGAATGGACTCATCTGGAAATTCTGACTGTAGAGGAACATCATCTATCATGGGAGCATCTGCCAATTGATCTGCAATGGCTTGTCCTTTTATGGCTTTTCTGTCCACGTATTCAATGTCGAATTCACTCAAAATCATTACCCACTTGGCCAGTCGCCCAGTAAGTGTAGCTTTGTTGAGCAGATATTTTAGTGGATCAATTCTGGCAATCAACTTGGTCTTGTGAGTAAGCATGTAATGTCGTAATTTTTGTGAAGTGAAGACCACAGCAAGACATGCACGCTCAATTGGTGTGTAGTTCAGCTCATATCCCACCAATGTGCGACTGATATAGTAGACTGCTTTTTCCTTGCCGTCAGGTATTTGCTGTGCTAGGAGTGCCCCCAGTGCTGTCGGAGTAGCTGATATGTAAAGTAGCAATGGTTGATCCGGAATTGGTGGCATCAAAACTGGCGGGTTCAAAAGATAGTCTTTAAGTGCCTGAAAAGCCTGTTGACAGTTCTCATCCCATTTGAACTTAATGTTTTTGTGTAGTAGGTGCTGGAAAGGATTGCACTTATCTGCAAGTTGTGCTATGAATCTTCGTATGGACTGGAGTCTCCCTTGTAAAGACCGAAGTTGACTGATATTCTTGGGTGGCGGCATGTCCAAGATAGCCTTGACTTTTGCTGGATCCGCTTCTATTCCTCTTTTAGACACAATGAATCCTAGGAGCTTCCCGGAGGTTACTCCAAAGACACATTTCTTTGGATTTAATCTTACCTTGTATTTTTCCAGCCTATCAAAAGCAACTGAAAGTATGTCCAAGTGTGTATTTCTATCTATTGATTTAACCAAAAGGTCGTCAACATAATCTTCCACCATTACATGCATGAGATCATGGAAGATAGTAGTCATGGCTCGTTGATACGTGGCACCTGCATTTTTCAGCCCAAAGGGCATGACATTCCAGCAGAAGGTTCCCCATGGACAAGTGAATGATGTTTTATGTTGATCTTCAGGTGCAATCCTGATCTGATTATATCCAGAGAATCCGTCCATTAAAGATAACATCTCATGGCCTGCTGTGAGATCAACAATTAAATCAATGTTTGGTAATGGGAAATCGTCCTTCGGACAAGCCTTGTTGATATCCCTGAAGTCTGTACATATTCGGATGCTGCGATCTGGTTTGCTAACAGGCACTAAGTTGGAAATCCATTCGGGATAATCAATTGGGCGTATGAATCCGACATCTAATAATTTCTCCAGCTCTGCCTTGACTAGCAATGCCACCTGTGGATGCATTTTCCTCAATTTCTGTTTTACTGGTTTTGCCCCCGGTTTGACTGTTAAATGATGCATTACTAAATCGGGGTCTAGTCCAGGCATATCAGCATAAGACCATGCAAAGTTGACTTGTCGTTCCTTAAAGAAGCTTATGAACCTTGCTCTCTCGGCCTCTGTCAATGATTGAGCCAAAAATATGTTGTGTGGAACCTCTGCTGTACCAATGTTTGTCTTTATAGTCTCCTCTACCAACATGGATGATTTTTCCTCGTATGATGCTGGGAGAATGTCAAGCCTTCCATCTTCAGGCGCCTCAAAGAGGTTTTCACCCTCAGATACGTCCTTTCTTTTTACTTTTTTAGAGTCAGAGAGCGCCACAGTGTGGTTTTCGCCATAAGACCCTTGTTTTGTCTTTATTTTCACATTTTTGCGACTAGAAGGCCCGACACCCTCACCAAAGTATGCCATGTTATTTAGCTCTATGGCGTATCCTGCTTTATGGTCTCCAAGAGGAAGATCATCGCGAATGCCAAGATAATCAACAATAGCTTCGTCATTTTGAAATGTATCAAACTGTGGTGGTCCATCCTGATCCCAGTCAATGAGTTGGGGGTGAACGAGGGGAAGGTCTTTAGTGTTTTTAGAGTCCGCAAGGCTAATAGTGAAGATGTGGTTATATTCAGGTATGTCAAGGTAGTCATCGAGGTCGTCAATGGCACTCTCCTCATCAGTGTCGATCGTGAGTGAGTCCAAATTATCATCACTAGTAGCACCCTCAGGGACAGGTGTCCTCATCCTATGTGATCCTGACCTAGGGCCCTGAAACGAAGCTTGTGCGGGATCCTTATGGGTCGGTTCTTGACCAACTCTGAATTTCTTGTAAAACTCCTCCTCCTCTGTAGGTTCATCTGGCTCTCTAAATGTCTTATTAAGTTCATAGTCACTAGAGGATTTGTCTGAACCCCATTCCCACTCATTGGAGTCTGTGGAATAATTATCCTCTTGTTGAACTTCAGCCACTTTGACTCGCCATATCTGTTTTGTTCTCTTGTTTTGAATCTTGGGATTTAGAAAACCAAGCCCCTTAGAGCGTTCCCTTCTTGTAGTTAGCTCAGGTTGTAGAGGCTCCATGACACCTTCTTTGCGTAGTCCGAGAGGACTTTTTCCATCATACCCGAATCTCTGCAGAATTTTGAAACCTTTACCATAGTTTTCACAGGGTATTATAATTTGATCATGTGTATCATCTTCAGCGTCCTTATATAGCATTTTATATAAACTTTCTTCCTCTAGTTCGCCCCATTTTTGAAAGACGGTAGGATCCCATTTGAGTAGCATGATGGAGATTTGCTTATTAGGATGTGGCCTCCCATATTCCTTGGGGGAGTTCATGACTTGTCGTAAGAACATTGTTTGATTCAGAGTGTATTCTCCCATGCCTTTGTCTTGAAACTTGGCTCTAAGTTCACCTTGTTTGGATGTCGAGGGCTTTAATGACTCAGGATCAATATATGCTGAAGACGGAGTAGCCTCACGATTGCTGGGAATGATAATCTCAGTATGTGATCTCAAGTTATTGCAATATATGAATGGATTTGGATCACCATTGACCGTTACCTCGACTCCATTATGAGGAAATTTTATGCACTGATGGTACGTTGATGGGACTGCTCTCATTTCATGAATCCACGGACGTCCTAGCAATATGTTATATGTGAGGTCTAGATCCAGGACTTGACAAATCACGTCCTTTGTGACTGGCCCTATTCTTAGTGGTAAGATGACTGTGCCCTTGGACGAACGCTCTTCATCATCATAAGCCTTAATAGTGATTTGGTTTGTAGAATTCACAGCTTTGTCAAAATATCCCAATTGTCTGATGGTGCTTAATGTACAAATATTAAGACCTGCTCCTCCATCTATCAGGACTCGTTTTATTCGGTGTTTATGTATGAAGGCTTCAATATGTAGAGGTGCATTATGAGGCTGACTTATGGAGGCGTCATCGGCTTCTGTGAATGTGAGGGAGTGTGGAACGGATAGGTATCCCACCATGGCTTGAAACTGATCCACGTTCAGATCAGTAGGGACAGCAGTATCTCTCAAGGTTTTGTCAAGGATAGCTTTATGTGCAGGAGATATACGTAAGAGCTCAAGAATAGAGATGAGTGCGGGTGTTTTCCCTAATTGCTCTACAAGATCGTACTTAGGCTTAGTTGACGAAAGATTGGTATTCTTAGTAGAGGTACCTGGCAATGTGATCTTACCTCGACGGGTTGTAACATGACATTCAGAGGTAGATGCGGACGAAGATCCCACACCTTTTAGGACAATTTTAGGTCGCTGAGGAGGATTCTCAGGATTTTTATTTTTGATAGTAATGGTAGAAATATGATTGTCCATTGAGATGTGATTAATAGTGGAATCATAATTGTAAGATGTTCTGGTGTAATTGGCTTGATCATCTGTGACTTTGCCTTTTCCCTTGTCATGTTTCGGGAATGGTTCCTTAAACACCTCATGCTCTTGGTTAGATGAATGTCCCTCAATCTCAATATCTCCTCTGTCAATGAGATCTTGTACAATGTTTTTCAATCGATGGCAATTACTTGTCTTGTGACCCTTGCTCTTATGAAACTCGCAATATTCATCATCATTCCACCAATTCGGTTTTACCTTTGGTTCATATGGAGGAAAATCTGGGACTGTGATTACCTTGTTTGCTACAAGCTTTTTGAATACTGATTCAAGTGGTTCTCCCAATGGAGTGTACTTCCTTCGTGGTTTAGCAGCCGTTTGATTGTTCACTTGATTGTTGGTAGAATTTGATCCAGAAAAGATGAACTTTGGTCTCACTGTGTTGGCATCAACAACACCATCATTAACTGTGTTCTTGTTCTTGTTCCAAAACTTTGGTTTGTCCTTTCCCTTAAAGTCCTCTTTGTTTTCTTTGAATAGTTTGATAACTCCTTGTTCAATCAAGACCTTTTCTGTTGCTAGGCCCTTTTCAATGACATCCTTAAATGTAGACAAACAAGCTTTTCTGAGATCATAACCAATAGCCTTGTTAACATTTTGTGTGAACATTTCCACCATTTGTTTTTGCGGGATTTCACAAGAGCATCTGCTAGCTAAGTTTCTCCATCTTTGTAAAAATGACGCAAAAGATTCTCCTTCTTTTTGTTTCGTATTGCACAAGGTAGTAACTGAGACATCTGTTTCAATGTTGTAAGAGAAATGTTGAATGAATGCCTCTGCCAAGTCGCCCCATGACTTAATACCAGGAGGTAATTGAGAAAACCATTCCATCGCTTGATCTCCTAAGCTCTGTGGGAACAACCTCATTAAGTATGTTTCTTCTGCCGCTACCTCAATGCAAGCTGTGAAGAATTGTCTTATGTGTGCCTTGGGGTCTCCTCTCCCTCTATATTTGTCGAATTTCGGCGTTGCAAAGTGCGGAGGAAACGGAGGCATTGGAATGCTCTTATCAAATGGATAAGGGCATATATCTCTCATAGTATATGTGGGTTTTGATGTGCCCATGTCTTCCACTTTCTTTTGTAGATCTCTAATTTGTTGCTCCAAATTATTTTTGGGAGGAGATGGATTTCTTGTAGCATATCCCATGTTTGAAACACCCATTTGAGGAGGAGCTTGTTGCATATATGGATGATACTGATCGTAGACATGTCCATATGGAGGTCTATATTGTTGTGACATGTATGGAGCACTTGGCATAATTTCTTGTTGAGGGACCCCATATCTGTTTTGTGTATATAAACCATATTCAATGGGCCTTTCATTTTCCATTATGTTGCCCCCAATTTTGGCATGAGGTCTTCTTGTGTCAAAATTTTGAGGAAGTCCTTGAGTATCCATTTGTCTTGGTTGACCCATATCTTGAGCATGTGTTTGAACATAAGGCCTCCATGATGGTCTTTGAGTGTAAGTATCATGCATTTGAGCTTGTGTATGTGGGATTGCTGGTTTCTGAAGCAAAACTGATGGTGACTCCGGCATCATATTATTGGGTCCTCCACTATTTGGTTGAGTTTGTTGTGAAGGTCTACTTTCCATAAGTTGAGATAAGTCAAAATCATGTGGTATTATAGCTCCACTTTGTGCCATCATGTTTAGAAAGTATTGACGATCTCTCCTCATTATCTCTTCAACCAATCTATTGAATTGAGGATCCATTATAGATTCTTGTATGTCTGCTGATAGTATTGAAGAATTGTCAACATTTTCATTGTGTGTAGCGTTGTGTATAGCGTTTGCGCTTTCCATATTTGGATTGTGTCTATAAACATTCATGTCTGGTAATGTAGTGTGCTCAGGATTGTAGAAGACATCATTGTCATACTCATAAGAACTCATGTTTACGGACCCTTGAGCTTCTTTAGCTTTTCTCCTAGATTTTTGAAGACGGGTTTCAACCATGAACTAGGTGTTTAGCAATATGTGAGAGACTAGACGAAAATGACAAGAGTATGTAAGACCAAGAGTTGTATGGAGTGTAAATGAATCTGAAGTTTACTTGCAATGTCCAAAGTGTAAGACCAAGTATGTACGTAGTAGAGTAGGTGTGACTTCCAAAGAGAGGATAGTTTCTCTTGATGAGGTAAGTTGACCTTGACTCTAAGTAAGACCAAATGAGACCCAAAGGTAAGAAACCTTGATGAGGGACCACTTAGCAAAGTGTTGTAGTATGTAGTGTGTTGACAAAGTATAGTGAGGACAAGCAAGTGACCTTTTGACTCAAGTTTAGACAAGTATGAATGTAAAATGAGGTATGAAGCAATGATGGACTGTGTAAGACCTTAGAACAGGCTGAATGCTAGATGAAACCTGAAGAGACAACCTAGGAAGCTCAAGTATGCCGAAACTGATTTCTTTGTTTGCTTGACTGTTAAACTTTTCAAATCCTGACACAGACGCCTCTGTATACTTCACAGACGCGGTTTGAAGACACAGACGCTATTCTGTTTGACACAAACGTGATTCTGAGATTTCCTGTTGATGTTTGCTGGGACTGTAACAGTTTTTTGCAATTTTGGACACAGACGCTGCTGTATACTTCACAGACGCGATTTCCAGACACAGACGTGTCTCTGTTCGACACAGACGCTGATAAAAACACAGACGCTATTCTGTACTTCACAGACGCGTTTATCAGACACAGACGCGGTTTTAACAGACACAGACGCGTTTCTGTAACCTTAGTGCAATCTTTCCTATCTGTGAATTTGTTTTGCTGTGACCAAATCTGATTTTTCGACTGTTTTTCGTGACAAGAGGACACAGTGTTGATGACCCAATATTTGCAGACTGTTTAGACTCCAAAAAGTGTGTTGTTTGATGTAAAAAGTTTTTGCATACACTTGAAGACACAAAAGACACAATGTTTTGCTGTTTTGTCTTGATTGTTTGAATGTTTATCATAAGTCAAGCACAATTCTTATGGCTGGCCAGGACAATAATTGTTGATCCCACATGGGGTTTTACCCCCGAGGCTACGCTATTCAGAGCGGATACTTAGATGCTTGACCTCACTGGCTCCACCCTCGGCACTCACTTCTCGGGTCAGCCAAGCATCAGTCCCCATGAAAACTCCCCATGGCGAACTTTGTATCTCTACTAAGAACCGTATGTGTGTGGGCCGCTACCAGAGGTCCGACCTCCTGCCTCAACAACTAGAAGGATTTGGGCATCTAAAACAATGAGGTGCTAGTAAGGGCATCCGCTCGTGTGGCCATACATGCGGCACTTTCAGCTCTGTAAATACAGAAGGCTCCCAGCCGGTAGGGGTTACGCCCTACAAATGATCAGATAAATTTGATCAAACGGGTTTATGGGGAGACATAGTGCCGGTATGAACTAATCAGCACACGTTATTCATAGTTTTCACCATGAATACATTTGATTATAGTGGCTTGGAAGAAGATGGTTTTTCTTTTGCTACCACTTGGGTCGTTCTCTTCTCACTAGTAGTCCTAATGACCACACGGGAAGACAGGCCCTCTAAAGAATAAACAAAAAGAGCCTATTGCTCAAGACACAAAAGACAATGGTTCAATTTTAGTGCACCAATTGAAGTGTTTGCTAAGCTATGAAGACAAGGCACACAAATAAAATTGCAAAACCCTAGCTAAGGCCCTGCAACAAAATTGTTAGTAGTTTGGGTTGTTTCAAGTGATAACCCCTTCCTGCAAGCACACAAGTTAGGTAAATTTTAAGAAAACCCAAAAAGACTTTGTGAAAAGGGGCCTTCAACAAAACGTATTTGCCTCCAAAGCAAGCTGCACAAACCAGGTTAGCTAGATCTGCAAAGGTTAGCCAAAAAATAAACCAGATCTGAAACCCTAAGTACAAAATCCAAAAAGCCGAATCGAAAAACTTGAAAAATTTGCAAAAACAGAATGCACAGACGCTATTATACCAGACACAGACGCGTCTGTCCGACACAGACGCGGTTCTGTGATTCGCAGACGTGATTTCAGAACACAGATGCCTCTTTATTCTGCAGACGCGATCAGATGGTTCACAGACGCGATTAGGGATCACAGACGCGACTTTCGGAAACCTGCAAAAAAAAAAAAAAAAATGACAGAAACAAAGACGCGATAAAAGATATCACAGACGCCTCTGAAATACAAAAACGCGATCCGAACACTCGCAGACGCGGAAAAAACCTAAAATGTCGTCGAAATCGTCCGATCTGCAACTTCAAAAATGCAAAATCTACAACAAAAATGTTAAATGCAAAGGGACAAGAGTCCCACCGGGCGTGCCAAAATGTATATGGTGAAAATGGATAGCGATAAACGACAATATTGAAAGACTAAAATGGATTCAACCACCAAACCCTAGCCTAACAATGAACAAAGATCCACCATAACATATGAAGATAACCTAAGACAATGCAAAATAACTCAAAAATCACAAAGATTATACCATCACATGTCCACTAGGGTTTTGATCTCTATTCTTCCTATCTCCATTGATCTTGTTTGATATACTTGCTCTCAGATTTTTGTATGCACAAGAGCTCAACAAAGAACGGAATGTGGTTGCAAGTAGAATTGTAGTGTAGTCAATTGATCCAGTAGTTAGGGTTTGATAATGAAGAAAGCATCTCCTTAAATAGAAGACACAATAGAAAATGGAGGGTTAAGATTGAGAGGTGTAAAAAGGAGGTCGGCTAGGATTAGAGGGTAGGTATAAGAAATACCAAAATAATGAAAGAGGTAGGTGGTGTAGGAATTAAGAGATGAATGACATGTGTCATGTGTAGAAAAGGTTAATGAATTAATTAAATAAATAAAGATTTATTTAATTAATAGAAGAAGTAGGACAATTAAATAAATAAAATATTTATTTAATATAGGAAAGGGATAATTTAAATAAATAAATGTATTTATTTAAATGAGAAATAAGGCTAGAAGAGGATAAATGAATTAATTAAATAAATAAAGATTTATTTAATTAATAGAAGAACTAGGCTTAGATAATTAAATAAATAAAATATTTATTTAATTAGACATGACAATTTTGGGTGTCTACAGGTTCCTAAATAAGAATCGGGTGCCAATCAATTATGATGAATCACAAAAAGAAAATACTTCTCATTCGGTAGACTAGGCCAATACAACCCTTGATGTAGTAGGCAGTCAAAATCCTCCAGTTGTCCACCTGGAGATAGTGAAGAAGGTTGAAGAGGCCAAAGAGACACCTAAAGATGTTACTACACTAAGTGGTGACATCGGTTGTATTTCTCAAGAAGAAGTTGACAGACTCATGGAGCTGGCCAATAAGAAATAATTCAGAAGAAAAAATAGAGTAAATAGGCTCATGAGTGGCAAGTTAGAGGAAGTAAGAAAAGAAACTGAAGAAATATGGAAAAGGTTCCTAAAGAACAATCGGGTGCCAATCAATGATGATGAATCACAAAAAGAGGATACTTCTCATCCGATAGACTAGGCCAATACAACCCTTGATGTAGTAGGTAGTCAAAATCCTCCAGTTGTCCACTCGGAGATGGTGAAGAAGGTTGAAGAGGCCAAAGAGACACCTAAAGATGTTACTACACTAAGTGGTGAAATCGGTGCACAACAAAAGGATAAAGAAGTTCTTACTGAGCAGGAACATGACGCAAGAAAAGAAGTAGAGAAGGACAAAGTTCAGGATAAGGAAGAGGAGGTCGATAGGGGAAAGCAAAAAACTGACAATGTCCCGGTAATCATGGCAATTGACACTCCAAAGGACAAAGGGAAAAGAGTTCTCTAGTAGATCTCCATTAATTTTGATAAACCACTTGACATTGGACAGATGTCTCCGACAAAAAGGCTAATGGTTGTTGTCGTAGTCTAGGCTAGCACTAGTTAGGACTTGGTCAAATCTGAGACTCGGGACAAGAAGCTAATTGAGATGTTTGTGAGTGTTTTGCAAAAGGTGGTACCAAAACTACAACTAGATCCAAACTCCAACCCCTCCGACAAGCTCTTACAGTTAATCAATGACATCAATACCAATTTTGAATCATTGGAAAAGGCAACCACCAAGAAAGTATTGGGCAGATTTAAGGAGGTTTGTATGCAAACATTCTGAAAGATGATTGAAGATGACATAGTTAGGTTGAACAAAGGATTGTAGACTATCTCTGAGGTATTGAGTGAAGGAGGGAAGATATACAAGTCATGCCTTATACTGCCCAAATTCACCTCTGATATAGATAAGAAGATTAGTACTTGCCAAGGCAATCTTGTCAGTATATTTCATTCATTTGATTCTAATAAAGCCCTTGTCAGTAGTATAAAAGGTTAGGTGATGGCTCTAATTGATCAAATCTTGAGCCCAAACTTAGAAAAGGACGGGATTCTGAGGTGGGTCAATGAGCTCCAGAACCTTATTGCTCCCAGTATGGACAACATGTTGAGCAATAAAGTTGATTGCTTGAAGACAATGGCTCAACCAGTTCTGTCAGAATTGAAAGATGTAGAGATTTATGCCTATGTTTTCAGTGCCTTCGTTACAGTTTTGGACAACTTGAAGAATGGGTGGGATACCCACTTAGGATTTTGAAGACCATTTTTGCAAATATCTTCAAGTACCCCTGTATATAAGTTTTTGTGTAGCACCCCAAATTTGGATTTCTGTCAAAGGGGGAGAGTAGAGTGAAAAATGTACATAATGATACAATTTTTTGATTTTTTGATCTAAGGGGGAGCCTTAGAAATTTTTGATCTGGCATACAAGTTTCAACACATAATCATTTTTCATGAGTGTTGCCATCAATGCCAAAGGGGGAGATTGTTGGCAATTGACACTCATCTGGTGGACTCTAGTGCATGGATAATGGATTAGGGTTGTAATTGATGGAAACTCTCCTTGGAAATCCTATCTAGTAGTTATGGATTTTGATATCCGAAAGAGGAAATGATTCGGTAATCTATCTCCTGTATCTTAGGATAAATAGAGTACATTTTGGTTCAAAACCTTTGTGGTGATTGTATTGGTTAGATTCATGCATGGGATGATAGGGCTAATATATAAAAATAATTTGGACATTATTTGGTCGAACTACATATGCTTTTTGTGATCCAATCTAAGTCGACACCTGGTTACACGCTACAGTGCATATTGTGCTTGGTAGACTTGATGAATGTTTTATTCTATGATTGCGGATATATGTTTGATGTAGAAGATCTTTTTGATGATAGTATGAGCAAGTTATTATCAAGAAAAATTTTTGGTGTAGTTTCACATCCCCATTGTTGATTTGGTAGCTAATTGAGAAGAAGAACATAGTAGAGTAACAGAGGTGTTACGGTCAGACTTTTTGCACTTAACTGGAACTCATTCAGGCATTATTTGATGCTATTTTGGAGTTCAAAAATTGTAGCTATCATTGTAATTGATATGTAAGTCAGTGAGACTTCCATATTGTAATTGAACCTTTGGTTCTAGACATTGTGCCTGAATTCAAGTGCATTCCCCTTTTTTAATATTTATGTACTCATGATCATAGTATATGAATATTGTGGGTTCCAATCCCACCATGGCTTTTCCCTTTCTAGGTTTCCATGTAAAAAATCTTGGTGTTATGATTTTTTGGTTGATTATCTTGTGTTTCTGCATTTTACTTTCTTTAATAGTTTGTTTATCGGTAGAACACTAATTCACTCGCCCCTCTCAGTGTTCCTTGATTCCAACAGGGTGAACCCACAATAGTAGGTTACACTTTTTTGGATGAATAAATTGTACTTGTTTGTCCAAAACATAAATTTAACCCATTTCAATTGAATATCATGTTCAATTGGACCAAAAGATGCATTCGATCGAAATTAGTTTTTTGTTTTTCCTATTATTATTTAAAAGGGTTTGATTGAACCCGATTTTTTAGGGTTTTTAAAAAAAAGGGGTTTAACTGTCAAAAATCCTACCCAGCCCCAGTGAACAACGAAAGGAACCTCGGAACCTGCGACTTTATCTCACCCAAATTCTTGCAACATTTTCTCTAGGTTGGTTTTTTTTATGAAATTTTCAAGTTTTTTTGACATTTTATTGTAAATTTACAGTGGTTTATATGTGTATGTAGAGGTATATATATGTATATATATGTATCTATACATGTATATATATGTTAATATACATGTATATATGTATATATGTATATATGTATATATATTATATACATGTATATATAAATATATATATGTATATATGTATAATTAGAATTTATATATATACACATATGTATACACACACACAAATATATATATAGCTAGAAATTGTGTATATATATATATTTATATGTATACATACATACATACATACATATATATATATATATATGTATGTATGTATACATACATACATATATATATATATGTATGTATATATACATACATACATATGTATGTATACATACATATATATGTGTGTGTGTGTGTGTGTATTGTAATATCAAAAATCACACCTTGTACAATTTAGCACAATAAATGGCACCTTCCTTCACGTCATCGGAGGTTGTGTACTATTGCTTTTGTCTTATTGACCACCACGTCATCAGAGGTTGTGTACTATTGCTTTTATCTTATTGACCACCTAGATTGATTTGTTAGCTCCAAACTAGAATCTTACCAAGTCTATTGACTTGTCATTCTCAAGACACTAGCATGACGCACTAGCGTTCCATGAATCTGATAGTCTGCAGGTGGCCATTTGAGCATTGCGCTTGCGCCTAGGAGTCATAACACCTCTACATGTGCCCACCGACATCGGTTTTCCTTCCAGAGCCTATATCTCTCCCATTTGAAGGCATTTTTGGTGATTTATTGATCATTTTTTGCAAGTTGGAGCTCTTGGTGATCTTCTTGAGCAAAATTCATAGGTTTTCATAAGCCCACCATTATTGCAAGCTTAGAGATCACACAACATATTCAAAGCATCCTCTTTGGAACTTCATAGGGGAATTATTGCCTTTGTTCTCTCTCTTTCTCATATTGTTTTATGCATTCTCATTGAATCTATATTTTTGTATCTCTTTTATTTCTTCTTTATCTACCTTTTTCTCATGGAATCTAGTGGGTTGTTTGTGGAGGTGGAAACACTGAAACAAGGGTTTGACTGAGGCAGACTCCAAAACACAACCCCCAATATTTTCCTCATTTACATGTGTGCAGGTTTGTGTTCGTGAGGAACTTACTTAGCAGGAGGCTTCATAGCTTAGACCTTTTGTATATTCATTCATTTACATTATCCTTTGTTGTTTTCCTTTATTTTTAATATTTGCATTTTTCACATTTCTTGATTATTTTATTTTATGTGTGTTCATACGAACATATAGCATCCTTGTGTATGACTCATATTTTGTCCATACAGGATGCCAGTACATCGTACTATAGGACTCTTAGGTATGTGTGCTTGTCTTGTCTAGAGAGACTTGTCAGAGTTGTCTGGGGACCTCGTCTGTCTTGCATTAGCCTACTTTTGTCATTTAGTATCCCTTGGCTCACCCTTAGCACCAGTATAGAAGAGATACTAGAGAGAAAATTTGTTCTCTAGGATCCATCATCCTCGAAATAATCTCCACTACATTTTGATGAACCCGACGTGAAGCCAATTTCCTTTTTGTATTGTGTATCTATCTTTTAGTTAATTACACACTTTTAAAATATAAAATCTAAAATCTAAGTTTTAAAAAAAAGCAAAAAAAAGCATGGTTTGCATTTTCATTTTAGCATTTGCATTTGTTTTTCTTTATCTTTCCATTTAGCAAGCTTTATTAGAAGACCAAACCCTTTGTGTCCTTGTAGTGTGGTCTTAGCATTGTGAGGCTTATTTATGAGCTTTACGACCCAGACTGCCATAAGAGTCATAGTCAGGAGGACATCTAGATGGAGTTTCCCTCCTGATCATTATAGTCCTCCTCTACCTGGAACGATGACCAGAGATCCTTTGTCTAACCCAAGCAAGCTTTTCAACTCTCATCCTCTCCAAATTCCTTTCATGGGAGGCTCATCAATTGCTAGCTCTTAGAATAACTCCCCAACGAACTCTCTGTCACCTTTTCCTCTTGTCATTGACCATGACTCCACTATCACTATTGACTTTGATCGGATTCAGTATCCAGAGAACCTGATAGATTTCAAAGGTTTCCTAAACCAAGAGAATGTCCTCCCTTAGGCTGGGGATGTGGTTTATACTCTAAGATACTTGTTCATCTAAGATAAGAAAGGTTTGGAGATGCTGAGTGCATTGTCCATAATTGTTAAAAACCATTTATCCTTGGTAGATGCACCCCCTCAGGATAACCAGTTTGATTCTTCTAGTTCTTAGATCGGTGTTGACATACTAGGGTTGAACATGCATATGGTGGATTCTATTATTCCTAGCATCAATGCCTCATCGACTCCCTTGGGTTACACGGGTATGTCTAGTAGCTCAACCTCTACCTCTGTTGTAGCTCATATCTCTATGACGAGCACTAGTTCTACATGTGTGCACAAAAGTGTTGTAGTACCCCTCCCTTGATCAAACTTTTTAGATACTTATTTTGACTATGGTTGACTTTTTCAGTGGATATTAATGGATACATTATGTGGTGATGTTTTATTCAGATATTATGGTAGATCATTTTATATTTTGATTTGAGATTCAGTGAATGTTATTTACACATTATTTCCTTATTGATGGTTAGATGTTAATTTGATTGGATTACTGACCATGGACTAACACATTTACTTTATGCATGAGATGCATTATGTATATGTCATCATGTATGTGTGTAAAGTGTATGGGGTGCGAGGAGATGATTTTCCTTCACTCACTTCAGTGAGATATGGAATGTCATGATTCTCCTTCGCCGGTGTGTCTACCATGTTTGAATATATATATATATATATATATGTATGTATGTATGTATGTATGTATGTATGTATGTATGTATGTATGTATGTATGGTTTGGTGATGTAGGAATTACAGGTACAAGGTACTGACTTCACCTGGTTCCACAGGCCTGAGCATACCTAAATAATCTGATGGAAGTGGAGGAGATAGCCTTAAGGCCCTAAATTTCACCCTTAGCCTTGCTCGATAGTGAGCATTGTCAGTTGTCGGTCAACCTTCCCTTTGTTGGTATGCGGGTTATGTCTCTGCTTTGCTTTATTGATTTGCGTGTTATACGTTCGTGAATTTAAATTATTCTCTTATGTTTTTTAATGAATAATTAATTATTAATACCTTATGGATATTGATAATTAATAAATATTGCGTTTATAAAATTAAAATTAGAAATAAATGATTAAGTGTATTTTTATGTTTAAATAGATTAATCAATTATTTTATTGGTTAGTTAAAATTGAATTGTTGGTATATTAATGAAATGTTATATTATGTTTTTCAATTGTTAAAAAAAAAAAGATAAAGTTAATTTTGCCTTTATGTAATGTTAATGTGTAAATTGATTTTTCATTTTTGAAAAAAAAGGATGAATTCATTTCAAATTAGAAAATTTAAATGAGATGTATTATTTTGAAAAGAAATTGAGTTTTCAAAGTTTTCATTTAAAAAATTAAAATTGACCTAAAAGGAGATATTTGTGAGAGAAAATTCTTTATAATGTGAAATTTTCCCAAATTACTTGATCTTGCAATTTGGGGAGAAATATTCTGGAACTCTCTATTGTGTGTTGGTTCTAGTTGGAAAAGTTTTTTGGGTGGAGATTTTGGTTTGTTGGTTGGAGGTTAGCTCTTCTTCAAAATTTCTCTTCCTGGAAAGCTTACTAGGTTGGTGTTTTAAATCTTTCAGTTTTTGTAAAACCTTAGTTGCTTAAACCTCTATAGTTGATTATGTGTTGTGTTTGGAAAAAGGAATTGAATTTGTGTTTGATTTCTCTCCCTGTTGTTTGTAAAAATTAAATTTCTCCATTGTTGTTAAATGGGGGGTTATGCTACCAAACTTTTCTTATTTTGGGCAAACCTGGGAATTGGTTGTGTTTGAATTTGTTGGGTGTTTGAAAAAAAGAATTTGGGAGAAGAAAATTGCATACCCTATATTTTTACAAAATCCCTATTTTAAAAATTTTAGAAATCATGCTGGGTTTTACTTTTTTTAAAAATTTGCTGGTAAAAAAATATATCACTAGTAAAAAAATTCTGGGTTATTGAATTGATTTAGATATTGTTTTAAAATAAATAAATAAATAAATATTTATTTATTTAATATGGGGGGGGTGTAGGCACCACATCCCCATGGAGTGGGGAGTCGTGGCTTCCCCACTACCATGGGCAGGGGGGCATGGTTGTGGAGCCACATCGTGGTCACCCATAGCCATGGGTTGTGGGGGACCATGTCGTGGCCTCACATGCCCTTGCCCTCCCCTTTAAAAAGGGGCTACGTGGCAACAAATTGTATATGATTTTTTTGTTATTTAATTAAATTTTTAAATATATATACATATGTGTGTGTGTGTGTGTATATATATATATATATGTACATACACACACACACACGCACACACACACACACATATACATATGTGTGTGTGTGTACATGTACACACACATATATATGTATATATACATATATGTACACATATATATACATTTTTATTTGATGAAAAATATTTTTTTTAAAAAGAAAAGGGTAATTTTAGTGTGGTAAAAATATCAGATTTTTAAATTATGATTTTTATTATATGTATATATATATACATATATACATATTTATATATATGTGTATATATACACATATACATATATATATACATATATACACATATACATATACATATATATACATATATACATATGTATATATATACATATGTGTGTATCTATATAAAAGTGTGTGTGTGTGTATATGTATATACATATACTTATACATATATATATATATATATATATATGTATATATATACATATATATATATATATATATGTATATATATATATATATGTATCTATATATATATATGTATCTATATATATATATATATGTATATGTGTATACATATATGTATATGTATACATATATGTACATATACATATATATATATATATATACATATATATATATATATGTATGTATGTATGTATATGTATATATGTATGTATATGTATATGTATATGTATATATGTGTGTGTATATATATACAATATATATACATATGTATATATATGTGTATGTATGCATATGTGTATATATGTACACACACACACACACATATATACATATGTATATATATGTTTATGTATACATATATGTGTATATATGTATATGTATATATATACAATTAATTTCGACAACTCCAAATAACCAATAAAATGATCAAATTCATATATAATCATAAATGCTCAAATAATATAATTTAAACTCGATTCCATTAATATCTCCCACATACATATAAAATAGAATAAATAAATAATCTTCCATGCATAATTATAAATGTCAAATATATAATCCATAAAATAATACTAATACCATAATAATATAGGACTTGCAATCCTCCCACATGAATAACTAATTACTTGCACACAAGGCTAAGCATAATAATATGCTTATTAATCACCACGACATCAAATCAACAATCAAACCAAGACCACATAGGACTCAACAAGACAACTAAGGCTTAAACACTAAAACTTGAGAAGACACCAATTAAGCCTAGAGTGTGATAAGACCTTATGCCACCTTCAAGAAACTTGTCATTGGGATTAGAGACACGCTTAGACCTGTGAAGCTAGGTGGAGTCGATGTCTAGTACCTACATCTTGCATAACACCAACTGTCTATACACAACATATATATATATATATAGGATACACAAGTAGGTGAAAGAGTATCGCAACGTCACAACCCACTCAATGATGAGTGATGTGACATTGTCCCTTTCACTTTCACACCAGTAAGACATCATAGCAAGGTCATAGCACAGTAAATTACGTCAACATCATTTGCATCTGACGTAGACGCCAAATTAGGGTTAGCACAAGATAAATCATCATAAGCAATAAACATGATCCACATGTCCTAAATAGTGAAATAATTGTTGACCATTTTTGTGTCAACCTTAGCCATGCAGACAACCGATCTGAGATATCTTCACTAGCTAAAAGACCATGTTAAAACCCCTAAGGCTTAAAACCCTAAACCCTTAAGGCTTTTGCCTTAACCTTTTTCGGCCTTTTCTTTTTCCTTTGTTGATCGACACGGGCAATCATTTCACTTAAGTTTACATGTTGGAGGGTCCCTTCTTCATGGCAGGACTGGCCCATTTACCTTGCTACCGACTAGTGGGAGTTCTTTTTTATTGCTCATTGCATAGTCAGGAACTTTCCACTTTTGTTCCCTGTTGCAACTATTCCACTTTCACGCAACATGGCGATAAGTGATGCTGTCAGGAGGAAAATATTTTTTTATCACTGGAGTTTTCCTATCACTCTTTCCTCGCAAAAGGAACACTATGATTGTTCTACTTTTGCATAACACAATGATGAGTGTTGTGGCCAACGATATGAAGGGTTGTTATTGTTGTTTTCTAGTGATCAGGAACTGGGCCCTAACCTTGGTTGCAATATTATGATGGTTGTTTGGCTAGTGGGACCAGCTCTTTTTCAAAGCACAACCCTGGCCATCCACTTGTGTGCAAAGAGGAGGATCGGGTAGCCCAAATTTAAATTGGAGGCGATTGTTGAAATTCAAACATTTGTGCAGGGTGGTTGCCGAC
Source organism: Cryptomeria japonica (assembly GCF_030272615.1). Lineage (NCBI taxonomy): Eukaryota > Viridiplantae > Streptophyta > Pinopsida > Cupressales > Cupressaceae > Cryptomeria > Cryptomeria japonica. Next base: position 479,131,739 of record NC_081408.1, on the reverse strand, counting down.
TTAATGGGTCAGAAATCAGTTTTTGACCTGGTTGGCTAACCAAATCAAATCCAATCTATCTCAACCACTTTTAGAGGGTCGAGGTATGATTGTCATTACTCCACCATGCTCCTGCAGATGCTTCTCTCAGGCTACCCATGCTCATTTATTATAGATTGAAGACTTTTTGGGCCTAATAAAGGACATTCAAACATTATTCAAAGCAGGGATTCTCCCTTTTTTCAAGGATTATCACTCTTTCCTAGTTCTGGGAGATATTTTCAGACACGCAACCTTCAAATCAATCCATCTGATTTGATCCTCTCTTTTTGATAACCTAACCCTAATTGGTTAGGGTTTTTGAACCTAGTGTTCCATCTGAGTTATGCCTAATCTATAAAGGCAAATTTTATCTCTTTCTAAGGGTTCTTCTCTCTTTTCTCTTGCAAATTTTTTGTGTTTTTTGCAACTATAAATTGCCTTGCCTTTATGTTAATAAATTGTCTATCTTACCTTCTCTTAGTTGTCGAATACACTATGTGTTTTTCTCACCTCTTATTTGGCAATCTTTCTTTCTTTTCTCTTCGGATTTCAGTTTGTGTTAATCACTGTTTGCATATGTTGTCTGTGGATATCTATCAGTCCCTCTTAGCATTCAGTTAGGTTCTAAGCTCTCTTGAAGATACTTGTTAAGATTGATATTTGTATATATCTTTGGGTGGTTTATTGATTTCTTGTGCATTCATAGGTAGGGAAAGAAACACATTTCAACCTACATGCATCACCTCTTTTCCCTTTCAACATTCCTTCTCCCCTTTTCCCCTTAGACCAATAGAATGGATTTTATAAGTGTTGGGTTGGTCCAACACTGCACCCTGAATGATAAGGAAGTTGGCCTTCTCTGGAGACTCAACCTCACATGTGCAAGGTCCCATACTTGGAGGTTGTTTCCATATTTCACAAGGTTGTTGAGCACTAGTATTCAATGAGGGTGCAAACATTTATGACAACAATAATCACGAAGATAATCATAAACCTAACTTCAATAATTAAACCAAAGCATAGAATCAACATTGTCATAGTAATCATAATGAATCCTCTAATGTCAAATAGAGTATCAATATAAAGAATGAAACAAGAGGCATCAAGGACATGAACAAGTCCATAATTATCTATCACATCCTATTATTAGAGATGAATTAGGGTGGGGCACTATAGTGTACACGGGGATATGCACATTGTGCATCCCCAATCCTCAATCCTCAAAAGAGAACGTCAAGATTTGAGGATTCGTAGATCCCTGGCACTTGGGATAATACAACAACAAGAGTGGGGGTCAGGGATCAGAGATTCTTGGTTCTGAAAACAAAACCATTACCTTCTAACCCCGGTCCCTGAAGGCTCGAAAGGGAAAAAGGGACAAGGAAAGAAAAAAAAAAGAGGGGAAGAGGGAAGAAAATAAGGAAAGAAGGAAAGAAGGGAGGAAAATAAATAAAGGAAGAAAACACAAGGGACAAAAGATAAATAAAAAAAGGGGGGTCCTCATTTTACTCAATAGAGAAAATGGGGAATGAGTTGTGGAGACACAACACTAATCAATTCATTTCCCATTTTTAATCTCATTTTCCCATTTACCCTTACTTTCTATTTTATTAACCCATTTTTCCATCTAACCCATTGCTTTTATTATTTTATATCCCATTTCTCATTTATCCATCTCTTTTTTGTTTCCTTAAACCATTTCCTACCAAACTCATTTGTTCCCCTATCTCCCAATTCTTATTTACCCATCCATTTATCCTTTTTCATCTCATTTTCCCCACCTTAATTCATTTTACCCCCAAACCATAGATTAACTATCCATCCTTAAACAAAATTATACCTAACTCTAGTTTCGTAACTCACTACTTGTAAGCTTGCACCCACACCTACCTTTACTTGTGCCACACAACTTCACTTACATCACAATCTACCTCATTTGTTCCATGCAGTGTACCTGGATTTCCCAATATCCCTTTTGTGCCATATTATATGTGTCATGTCTTGTTGCACATAAGACACATTTGTACATGTACTACATAGGCTTGTGCCAAAAATATTTGTTCTTGCATGTGTGTTAAACCCATTATTGTGCATGTACAAACATACCCCCAAAACCCTCATGAAATGCTCAAAGAAGCCTCATTAAATTTATGAATGATGGACTCACTTAAGGAAGACACACCACTCATTGATGGTGCTATTAAACCAAATAACTTTTATGTTGATCAACTAGTACACATTGCATTCTACTCAGCTTCTTCCTTCATAATCTAGAGGTTGAATTCTCATTAAAATGAATATTTCACCTTTCCATCTCCTATTTATAGGTTTTCGACTAATATTTTTCTTTTTTCACTGTAAATTTAACCTCCTACCCTCATTTTTAACCCACTAAGACATGTTTCAACCATTGAGAGTTGATCTAGGTCAGTTACCCTACCTTCTCTTTTAAGGGGGCATCCACACCTCATAGCTATTCACCAATCCCCTTCCTAGTAGTTGGTGCATCTCTTTCAAAGAATTGTTATATTTTATTTTTCTTTAAAACAACATTTATTGGTATGTGGCAATTGATCATGCAAATACTGTACACTCATAATGTATTTTTTTTGGCATTTTTCCTTTTTTTGAAAAACCTACATTTGAGAAAATCCCTAAAAGCCAACTTTGTAGGTTGCCTTAAAAATTGCATGTTATAAGCGATTGGAATGAAAAAGGGCATTGTAATGGTGTTGTATTATTTTACTAGATAATAAGAAAAGATTGGACGACTACGTTTTGTGGATGTAGCCCACCTTGGGTGAACCACATTAAAAATCTTTGTATTATTTTGTGTTGTGTATTATTCTTCATCTTTTTGTATTTGAATCTGCATATAATTGTTCATTTTGTATTTTCTCTAGATTTGCCTAAACCCTAACAATTGGTAGGGACTTTCAGATTTAAGTGGGAGCAATGGAAGAAACCAAATTCAAGGTCAAGAAGTTCAACAACCAGAAGTATCAGTTATGGAAAATGCAGATGGAAGATTACCCATATCAAAAGGATCTATGGTGGCCATTGGAAGGAAAGGCAATGAAACCTACGGCATTGTCAAATGAAGATTGGGATATTCTAGACATAAAGTCACTAGGGACCATTTGGTTGTACTTTGTATCATCTGTAGAATTCAATATATCAAAAGAAATAATGATTGAAAACCTGATGGCAGCATTGGCAAAATTGTATGAGAAACCCTCAACTTCAAATACGGTATTTCTTATGAAGCATTTTTTTAATATGAAAATGAGTGAAGGAGGATCTGCAGCAGATCATTTAAATGAATTTAATACAGTTACCATCCAATTGACTTCTATAAAGTCAACTTTGATGAAGAGGTTAGGGCTCTCTTAATTTTATGTTCTTTACCAGAAAGATGGAATAGCTTGGTTATGGTTGTAAGTAACTCTATCTCTAGTACAAGCACTTTGAAATGTGATGATGTTGTTTGTGTTATCCTAAGAGAGGAAATGCAATGGAAAAGCACGAGTGAGATTTCAAAATCATTGGGTGCTGCTTTGAATGTAGAGATCGGGGGAAGACCAAAGAAAAGAGGAAAAAGCCTAGGAAATTGTGAGAAATCATGAGGGAAGTCAAAGAAAGGATGCTCTCAATCCAGAAGAAGAAAGGATTGTTGCTACTGCGGAAAGCCAGGAAATTTAAAGAAAGATTGTTGGTCTCAAAAAAATAAAGGAGACAAAAATAAAGATGATAGTAAGGAAGCCAACATTGCAAGTAATACTTTACAAGATGCCTTAATTATGTGTTTAGATGATGTTCATGATTCTTGGGTAATAGATTCAGGGACTTCATTTCATGCTACACCCCATAGAAATTATTTTCTAGATTATGTTCAAGATGATTTTGGATGGTTATATTCGGTTGATGATGAGCCCTGTCAAATTGTTGGAAAAGGAAAAATAAAAAATCAAGTTGTTGAATGGAAATGACTGGTTGTTGCAGGAGGTGAGGCATGTCCAAAATTTAAGAAGAAACTTAATTTATGAAGGGCAACTAGGTAGTGAAAGCTGCATAGTTATCTTTATAGACAATGTTTGGAAAGTCACTAAAGGTGCATTAGTAGTAGCTAAAGGTACAAAGGTAGGCACGTTGTATTTGTGTACTAGTAATACTTATTCTACCTTAGGGTAAGTGCACCAAGATGGTGAATAGAAAAGTAGCCACATGCCAAAAAAAAACCAAATTTTTCATAACCCGTGCGGGTTCTAAAAATTCAAAAATGTTCTAGGCTTGGTGTTACCAAGCCTAGAGAAAAACAATTTAAAAAACCAAAAGTTCATGTTTTGAGGAACATTTTATTTTTTAATAAAAAATTAAAAGCTTCTCAAAACCCGTACGGGTTTTGAAAAACATAATTTTTGGGTGTAGACCACGGGTTTTGGCAATGCCAAAACCCGTGGACAGCAGCAAGGAAAAGCCAAAAAAACATAGAATCCGCACGGGTAAGGAAAAGCCAAAAAAACATAGAATCCGCACGGGTTTGCAACTATTTTGGATTTTCCCAACATTGAAAGCAATTTTCAACAATGGCACCCCGTCAAACAAGTAAGATTTGATTGGTTTGATTATTTTTGTTTGCATTTTAATTGAAGTAGGGTTTTTTAATTGATTTAAGTTTTTTTTTTATTAATTTGATGTCAGATTCTTCAAGCAATCCCCAAAAATGAAATAGACAACAAAGACCTCCTCCTACACAAGCAACACAAGAAAACCCTGTAAACATTGCACAAGAGCAATAAGAAAACCCTCAAAATCCTCAAAATGTTGCTCCTCAACAACCACCACCACCTTGAGACCCTCCACATCCTCCATTAGATCATGTAGGTGCCACACAAGAGGATCTCATCAATCGTCTTACACACAATAGTGCCCAAATTTCTATATTGGTGAATAGGTTGAGGTCCTCTAGCCTTGAGTACCACTCAACCCTCGCCAGAACACTAGAAACAATGGCTAATAGTGCAAATGAGGTATCTAGGGAGGTTACGAAATGGGGTTCATGGAGGGATAGATGTCGAACATTTTATGCAGATGGGTTTTCATGTGATCAAGTGAAGAAAAAGGGCATAGGTAAAGCTAACATATGTGCTCTTTTCACCAATCATGTTACCAGCAACAACCTAGAACTAAATACAAATCGGTTTCCTATACATTGGTGTGTTCATTATAGGCTAAAAGAAGCTTTTTGGGATAGGTGGTATATGGTCTTTGACCAACCACCTTGTAATAATTGGGAGGTGCCTCTATATTTTTTGAGAAAGTTGTATTGTGAGTTTATCCTCGACGAGAAGCCGAATTACTTTGACATCCGACAATTTTAGGGTAGAGGGAGAGGCTCTACACATGACAGACCTAGGGCCCATACGGTGGTAGATCCACAACATAGGAGGCATACAACTCCTAAACCCATGGTTCATGTCACTGTCCCTATATCCTTGAAGGAGTATATGGAATTACAGACTCTTCAGGCAGTTGCATGATTAACTGATGTCATTGTTCAACATGGCACACAGTTGGTCGGAGAAGAGGATGTAGCAGCACCCGCGACACCTCTTTCATCAATGACACCTCCTTCATCAGCAGCAACTCCTACCTCAGTGGCACCTCCTTCATCAGTAGCACCTCATGCATCATTTGGCATGAGACAACCCATTCAGCATATGTGCCCCATCTGCCAGGGTGTATGTTCTGGTGTAGACACTGACGCAGACGAGGATGGTTTGACATCTCATTCATGTACATGTTGTGGGAGTAGATTTCATACTTCCATTGCAGAGGATGTGGCCCTCACCAAAGAACTGGTCAATATGTTGTACCCTCTCTATCAGACACGGGTGCGTTTAATTCTGTTTATGATATGTTATCAATTAAGTGACTAAATATTATAAAAAAGAAATGAATTTTTATTCTTAGAAAAATTTAAAGTGACATATAAATAAAATGCATTGCAGGGTGCAGTAGGTGGTGGGAGTACACCACATACTTTTCAGTCGACTCCATGTTCACGAGTAGTTTCACCACCGGAGGTAAAGATTTGTAAATTTGTTAAAAATATAATAATACATTGGTTTCAAAATATCTTTTGTTAATTATATGTATCATTACTTTGTATTTTATAGGGCTTATCAGTGGCTGAGATGTCCCAACTTGATGATATCACGCTTTCAACCATTGACTTTGGCCAAGATAGCTATGCGGTACCATTTAGATTTATATATTTTTGACTTAAGTGATATATTAAATACACGCTCTTTTCCCTTATGTTAATTTTTTCCATTAGTTTACCCCACCTGCCCCAAGGACATCTCATGTGAGAAAGCCATCCTCTAGCACTCCGAGGCAGAAAAAGATATCCTCTCGGACACCCAAACGATGGAAGGTAATTCAGTACAATTTAAATTCATTTGTTGAAATGTATTATGATTAAACATGTATATGTAGATATTGATAAATGCACTTAATTTATTTGTTCTATATACATAAACATATGGGGTTTATGGAATTAATGAATGCACCTGATGTTGATAAGGTTTAGCAGAGGGAAGAGGTGATATCTTCATAATCACTTTGGATTGCATTCTTGCTTATTCTAAATAACTAAATCCTTTTATGTCTATATCATATGTTATCATTTTTCATACAAGAAATGGTAATAGCTGCATCAGATTCGACTAGGCCTCCTAAGGCTACAGGAGAACTATACGAGGCTTCTGTGTGCATTTGTTCTACATATGTTAAAATATTTGTTTTATCTAGTTTGTCAACAACTTTGGGTTATTAACTTGTATGATTGTCTTTAACATATTACAGGCCCCTTCCAAACTTCCTACTGTTATTCTACTATTCCATTTCAGTAGAAGTCCTACACGTATATTATGGGATCCAACACAACCAAGGGAAAAGGTATGTTTGTCTTAGATCAACTCCTTTTCACTAAGTGTGCAATAGAGTTGAAACCATCTAGTTAACTCCTTTTGGATCACTTACCATGGATATAGGAAATGGTCGTAACTGATTCATCTATGACTTTGCCTCCTACGACCATAGCACATCCATATGAGGCTCCAATATGCTTTAGTTTTTTAGTCTATTCATTTTTAGTTATTATGTGTTATTTGACATATATGTTATTAACATGTATTAATGTTGTTTTACCAGCTACAACCTCCTTCAGGACATCCCACGGATCCTCAACCTCACCCAATTGCAAAAGACAGAGATGAGGTAATCAACATTTAAACTTTAAACAATTTAGAGTTCAGTATTTAGTTATTTTGATGTTATATTGAGAAAATATATTTGTTTCGACATTTGAATTGTCCTTGTGCAACCACCTACAGAGCCACATACTGATTCAAAGAGGCTCGATTTTGATGATCTGCCACAGTCATAGATACCGATAGAGACATATAGTTATAGATGTGATCATTGAAGGACCAATTTTTTTATATATTCAACATTTGTATATGTATATATCGACTTTGACAGACATGGCACATGCCACATTTTTGTAACTATTATTGATTTGGCATCTATGCCATTTTTTGATATGTACATGATTATTGTTCATTTTGATATATATGAAACTTGATATTCGATCCAATTTGTTCATTGATATATATGAAACTTGATATTCTTTAAACTTAGTTATTTGCTATTGAAATGTGATCAAACTTGTTTATTGTGTATATGTCTTGAAATGTGATCCAATTTGTTCATTACTTGTAACTCATATGGCGTATACTTTTAAACTATCTATTGCTCATATTGTGTATACCCAAGTACCAACACCGATAATGCTGATATTATGTATTTTGATTGAGTGAATTTGCTTTGAGTCCTTCATGCATGAAGAGATTGGAGTGAAGTTATTATTTCATAAACTCATGCTTATGTAGCAAAGTTCATCATTTCAAGAATCAATTAAGACAAGATTTGAGTGCACAAAGTAGATTTGAAATTTATCTAAGGATGAGTCAGCTTAGGTAGGGTTTTCATTTAAATTTTATTCCATAACAAGTCGGTCTTAGGGTAAGGGACACACCTATTCATCCAAATCACCTATAAAAGAAGAGTTGAAGCACTTATGGATGATCCATGTGAACCTATGGGGTTGTGTTGTTGCTTCCTAAAAAATCCTCTCTTGGTTTCAGACAACTCGATTCTGTTTTCTTGTGGTGAGATTTTTTCTGTTGCATCAAAAACCGTCAAAAACTGTCAGTGAGAGGTGGCAAAATAGTGCATCTTTTGTTCTTCTTGTTGTGGGAACAAACCATCAGTGCAAGCACATCTGGGTGGTTGGTTTTATGCTAGGTGTTCCCTTTTATCACTCTCCAAGACATCCAATCGTTCCAAGCCACCTCGTAGCGACGTTTTCCCTTGAGCACTCAAAGTAGAAAAAATGGTCAAACTTTGACGTTGCGTAGCTTAGAGACCGTGGCACTTATGGAAGATCTGTTTGAACCTATGGGTTCATGTTGTTTCTACCTAAAAAATCCCCTCTCAATTTCAGACAACTCGATTCCATTTTCTTGTGGTGAGATTTTTTCTATTGCATCAAAAACTGTCAAAAACCATTAGTGAGAGGTGGCAAAATAGTGCATCTTTCATTCTGCTTGTCATGGGAATGAACCATCAGCACAAGTGCATCCGGGTGGCCAGGTTTATGCTAGGTGTGCCCATGTCTTTCTCCCTAGGATGTCCAATCATTCTGAGCCACCTCGTAGCGACGTTTTCTCTTGAGCGCTCAAAGTGGAAAAAATGATCAAACTTTGACATCGCATAACTTGGAGACCGTGGCACTTATGGATGATCAGTTTGAACCTATGGGGTTTTTTTTTCTCTGCCTAAAAAATCCTCACTCATTTTCAGATAACTCGATTCTGTTTTCTCATTGTGAGATTTTTTCTGTCGCATCAAAAACTGTCAGTGATTGGTGGCAAAATAGTGCATCTTTCGTTCTGCTTGTCGTGGGAATGAACCGTTAGTGCGAGCATGCCCAGGTGGCTAGTTTTACGCTAGGTGTGCCCCTTGTCTTGCTCCCCAAGACCTCTAATCATTCCAATCCACCTCGTAGCGACATTTTCTCTTGAGTGCTCAAAGTGGAAAAAATGGTCAAACTTTGACGTAGCATAACTCAGAGATTGTGGCACTTATGGATGATCCATTTGAACCATTGGGGTCATGTTGTTTCTTCCTTAAAATTCCTCTCTCAGTTTCAGACAACTCGATTCCATTTTCTTGTGGTGAGATTTTTTTTGTTGCATCAAAAATCATTAGTGAGAGGTGGCAAAATAGTGCATCTTTCATTTTGCTTGTCGTGGGAATGATCTGTCAGTGTGAGCATGTCCAGGTGGTCGGGTTTATGCTAGGTGTTCCCTTGTCTCACTCCCCAAGATGTCTGATCATTTTGAGCCACCTCGTAGCGACGTTTTCTCTTGAGCGCTCAAAGTGGAAAAAATGGTCAAACTTTGACGTCACGTAACTCGGAGACCATGGCACTTATGGATGATCCGTTTGAACCTATGGGGTCATGTTGTCTCTGCCTACAAAGGCCTCTCTCGGTTTCAGACTATTCCTACTAGCCCTTCAAATCGGGTGATTCAACAATAACTCAAAACTTTCCCAAAACACTTGGAAAAAAAATTGCATATTCAGATACCCATTTGCAAGTTATTTAACATATGTCAGAATCAGACTCAATTATTTATAATTAAATAGTACAAATTCATAATCAAATGTTACAAGTTTATTACAAATGTATTTATAATCAAATGGTACAAATTTGGGCTCTCAAAATTTGCAAATCAGCCCCATGGACACTTTCATATATAAAATTTGGCATCTAATATAAACAATCAAGCTCATTACTATTTATATTTACAAAATTTTGCATCTAAATATACAAATTACAACTCGCTTTTGTTTTTTCATACAAAAATTAGCATCTAGATATGCACATTACAACTCATTGTTATTTTTTTATACAAAATTTAGCATCTAGCTATGCACATTACAACTCATTGATGTTTTTATATAAAAAATTTGGCATCTACATATGCATGTAGAGCACATCCAAAAAAGCAAAGTTACAACGTTTCGCAAAAGATATATACAAAATTGTCAAAATTATTCTTCTAGATGGCCCAAAATCAATCAAGTGAACCTTCTGGATCAGCTCTAACCCTTAGTGTCTCAAGTATCACCTCGTGGTCTGATTCACGAACTTTCCACAAATCCTTGTTAAGAGGTCTACCACAATATTTAATCAAATGAATATTTGTTGCAACAAAAAGGTTTGAGTAATGAAGAATATGTCTATGTGTCTCAAAGTCCTCAAACAACCAGGCATTAGAATTTTTGATAGGGTACCTACATTTTATAGAAGGATAAGTTAATGCCAAAATCAATACAACGACTGCTAAATAAATGAGTTTAAGAGGTCTCAATACAACTTGACACAATAACGGTACCTTCTAAGCTATGTCCCTATCACAACAACGGACCTATTGGGTACTCAATACCCTCTCCATCAACCACTGTAGAACTCAATTTCTTTTTGGCTTCAATACAACAATACAAAAAGTAATTTGTTCCTTCTTCTATAAGTTCTTTCAGAAATTTTATCATGCATTGGCTTCACAATATTTTCATCAATATCTATTAAGAACTTTGGTTTTCTATGAATTATTCTAAGAGGTGTTAAGATTGGTGCATGCTCTTTGTTTTCATTAGGTGCATTATGTGCATTGATCACATCAAATTCAAATGGTATATCTTCTTCAATTTCATTAACATGTGAATTCACCGAATCATTTTTAAATGGTGCATGTTCATTGCATTCATTAGGTGCATTCATCATATGTATTTGAATTGGTGTATGTTGATCATTTTGACTTGGTGTATTCATCACTTTCATTAGGTGCATTAGATGGCGTACCTTCACGTAATCTCCTCATATGCTCCCTTTGTCTTTCCTTTGTTGCCTCTCTTTATTCATTTGTTCCTCTCTTGTTCTTTCCCATTGTCCTACACATAACATCATGATGACAATCCACAATCAAATAGAAAAAAAACAAAAAATGATCATCATTTTGTTATAATATAAAGTAACAATAATAAAATAACTTTAAAAAAAACCAAAATACAAGACAAATCAATCATGATCAAAGTAAAAAAAAACAACAAATGACCATGATTTTGTTATAATCTAAAGTAACAATGGTAAAATAACTTCAAAAACAATCCAATATACAAGACAAATCAATCATTCCAAAGCAAAAGTGATAAAAGAAAATGAAAACCTGACTGTTACTATCCCAGAAAAGCATGTCCAAAAGCAGTGGAGCCTTCAAACAACTTGCAATGCTAGTTTTTAGGTTGTTGGGACTAAAATATATTAAGATTTTCTCATAACCCATATGGGTTATGTAGAACTAGAATTTTTGGCCTTAATTATACATAACCCGTATGGGTTATGTAGAACTAGGCAAAGGAGAGGGGGAGAGGGAGAGGGAGAGAGAGGGAGATTGGGTAAAGGAGAGGGGAGAGGGAGAGAGAGGGAAATTGGGAAAAGGAGAGGGGGAAGAGAGAGAGAGAGAGAGAGAGAGAGAGAGAGAGAGAGAGGGATGGATGAAGATGGAGAGAGAGGGAGAGAGAGGGAGATTGGGAAAAGGAGAGGGGGAGAGGGAGAGAGGGAGGGAGAGGGAGCTGAGAGAGAGAGAGAGAGAGAGAGAGAGAGAGAGAGAGAGAGAGAGAGAGAGAGAGAGAGAGAGAGAGAGAGAGAGAGAGAGAGAGAGAGAGAGAGAGAGAATAGGGGATATGAAGAGAGGGAGATTGGGAAAAGGAGAGGGAGAGAGGGAGAGGAGGGTAAGAGAGAGAATAGGGGATAGGAAGAGAGAGAGAGAGAGAAAGAGAGAGAGAGAGAGGGGGGGTAAGAGAGAGAATAGGGGATAGGAAGAGAGGGAGAGAGAGAGAGGGAGATTGGGAAATGGTGAGGGGGAGAGGGAGAGAGAGGGAGATTGGAAGAGAGAGAGAGAGAGAGAGAGAGAGAGAGAGAGAGAGAGAGAGAGAGAGAGGGGGATGGATGGAGAGGGAGGGAGGGAGGGAGAGAGAGGGAGATTAGGAAAAGATTAGGAAAAGGAGAGGGGGAGAGGGAGAGATGGAGATTGGGAAAAGGAGGGGGGTGGATGGAGAGAGAGAGAGAGAGAGAGAGAGAGAGAGAGAGAGAGAGAATAGGAGAGGGGGAGGGGGATGGATGGAGAGGGAGGGAGAGAGGGAGAGAGAGGGAGATTAGGAAAAGGAGATGGGGAGAGGGAGAGAGGAGATTGGGAAAAGGAGATGGGGAGAGGGAGAGAGAGGGAGATTGGGAGAGAGAGAGAGAGAGAGAGAGAGAGAGAGAGAGAGAGAGAGAGAGAGAGAGAGAGAGAGAGAGAGAGAGGAGGGGGTAAGAGAGAATAGGAGGAGAGAGAGAGAGGAGGGGGTAAGAGAGAATAGGAAGAGAGAGAGAGAGAGAGAGAGAGAGGGTAAGAGAGAGAATGAGATAAGAAGAGGGGGAAGGAAGATGAGAGAGAGAGAGGGAAAGAAGAGATACATGCATGTATACAAACATATATACATATATCTATATAAATATATGTATATATAACTATAGATATGCATATATACATACATAAACACATATTATATAGGTATGTCAAAAATATATGTAGTAAATGCTAAGTTTACAAGAATACATTATTATATCTTCATAACCCATACGGGTTTTGTGAAACAAAAAAATTGTTGTTAGTTTAACACAACTCGTACAGGTTTTGTGAAACAAAACAAAAAATGTTTTTTAGTTTTACATAACCCGTACGGGTTTTGTAAAACTAAAAATAATGGTTTTAGTTCTACATAAAACGTACGGGTTATTTAGAATTGCGAATAGTACTTTTTGTTTTCAAAATATCGTGCGATTTTTGGCTTGGTAAGAGGGTTGGAAAATGACCCTAAGGCTTGCAAGCCCGTTCCCCCCCCCTTTTTTTTCCCTTTACGCATTTTTTCATCCTCCAACATGATTTCTCGACTTCATTGTCATCAGGTTTACAAATGATCAAGTGTGTGTCTCAAAACTACCACCATATCTCACACATCTTCTTAGTTTTTTGACCATATAAAGTTTTCTATTTTTGGACAACATTAGCATAGTAAACTTTAATTTTCTTTACCAGTGCCTTGATAGTCCTCACATACATATGTCTACCATTCTTTTAATAACTTTTGATATACTTGACCAAATTCAAAATAAATTACATATTATTGTTCTACACTAGATTCTATACACTTCTAAAAAAAATATTTGCATTTTTTTATTATTTTGATGTAAGTTATGCCCAACACATGAACAGGTACCAAATTTTCAGGATGCAGACACTTCAAAAAACCATTAAAAAAAAAATACTCAACAGAAAATTACAAAAAAATACACAACTTCTATATCTCACTCTTACCTATCATCCTACCAAGGGTTTTGCAAAATACTAAATCTAATTATATATTTTGTGCAGCACATGAAAAAATCTATGTTATATTTTTTTGAAAAAATCAGGAACAATTTTTCGTGCGTGAAAGGTTTGACCCTCTTAATCTTATCCAATTTTTTAAAAAATTAGTAGTTTAGAAACTAGATTCATAGTACTACAATTCTCATTCTTTTCTCAACTCCTATTTTTTAGTGCATGACCTTCAAATATCTCTTTGAAGTTCAAGTTTACCCATTTTCAAAATAAAAGAAAAAAGTGGTCACTTATACCCCCCTTTTTGTTCACCATCTTGGTGCACTTACCCCTTAGTTGCTACATAAAAAGTTGATGTAAGGATTACTACAATAGATGTTGCAAGGACAAATACAAAATTGTGGCATCGTAGAATTGGGCACATGAGTGTGAAAGGGATGAAAATCCTTCACTCTAAATTTTTTTTGCCATCACTGAAGTAGATTGATTTAGAGTTATGTGAAAATATGTTTATGGTAAACAAAAAAGAGTCAAATTTTTCAATGTTGGGAAAGAGAAGAAAAGTGAGAAATTAGAGCTTGTGCATTCAAATGTATGAGGATCGACTCAGGTATCATATCTTGGTGGTTCTTGTTATTATGTTATTTTATAGATGATGCAACTAGGAAAACATGGGTGTATTTCCAAAAATAGAAATAAGATATTTTTGAAACTTTTAAGAAATGGAAAGCTTTGGTTGAGAATGAGACAGGAAAAAAATTGAAGTGTCTTAGATTTGATAATGGAGGAAAGTATTGCAACAAAGCATTTGAAGATTATTATTCTTTCAATAGAATCTGAATGCAGAAGACAGTTCCAGGAAGCTCACAAGAAAATGGTGTGTCTGAGAGAATGAATAGGACCATCATGGAGCATGCAAGGAGCATGAGATTACATGTTGGACTACCCCTACATTTTTGGGCAAACATTGTACATACTGTTATTTATTTGATAAATAGAGGACCTTCAAATCTTTTAGATGGTGGCATTCCAGAGGAGGCTGCTATTGAAGCTAGAAAGGAGATGATTTGGTTACAACATTTTCTAAAGGAATTAGGTAAGACGTAGGAGAATATCCCATTGTACACTGATAGCTAGAGTTCCATTCATCTTGAAAAGAATTCTTCTCTTCATTCAAGGACAAAACACATTTAGCTCAAGTACTACTTCATACGGTCCATTTTGGAGGATGGCCAGTTATGGCTTGAAAAGATTCACACAAGTGACAATCCTGTAGATATGTTCACGAAGCAAATCACACGGAAGAATCTGATTTCTCCATTAGTTTCTATTGGCCTTCTTGAATGAAAATCATGGAATTAACAAACAACCGAGTCTAGGTGTTTTATCCAGTGGGAGCTACAAGTGCAGCAATGTCATCCAGGATCAGTCTCCAAGTGGAAGATCGTTTGGTGTGGAGCCTGACCAGTCTCCAAGTGGGATATTGTTGGTATGTGGCGATTGATCATGCAAATAGTGTACACTCATAGTGTGTTTTTTGGGCTTTTTTTTTTCTTTTTTTGAATAACCTACATTTGAAAAAAGCCCTAAAAGCTGACTTTGTAGGTTGCCCTAAAAATTGCATGTTATAAGTAGTTGGAATGAAAAGGGCATAGTAATGGTGTTGTATTGTTTTAATGGATAAAAAGAAAAGATTGGATGACTGTGTTCTGTGGATGTAGCCCACCTTGGGTGAACCACATTAAATCTCTATGTTATTTGTGTTGTGTATTATTCTTCATCTTTCGGTATTTGAATCTGCATATAATTGTTAATTTTATATTTGCTCTGGATCTGCCTAAACCCTAACAACATTATATAACATCTTTTTAAAGACGGGCAAAGTGTAGAAACCTCAAAATGCATTCTTCCACTATCATCACACCAACACTATTTTATAGATCCACTTCTAACATAAATTAACTAAATAAAATTTATGTAATTCATCCATTCCTTTAATAGCATGTTTTATTAGAACACAAGGGAAGACGAATTTACAAAAATAGGGATGGGTGCTAATAGGGTCAACTTGACCCTTCCCACCTGATTGTTGTGTGTTGACTTAATGCACAAAAAAAATTAGTTACAACCCTTAGAGTTGTATATAAAATGGTAACTTGGGTCATTTCGTGGCATCTAGATCTTAGCTCGCGTTCTTTTTTACACAATCATTGAGCAACATTTATCGAAGTAATTTCATTATGTCATCATCAAATGCTTCCATTGCATGTTTGCATGTTGTCTTTTGATTATTTTCCAACCCATTGAATTGATATCCTTATAGGGTTTGACATATGGGAGTTATTATCCATGTCACATGTAAACTCTTGACGACACTATGCATTTTTTATGTGGAAGCTAGTACAAAAATTTATGAAAGATTGAGAGTGAACTTTTAGGTATTTACAAAGATCAAATTTATGTGCATAGATTATATCCATATTTGCATAGGTTAGATTCATAGATGTATGATTGGTCTTATACTTGTGATAATGATTTGCAAAGATACACGATGACTTTAATGGTTGCGAAACATTCATTTGAAAGTCACTAAATTTCCTTCAACTAAACAAACTATTCACAAATATTTATCATGATATATTTATATTAAATTTTCAACTAATTATCATTTACATTTTTTAATATATTTAATTCAATATATTTATCTCAACTTAACACTTAATCTTTAAAAAATTGAAATACCTATGATATTTATCTATTCTCCTTTTGCCTTAATAAGTATCAGTCCCTTTCCCTTAAATAAATTTAAAGGTAGACAATCTCGTAGGTAGAGGCAGCTAAAAGAGTAATTGTAGGCTCTTGAAAAAAAAGTATGAAATTTTGTCAAAGTTTGGTGCAAAAAAGTGTCTGCTCTCATGTAAATTCAATGCTCTTTGTCTAGTGGCACATTTGCCGGCCCAAGTTAGCTAAAATAGCTCTAGATATTCTCATAGCAACCGACACTACAGCCCACTTCATTGGCTGAAATGACGGGGGGAGGGGGAGGGTGTAGATTGGTGCCAAGCTGCACGGAATGAAGCAGCACCGTCTACACAAGCTGTAAAATCTTCTTGTCCACACAAGATGGGGTCTCGTTTTCACCGATCTCTAACCCAGTCATCATCTTTATAAAACTAACAACACAAGAACACATTGCTCTGTATCAGTCATAAACAATGGCCTCGTTAAAATTTCCTTCTCTTCCAACACTACCTTCAAAACCCATTTCTAATCACAATTTTAAGAGGCAGTTAGCAGTGACTTTAAGTGTGGGAATTGGACTAGGTTTGGCTGTGGCTCCCCAGCTTGCCAAGCAAAGAAGGTGGCTGGCAAAGAATCTTTGGGAGGCTTACACTGATGAGAAAACAAGGAGAAGCAGCTCTGGTTATCTTTGGGGTTCCCTGGCGTGCATGTCTTTGTCAGCTGAGGTTGCCCACAGTGACAGCACGAGGGTGGAACCCAATACAGGTGTTTCTTTCCCATCTTCTTTGGATGAGACCAAGCAACTGGCTGGAGTTGGAGTAAGGAGGAAGAGTATTTTTGGCCTTAAGAACATCAATGTATATGCTTTTGGTAAGATTACAATTCCATCTCAATTTCGTCCTCCTTGCAATTCTATGGGTATCAAATCTGTTTTCTGAATGTGGGTTCTTATTAAGAAATTGAACTAAGCGTAATTGATCAAATCTGAAGAGCCACACTTGTGTTTTTGGCAACTTGTGCCTGGTTATCGATCGTAATGTAGCTCAGGATTGAACATTTTCTTCGGTTTCTTGTTGGTGATGAAGTGCCGTCGTTAGATCTCTCTTTGATCTATGCTTGTAAGTGTTCTTCATTTGCTTCTTAGCCTACATTTTGTACAAGATAAACAAACTAAAAGAAGAGAACGCTAGGATTCACTGCTGGACAATCGCAGTATTGCTCCACGTGCCCATTAAACCAAACCTAGTTTAGGCATGATTGTAATCTCTGGGAACTTTGTAGCTTTAAGGACTGTTTTATTAATTCCAGTGTTGAAGTTGATTTTGTTGCATTCTTTTCACTTTCTATTAATTATGGTTGGTTGGAGAGGCTAAAACTTTGATATCGCAATTGAGTTTGGCTTTGGAGGCTAAAACTGTGACTTTTTTTTAAAAAAATTTTCTGCAAAAAAATTCAATTTCAATTCTTTCTGCTTTCTATCTTTCACACATTACCTTGCCCTTTCCTACAGAAGTTTCCCAAGGTTTTATTGCTTACTCATGTTACCGTAACGAAATGTGCCCAATTTTCTTTCAATTCCTGACTCTACCTTTCCTTTTTCCTTGTGCCTTTATTTCCATATAGCTCTGTTTCCCGGGTTTTAAGTGCCATCCCTGATTCTGAACGCAACACTGCAACATAAATTGTACTATACTAAACGAACACTGTTCTTCTGTGATTCCCCCTGATTGCTTAGAACTAATTTTGAATTCTATAATGACCAATGTATTTGGTTGATATGTTCTATTCAAATCTAATGATAATCAGTGGTGATTAGTTCTGAAGATTCAGAAAAAACTTTTAAGGCCCATCCAAGGTGGTAATCTGCTACGCAATAAACAGTCTACCACTCAGGGGATGGAATGCTCGATGCATTTAACTGATAAAATTATATTTTAGTCCCTCAAGGTGGGTTAATACGAGATGGTGAATACCTTGATTCAGGTCTCTTGTAATGTTATTAATCATTTGTTTTTGAGCGATTGCTCAGTGTCTAACTGCGTGACAATCTTGTGGAATCAACTGTTTAACTGTTGTATTGTCTGATGCTTTGGATTCTGTACAAGATCGTTAGGGATAAATACGAAGCCAATACTTGAACTAAAGAAAAGGATATTTATTCGTATAAGTATGCTTTTGAAAAGAAGGGATGTAATAGGTCATCTAGATTAAAGGTAAGGTCAGAAATGGGATGGATAATGGAGGAAAAAGTTAAGAACTGGAGTGGGGAATGGGTGCTGTTGGTGACTGGGAAAAAAATTGGCTTTAATATTGCAGATTGTTTACAAATATTCTTCTCATATGAGCATCAACATGAGACCAATACAAGCTCATGTGATCACTTATTAGAAACTAATACAGGTTACTTGCAAGCAAACACACTAAAAATAACCTATGGAAGACCAAGTGTCATTACCTAGAAATCTACTCATTCACAAAGCACATTCATGTTAGAAGCCAACCATAGGAGACCAAAGTCACAACTTAGAGTTCCACATCAGATGCCACTATGGGGATTTGAACTTGGGTCTCCACAATGAGAAACCAAAACTTTAACTAATTAAGCTCGATCCCTTGGACACTAGGTTAACTTCTAGATAAATTGATTAATTAAATCAACTAATTATGAAATTATATAGCTAACTTACAAAATCCACTATTTTACTAATTAATTAGTAATTAATCTATAAATCAGCCTAATATGTTTTGATTATGGTTTAGCTTAATTTTCGAAGGTCAGCAAGACTAACTGAGCTTCCATTCACAATTTTTATTAAGATTGTTTGCTCGGTTTTTTATTTCTATGGCTTGCCTTATTTTTCTAGTTTTCTAGTGACTATAAATATAGAATTTTTGAATCCCTGATATTGATGGGCTGATTGGTGCTCTTCTCATGCTCAGTTAGTGCATATTATTTGACCCTACATCATTGGATTTCTGAAGCAGGCCATTTGATTCTTGTTTGGAAAGATAGACATATCTCACCAATTTAGGGAATGCCACCTGCAAGGAATCTCATTAACACCTTTTCTAACTATTGCTTCCAATTGTCTCTGGCACTTCTAAGGCT
The DNA here is from genome assembly GCF_030272615.1 of Cryptomeria japonica. Classification (NCBI taxonomy): domain Eukaryota; kingdom Viridiplantae; phylum Streptophyta; class Pinopsida; order Cupressales; family Cupressaceae; genus Cryptomeria; species Cryptomeria japonica. Next base: position 479,112,308 of record NC_081408.1, on the reverse strand, counting down.
GTTTGGAAGGTCTTGAAAGATTTGAACATTATTTTGCCTTTTTTCTTAAAAAATACTAGCCAGTTTTTCTGTAGTATCTTGAATATAAGGTAAGAAAGCTTTCTTCTCCACATTGTCCTAATCAGTCCTGGGAGTACTATCACTTTTTGCTCGTTTGGGGTCTTTAGACATTTTTTATTTGCCGGTTTTTAAACAATTCTTCTTTAGGGATATTTTAAGATATTTATCATCATTCTGTAAGTGTTCTGGGTCAGCAATTCTGAGAACTCGAGTAATAGGGTGTTTATCACTTTGGCCTTTTTGTGATATAGTTTGGTGGGACACTACTCTAATGTGACATTTGTATGTGTCTTTTTCTTGTAGACCTTTTGTGAGAGAGATCGATTAGTTTTGTTGGGTATAAAGACATCTAAGAAGGGTTGACAATGGTTTTCTTTCACTTTCATCAAGAATTGAATGCAGTTGGACTGAGCATTAAAGTGCACCAATAACTTTTCAAGCAACTCTTTGCCATATGGCCAGTAACATTTATTTTATTCACTTTATTATACCATGGCTTAGATTTCAAGTTAGAGGATTCTAATGCAGCCCAATCATTTTTTTTAACATAAATTTATTTGCTACAGTGGTTGAGAGAGGTGAGCCCTCGGCTACCCTTATTGCTTGTACATAAATATCTCTTTAAGAGTCTAAAAAGTGAAATACGTTGATCCTAAGCAAAAATTTACTAATCTGGTAGTCTCCTTCTCATCAATCTCCCTGAAAGCTTTAACTGCTCTATTCAACAAGGTTCCAGTGAAGAGAAAGACCATGTCAAAGCCAACCCATAAGTTTGTTTCTTCACATGTGTGGTTCATATTCATAAGGATAAGGCAAACCTAGCAGAGTTCTTGAGAAATGAAGAAGTGTTACCCACAAAAGGATTTAGTTTCTTGGCTAAGTATCTAGCTAGTTGGGTGAGCTTATAGTATTTCACACAATCGAAATGAGAGGAATTAATCTCATTGATCAATGAGGAAATCAAATTGGTTATGTTCCTTTGTTGATCAATTTTGTTACCTTCCTTGTGACCTTTAATGGACCATTTAGTACTTGTTTGTAGCAACTAGCAACCACTATTATTCAAATGGTCCTTCATCTTTTCAATGTGTTCCACAACGTTAAGTATCAGTTTATGATTGCCCTTATCTTCTTTAAGCACTGTTGGGTCCTTCTTATCATATGTTTCTCAAATGCTTGATGTTTTCCCTTGGTGATGTTGCTTCTTGTTAGATTGGTCTTTCTCAGTATTATGGGACAACTCATTTCTTAAGATAAATGATCAGGTGAGCCCTCTATTGCACTTTATATGCCATTCATTAGTTTCTCAAGTGAAATGTTATGTAGTGTGGTGGCGAAGTTAAGGCCTCTGTGAAGTTAACTAAGTTGCCCACAAATCCTTGGCATGATAAGGTCCTTCAGAATCAGCTTAGGTTTAATCTCATTGGTGAATGAGAAAATCAAATCGGTCACCTTTCTTTGTTGATCAATTCTGTCACCTTCCTTGTGACCTTTTTTAATGGACCTTTTTGTAATTGTTTGTAGCTACCACTCTTATTCAGATGGCCCCTCATCTTTTCAATGCATTCAGTATGTTAAGTATTACTGTTTGATTGCCCTTGTCTTCTTAACGTACAACTTGGTCTTTGTTATCATAAGTTCCTTAAATGCTTGGTGTTTTTCCTTGGTGATATTTCTTCTCGGTAGTTTGGTCTTTCTCAGTATTATGGAACAATTAATCTCTTCAGAGAAGTGGTCAGGTGAGTCCTCTATTGCATTTTATATGCCATTCATTAGTTTCTCAAGTAAAATGATTTACAGGATGATGGCAAAAGTAAAATCTCTGTGAAGTTTAACAAAGAGAGAATGCCTTGAGTTCCATGGAGGAGAGGCTGACTACATTGTCTGCACCAGTCTAACAAAGCTATTGTAATAAAAGCATGTCAGTCCTTTCTATATTTATTATCTCTTGGTTATGTTCTATGCTATTTCCATATCTACATTTGTGTACTACACCATTAAAACATAAAACCATTAGTAGGCATGAGTTTTCCACAGTCCATGTAGTATGTGCAAGTGTTTCTGGATAAACTGTGTATGTGTTTTGAATCAATCACTCAACAATCCATCAACAGGAAGAGGGAGAGTCAATTAATATTGCTAATCTTGTGGATAGAATTAATATCGGTGTTAACCATACTAGCATCTGTGTTATCTTTAATGTTCCATTTTCAATTGATGTAATTAGTAATATTATTAAGGTCTGCTGGTCCGGAGAGATTGGAAAGGGAAACAATCATGTAAGGTACATGTGTATGATGTTGTGACACTAGCCCTACCAAGAACATATCTCCCATGCTGCCATCCTCATTGCTGACTGATGTGCTGATTTCTGATGAATCTTGGCCCGTTGTTACTAAACCAGCAGTATCATATGTCAATGTTGCTCCATCACACCAGCGTGTATGACATTGCAGAAATGTTATATTATCTGTCCAGCTTGCTGCCTGCCTTTTCCAGCATGCAGGTCAAGATTTCTGCTATTCGTGCAATGCTATGGTGTTTTTGATTCCATCAGGTAACCTATTTGTTTGGTCCTCATTGTTCTTTGTAAACTTGAGTTTACTACTTACTGTCAGATCTGAACATCCATTTCATAGGTCCCAGGCATAGTGAGGAGAAGGCCATTTTAGAATTTGTGGGACAATTAGAATTAACGTAGGAAGCTGAAATTGATCTATAGTGCTGTAAAAAAATGGTATATCTCCAGCTATCCAGTACAATGTTCTTTTGGTTAAAAGACAGGATTGCAGCAATATTTTTACACAACTCTGTTCCTTTGAAAACATTGAGTGTTCTGTGCATTTGAAATGTGTGATTGGTTAGTTGATGTGGACTTGAGTATTAGATAAACACTGTTTGAATAAGTGTTATTGTATATCTGTATACTCAGTTTGGTATTTAACCTAGAGAATTGGATCTATAAGTTACTGTCATATTAGGGTGATCCTTGTTGCATGCATATACATTCTGCAGATCAACTCTTTGTTGGACTTAGAACTAATGCAAGCTTCACCAATTAATATGCAGGATTGTATGCAGATGAGCCCAGTCTGAAGGAAAAGTTAGTTGACAAGTATGGAAAGCAATCAGCAACAGAATTGAAAGAAAATAAAGAATTTTATGAAGATGTTATTGGAAATGATCTGGGGTTGATGGTGAGGCTGGAGATTGTCTATCGTAAATTAAGTATTGGTTCAGTGCGTGGTGCCTTTGAAGATTCAATTGGGAGTCGGCTTCAGAAATTCAGTGGAACCGAGAATAAGGAATTACTGCAGAGGTTATTTCTTTTATTCTAACGATTCCAGTAAATGTTTCTTTACTGAAATAAATAATGAACAAATCATGCTAGAACACAGGTAAATAGTCCAGTAGAACATAGGGAAAAATAAACTTTCGTAGCTTACATATATATGGTCCACACCAGAAGGGCAATGTATCAATCTTTTCTGCTGATTAAAGGCTAGATGAGTGTTGATTTGAGGGTGCAGATGAATGGGTTCAAAACAAGAGCAGCTTTTTGACATGTAGAGATCCTAATATGCTTTCTCCAAAGATTTACACATTCATTGCTAGTTTATCTGAATGAAGCTTGTGCTCCAAATATATCTCATTTATTGTCTTATTTCATAAGAATTGTAGGTAATTCCTAATCAGAAAATTCAAAGAGCATTTGAACTTTCTTAACCTCTATTTGATGTTTGAGCTCGATCTACTAGCATTTAGAGCTTGCCTTCTTTGATATTTTATGACACAGTTTCCGGTGTTGCAGATGCCATTGTCTTTTCACACCCTAATACAAACACATAATTTGTGTGCAGATTCACTTCTCAATTTAAAGATGATTACAAGCTACCACGTGGCACAAAAATAGATATCTCTAGGCTTCCTGGTCATATCCTACAGACAAAGAGTAAGTGATATATATACTCCTTTCAGCATTATTTTAGTTATCTTTTATCTTTCTCAGCCAGAAGATTAACATGGAGATGAGAACATAATGATGGAAGCTGAGAAATTGACTTATAGGGTAAGAAATGAAAATAAAATTGTCCTTAATGTTTTTATGCACTCATTTTACCATTAAACTTTGTATCTACAAGGTTATGTCTTAAAAGCTGCAGGAAAGTTCTGAAGTTATAAGTAGCATTGCTTTTAGCCTTCTTTTCTAAATGTGATTCTTATGAGTCCTTGAATGGAAGTTAGTTCTCAGTTCATTAAGATTCTGAATTTATCCAAGGAAAACGTATTTTCATTTGGTTATTCATGGCACATATGTTAAATTTTTTGGATTGCAAACTGCTCATAATGTTTTGCATTTTCTTAAAGAGAATTCTGAATTGGCCTTTTCCTCTAATATCTTCTTAGAAAGAAAATGTTTGAACTTAGTAAATTATGAATATAAGTTTATAATTGTACTCGTGACATTTTGGAAGACAAGTGCTACATGGAATATTCTTGGACATATCAATTCTGGATGGATTGCATTTGATCTCTTCAATTTTTATATGAAATTCTTTTCACATATATTTTGCATGCATTGTAGACAATATTTGGAATAGCAGAATCTAATTTGCTTTGATTGCTCCCTTATAGTTGATGATAAAGAGATTGGTAGCATTCAGAGCAAGCTATTATGTCAGTCTTTGTTTGACCTCTATATTGGAGAAGATCCACTTGACAAGCTGGCGAAAGAAGAAATTAGATCGGGTTTAGCATCCCTTCTGACCCAGTAGACGTGTGCCTTTTGCTTCTCTAACCCAGGATAAAGCAATGTTCCACTTGCTATGAAAATGTAATGTGTTTGACTTTGAAAAGTAAGCTGCATTTTCTGGGGACATGCAAGCAGTATGTAGGTTCTGGTTTTTTCACCGGTTTTAGATGAAGAAGTATCTTACTGGTCTTTACAACATTGACAGGGAACTTAGACATGGTTCAACCTATGTTTATGAGTGACTTCCTAATATGATTAAATGTTTATCAAATTTTTATTGCCTTTCACCACAAAGTGAAGGGATAAAATGTTGTATATTTTTGTCAGTCATTTGTTGGCAGAGCTTAAAAAACATATACAAAGCTTCTAGTGCAGACAGTTCTACTGCCCATTTGCATGAAATAGTGAACTGTTGTAGAGATCTTTCTTCACAATCATATATAAAATAAAAGTAGTAAAATACTAGTAATATAAATTCAACTTGAAGTAAAGGTAACATCACAGATGAGCAATGTTTTAACCATTGAATGTATGAGACGGAACATTAGAGAAACATTCCCTGCTTAGACTGGTAAATAACGTTGCGAAAGTTTCAAAAGCTTCTGGTTGCTACATAATTTTTTAAAGAATAAAACACCCTTTTACCTTCTCTTATTTGTCATCGCACCTAAAAAAAATTCACATTCCTACTGTATCATTTCACTTAATTTTTTAACATCTACCTTTAGCAAACTTATTACATTTTGTTAAAACATTAGAAAATAATTTCTAGTGTGCATGTTATAAAACATTGTGAAATGTTATCCACAACTCCATTCATGGACTAAGAGATTTGTATATTACAATATGAAACCGAAAATATATTTGAACGCAAAATCTGCCACTAATTGCAAGACTTCTTGTCTTATGTATGAGTTAGAATTTCTTTTCACCTAACCACGAGTGACTCCTTTGATGTTTTCACCAGTTGTGCACTGCCTAGTCTCCATCAATTGTTTCTATCAAAGTGGCAAGCCAGTCCACCAGTCTTGCAGGATTTTCATGGATATGCCAAGATAAGATGGCCTCTCTTTGATGCTGTCAAGCTCCTTGCATCTGCCAGAGAGATCCTCATTTCCACTTAGTACCACAAAACTTTCAAAATTTAAGCATGTTTGACGTGCAAGAACTTCACAGTCCATGTTATATTGTGGAGGTCCTTAAAGCAGTCTCATCACTACGGAGTACTTGTAATTTACATAAAAACTAGTGAGAAGACAGTGGATGATTGGGAGTTGAAATCACCTAAATTGCTAGTCTTCATGAAAATGAGATCTTTCATGATCATTCACTTCATCAAGTCCTCTAATTGTATTGTACTCTTCTCCAGAAGCCCCTCTGTGCTCCTCTTATTTTTCAAATAGTTTCTTCCTCACTTGCCATGCCAGTTTTGACCCAGTTTAGATTTCTCATCTCTTACATTTGTAGTTACTTTGTTGAATGTTCACTTCTAAAGTTATTGTTGATGTGTTTTTCATGCACATGCGAACACAGAATAAAATACCTAAAGATACCTTATCCTCTCTTGAGCAAAGTTTCCCGACTGCTGAAGATCTCGCCGAAGGATCAGTCGAGGCAACTCCAAGGTTCTTGTATGTAAGTTATTTACTCGTGGATAAGCTCTTTGTGGTATGATGTGATTTTGCTGGAATCACAAGGGGACTTACACTTGATGACTAAATGTCTGATTTGCTTTGAATATTGTTGGAACACAAGATTTCATTAGCCTAGATTTTTTGAAAAAAGGGAAAAAGGATGAGGGCGAGGGAAGGATCTAATTCTGACACTAAGAATGTAGGAGCAATGAATGACCTTTGATGAAATTCTAACTAAGTCTTGTCTTGACATCCCAGGACCATCTCCACAAGGTTAGTGCGATCTTCGGAGGAAAGCTTTATGATGTTCAGATCATCGCTACAGGCATAGACACCATCAAGCTGATGCATATCAATGAAGAAGCGACAATTGAAATTAAGCTTAAGTTGAATGATTCCAGTTGACTACACAAGGCAAGTCTGCAATCAACAAACTGCTAGTAGTATGGATATACAAATTTCACCATCAATCAAACACATTTCTTCCACTCATCTAATAACATGAAATCAAATATGAGAAGTATAGAGACCATGCAATTTGTTGAATCGACCCATAGATTTCACCATTTCTTCAATGAAGTTTTACAAGCCTTTTACAACAACATATTGGCAACAATCTTTGCCTTCTTTTTCTATTCTACTCTAATTGCTAAACTATTAACTAACTATTCACTATTTCTAACTATTCACTTTCTAACTACCGACTACCTATTAGCCTTTACAAATGAGGAGCCAGGGCTTATATAGTGCCCTCAATACAATTCAATGACTCAGATCAACTTAAGATCAATGGTCGAGATTTTACAATGAAAACCCTAATTAGGGTTTGTTACAACAATTCAATTCTGGCCAATGAAATAATTGCATTATTTGGACACATGTCTTCTCTGGAATATTCGACCAATGGATAACCGGGTTAGGTACATCGAAGTTCGTGTCATCTTTGATGAGTCAGGTACATTGAATCTGGACACGCTGAGGTGGACCAATCCGACTGGAGGACTGATCACTGGGATGCCACCTTGTCTGACACTTGCAACTTGGTAGATATTCAATTTGATGATGTTGAGAAGCTAACTTTAATTAACTCTTCTGAAACTATCTGCCTCTTCAACGAACCCTTGCTTTAACCTCCTTTGTCTTCAATGTGCAGGATGGATGGTGTACCTTTCCTTGGAACGCTGGACTGAAAGATGTCGTCCTTGATGATGCTGGACTGGAGAAGGTCGTCCTTGTTGATGCTGGACTGGAGAAGGTCGTCCTTGTCTTGGCTTGATCTTCTTTCATCTGCAAAAACAAATCAAAAGATGATTAAGGACATAATAAATTCATTTCAACATAGTATTTTACACCTTAAGTCATCAACAAAAGATATTAAATGGAGCTTGCTCAAGATTTCCCGAGGACAGGCCCTATAAGAATTTGGCCCTGGACCCTTTGGAAGGGCAGGAGCGAAATTAGCATTCCTGGCCAACTTAGACCTCTTTTCAACGTTACCTCACAACCAGCTCCTCGCCTGGCCCAAACAAGGTGAAAAATAGTAGTTTCAAAAGATTTCGCCCTAAACCCTCTGGAAGGGTCAAGAGCGAATTTTGCATTTTTGGACAAATTCCATCATGTCTCTACTCCAAAATGTCTTCCAAGGCAAGCATACGCTATCCTTCTCCTCACCAAAGGCTAGGAATCTACAACCTGACCTTCCTCATGGGCAAACTAGGTGATTTTGGGAATTTCACTCTGGACTCTCTGGAAGGGTCAGGAGCGAAATTCCTTCTTTAGGCTTCATTTTACACTTCCTTCACTTCAATTCATCTGGACTCCCCCACATTGAATCCACTTCCCAACTTGGCAACATTGGTTTGATCTTCGCAAGGCCAAAAGGTCAAATTTGCTCAAAACCTAGCCAGGGACAGGACCCATCCAGAATTTCGCTCTGGAACCTTTGGAAGGGTCAGGAGTGAAATTCCAATTTTAGCTTAAAATATGCATTTTTGATGGTCAAGAGTCTATCCAAGGCAATCCAAATGGTATCTCTCACCCTTGTTTAGGCCTGACTTCACTCAAATCTTGAGTAAAAAGGTGGTTTTAGGGTTTTTCGCTTTGGACCCTTTGGAAGGGTCAGGAGCGAATTTTTTGTTTGTAGCTCACTTCTCCATCATTTCAACTTCAAATCACTTCACAAGGCAAGGAAACACTTCTCTTCTCTCATCCAACTCCAGTTTGACTTAATTTTGCAAGGAGAAAAAGGTGATTGAAGAATTTTCGTCCTGGACCCTTTGGAAGGGTCAAGAGCGAATTTCTTCCTTTAGCCCAAAATCATCATTTATGGAGACAACAATCAACTCAAGGGCAATCTCAAGGGCATCTTTCACCTTGGCCCAGGCATGGTTTAGCATAAATTTGAAGGGAATATGTAAATTCTAGGATTTTCGCTCTGGACCCTTTGGAAGGGTCAGGAGCAAAAATCTTGTTTTAGGGTTATTTCCTCATCCTTTCAACTTCAAATCACCTCCAAGACTTAGAACACCTTGCCTCCCTCCTCTCTAGGCCATAAAAATCAAAATTTTACCTTGCCTTGCAAAGAAAATAGGTGGAATTCGGATTTTCGCTCTGGACCCTTTGGAAGGGTCAAGAGCAAAAATCTTGACTTGAGCTTACTCCTTCATCATTTGTCCTCAATCAACTTCAACAGGGCAAGAACACCTCTCCTCGCACCCATCCAAGCCATGAAAACCTAACGTTTGACTAGACTTGCAAGGAAAATAGGTGGTTTTAAGATTTTCGCTCTGGACCCTTTGGAAGGGTTAGGAGCGAAAATCACTTTTTGGCTCAATTCCTTCAAGTTTGATAATCATTTCTAAGACAAAGTCATTCCTGAGGACCTCTCCCATCAAAACTCACCCTAGTCAGCACTTGGCTGGGCACAAAATTGGGAAAAAGGTGATTTAGAGAAAATTCGCTCTGGACCCTTTGGAAGGGTCGGGAGTGAATTTCTTAATTTAGGCTTATTCCTCCATCATTTCAAGTTGCATTCACCTCAAAAGGCTAGAAAACACTTCTCCTCTCACGTCCAACCCAAGTTTGACTTGATTTTGCAAGGGAAAATAGGTGTTTGAAGAATTTTCGCCCTGGACCCTTTGGAAGGGTCAGGAGCGATTTTCATCATTTGGCTCAATTCCTTCAAACTTGATAATTATTGACCATTCAAGGACATGCCTAAAGACACCTCTAATCTTGACCCACACTAGACTTGGCATTAATTTGAGGGAAAAGGTAGGTTTTGAGAAAATTCGCTCTAGACCCTTTGGAAGGGCCAGGAGTGAAAATCTCATTCTTGACCAAAAATCATCATTCTTTCAACTTGAAACTTCATTGCAAGGTAAAATCTCATCTCTCTTCGCCCTAGGAACAAGGTTTTAAGCCTAAGAAAGGTCAAAAAGTAGGCTTGTAAGAAATTTCGCCCTGGACCCTTTGGAAGGGTCAGGAGCAAAAATTCCTTTCTTGGCTAAAACCCTCATTCCTCAATGCTATCAAACACTCTCAAAGGCAAGATCATGTCCATTTTCCCTTTCAACATGCTTTGGACATCATAATTTGGTCAAATAGGGAAGGATTTGAGGTCTAGGAGGATTTTCGCTCTGGACCCTTTGAAAGGGTCAAGAGCGAAAATCTCATTCTTGGCTTGATTCTCCATTTCTTCAACTCCAATCCACTCTAGAAGACAACTAGACATCATTCTTCACCCAAGGGATAAGGTCTTAAGCCAAAACAAGGTCAAAAGAATAGGCTTGCAAGGAATTTCGCTCAAGACCCTTTGGAAGGGTCAGTAGCGAAATTCACCTTCTTGGCTAGAATCCTTCATTTTTTCAAAGCTCTCACACATTTCCAAAGTCCAAACACGTCCATCCTTCCTTTCAAGATGCTCTGCAAATCAAAATTTGGTCAAACTAGGGAAGAAATGAGCTTTAGGAAGATTTTCGCTCTGGACCCTTTGGAAGGGTCAGGAGCGAAAATCTCATTCTAAGCTAGATTACTCACTTTTCAAACTTCAATCCACTTCAAGAAGCAAACTTAGATCATTTTCCACATGAGGAAGAAAGTTTCAAGGTCAAACAAGGTAGCAAATGAAGTTTATGATGAATTTCGTTTTGGACCCTTTGGAAGGGCCAAGAGCGAAATTCTCCTTTAGGCCAAAATCTTGTTTTTCAAAATCAATCAACTCCATCTCAAGGCAAGAACACACCAATCCATTCCCCAACATGCCCTAGAAACCAACACTTAGTCAAAATTTGAAAGGAAATGAGAGCTACAAAGATTTTCGCTCTAGACCCTTTGGAAGGGTCAGGAGCGAAAATCATGTTTTGGGTTGGATCCTTGACTTTTTCTATTTTCATCCTCTTTGGGAGGCAAACATAGATCCTTCCTCATGCATCTCCACCTTGGTCTTGACTCTTGCTAAAGGAAAAATGAGTGTTTTCAAGAATTTCGCTCTGGACCCTCTGGAAGGGTCAGGAGCGAAATTCATCTTCTTGACTAAAATCCTTCATCTTTCAATCTTGACAAGGCTAGAACATTCAAAAATACCTTCAAACATGCCTTAGGAACTAGAAATTTGGCCTTGATAAGTGAGAATTTGAGGTCTTCAAGGATTTTCACTCTGGAACCTTTGGAAGGGTCAAGAGCGAAATCCCTATTCTTGGCCAAGATCCTGACTTCATTTTCACATTTCTTCATTCAAACAAGCGCTTTTACCTTCATTCAAGCCTAGGAATGTGTTAGTTCTAGGTTTTGGTCATAGTAGAATGTCTTATGGAGAATTTCGCTTTGGACCCTTTGGAAGGGTCAGAAGCGAAATTTGACATTTTGGACTCTCCGTCAGGGTCATTTTATGGAATATAACATTTAAGTATAAGTGAGGAAATGTCACTTATACTTTAAGTTATATTCCATAAATACTTCCAGGATGTTTGAGAGTGGTTTCGGACCTCCAGGAGTTATATTGCAAAATCTAGTTTTTGGAGGATTCTTCAGTTTTCTAGACTTAGTCAAATTTTAGGATCAAGACATTCCAAACTTAGCCAAATTTCAGGGCATTTGAAGATCAAGATGACATTCCAGACTTCATCACTCACCAACTTGACCTAGCTCGGACCTTCAAGAATTATACCCACTCACAAAGCAAGACACAATTAGCAACAAGAGCAAAACCAGGCCCTAAGGAAGACTCTCAAAGAAATCCTAACCTGGAGCACCTGCTGACTCCCCTGGCTCAAGCAAAGCCTACCATCCTATTGATCCCCTGGCGACACTCAAAATGCAAAGGCTAACAGACAAACCCTAAACACCTAGAAAGCAAACCCTAGAAAGCAAAAAAAGTAGGGGTCCCCATTTGCAATGGGGCGATGTGTGAATACGTCACAACATCTAGCGCCACCTTGAATAAATGTTCCGGAACATTCCAGAGATAAAGACTCAATTGACACTTAGAACCTCCAGAAAATTCAACCCAACTTATCAAGAGACTAGAAAATGCACTCAAAGTAGAAGGAAAATCTTTAACCAGATCTAGACACTTAGTCTTTGTTTACCCAGGTGTGTGCAAGTGTATTCATTCCTCTCGACAAGACAATTATGACCTTCAGGTTCCCCTGTGATCGGCTACATAGTATATCTGAACTTCATAAGCATCCTGGATAGAGCCTCACTGCTAGTCAGACGTCCATAGTCCCGACGAGGTTATCGCCACAATCTCACGAACATTGCTCCATTGCCAGCCAGACGTCCATAGCCCCGATGGAGGTACTTGTATGTTCCCATTAGCCAATTTTGATATTTCTTTTCTTTTTCACCTTTCTCTTGATTTTTCTCTTTCATTTTCTCATTTTTTAAATTTTTTTTGATATTGCCTTTTCATTCTGTCAATTCTTTTGGCTCATAAGCAGTGAAGCTTACTAGGGTTTGAGGATTGCGGTGGCGCTGAAGCCAGATTTTAGATTTTTCACCAATCACAACTTTGCCTGAAAACCATAATGACTCGGAGTCTATTAATTTGTGAAGATGTAGTAATCAACTGATGTCGGCATCAAGATATAGAAAATGATTCCCTTCTAAGTCAAATACAGGTCCTGATCAGATGATAAAGTTGGAGAGGAACAACCTCGAATTCCTAGCACTTCATGAATAGATATCTAAGAAATGAGTCTAACATAAGATCCAGGATGTAGCCAGTGTGCGAGAAACAACACAGACGCCTTTCTCACAAGATGGAGGCTCCCACTCAAGACACCTAAACTAAAGCAAACCGACCGACAGACCGACTCAAAGCAAACCAAAAGCTAAGATACACGAAAGGAAAACCTACTCTAAAAGCTATATACAAGAGTCCTAGACTCGACACGACTCAAGGAAGCGAAATATGTACATGACTTTACATGATTTGTCAGGTTGTGCAACAAGAGCATGGCTAACGTGATGGTTCTCAATCGAGCAAATTCATCCTTAAACACAGAAAAGTATGCTCTCACCATGCATCTCTCATACTCAAGCAAGTTTTCACTCAAAATGATCAACCGAGGCAGTTCGTTAGGACCATGATCAATCTAGATGCAAGTTGTTTTCCCAAAATCTCCATAATCAAAATCATAATAACTTTCAAGGCTAGGATTAAGGAAAGAGGCAACCTGACATTGTTCGTGCTTAGATGGAACTACATTATCGGAAGCGAGATCACCAGCTGCTTCAGGAGGTCACCATTGATGATGAATCATTCCACGAGCATTCGTAATATGTTGACCTTGATTTGAAAAGTCCTCTTGAAACAAGCTCAACGCCCCTTTGAAGAGCTCAATATTCTCTGTTTTTAGTGAGATATCTTGCATAAACCAGACATCTTCATGAAATTTTGTGAGCATATCCTCAAAAATGAGAGTCTCCTTGAGGGATTGAGCCTCAAACATTTCCTCTAGTTGATCAAAGATAATCTCAGGTGGCATTTCTTCTTCAAGCATAGTCTCAGAAGGTCGAAGCTGATGATGGATCATATCACTCACAGTAACTTGCTTATCTTGAAAAAACTTTGGCAGTGATTCCATTTGTACTTCTTCTATAAGATCCTTCAACACCCCTTCAAATATTATGAGAGTGATGAAATCTTTAAGCGCCCCTTTGAATTGTTCTTCATATCTGGGCTCACTTATGATGATTTGTGATTCTTCATTCAATATGTCAACTTGATTGTCCTCTTTAAGAATGCTATTTGAAACCTCCTGCAATTCAATCTCAAGGATTTCCTTTTGTAGCATAAACGAGAATTCTTCACAGAATGAGTCATCTTCTCCTTTAATTGCTTGCTCAACTCCTAGATCTTCCTTTATCACTGCTTGAGTATTCTCAACTGATTCTTCAACTTTTGTTTCATGGTATTCCTTTTCAGGTGCAAGGCATGGCAAGCTATCTATACATTGATCATCAAGTGTATTTGTATTGTCAACCTGCAACTGATCCTTCTCACAATCAGATGCTGGAACAATGTCTTGTTCATAGGTTCTCTTGAATTCAGCTACGAGATGTGCACCCCAAGATCTGTTCATAATACATTCTTCCTCGGACAAAGTTGGCATTCCAAACTGGTTTCTAACTTGATTGATAGCCATTTCACATATTGAGCAAGTAAATCAGAGTGAGGTGAGTTGTGAATTCTACACCACAATGGTAGTAATGTGTTCTCTAAACGCATTTCACCATTCAAAATGAGCTGACTCTCGATCATCCACAAGAAGCTTAGAAGAGGATCCTTGCTCTCTGGGACACTGAAGCTGCCTTCTTCTGTTTCTGGCTTGGGGACATCCCAAAAGAAGATTTTTCCCTATGTTGTGGATTCCATCCTTGATAAGTACTTCAAGCAATGCATTTCATCATGTTCCTTTGTCTCATGGACTCGACACTGCCCTGGTCTTGCAAACTCGGACAATCTGCGTGGATAAAGTTGTGTATCTAATCTCCACCAAAGTTCAGGAAAATCAACTTATTGCTCCTCGTGAAACTATTGCCGCTCCATTGAGAAATCTTTTCTTTTTGATTTTTTGATTTTTTATTTTTTTTGGATTTTCTATTTTTCACTTTTTTTTGGATTTTCTGGAATAAGAGAGATCTTGAATATCTCAGATTCAACTTGAACGTTCAACTGGTTCTAGCTTGCTTCCTTGTTTTCGCAAGTCCAACTGATGACCCAATGATCACCTTCCTTCTTTGTATCACTTCCGTCGAGTGTTTGAGAAAAGGCTTTCCACTGATCTTTCTTGGATTCAAGAGTTCGTATTCGCTCACCTTTCTTCTGCTTCAATTCTGTCGAGTGTGGAGGAGGGTAAAAAAAGTCTTGAAGATTACTCCTGTAAACATAAATTGATATAATCTGAAGTCTAGCTGTTTAGGCATTCATTGCGATCATGCCCTCCTTCTAGCGCCAATTCTGTTGATGTGTTTTTCATGCACATGCGAACACAGAATAAAATACCTAAAGGTACCTTATCCTCTCTTGAGCAAAGTTTCCTGACTGCTGAAGATTTTGCCGAAGGATCAGTCGAGGCAACTCCAAGGTTCTTGTATGTAAGTTCTCTACTCGTGGATAAGCTCTTTGTGCTATGATGTGATTTTGCTAGAATCACAAGGGGACTTACACTTGTGACTAAATGTCTGATTTGCTTTGAATATTACTGGAACACATGATTTCACTAGCCTAGATTTTTTGAAAAAAGGGAAAAAGAATGAGGGTGAGGGAAGGATCTAATTCTGACACCAAGAATGTAGGAGCAATGAATGACCTTTGATGAAATTCTAACTAAGTCTCGTTTTGACATCCCAGGACCATCTCCACAAGGTTAGTGTGATCTTCAGAGGAAAGCTTTATGATGTTCAAATCATTGCTATGGGCATAGACACCATCAGGCTGATGCATATCAATGAAGAAGCGACGATTGAAATTAAGCTTAAGCTGAATGATTCCAATTGACTACACAAGGCAAGTCTGCAATCAACAAACTGCTAGTAGTATGGATATACAAATTTCACCATCAATCAAACACATTTCTTCCACTCATCTAATAACATGAAATCAAATCTGAGAAGTATAAAGACCATGCAAATTGTTGAATCGACCCATAGATTTCACCATTTCTTCAATGAAGTTTTACAAGCCTTTTACAACAACATCTTGGCAACAATCTTTGCCTTCTCTTTCTATTCTACTCTAATTGCTATACTATTAACTGACTATTCACTATTTCTAACTATTCACCTTCTAACTACCGACTAACTATTAGCCTTTACAAATGAGGAGCCAGGGCTTATATAGTGCCCTCAATACAATTCAATGACTCAGATCAACTAAAGATCAATGACCGAAATTTTACAATAAAAACCCTAATTAGGGTTTGTTACAACAACTCAATTCTGGCCAATGAAATAATTGCATTATTTGGACACATGTCTTCTCTGGAATATTCAACCAATGGATAACCAGGGTAGGTACACCAAAATTTGTGCCATCTTTGACCAGTCAGGTACATTGAATCTGGACACGCTGAGGTGGACCAATCCGACTGGAGGAGTGATGGCTGGGATGCCACCTTGTCTGACACTTGCAACTTGGTAGATATTCAATTTGATGATGCTGATAGGCTAACTTTAATTAACTCTTTTGAAACTATCTGCCTCTTCAACAAACCCTTGCTTTAACCTCCTTTGTCTTCAATGTGCAGGATGGATGGTGTACCTTTCCTTGGAACGCTGGACTGAAAGATGTCGTCCTTGATGATGCTAGACTAGAGAAGGTCGTCCCTGATGATGCTAGACTGGAGAAGGTCGTCCTTGTTGATGTTGGACTGGAGAAGGCCGTCCTTGTTAATGCTGGACTGGAGAAGGTCGTCCTTGTCTTGGTTGATCTTCTTTCATCTGCAAAAACAAATCAAAAGATGATTAAGGACATAAATAATTCATTTCAACATAGTATTTTACACCTTAAGTCATCAACAAAAGATATTAAATGGAGCTTGCTCAAGATTTTCCAGGGACGGGCCCTATAAGAATTTCGCCCTGGACCCTCTGGAAGGGTCAGGAGCGAAATTAGCATTCCTGGCCAACTTAGACCTCTTTTCAACGTTAGCTCACAACCAACTCCTCGCCTAGCCCAAACAAGGTGAAAAATAGTAGTTTCAAAAGATTTCGCCCTGGACCCTCTGGAAGGGTCAGGAGCGAATTTTGCATTTTTGGACAAATTCCATCATGTCTCGACTCCAAAATGTCTTCCAAGGCAAGCATACACTATCCTTCTCCTCACCAAAGGCTAGGAATCTACAACCTAACCTTCCTCATGGGCAAACTAGGTGATTTTGGGAATTTCACTCTGGACCCTCTGGAAGGGTCAGGAGCGAAATTCCTTCTTTAGGCTTTCATTTTACACTTCCTTCACTTCAATTCATCTGGACTCCCCCACATTGAATCCACTTCCCAACTTGGCAACATTGGTTTGATCTTCACAAGGCCAAAAGGTCAAATTTGCTCAAAACCTAGCCAAGGACAAGACCCATCTAGAATTTCGCTCTGGACCCTTTGCAAGGGTCAGGAGCGAAATTCCAATTTTAGCTTAAAATATGCATCTTTGATGGTCAAGAGTCTATCCAAGGCAATCCAAATGGTATCTCTCACCCTTGTTTAGGCCTGACTTCACTCAAATCTTGAGGAAAAAGGTTGTTTTAGGGTTTTTCGCTCTGGACCCTTTGGAAGGGTCAGGAGCGAATTTTTTGTTTGTAGCTCACTTCTCCATCATTTCAACTTCAAATCACTTCACAAGGCAAGGACACACTTCTCTTCTCTCATCCAACTCAAGTTTGACTTAATTTTGCAAGGAGAAAAAGGTGATTGAAGAATTTTTGCCCTGGACCCTTTGGAAGGGTTAGGAGCAAATTTCTTCCTTTAGCCCAAAATCATCATTTCTGGAGACAACAATCAACTCAAGGGCAATCTCAAGGGCATCTTTCACCTTGGCCTAGGCATGGTTTAGCATAAATTTGAAAGGAATATGTAAATTTTAGGATTTTCGCTCTGGACGCTTTGGAAGGGTCAGGAACAAAAATATTGTTTTAGGGTTATTTCCTCATCCTTTCAACTTCAAATCACCTCCAAGACTTAGAACACCTTGCCTCCCTCCTCTCTAGGCCATAAAAATCAAAATTTTACCTTGCCTCGCAAAGAAAATAGGTGGAATTGGGATTTTCGCTCTGGACCCTTTGGAAGGATCAAGAGCGAAAATCTTGACTTGAGCTTACTCCTTCATCATTTATCCTCAATCAACTTCAACAAGGCAAGAACACCTCTCCTCGCACCCATCCAAGCCATGAAAACCTAACGTTTGACTAGACTTGCAAGGAAAATAGGTGGTTTTAAGATTTTCGCTCTGGACCCTTTGGAAGGCTCAGGAGCGAAAATCACTTTTTGGCTCAATTCCTTCAAGTTTGATAATCATTTCTAAGTCAAAGTCATTCTTGAGGACCTCTCCCATCAAAACTCGCCCTAGTCAGCACTTGGCTTGGCACAAAATTGGGAAAAAGGTGATTTAGAGAAAATTCGCTCTAGAGCCTTTGGAAAGGTCGAGAGTGAATTTCTTAATTTAGGCTTATTCCTCCATCATTTCAAGTTGCATTCACCTCAAAAGGCTAGAAAACACTTCTCCTCTCACGTCCAACCCAAGTTTGACTTGAATTTGCAAGGGAAAATAGGTGTTTGAAGAATTTTCGCCCTGGACCCTTTGGAAGGGTCAGGAGCGATTTTCATCATTTGGCTCAATTCCTTCAAACTTGATAATTATTGACCATTCAAGGACATGCCTAAAGACACCTCTAATCTTGACCCACACTAGACTTGGCATTAATTTGAGGGAAAAGGTAGGTTTTGAGAAAATTCGCTCTGGACCCTTTGGAAGGGCCAGGAGTGAAAATCTCATTCTTGACCAAAAATCATCATTCTTTCAACTTGAAACTTCATTGCAAGGTAAAATCTCATCTCTCTTCGCCCTAGGAACAAGGTTTTAAGCCTAAGAAAGGTCAAAAAGTAGGCTTGTAAGAAATTTCGCCCTGGACCCTTTGGAAGGGTCAGGAGCGAAAATTCCTTTCTTGGCTAAAACCCTCATTCCTCAATGCTATCAAACACTCTCAAAGGCAAGATCATGTCCATTTTCCCTTTCAACATGCTTTGGACATCGTAATTTGGTCAAATAGGGAAGGAAATGAGGTCAGGAGGATTTTCGCTCTGGACCCTTTGAAAGGGTCAAGAGCGAAAATCTCATTCTTGGCTTGATTCTCCATTTCTTCAACTCCAATCCACTCTAGAAGACAACTAGACATCATTCTTCACCCAAGGGATAAGGTCTTAAGCCAAAACAAAGTCAAAAGAATAGGCTTGCAAGGAATTTCGCTCAAGACCCTTTGGAAGGGTCAGGAGCGAAATTCACCTTCTTGGCTAGAATCCTTCATTTTTTCAAAGCTCTCACACATTTCCAAAGTCCAAACACGTCCATCCTTCCTTTCAAGATGCTCTGCAAATCAAAATTTGGTCAAACTAGGGAAGAAATGAGCTTTAGGAAGATTTTCGCTCTGGACCCTTTGGAAGGGTCAGGAGTGAAAATCTCATTCTAGGCTAGATTACTCACTTTTCAAACTTCAAACCACTTCAAGAAGCAAACTTAGATCATTTTCCACCTGAGGAAGAAAGTTTCAATGTCAAACAAGGTAGCAAATGAAGTTTATGATGAATTTCGCCCTGGACCCTTTGGAAGGGTCAGGAGAGAAATTCTCCTTTAGGCCAAAATCTTGTTCTTCAAATTCAATCAACTCCATCTCAAGGCAAGAACATACCAATTCATCCCCAACATGCCCTAGAAACCAACACTTAGTCAAAATTTGAAAGGAAATGAGAGCTACAAAGATTTTCGCTCTAGACCCTTTGGAAGGGTCAGGAGCGAAAATCATGTTTTGGGTTGGATCCTTGACTTTTCCTATTTTCATCCTCTTTGGGAGGCAACCATAGATCCTTCCTCATGCGTCTCCACCTTGGTCTTGACTCTTGCTAAAGGAAAAATGAGTGTTTTCAAAAATTTCACTCTAGACCCTCTGGAAGGGTCAGGAGCGAAATTCATCTTCTTGACTAAAATCCTTCGTCTTTCAATCTTGACAAGGCTAGAACATTCAAAAATACCTTCAAACATGCCTTAGGAACTAGAAATTTGGCCTTGATAAGTGAGAATTTGAGGTCTTCAAGGATTTTCGCACTGAACCCTTTGGAAGGCTTAGGAGCAAAATCCCTATTCTTGGCCAAGATCCTGACTTCATTTTCACATTTCTTCATTCAAACAAGCGCTTTTACCTTCATTCAAGCCTGGGAATGCGTTAGTTCTAGGTTTTGGTCAAAGTAGAATGTCTTATGGAGAATTTTGCTTTGGACCCTTTGGAAGGGTGAGGAGCGAAATTTGACATTTTGGACTCTCGGTCAGGTTCATTTTATGGAATATAACATTTAAGTATAAGTGAGGAAATGCCACTTATACTTTAAGTTATATTCCATATATACTTCCAGGATGTTTGAGAGTGGTTTCGGACCTCCAAGAGTTATATTGCAAAATCTAGTTTTTGAAGGATTCTTCAGTTTTCCAGACTTAGTCAAATTTCAGGATCAAGACATTCCAGACTTAGCCAAATTTCAGGGCATTTGAAGATCAAGATGACATTCCAGACTTCATCACTCACCAACTTGACCTAGCTCAGACCTTCGAGAATGATACCCACTCACAAAGAAAGACACAATTAGCAACAAGAGCAAAACCAGGCCCTAAGGAAGACTCTCAAAGAAATCCTAACCTGGAGCCCCTGTTGACTCCCCTGGCTCAAGTAAAGCCTAACATCCTATTGATCCCCTGGCGACACTCAAAATGCAAAGGCTAACAGACAAACCCTAAACACCTAGAAAGCAAACCCCAAAAAGAAAAAAAAGTAGGGGTCCCCATTTGCAATGGGGTGATGTGTGAATACGTCACAACAATTACCTTGTTCCAAAATCAATACAATTGCATTGGTGGACTCAAGTACATTAATTCCAGGCATTGCATCGATGTATTTGCCTGCAAAGTGAATATAAAACCTTAATTATCTCTTCATTCTCATCGAAAAACATGGGTTGGATTCTATGATAATGTTTAAGTCAAATCTTGATGCCTAGATATCACAATCACATTTGTTGGTGTATCAAATGTGCTCAATACCTATGCTATGTGGGCATTTCAATAATGGAAAGTGTTGCAGAAGGGGAATCCAGAATACATGACAACCTCAAGAACTGAAAGGCTACTTATGGCTTACTTTGGCTTAGGGCGAAAAGGGGAAAAAACCCTAATACAAAACATCTAAAATGGTGATGCACCATGATGGAGATTTCCTCATTTGATGCGCTATTTAATAGTCAATGGAATTGAAGCAAGCACAATGATAATAATGCCAAAGACAATTTGTAAGCAACATAAAAGAAGGATATACACAAATGTAAGCACAATCATAATAATGCCAAAGATAATTTGTAAGTAACACAGAAGAATGATAGATACAAATCACAACTTTTGTATTGAAAACATGAATTATTTGTACAACTACATGCTATAAAACATAGAAGGAATTCTAGGAAGAAATTCAAAGCCTACAATGTAGTATACAAATGAAAATTAGAGAAATCAAATTGAGCACACAGGGCTTGTCTGAGCACAAGTATGCCAAGATTCCCCTTCTCAGCTTGAATGAGCCTTTTACAGTTATAGAAGAAAGAAAAGCAAAGACGAGGAGAAATATATTCTGCTACATGATGATGATTACATTCTTGCTTGTACAATAGAACTAAACAAAATAACATCTGAAAATTTTTGCCCAATAATTACATGCATACCACATGTAGCATAGAGTGGAGTGATTACTTTAGTGCAACAAACTCCTTTTGTTTTCTATTGTTTGCTGTTAGTTCTCCCTTTGTCTTCAACCACAAAACCCTAATATGTTTCTCTTGGAAAACCCAATTCTCCTAATATTTTTGTATGCTTTTATTTTAATACTATAGGGGAAATCCTTTGGTTTATTTAACGCCAAGCTCAAAAAAAATTTATTGGAGGCTTCACCTTTCAATTCCCTTGGCTTTTCTTTTACGTTGTTGATATCATTGCCAAATATCACATGCTTTCTCACCACATCTTTGTTTTTAAGGTAAATGTCAATGCCACAATAAAATGTATTCCTTTAGTTTTCACTAAGGCTTTATCTTTAAATTAAATAAGGATAACAATAGAGGTGTGCATTTATTACCTCCCTCTAGCATAAATACTTATACTATACACGCCCCAGTGCCATGTTGCCAAGTTTTAATCAATGACACCAATTTTTATCTTAATATCCTTGAAAGACAATCTAAAATGATTGGGGGTTGTTGGATCTAGAGAATCAATGGTTGCTAAACTTCTTTAATGTACAAGTGCCAATGCTTATTGCTTAGTATACCTATGTTTATTTGTTTAAATATTTGCTAAAGTTTTTATTATGCATGGACTTTGTTTCAATGCCTTAGTCACAATTATTAAACCACAAGTTCTAATTGAATGACTAACCATGTGTTTTATTCAATGCCTTAGTCAAACAATTATTAAAATACAAGTTCTAATTGAATGACTAACCATGGGTTTTATTCAATTTGATGAAGGCTTTGCATAGATCATGGGTCCCTCCATTTGATTGGGTCATTCTCCTTGACCGATGGTGTTATTTATATCCTCGCATCCCCTTAAATGTCTTGACCATTTTTCATCTCACGTGATCAATAGTTGTTCGGCATTACAAATGAACAAAGGCTTGCCCTTTGTGATTTCTTTCTTTTGTGGCCCTCTTCTTGTCCTCATAGGTTTCTTTTTCCAAAAATACCTTTTGCTTTTCACATAGCCTCTCTCTTCTTTGATGACCTACATAGGTTTACAATTACTCTATATGTGTTTTCTCATCAACCGTCCTTGACTATTTGAGCTTCATCTTTGATATTTATTGAACATTAAAATCAAAAAGTTGTAGGCTCTTAGTTACCATCTTCCTCTTCGACCTATATACAACATCAAAGCCTTTACTATTTATGGTGAATACTTTCACTTATAACGAAAAGTGTTATCCTCAATGCCTAGTGAATGTTAAAAACATAGTATCTATGCATATAATGTGACCTTGAGACAACCACTAGCATGGGTCAATAATTGTGTCCATTGATGATATAGTGGTCTAGCATATGACCCACATGGCAATACTCATTTCTACTCTAACTTTTTTTCCCTTTGTGAAAACTATCCTAACATTTTAGCATCCTCAATGTTCCTTCCCCTACTGATGAGGAGGCAACAGACCGGAAGGAGGAAAACGTTAACCAGTGAATCTCTAAGGTTCACAAACTCAACAGGTAATCCCCATTTCCAAAGATCCTTACACAACACCAAGTCAAGCAATGGTTCAAAGACACCAAACAACACCTTGGAAAACCCCAAGGCTCCACTATGTCCACTTACAGACAACTAACACTTCTCAATTTTTTGTGTGATTGCACACACCCTTGCATACATGAGTGAGCTACTACTAGGCTTAAGGGTTTGAATGGCCCACTTGACCAATTCAACACTACAATCCTTGGAGGGGTGTCCTCACAACACTTGAACACAAAGGAAACAGGATTTCATGGTTTAGATCCACCGAAACATCAATTTTGACTCACTCGCCCACAAACCTGAACCGGTTGCTATTAGGCCTCCTTTTGAAGGAATCGGGTGATAACTTTTGACACCCTGAGGATCTAGACAAACAAATTATGTTTTCGGATACCCTTTTGGGAGATATCAACAATATCTTAGTTTCTGGTACTGGATCAACTTGCAGATATTCCAACCAGTGCTGCACTAACATACCTAATAGGGCTTTCAAACCTATTTGACTGAATGTCTTTCACAAACTGGTTTGGTTCTCCCAATCGGTGACCACCACTGACCATGAATTTTTTTTGCAAACCTCCAAAATGATCTTCTACCACATTCAAACCCTTTTCCAGTGCTCTACCTCTCAATTTTCACGCACTGCACTCATTAAACTGATATGCCACATAAAGATGTCAGACCTAGGGTTAGT
Source organism: Cryptomeria japonica (assembly GCF_030272615.1). Classification (NCBI taxonomy): domain Eukaryota; kingdom Viridiplantae; phylum Streptophyta; class Pinopsida; order Cupressales; family Cupressaceae; genus Cryptomeria; species Cryptomeria japonica. The sequence goes on along the minus strand of NC_081408.1, from coordinate 479,088,630 downwards.
TCTCCATCCTCTTCACCCTGTTGTATTCTCTTAATGGATTTCGATACTAACATATGATACAGTGGCCTATCATCTTTTGTAACGACAGAGTGTTCAGTTAACGATTGATAGGCCAAAATCCATTATTACAGTCAAACCCTAGTGGTTTAAGGGTTTAGGCTACCTGATAGAGATTTGCTTGTAGAATGGGGCAGCGATTACTTCAAGACTTCACATTGAAAGAAAAACAAAGGTAAAACAATTTAGTTATAGGATCTATGCCATGAGCATTCTTACCAATCCACCTTCAGTATTCAAACAACATAAATTAGACGGTTTTCCGAGTTTCCAACAGTTCTTGATGCTTCAATTTCCTTCCAAACAACCAAAACTCAACCAACATACATTCTTCGGTGTTTGGGGTCTTTAAAGGTGTTTCCCAAATGACCATAACCTCCTCCAACTAATTTTTCAAACTGACTGACTGTTGGAGAATCTTGATTTAATAAAAGTGCAAAATTGTCATGACAACAAATTGACAATATGACAACTTTTGCATAATTTGACCAACTTAGACTCTAGACTGTCATAGTCCCCTAAAATGATTACATTTGATTCTGAAACATCAAAAATGACTCAAATAGAGTTGTGGTCACTTGATCCCTCAATTTAGACCATCATGACCCTTATTGACTCTATTTGCTCTACCAGACCCTAAATGACATTTTGACCCAAACATGGACAAACTTGTCACACTCCTAGGACATTGAATTACAAAAAAGGACCCATAGGGTCTTATTACATTTCTTCTAACTAATAGAAAATCATCTTGTTCCTGGTTCATGCCTTCATAGGTAGGTGCTCCTGCACCATACTCCCCGGGTGAAATTTGTCTCAAGTCCTCTTAGAGACTAACTGCTGCAAATCACCACCCTGCTTCTTGATATCTTCCTCTAGCATCTAGGTAGCTTCCGAGTCAAGAAGGCCCTGCCATTTAACTAAGTGTTCAAAATAGGTCTTGTACCTTGTTTTCTTGGCTTCCCTACTATCCAAAATGCACTCCATTTTAGGTTGCTCCTTAGGTGGTAAGTGTTTTATCCACTCTTCACTTTCCTGAACAGATTCAGCTGCACATTCTCCTGCAATAGGACTCCTACACAATGTTAGATCATAAACATTAAATATAGGTGAAATAGAAATATCATCAGGGAGTTCAATTTTGTAAGCATTAGGACCATATTTAGCCAAAAAATTTCAAGGTCCAATTCCTCTCATCATCTATGGCTTTCCTTGCACAACCTGTCCTTGTTGAGATGAACCATGACCATGTCACCCACTTGATACTGCACATCTCTCCTTCTCTGATCCACTCTTGCTATAACTTCTTGATTGTTCTGTTGTAAGGTATCTCTGACTTGTTGATGCACATCTTTCACAACCTTTGCAAATTCATCAGCATGTCCACTCCTCTTGGCCAACCCCTGGACATCTCTCAATTCAAAGACTCCTCTTGGATGACTACCATAGACAATCTCAAAAGGACTCAGACATGTACTCTTGTTTATTGAATCATTATAGGCATACTCTGCCTGAGGTATCACCACATCGCAACTACTTCCATGATCCTTTGTCAAACATCTAAGAAGATTTCCCAATGACCTATTCACAACTTTAGTTTGGCCATCGGTCCAAGGGTGAGAGGCTGAGATAAAAGACAAATTAGTTCCCAACCTTTTCCACAAAGCTCTCCAAAAATGCCCTACAAACTTGTTGTCCCGGTCGGATACAATACTCAAAGGCAACCCATGGATTCTAACAATTTCTCTGAAAAACAATCCTGCAATATAGCTAGCATCATTTGTGGTTTTACAAAAAGTGAGTCATTTTACTGAACCTGTCTACCACAACAAACACACTGTCATGACCTATCTTTGTCGTGGGTGATCCCATCACAAAGTCCATACTCAAACTTTCCCATGGTTACAATGGTTCCCATGTGCTCAATTATGGCTTCTTGGCTCCAACTTGTCAAATTGACCTCCTATTGTTGTGAATTGATGCAAAGGTGTGGAGGTGTCTTCTAACATGTTTTGAATGCCTTTAGGGTCCATTTGAGGTTTTCAATCATTTGTTTTCTTACCGATTTCAATATTTTGCCTAGAAAAGGGCTACAAGGAATTAGCCCTATTAGGCCTCCAAAATCCGGTTTTTTAGGGCTTGAGTGAAAATGGTCCTTAAGACCCCCTAGCAAGTTTGGTTTTTCTTCAATGAATCATCTAACCTCAAGTGATTTTTGTGGTTTTGGCTCCTTACTCCATCGTACAATATGCTAACCCCAAAATGAGGGTTTTGAAGGGTTTCTAGGCCTTCTAACCGGCAGTGACTAGTCAAGTTGGTGTTTGGGCATCAAAGGACTTTGTCAAGGCTTCTCCTTGCATTGGCAACTCTGTCCCAACTTCATGGACCCCTCCAAAAGCTTAGATGGTGGTTTGGCATTCACCCCTGCACTTAACACTTCAATTTTACCTTGTTTCCTCTAGCTGGGTTGCTCCTGGACTAGCCTAGAACAAGGTGACAATCATATTGAAACTCATCTCCAACACTTGTCCCTGCATATGTACAGTATACAAGTGGTTGCCCTTCATGTCCCAACAGGCCATGATGGTAGCAGGTGTGGAATTCATGGGGCAACCATTTTACATAAAATTGCTATATACAAGCCAAAACTAGTTGTTTGCAAACCAAAGAAAGAAAACACCTATTCAAACTAATTACGAAGCTTGAAATGAAACCAACAATATTGTAACACACTAGAGTAACTCAATCCATTGCTGGATCAATGGATTCAATCCATTTGCATTTACAAAAATGAGTAAAAACAAGCCAAAATGCTGCCAACTAGTCTGAAAATGAGTAGTTTCAGATTGTTGAACTTATAAAACACATTCTCCAACCTCGGTAACCGTGCAAGAGAGGGTTATTATAGAATTTACCATGTGTGGATTCTTCCTAGGGCGTTGGACAATCCCTAACTCCATCGCTAACCAATTCAGGACAAAAGTTGTCATGACAACTTTCAAAAGTTGTCATGACAACTTTTTGCAACTTTGCACTTTTGCACTTTTTAGTCTTCTCAACCTATGAGACCTATTCTAAGTCATCACTCATGACTTTTAAAACATGTTTAAGACTAATTTAACCCTCCCTAATGCCTATACCAAGTTTTGACACTTTTGACCATCAAGAAGGTCAACTACCTACTCAAACCACTATTTATGCACAAAATGCAAACCTAAGAAGAATGAACTCAATCCTAGGACTACATTGACTCTAAACACCAACTCTTGGACCCTCCTAGAGTCCTTATTACTAACTGACTTGGCTAGGGTCATTACAAGCCAAAATTGAGAAAACTAAATAGTCTAAGTCCTAGGTGCTCCTGCACCATTCTCCCAAACAAAAGAAAATCATGTCACCTCCTTTGGAATCATATTCTGATCAAGTCCAAGCTTCTTAAACTCTGTCTCAAGCACCCATGTAGCTTCAGCATCATCAATACCCTATCATTTGATTAGGTGCTCCCAATAGGCTTGATGCCTTGTCTTCTTTGCGATCCTTGAACTCAACACCTTATCGGCCTTTGGATTTGGTTTGGCTGGTAACTGAAGGTTGTTCACATCATCTGATACCTCTGAGTGACTGCAATCTGAACCTTGAATTGGTCCCTTGTAGGCAACTAAGTCTGCTATGTTGAAAACCGGTGACAATCCTATGTCACTAGGTAGATCCACCTTGTATGCATTTTCTCCATACTTGGCTAGAATGGCACATGGACCTATCCTTCTCATTTGCAACTTGTTAGGCACTCCTTGTTGTAGTCTTTCTTTGTTTAGGTGCACCATGACAAGATCTCCCACTTGAAATTGTAGGTTCTTCCTTCTTTCATCAACTTTTTGTTTGAGTTTGCTTGTGTTCTCTATCAATGCTTGCTTGACTGATTCATGTACCTCCTTCATTGAGTGAGCAAAGTCTTCTGCATATCCACTTATTGCTGTTGCATTTCCTAAGTCTCTCAACTCCAAAATACCTCTTGGGTGCACACCATAGACCACTTCAAAAGGGCTCTTGTCGGTAGTCCTATTCATGGCATCATTATATGCATATTCAGCTTGTGAGAGTACTTGATCCCATGTCTGACCATATTCCTTAGTAAGGCACCTTAATAAGTTTCCCAAGCTTCTATTCACCACTTTGGTCTGCTCATCTGTTTGAGGATGGTAGGCTAATCCAAAAGAGAGGTTCGTGCCAAGATTTTTCCAAAGTGTCTTCCAAAAATGACTCGTGAACTTTGAGTCCCTATCTGAAACAATGCTCATGTATCCTCACTACCTCTTTGAAGAACAAATGAGCTATTTGGCATGCATCATGAGTAGTCTTGCAAGGCACAAAGTGAGCCATTTTGCTAAATCTGTCCACAATGACATAAATGTTGTCATATCCCTGCTTTGTCCTTGGTAAACCTACTACAAAGTCCATACTAATGCATTCCCAAGGTCTACTTGGTATGGGAAGAGGTTGGTATAAACTGGCATTTGTAGAAGTACCTTTGGCCTTTTGGCAAACTATGCAAGTCTCCACATACTTCTTCACATCTTGATTCATCCTTGGCCAATAGTAGTACCTCTAAACCAACTCTTCAGTCTTATTGACTCCAAAATGTCCACTAAGGCTGCCATTATGCTTCTCTTGAATGAGATTTTCTCTCATTGAGCCTCTAGGCACACAAAGTTGCCCACCTTTAAACAATAGTCCATTTTGCAAAGTAAAATCAAAATACTCACTATGGAAGTGATTTTGATACTCCTTACACACCTTGTAGGCTTTTGAGAAGTCTTCATCCTCTGAGTACAAGTCTCTAAAACTGTCAACACCTATGCTTATCAATTGAATTTCTTGGATTGTCAAAAGTCTCCTACTTAATGCATCAGCTACCCGATTTAACTTCCCTTTCTTATGCTTAATTGTGAATGTGTAGGCCTGCATGTACTCCACCCATTTCATATGTTTATGACTGAGTTTGTCTTATGAGTTTAGAAAACTCAATGCTTGGTTGTCTGTATAGACTACAATTCCTTAGGTAGGAGATAGTGTCTCCACTTCCTCAAAGCTTGCACTAAAGCATATAACTCAAGATCATAAGAGGAGTATTTCCTCTTGGCATCACTTACCTTCTCACTATGGAAAGCTACTGGTCTTTCTTCTTGGCTTAGGACAACACCTACTGCAACATTGCTTGCATCAAATTCCACTATGAAAAGTTTCTCAAAATTAGGCAACACTAGCACCAGTTGAGTAGCTATCTTCTCCTTCAAGGTTTCAAAACCTTTGTTTGCTTCTTCACCCCACTAAAACTTTGCCTTCATTCCGCCTCTAATGGTGTCTAACATTGGTGCATAGATAGCACTGAATTGCCTAATGAACTTCCTGTAGTACTGAGCTAATCCATGGAAACTTCTCACCTCTGTTGCTAGCTTAGGAGTAGGCCAATTTACAATGGCTTCAACCTTGCTGGGATCCATCTTGAGGTTTCCTTGAGACAACACAAACCCAAGGTAAACTAACTCCTTCTTAACAAACTCACATTTATCCAAGTTCATGGTTAGCTTTTCATCATACAATCTTTGTAATACATCTTGCAAATGATTAATATGATCTGCCCTATCTTTACTGAAAATGAAAATATCATCTAGATATACCACCACAAATTTACCCATGAAATCCTTCATCACCTCATTCATGAGTCTCATGAAGGTGCTTGGAGCATTGGATAAGCCAAATGGAATTACAAGCCACTCATAAAGACCCTCTATTGTCTTAAAGGCAGTTTTCCATTCATCACCCTCCTTAATCCTAATTTGGTGATATCCACTTTTAAGGTCAATCTTGGTAAAGTACTTGGCTTCTCCTAAACAATCCATGAGGTCTTCTATTCTAGGAATAGGGAACCTATATCTGGTGGTGATCCTATTTATAACTCTAAAATAAGTACACAATCTCCAAGTACCACCTTTCTTTGAGGCTAACATGGTAGGGACAACACAAGGGCTAATACTTTTCCTAATTAGGCCTTGGTCTAAGAGCTCTTGGATTTGCTTGGCAATCTCAACATTTTGCTGAGGAGTCATTTTATAAGCTGCCTTATTAGGCAAGGATGCTCTGGGAATGAAGTCTATTTGATGGCTTATGGTTCTTTTAGGAGGTAAGGTGGTTGGTTGTCCATCACTTACTATGCCTTTGAATTTATTCAACAAATCTTGCACCTCTATTGGTAAATCTGGCTGCTCTATCTTGTCTTCCTCTTTGGGCTTCATTACTAGTGCAAACCCTATACCTTCACCTTCCTCAAGTGTCTTCAAGAATTGCTTTTCACTTACCAAAAGAAAATTAGGACCTGCTGCCCTCTTTTCACCTTTCTCGAGGATAGACTAAATCTTGAATGTGACTCCATCTTTCTTGAATGAGTATGCATTCTTGGCTCCATCATGGATAGCTTGTATATCAAATTGCCATGGTCTTCCCAATAGAAGATGGCATGCATCCATGGGTAGGACATCACATAACACCTTGTCCTTATACCTGCCAATGGTAAAATCCACCCATGCTTGCTCATTGACTAGGACATGTTGGCCTTTGTTCAACCAAGTGACTCTAGAAGGATTGTTGTGAGGTATCCTTTGCAATTTGAGATTACTCACTGCCTCTTCTGACACAATGTTGTTTGTAGACCCCGAATCAATGATCACTTTGCAAACTTTGTCCATAATCTTGCATTTGATCCTAAATAAGGACCTTCTTTGGCTTGGCTCTTCTCTGACTGGTTCTTTGATCAATGTTCTCCTTATCATCAAGTTGTCACCTACCTCTGACTCTAAGGCAACCTCTGAAGTCTTGCTACTTGAAGACTCTTCTTGAATATAGTTCACTCTTCTTTCACTACCATGTGATGATGTTCCCTTCTCTGGACACCTATATGCTGGATGACCAAGTTGGTTGCAATGGTATCATTGCATTGTTGCAAAATATGAGGAACCTCTACCTTGGCCACTAGATCTTCCTCTAAAACCACTATTGGACCCCCTTCCTCTATTGAATCCTCCTCTATTAGTGCCACTCTCTTGCTGCTCAGTGAGTTTAGACTCTCCTTGTGTTCTTTGTTCAGAACTTCTTCCTCCAAAGCCTCCTCTATGGCCTCTATTGTCTTTTCCTCTACCCTTGCCCCTATTGTTGCTTGATTCATGTCTTCTTTTCAGTTTTTCCTCCACCTTAAGGGCAAGTTGATAGGTTTGATGGACTGTTTTTGGGCTCATTAGACTAATTTCTTCTTGGATGTTCCACTATAGACCATTTAGGTACCTAGCAACCTTGAGACTCTCTTTTTCCACCACATGAGATCTAAGGCTAAGTTTGTGAAACTCCTTCGTATAGCTACTGACATCAAGGTCTTTTTGTCTTAAGTTTTTCCTCTTCCTATGAATTTGCACTTCATTCATCAGGGAGATAGACTTCTTTGATTTTGACTAACATCCCTTTCCAAGAAGAGATGGGTGCTTTTCCCATTTTCTTCCTCTCATCTTTCACAAATTTCCACCATGTGAGAGCAGCTCCTCTCATCCTTGACCTGGCTACCTTGATTCTCTGGGCTTCAGTTATGCCTTCACATTCAAAATGGTTCTCCATGCCTTCTATCCATTCTAGGACCACTTCTGCCTCCATCTTACCAATGAACAATGACAATCCTTCTAGTGATTTACCACTCAAGGCCTTCAATGCCTTCAGGAAAGGTTCTTGCTCTAGGATAGGATCAGGTTCTGGTATTTTGTCTATCTCTGACACTTCTTTACCCTTCCCTTCTACTCCTTCTACCTTCACCAACACTTCATCTACCTTGGTTTCTACCTCACCAAGCTTACTCTCCAATTCTAGCAACTTCTCCTTCAGGAGTCTATTCTCTTCCTCCTGATCATCCACTTTCTTTGCCAACTCTGCATTAGTCACCATGCTATTATCTCCTACAGATTCCACTGAGAACATCTACTCACCTAGCCCAAATCTTATAGGCTCTGATACTAATTTGATGGGGTTCACCTAGTTTGCTCAACACTTCACCTAGTTGGTATTGCTCAATTCCACCAACTCATCAGGCCTAGTTTCTCTCTAGACCTCCAAGTCCTTCCCAGTCTCTTCTAGGGATTGCTTCTTAACCATTCCAAGGTGTTTGCTTCAAGTGTTTTAGCTAGCAACCCTACCAAGTTACAATGCTTCCCATGTGCTCAATTATGGCTTCTTGGCTTCAACTTGTCAAATTGACCTCCTACTGTTGTGAATTGATGCAAAGGTGTGGAGGTGTCTTCTAACATATTTTGAATGCCTTTAGGGTCCATTTGAGGTTTGCAATCATTAGTTTTCTTACCGATTTCAATATTTTGCCTAGAAAAGGGCTACAAGGAATTAGCCCTATTAGGCCTCCAAAATCTGGTCTTTTAGGGCTTGAGTGAAAATGGTCCAAAAGACCCCCTAGCAAGTTTGGTTTTTCTTCATTGACTCATCTAACCTCAAGTGATTTTTGTGGTTTTGGCTCCTTACTCCACCGTACAATATGCTAACCCCAAAATGAGGGTTTTGAAGGGTTTTTAGGCCTTCTAACCGGCAGTGACTGGTCAAGTTGGTGTTTGGGCATCAAATGACTTTGTCAAGGATTCTCCTTGCATTGGCAACTCTGTCCCAACTTCATGGACCCCTCCAAAAGCTTAGATGATGGTTTGGCATTCACCCCTACACTTAGCACTTCAATTTCACCTTGTTTCCTCTAGTCGGGTTGCTTCTAGACTAGCCTAGAACAAGGTGACAATCATATTGAAACTCATCTCCAACACTTGTCCCTGCATATGTACACTGTATAAGTGGTTTCCCTTCATGTCCCAATAGGCCATGATGGTAGCACATGTGCAATTCATGGGGCAACCATTTTACATAAAATTGCTATATACAAGCCAAAATTGGCTGTTTGCAAACCAAAGCAAGAAAACACCTATACAAACTAATTACAAAGCTTGAAATGAAACCAACAACACTATAACACACTAGAGTAACTCAATCCATTGCTGGATCAATGGATTCAATCCATTTGCATTTACAAAAATGAGTAAAAACAAGTCAAAATGCTGCCAACTAGTCTGAAAATGAGTAGTTTCAGATTGTTGAACTTATAAAACACATTCTCCAACCTTGGTAACCGTGCAAGAGAGGGTTATTATATAATTTACCACGTGTAGATTCTTCCTAGGGCATTGGACAATCCCTAACTCCATCGCTAACCAATTCAGAACAAAAGTTGTCATGACAACTTTTTGCAACTTTGCACTTTTGCACTTTTTGGTCTTCTCAACCTATGAGACCTATTCTAAGTCATCACTCATGACTTTTAAAACATGTTTAAGACTAATTTAACCCTCCCTAATGCCTATACCAAGTTTTGACACTTTTGACCATCAAGAAGGTCAACTACCTACTCAAACCACTATTTATGCACAAAATGCAAACCTAAGAAGAATGAACTCAATCCTAGGACTACATTGACTCTAAACACCAACTCTTGGACCCTCTTGGAGTCCTTATTACTAACTGACTTGGCTAGGGTCAGTACAAGCCAAAATTGAGAAAACTAAATAGTCTAAGTCCTAGGTGCTCCTGCACCAATCTTGCATCTTCTTGAGTCAAAGTGGCTCTCCTCTCACCACCTTGAGAAGTTGAGTCCTTCTCTAGACACTTGTAGGTTGGGTGGCCCCATCTGATTGCAGTTATAACATCTCATACTGGAGAACTTGGATCCTCTTCCTGATCCATTTGTCCCACCTCTTCCATTAGGTCTTCTCCCATGGTAGCCTCCTCTGCTACTTGAGTCCCCAACTTGCTCTCCTTGGCTAGACTCACCACTAGACCTTTGATTAGGACTTCTTCCTCCAAAACTGCCTCTGCCTCTGAAACTTCTCCCTCCTATACCTCTTTTACTCTGCTCACTTCTTCTCTTTAGTTTCTCTTCTACCCTTAGGGCCAATTGAAAACACTTGTTCACTGTGTCTGGTGCCAAGATGTTGATCTCATCTTGGATATTCATCCTCAAGTCGTTCAAGTACCTGGCCACTTTCTCTAACTCTTCTTCTTGTCTCTTTGATATGAGACCGAGTTTATGAAACTCCTCCATATATGCATTCACATCAAGGTCTCTCTGTTTGAGGTTCTATAATTTTCTATACATCCACACTTCATAGTCAATGGGCATAAATTGTGCCTTGACTTTAGCTTTCATCCTTTCCCAAAAAGTTATTATACTTTTTCCCTCCTTAACTCTCTCCCCTCGTACATAGTTCCACAATGTAAGAGCAGACCCCTTTAACCTTTCTTTTGCCAACTTAACTCTCTTATATTTAGGGATTTCTTTGTACTCAAAATGACTGGTCAATGCCTCAATCCACTCTATCACATCTTCTGCTTCCATACTTCCACTATATATAGGCAACCCATCAATGGTGTCCCTATTGACTGACCTCAAGGCATCTACAAATGCCCTCTGATCTAAAGGTATCTCCTCTACCCTCTTAGAGGATTCCCCATCTTCTTTATGCCCTTCTTCATCAGTGTCACTTCCATCTTCCTTATCCTTAGTCTTTTTCAATTTTTCAAGATTGGACTCACGCATCTCTTCAATCAACCTCTTCACTGTATCTTGTGACATACTCTTAGCAAGCATTCTATCAACCCCTATTTCAATCTCTTCCTCTGACATACACTAAGACCACACTATGCAAGTGATCTTCAAAATCCCACTCTAATAACAATATGATGAGGAGGCAACAGACCGGAAGGAGGAAAATTGTTACATCCCACTTATGCCCTAGTTGATTTTGTGCAGTATTTACGTCCTGATACATATTAACCGTAGTGCATTTTGATATACTCATATGATGTATAATGTGCATGGTTTTATGCTTTAAATGATGGATTTGTTCAGATGATTATGCGCTAGGCAACCTGGTAGGTTAGTATAGACAATTTAGGGTTTATAACCTAGGGTTGTCGCTTCTCGAGATAATTATAAATTATTTTGTTAATTATTAATTAAGTTGATTGGACTGATGTTACTTTTAGTGTATAGGTATATATATTTGTGTGTGTGTATATACGTTACAAATATATCCTATACGAGTACCTGGGTACGGTAGTACATATACCTGGTCGTATACGTACTACCGTAGTCAAGTATACGTAGGATGTATGGGTCACATATATATAAATATATATAAATAAGTATATTTTAAATCAATTAATAATTTGCATGACAAGGATTATTGTAATTAAATAAATTAATATTTTATTTTTGCTAACTTTAATTGGCTTGGAATATTTTGATTATGCAAATAGGGAAATAAGTTTTAATAAATCCTTTTTCATCGCTTCACCTTACCTTGTGATTTTATCAGGCATGAAGGAGGTATTAATAAAAAAATATAAAGGAGATTAAAAGGATTTATTTCTCAACCTTGATATAATTTTATCAAGCATATTGGGAGGGAAAAAGCACCAAATATATATATTATTATGCATTCATTTCTTTGGAAAAAGGATGGAAAGATATTTTTCATGGGAAGCTTCTGCTGAAAGCGAGAAATGCGAAAGGCGTGAATGGAGCACGAGATTAATGTGACTCCTTGGGCAGTTTAAGATTTCCACTTGGCATTAGGGCGAACAAAGGAAGAGTCATGTGAAAGTCTATACTTAAACCATTTTTGGAAGAGAAAGGGAGGGTGGTTTTTATCTTTGTTCTGCTTGAGGACGACAAAGAAAGAGGGTTTGGCTCTGCAATTCCATGACTTGCCTGCTCAACCATTACAAAGTTTCAAAGGCTTCGAGTGTGAAGTGCATTAGAGTGCAACCTCTGACGAATTTTGCTTCTTTTAGGTCATGTGGTCTAGTTCCCTACTAATTCGACTATTTCCTTTTCCGTTTTTCATTCAATTTTTGGAAAATAGAGGAAATAAACTAAATGTAGTTTATTCTTCGATATATTAGGAAATATCTGAACTATTTTCCCTTCTGTAATGCGAATTCTGAAAGTATACTTTAATGGGAAGAGATAAATCCTTATGTTGTCTTAAAGAAAAATCTATATGTAGTATATCTATTTACTTCTGCATAATACCAATTTTACTTTCTATTTTGGGTAAAATTAAATGGTGATGATATTATGTACGAGGTTCACATACCTTGTTAATTTGGAATACATATATGTGTATATATATACTCGTTATTTATATATATGTAAACATGGGTGTGTGTGTGTGTGTGTGTGTGTGTATAACAATGTGTATGCATATATCATGAAAAATCTAGAAAAATATTTTAGTGGTTGGAAGACTGTATGCAGTAAACCAGTTAGGTGTTTTAGTTCCTTCAGATGTTGTAAATCTGGAATTATAGTGGTAGACTCATCTTATACCCTGATTCCTCCACAGTACTGTTCTATTTTTTCAAAAAGAATATCCTCATATCCAGAGTGAACAGTAAGGTTATACTTTCGCTAGACCAGCATGTTTAAGGTCTGCCATTATGAATAAATATGCAAATATTGGTGTGCAGGCCTGGAGGTTATGTTTACTTACACCATTTAGCTAACTAAAATCTGAAAATTATAAGAACATAACCAGGTATCAAGGTGCAACAAGGCTCCTTTCGGTCAACTTAAACTGAAAAACCAATAAGTTATAATCAGGCGGTGTGTGTCTTAGTTGTAATATGCACCTTAACGCAAGTACATATACCTCTAATGTAGAAATAATTGTGTAATGACAACCGTAGGCCTATGTGTTAAATTCATGTATATTCTTTAGTACAACTATAGACTAGAATAAAATCTTAACCATGGAATCCCTGCCCTTCGTGAAATTTGGGATTATTGTGATTCAATGGTTGGGACAATTGCTAATTTGTTAAATTTAATTATACTCTAAATCTAAGGCACCTAGAATACCTATCATACATTGGAAGGTACCGGTACATATGCACACTTGTACATGTACTTGGACATATATCATCAAGTAGATACCAGTATGGTTATAGTTGGTATTACTTGACAGATATGTGAAGGTATTTGTACTCGTGTGTATGTGTAAGCGTACCTAACATGTGTTGGTAAGCATATTCAACATAGTGGTGCAAACTTATGCCCCTAACTTCCCCAGCTAGGAATTCAATTGATACATTGTAAAACATTTCAAATTGAATGAGAAATAAATAAATGATAACGCTTAAGAGTTCTAAAACTGTATCTATGAAACACTAACACAAAAGTTGGACCTTAGTTCCCTCTTGAGTTCAGTTGAACTCCTAGAACTTAGACTTATTGCCGAGAAGGGTGAGATCATTGTCATCGCTTAAATTCGTGCTTACAGTGTAAAACCTTGGCCAAGGAGGTGTTGCGTAACACATGCACTAGTATGATCTTTAGCACCAGATACACCCTTAGTCAAAGCATCATACTAGAAGGGAGTTACCCTTAGTCTATGACCGACTAAGTGGGTAGGTCCTAACACCAAGTCTCAGATGGCATTGAGTTCTCATATTCCTTTACCTCCCTGCGAAGGGTCGGGCCAGTCCAGAAGGATATGGCACAGAAGACTAGATAGTCCGTGGCTGGGCGGAAAAGCGCCCTAATGATACTTTCCCTCCCCACCAGTATCATAACAAAGTTTGAAGTTCAAAATTTAGCATCAGTTGAAAAGTACTCTCTAAACCCTATCTCTCTTTCATTTCATGCAAGTTAATTAGTTCTTAATATTTCATGTATGCTTAATTTTTAGTTCAATGTACTTAATCTTCAGTTATCGTTATTCATGTTCCTATTTTGAATTTTAAATTAAAAAACAAATATATCCATCTTGTTATGCTTATGTTAACGACTATTCTTTTGCAATGGTTAGATTATTTGAATTTAAGTTTCTTTCAAATTTTTCAGCCTATTACACATGGTATCAGAGCGTCGAGTTCAACACTGAACCTTGGGCTCACCACAATAAGAACGAAAAAAAAAACTTGAAAAGAAACTGAAACAAAATACTTGGCATTGTCCAGGATGTTCCGCACAACCAAAAGAAAACAAGCACATGACCCGGTTTACCTTCGATTGTGGAAGGTAATCAATCGCAAGTATGATTACTCATACTGATCCATGTTGTCTGATGACGAAAACCTAGTCGATGCCCTAAAAAGAATTGTCAAGGAAAGACGACCCTGGACTGCTGCTAGTAAGGCAACAATACGAACTATAATATTAGCAAACAAAGCGTCGAAACTAGTTAAGCCGAGAACCGAAGAAATGAAGTACAACATCGCTGTTATCCATCCTGAACCTGAGGAACCAAAAATGGTTTGCATACCCCGACTTGGATTTCGGTTGGTACCCTTCTCTGAATTTGAGGGGCAAGAAGAGCCCATCGCAGGATCAGAAAGTAGTTCTTAGAGAGGGAGCCTTTCTTGTAAATATTGAAACCTAAACCGAACTACTTTTGAGAATAACCCTGATAGGGTTACATTGTATATAATGAACTTTAAACTCCCTCGCTTACTTTTGACAACAGTTTCTGGAAACATTTTCATATATATATGTGGATAGTTAGATGGTTAATTTTTTTTTTTATTCTTTCATCCCATACTCTTAATGTTGAATGCTAGACAAAACTAAAACCGCATATTTTTTTGTAATATCAGGTGTCACAAGAACTATAACATGTCTCATCACCTGGAAGGTGGGGGAGAATCTGGAGGTCCGGAAACATCAAATGATAAACTAGATAAACTCATCCAGATGGTTCAAAACACGCAAAATAGGCTTCAAGACTTGGAGCAGAGAGTAAGTGGCCATACAAAAACACCCAAGGTGGAGTTTGAGTCTCAATTTAGGGACTAGTTTATTGAGCAGGAGCACACTCATCAGAGTGGGTTCCAAGAAACACAAAACCTTAACCAAAACCCCAAGGGAAAACAACTTATGGGACTCATATCGGAAGATATGAAGAAAGTAAGACCTCCACAGTATGATGGGGCTGAAGAAGGAGACGCTGCTGAAGCCTAGCTTACAAGCATGGAGAAGTACTTTGAGACCAGAGATTATATTGAAAACATGAAGGCTGTTTGGGGAGCCTACCAACTAACCAGAGAAGCTATTGGTTGGTGGGAGAAAAAAAAGACCGAACTTGGCCTGAGATCAGACCATATAACCTGGAGCAAATTTATGGAGGTGTTTAGACAAAGATGGCTGCCTCAATTATTCTTCGAGCAAAAATTGACAGATTTCTAGGATTTGAAACAAGGAGAACTTTCCGTGCATGCTTACTGGGAAAAGTTTACACGTCTCCTAAAGTATGTACCTCACTTCGAAGTAGATGAAAGGTATAAAATCAGGAAGTTCATTATGGGCTTAAACAACTGAATAGGTGGTTCAGTAGATGTTTTAGCTTCGACTACTATGGATGAAGCCTATGAGAAAGCTGTTAGGCAAGAACAAAAACTCTGTAAGGACGATTCCATTAGAGATAGAAGCAGAAAGAAGAGTAACTGGAGATAGTCATCTTGAAGATTCAACAATAAGGGAGACAGATATGGAGTCAACAATAAAAACAATAAAAGGTATCAAGGAGGACAACAAAACAACCATAGAGAGGGTAAGAGTTTTGATAAACCTAGGAGGGACAATGGTGGGAATAGTAGCAAATCAAAAAAGAAGGGACCACCAAGGGGTTGTTTTAATTGCGATGGTAATCACTACGCCAACTAGTGCCCAACTAAACCACCAGGAGGGCAACATCAGAGGAATCCATTGCCACCTCAACAAGTAATTTTTCAGCAAAGAATTCATGCAGCGGTTGATAACTGCCAAGTAGAGTACCAGTTCACGCAAGTAGAAACTCCAAGTACTTTATATGGTATACCCATTAATATACTCATTGATACAGGTGCTACTGAAAATTTCATTTCGTCAAAACTGCTTAATAGGTTTCCTAGGAGAGATAGTTTTATGGCTAATTCATGGACAATAGAATACGCCAACTAGTCAAGAGCTCAGGTAGACCAATGCATGTTTGGGGCAAGAGTAGAATTTCCAAACTTCACTACTGAAGTTGACTTATTTGTAGCACCACTAGGCACGTATGATGTCATCTTAGGAATGAAGTGGTTGGGTCAGCATAGGGCAAGGGTAAATTGTTTCGACAAGTTTGTAGAATGCTAGGATGACTTTAGCAACAAAGTACTCTTACGAGGCATGCAACGAGAAATTAGATTGCGGCAACTCTTTGCTATGCAGCTGAGATGAAGTGAAAAGAAAGGATGTTATATATTTGCAATTAAAATGGATGAAATCAGGGATGCAAAGGATGTCCTATATTAGGATGATATGATGATGTATGAGAACTGTAATCATCATGAAAAGGAGTTTGGTGAAGTTGAAGAACCAGAAGAGCCTTTTGAAGTGAAATATCCTTACCTCCAAGATTTTCAGGATGTATTCCCAGAGGAATTGCCTGGCTTACCACCAAAAAGGATATTCGATTTTTCCGTCGAATTAATACCATGAGAAACACCTGTATCCAAAGCCCCTTATTGGATGACAACAGTCGAGTTGATGGAGTTAAAAGCCCAACTTCAAGAACTCCAGGATAATGGATTGATAAGACCTACTGTGTCGCCTTGGGGGCACCAGTAATCTTTGTTAAAAAGAAAGACGGGACTCTCCAACTTTGCATAGATTACACAATGCTGAATAAAGTGACCATCCGAAACAGATATCCTCTAACTCGCATTGATGATTTATTTGATCAAATGCGTGGAGCAGCAGTCTTTTCCAAGATCAATTTGCGATCAGGGTACCATCAATTGAGGTTAAAGGATGAGGATATCCATAAAACTGCCTTCAAAACTCGTTATGGACATTACGAGTTCACGGTTCTACCATTTGGACTTACTAATGCACCAACCGCTTTCATGAATTTAATGAATAGTGTATTTCATGACTGCCTCGACAAGTTCGTCTTGGTGTTCTTAGATGACATTTTGATATACTCAAGGAATGAAGAAGAACACCTATAGCAATTGCGGTTTGTCATACAAAAATTACGAGAAAAGAAATTATATGCAAAATTATCCAAGTGTACCTTCTTCCAAAAAGAAGTACAATACCTAGGGCATATAATTTCAGCCAAAGGGATAGAAGTAGATCCAGCAAAGATTAAAGCCATTTCTGAATGGCCAACTCCCAAGAATGTGCATGAAGTTAGAAGCTTCTAGGGGTTAGCAAGATACTACAGAAAGTTCATAATGAACTTCTCACGCATCGCACACCCCATCACATCATTGCAAAGGAAGGGCAAAAGATTTGAATGGTCATAAAAATGCCAAGTGGCGTTTGAACTCCCTAAAGAGAAATTGACCACGGTACCAATTCTAAAAGTGCCAGATCCAGATGACCAATACTTAGTAGTAACTGATGCTTCAGGGGAAGGATTAGGTGGAGTCCTGATGCGAAGAGGACAAGTAATTTCCTATGAGTCAAGAAAGCTAAAAAATTATGAGCAAAATTATGCACCACATGACCTTGAGCTCGCAGCAATAGTACATGCTCTACAAATGTGGCGTCACTATTTGCTAGGCAAGCCTTTTGAGCTTCGGTCGGATCACCAAGGATTGAAATATATTTTCACTCAACCCAACCTTAATGCATGACAGAGACAATGGTTAGAACTAATCTCAGATTATGATTTTGAGATCAGCTACATCAAGGGTAAGGAAAACTGAGTGGCAAACGTGGTGATTCGTAGACGCCATATTAATGCCATCACTGCAGTGAATATAGATTTCCAGAATCGTGTCCTACAATTTCTAGGAGGGGATAGATTTTACCAACAGGTAAAAGAGGCTTTACAAATAGATTCCCATGATCCAAGATATGACAGTTTCAAATTTGAATCAGACGGACTTTTAAGATACCAAGGTAGGATGTATATACCTGAGTCCTCTGAGTTGAGAAAATTGGCGTTGAAAGAAGTGCACTTTTCACCTTACTCTGGACATCTGGGAGTAACTAAATTGCTTGCTGACATTAGACCCTTATATTTCTGGAAAGGAATGAAAAAGGACGCCGCAAGGTTTGTGGCTAGTTGTTTTGAGTGCCAGTGAGTTAAGGCTGAACATCAACAACTAGCAAGGTTGTTGCAACCTAACACAGTACCTAACTAGAAATGGCAGATAAATAGCATGGACTTTGTCTAGGGATTGCCTATGTCCAGAAATAAGCATAATGCCATTCTAGTGGTGGTAGATAGACTAACCAAAGTGGCTCATTTTATACCAGGCAACTTATCTGATGGAGCACATACTATAGCTTACAAATTCTTGCATGAGATATTTCGGTTGCATGGTATACCGGAGAAAATAATCTCGGATAGGGATGCTAGAATGATGTCCAGATTTTGGCAAACTCTATTTTCAGCTTTAGGAACTCAGTTGAATATAAGCTCAACCTATCACCCTGAAACCAATGGTTACACGGAAACAGTTAACCAGGTTTTAGAAGACCTTTTGAGAATGTATTGCATGGATCAACAGTACAAATGGGAGGAATACCTTCCATTGGTTGAATTTGCCTATAACAATTCCTACCAATCATCACCCTACGAAGCACTTTATGGAAGGAGGTGTAGAACTCCTATCAGCTGGGATAAGCTAGAAGTTAGGATAACCCTCGGTCTAGAAATGCTCTCAGAATTGGAAGAGCAAGTCAAGCTGATCAGAAAAAGATTAGCAGAAGCTAATGATCGACAGAAAAGCTACATAGATGCAAAGCGTACCCCCAAATAGTTTGTAGTGGGAGAGAAAGTACTTCTACGGGTGAAACCGAACAAAAGTAGCATAAAATTTGGGAAGTCCTCCAAATTAGCTCCTCAATATGTTGGTCCTTTTGAAGTACTGGAAGTTTTAAACCCAGTTGCCTACATGATTTCTCTACCACTAGCTCTTGCACAATTGCATGATGTATTTCCTGTTTCCTATTTGAAAAAGTATGTTTCATATTTTGCACATATGATTGATTGGAACTCCTTGCAGGTACAGGACCCAGGGGTGGTCATGATCGAGTCAATCAAGGTGCTTGAGGTACGTAAGCAGCGCTTACATAACAAAGAAGTTACTCAGTGCAAGGTCCAGTGGGACCGATACATTGAGGACAGTGCCACGTGGGAAGATTATAATGAAATCCATCAGCGATTTCCCCACCTGTTTAATGTTTTTAACAATTAAAAAAAAAATTATTTTGTTTCTTTAATATTGGATAAACATTGTTATATTCATAGTTGTTTTAAATGATACTTGAAAATCATCGAGGATGATGATTCACAAGGGGAAGGATATGTTACATCCCACTTGTGCCCTAGTTGATTTTGTGTAGTATTTATGTCCTGATACATGTTAACCCTAGTGCATTTTGATATACTCGTATGATGTATAATGTGCCTGGTTTTATGCTTTAAATGATGGATTTGTTCAGATGATTATGCAATATGTGAATAATGATAATTACGTTTTCTATGCAATTTGATGTACTTTGATATAGTAAATTGATGAATTTTAGTTAGCAATGTGATATCATGTTTCACTTTTATCATGAGTTATTAATTGTTAGAACTAGACAAGATTGGATCTAACCGATTTCTGTGGGCCAAGTGTGTGCAGGAGATCGCCGTCCTCCACGAAAGGAGGGAAAGTATCATCGGGTCAAGAGGTGAAAGGAAGGAAGAACTCAATGCCATTTGAGAAAAACCCTAACCTAAGCCAGGTAAACCTATTTTGATTTTGTCAGACCTTGTTAGCCAGTGTGCTAGGCAACCTGGTAGGTCAGTATAGAGAATTTAGGGTTTATAACCTAGGGTTGTCGCTTCTTGAGATAATTATAAATTATTTCGTTAATTATTAATTAAGTTGACTGGACTGATGTTACTTTTAGTATATAGGTATATATATTTGTGTATGTGTATATACGTTACAAATATATCCTATACGAGTACCTGGGTACGGTAGTACATATACCTGGTCGTATACGTACTATCGCAGTCAGGTATAGGTAGAATGTATGGGTAACATATATATAAATATATATATAACGTATATTTTAAATCAATTAATAATTTGCATGACAAGGATTATCGTAATTAAATAAATTAATATTTTATTTTTGCTAACTTTAATTGGCTTGGAATATTTTGATTATGCGAAGAGGGAAATAAGTTTTAATAAATCCTTTTTCATTGCTCCACCTTACCTTGTGATTTATCAGGCATGAAGGAGGTATTAATAAAAAAAATATAAAGGAAATTAAAAGGATTTATTTCTCAACCTTGATATAATTTTATCGAGCATATTGGGAGGGAAAAAGCACCAAATATATATATTATTATGCATTCATTTATTTGGAAAAAGGATGGAAATATATTTTTCATGGGAGGCTTCTGCTAGAAGCGAGAAATGTGGAAGGCGTGAATGGAGCACAGGATTAACGTGACTCCTTGGGCGGTTTAACATTTCTGCCTAGTATTAGGGTGAACAAAGGAAGAGTCATGTGAAAGTCTATACTTAAACCATTTTTGGAAGAGAAAGGGAGGGCGGTTTTTATCTTTGTTCTGCTTGGGGACAACAAAGAAAGAGGGTTTTGCTTTGAAATTCCGTGACTTGTCTGCTCAACCATTACCAAGTTTCAAGGGCTTCGAGTGTGAAGTGTGTTAGAGTGCAACCTCTGACGGATTTTGCTTCTTTTAGGTCATGTGGTCTGGTTACCTACTGATTCGACTATTTCCTTTTCCATTTTTCATTCAATTTCTGGAAAATAGAGGAAAGAAACTAAATGCAGTTTATTCTTCAGTATATTAGGAAATATTTGAACTATTTTCCCTTCTGTAATGCGAATTCTGAAAATATACTTTAATGGGAAGAGATAAATCCTTATTCTATCTTAAAGAAAAATCTATATGTAGTATATCTGTTTACTTTTGCATAATACCAATTTTACCTTCTATTTTTGGTAAAATTAAATGGTGATGATATTACGTATGGGGTTCCCAGACCTGGTTAATTTGGAATACATATATGTGTATATATATATACTCGTTAATGTATATATATGTAAACATGGGTATGTGCGTGTGTGTGTGTGTGTGTGTGTGTGTGTGTAACTATGTGTATGCATATATCATGAAAAATCAGGAAAAATATTTTAGTGGTTGGAAAACTGTATGCAGTAAACTAGTTAGGTGTTTTAATTCCTTCAGATGTTGTAAATTTGGAATTATAGTGGTAGACTCATCTTTTACCCTAATTCCTCCACAATACTATTCTATTTTTTCAAATAGAATATCCTCATATCCAGAGTGAACAGTAAGGTTATAGTGTCGCAAGACCAACATGTTTAAGGTCTGCCATTATGAATAAATATGTAAATAGTGGTGTGCAGACCTGGACGTTATGTTTACTTACACCATTTAGCTAACTAAAATCTGAAAATTATAAGAACATAACCAGGTATCAAGGTGCAACAAGGTTCCTTTCGGTCACCTTAAACTGAAAAACCAATAAGTTATAATCAGTCGGTGTGTGTCTTAGTTGTAATATGCACCTTAACGCAAGTACATATACCTCTAATGTAGAAATAATTGTGTAATGACAACCGTAGGCCTATGTGTTAAATTTGCGTATATTCTTTAGTAAAACTATAGACTAGAATAAAATCTTAACCATGGAATCCCTGCCCTTCGTGAAATTTGGGATTATTGTGATTCAATGGTTGGGACAATTGCTAAGTTGTTAAATTTAATAATAGTCTAAATCTAAGGCACCCTAGAATACCTATCATACATTGGAAGGTACGGGTACGTATGCACACTTGTACATGTACTTTGACATATACCGTCAAGTAGATACCAGTATGGTTATAGTTGGTATTACTAGACGGATATGTGAAGGTATTTGTACTCGTGTGTATGTGTAAGCGTACCTAACATGTGTTGGTAAGCATATTCAACATAGTGGTTTAAACTTATGCCCCTAACTTCCCCAGCTGGGAATTCAGTTGATAGATTATAAAACATTTCAAATTGAATGAGAAATAAATAAATGATAACACTTAAGAGTTCTAAAACTATATCTATGGAACGCTAACACAAAATTTGGACCTTAGTTCCCTCTTGAGTTCAGTTGAACTCCTAGAACTTAGACTTATTGCCGAGAAGGGTGAGATCATTGACTGCGCGTAAATTTGTGCTTACAGTGTAAAACCTTGGCCAAGATGGTGTTGCGTAATGCATGTACTAGTATGATCTTTAGCACCAGATACACCCTTAGTCAAAGCGTCATACTAGTAGGGAGTTACCCTTAGTGTATGACCGACTAAGTGTGTAGGTCCTAACACCAAGTCTCAGATGGCATTGAGTTCTCGTATTCCTTTACCTCCCTGCGAAGGGCCGGACTAGTCCCGAAGGATATGGCACAGGGGACTAGATAGTCCGTGGTTGGGCGGAAAAGCGCCCTAATGATACTTTCCCTCCCCACCATTATCATGGTAGAGTTTGAAGTTCATAATTTAGCATTAGTTGAAAAGTACTCTCTAAACTGTATCTCTCTTTCATTTCATGCAAGTTAATTAGTTCTTTATATTGCATGTATGCTTAATTTTTAGTTCAATGTACTTAATCTTCAGTTATTGTTATTCATATTCCCATTTTGAATTTTAAATAAAAAATATATATATCCATCTTGCTATGCTTATGTTAACTAGTATTCTTTTGCAACGGTTAGATTATTTGTATTGAAATTTCTTTCAAAAAATTTCAGCTTGTTACAAAAACCTTAACCAGTCAATCTCTAAGGTTCACAGACTCAACCGGTAATACCTATTTCCAAATAACCTTACACAACACCAAGTCAAGTAATGGTTCAAAAACACCAAACAACACCTTGGAAAACCTCAAGGCTCCACTATGTCCACTTACAAAAAACTAACTTCTCAAGTTTTTGTGTGATTGCACACACCCTTGCATAAATAAGTGGGCTACTACTAGGCTTAAGGGTTTGAATGGCCCACTTGACCAATTCAACATTAATATTCTTGGAGGGGTGTCTTCACAACACTTGAACACAAATGAAACAAGATTTCATGGTTTAGATCCACTGGGACATCAATTTTGACTCACTCGCCCACAAACCTGAACTGGTTGCTATTAGGCCTCCTTTTGAAGGAATTGAGTGATAAATTTTGACACCCTGGGCATCTAGAAAAACAAATTATGTTTTCGGATACCCTTTTGGGAGTTCTCAACAATATCTCAGTTTGCAATATAGGAACAACTTGCAGATATTCCAACTAGAGTTGCACTAACAGACCTAATAGGACTTTCAGACCTATTTGACTGAACGCCTTTCACAAATTGGTTTGGTTCTCCCAATGGGTGACCATCACTGACCATGAAATATTATGCAAACCTCCAAAATTTTCTTCTACCATATTCAAACCCTTTTCCAGTGCTCTACCTCTCAATTCTCACGCACTACACTCATTAAACCAGTCTGTCACATAGAGATGCGAGACCTAGGGTTAGTTCTCCATCCTCTTCACCTTGTTGTATTTTCTTAATGGCTTTTGGTACTAACATATGATATAGTGGCCTATCATCTCCTGTAACAGCAGAGTGTTCAGTTAATGATTGATAGGCCAAAATCCATTATTGCAGTCAAACCCTAGTGGTTTAAGGGTTTAGGCTACCTGATAGAGATTTTCTTGTAGAATGGGGTAGCGATTACTTAAAGACTTCAAATTGAAAGAAAAAAAAAAAGGTAAAACAATCTAGTTACAGGATCTATTCCATGAGCATTCTTATCAATGCACCTTCAATATGCAAACAACATAAATTAGATGGTTTTTCTGAGTTTCCAACAGTTCTTGATGCTTCAATTTCCTTCCAAACAACCAAAACTCAACCAACATACATTCTTCTTTGTTTGGGGCCTTTAAAGGTGTTTCCCAAGTGACCATAACCTCCTCCAACTGTTTTTCAAACTGAATGACCATTGGAGAATCCCGATTTACAAAAAGTGCAAAATTGTCATGACAACAAATTGACAATATGACAACTTTTGCATAATTTGACCAATTTAGACTCTAGACTATCATAGTCCGCCAAAATGATTACATAGAGTTTTGGTCACTTGATCCCTTAATTTAGACCATTGTGACCCTTATTGACTCAATTTGCTCTACCAAACCCTAAATGACAATTTGACCCAAATATGGACAAACTTGTTACACTCCTAGGACATTGAATTACAAAAAAGGACCCATAGGGTCTTATTACATTTCTTCTAGCTAATAGAAAATCATCTTTTTTTTGGTTCTTGCCTTCATATGTAGGTGCTTCTACACCACCTACCTTGTCTAACATTTTGGTTCTCTGAAAACACTAACACTTTCCTTGAGCTACATGGGTGGTTGAGAGACCTTATGGTTTCTCAAACAACCCATGTTGAGCTATAGGGTCACTCAAGTAACATTTTAAAGGGGATGGCTCATACCTTGAAATGAGTGACCTTGTATTTTTCTCATGGGAAAGTTGCCCCTTTTGGGAAATTTTGCTTTGCTTTCATTATCACTTTCATCCTTGATTTCATTGTTGCTTACACGCCTATCATTAGTCTATTTTTCCCTCCTAAAGCTTCATCTCTTTTCCTATATAAACCCTTATCTCATCCATTATCAATAAAGAGAAGTTGAAGAAGAATTTGTTTTCATTCAAAAGATTTGAGCAAAATTCAAAGAAACTTTTTTCGTCAATAAAGATAGAAAGATTAGGCTCCCTTTGCAACTCTTTGAAATAATCGTTGCGTCCTTGCTTGTAAAATTATGATCACCTTTATAAGATTGCACACCTCTATATATAGCCTCATTCCCATATACTTTTGTTTAGTCAGACTTGAAAGATAATGCAATATTCCATTCTTGCATACCATACCAAGTTCAAGTGATCTTGCTCACCAATTCCATTTAGGATCTTCCATTTCCACTAAGAAAAGTACCCAAAGGTTGGAAGAAGAGAAGATACCCATGATA
This sequence comes from Cryptomeria japonica, assembly GCF_030272615.1. Classification (NCBI taxonomy): domain Eukaryota; kingdom Viridiplantae; phylum Streptophyta; class Pinopsida; order Cupressales; family Cupressaceae; genus Cryptomeria; species Cryptomeria japonica. Next base: position 479,063,402 of record NC_081408.1, on the reverse strand, counting down.
AAAAATAAACACTCTATGGACACACTCACAATAAGTTACTCAAGAAGCTTCAAAGTTTTTTTTTAAGGCTCATTTATTTCAATAGGGTAATTTTTTATGCACAAAAGATACATTTGTGAGTAATTAGATCATGTACTCTTGCCTAAGATTTGTAATACTCTATAGTTGATTCTTAGTTTCGCGTGGACTCACTATCACTTTCTTAAGTAGTTTGTACATCTTGTTTACATTATATACTTTCCTTGCAAGTAGATTAAAATTATTTGAAACTTTATTAAAAAAAAAGGTTAGTGTAGATTGCACTTGAAAAGCCATATAGAAGTTGTTATTTGCATACAATTAATTAACTCACACTTCAAATTGGAAGAGCTTGAAACATGAGTGCTTATAATTTCTTTTGCATGCATTTTAGAGTAGCACATTATGTTAGGATTCTTTCAAAACATTCTGAAAAGTAAAACAAAAATAGAAAGAAATCCCTTGATTCCATTATGAGGCATCCAACATACATCAACAAATTGTCAAACAAAGTACCTTCAACAAAACAATAGGCAAAATGAACTCAAAATCATGACTCTTGTTCAAAAATCCTCTTATCTCTCACTTGGCTTTTCATGCCTACTATGTCTTGGGATTAAGGATGTTTGGATAAGGTTAGTCTTGGGAAAACTCTAAGAGAAACAACCCATTGTCAAGGTAATTTGAGAACACAATGAACAAATATGATTAAGAGAACATTATGCAAATAATACGATCTACTAGAAAGATTCATTGAAATCATTGACGTAAGAGTCACCACATTAGTGTTGGATTTGTGTGGACATTGTCATTGTTATCATTGATGTCAAACCCGATCATCCGGATTGGTTCAGATGTCATATATTGAGCAGATAAGGCATGTATAGTTTATGATGTTGTGTAGTTATGGAAAATAGGTATATATGTGATGCGAAGCTATAAGGATTGTATAACTCTCTAGAGTCATTTCCGGAGGTGATCAGAAATCTTATATCTTGATCATGTTGTTTAAGTTTTTGGTCATGGTTATGTCACTTGTATTATGTGCCACGAGTTCTATATTTAAGAATCAGTAGCATTCATATTATGGAGTATTTTTTTATGGTGCTTGGAAATTGTGTTTATGGATCCATTCATATGGGTCTGGTAGATGCTTGTTTGGTCTCGATATGTGAAGCGTGTAGAAGATCAGTGAAGGCCGACTTGGTTATCATATCTTTGATCGAGGCATTTTCGGTAATGTGTTGATTCGAGCAATTATATCATTGAATAAATAATTTATGCTTGGACAACATATCATCTTGGTCATTGTGCTTATCGGTATATATATGTGTGTAAATATGGAAGATGTGTGTAGAGGTAGAGCGTATGAGTGTATGAAGAAACAACGAGTACAATGTGTGAAGTGTGAGTTTCAGACAATGAAGCAGAGTTAGAGTGAAGATAGTGTTGTAGTAATCCTTTATCAGATCTGTTGCAGTACAATGATCAGTGTTAGCACAAAGATTCTTTACCAGATCTTTTGTGAGTTACTGTTTTGTTATCTGAGCTTAAATTGGAACTGGTTCAATGCATTTGAAGATGCACCTTTCTTCAGTTCATCCTTTTCTGTTGCAGTGAGTATTCTGGTTGTGAGTCACTTTTGTTACATGGAAGTGAGTCATCCGACATCAAGCCACTCATTTTGTAAACACCATATAACTAGTTATATTATCTTGAGAGTCAACCCTCTCTGTGGTTTTTCCCTTTTGGATTTTCCACATATAAAATCCGGTGTTCCATTTGTGGCTGTGTTTTCATGTTTAGTTTGCATTTGCTATTTCATGTTGATGTGTTTAATTGATAAATCTAATATAACAATAAAAGGTTAAGAAGTTGAGTGCTTCAACCAATTCAACAATTAGCACTCCAACGAGTCATAAGACAATGTGAAAATAAACCAGTAGTTCATCATCCAAACCTACAAATCAACATAACAATATATCATCTAACCCTTTGAATCAACACAACAATATATCATCCAACCCTCTTTTCTAATCAAGTAAACAAGCCTAGTGATGTGACTCATATGAATAATCTATTGTTACTTATTGGACTTTGAATGCTCAATAAGAGGTTAGTACATTCAACCTTTTGTTGTTTGATTGGCTTTTTCCATGAGAGAAGTAGTAGAGTGGAAGACTATTGTGCAAGTACGTAGTAAGATGTAATTCTTTGTCCACGACATCACTTTTGGGGCTAGGTATATTTAAAATATCACATAGTTTTATGAACTTGATGTGAAAAGAAAATTATTTTGGACTACCTTTTATTGTTTCCATCTTTCTTTTATCCATCTTTTTCACCTTCCTCTCTTGTTATCCCATTTATTTTGCAATACCTAGTGTTGAACACAAATGGACACTGACAGGGGGGTGAATCAATGTATTTTAAAACTTTAAGTTCAGTGTGCAGATTTTTGAAATATAATACACACACACACACACACACACACACACACACACACACACACACACACACACACACACACACACACAAACACAAGAGAACATCATATAACACCAGATATATGAGGAAAACCCAATGTGGGGAAAACCTCGGCGAGAATAGTTGTTGGAACCTACTGCTACAATCTAGCCTCACAAGAAATCACTGATTACAATATGTTTTAGGGCACCAACCCCTGATATTCTAAGCACCAACCCCTAGTTTTATGAGCTCCAACTCAAAGGAGCACCTACCCTTGACCTGAGCACCCACTCAGAGATTACAATAAATATAGATTCAAGTACAGATTAGACACCTTGCTACAAATGAAATTTTGTAGCACCTTACTGGTTACTCTTTTGTCTTTCTTCTCTCTGCTTTCTGCACTTTGCTATACTCTGCTCTCCTTCTACTCCACTTTCTACCTCTACTCGACTTCTTGGCTCTACTAGCTACTAGTCTTTTTCTTCTGCACTTTGTTTTCTGATCTTTTCTACTCTATCTCTAATTCTGCAACAACTCACAGCTCACACTCTTTGTTCACTCTAATTACCTTACTTCACCTGCTACAAATTCATTATTATCAATCACTACTCTTCTTGGTGGCAACACACGCTATCTAATCAGAAACAACTTCACTCCAACAATACCCTCTCTATAATGCTTCACATCTATCTATGTCTCTTTAGAAACAACTACCTCTGTCCAATTACATTTACTGCTCTGTTGTATCAGTTCTTCATTGGAAAATGTTTTTCCCTCCAGATCAACATTAAAAATGATTCATTATATCTATCTAAGAAACTGGTCAGTAGCAGATTGGATTTTCTCTCTTGAATCGACCATCGACATTAAATGACTCTTCTTTGGTTTCATGGAGGATCTCTATATTGTGTTGATATTTTTAGCAATCTAAATCTACCTCACGGATTTGATTCTGCCATTTTTGATCATGTCGAGCCCTACAAAAATCTCCACCTAGTTCGCAATTAATGTCTTCTTCATCCTTTGTCGACCTACCCAGACAAGATCGACAACTACCTCCATCAGATACACTAACTTTGCAAATCTGATTTGTTCTATCCACCAGGGAGCCACATGTCTTCACATTCTTCATCCAAGTCAGATGGTCATGGTCAGTCAAAATCCATGTGGACAATCAGGCTACAGAGATCGATCGATTTCTATGCTGTGACAAACCTTTGTGTTATGCAGACATGTCGCACATATCAGGTTGACGGTACACACTTATGCCGATCTATTATGTCCTTTTGATTTATCATTCCTCATGTTCATCGCCATAGTTATCCCAATATAACACCTTGTCCCTTTATCGACATAACAAACATTGTTGGGCAAACTTCTACCACTTACTCCGCCTTTATAACCTATTCCGATCACCTTGCAATGTCTTTTCTTCCTTTTGTCAGCATGAGTTACTCTGATAAGAAACCTCGCCTTCGATTTCACTTATCGCCATAGGCTATCCCAAGCACAGTCTCCATGATGGCACACATTATCGACATAGGTTACTTTGAACTAAAAAAAATTCGAACCAAAACAACACTTATCGGGATGACCATTACTATCGGCATAGGAAAAACTGGTTAGAACGACCGAACAAGTCATTCTGATGAAACACAATCAACTTACCCTTTATCGGCATAGTTATCCTGAAGCGCATACCCATCAGAATAGTTAACACTATCAGATCAACATTTGGATACTAACCCATCAAAACAACCTTATTTTGATGACTCAACTTGAACCTGCATTGACATAGCTACTCCGACACCGAAATCCAATAACCTCCTCTGTATCGACATATGTTATTCCGATGAACTTACCAAGGTGGCTTCTCTTCATATACCTCTATCAATATAGCTTGGTCTATCGACACAGTAGAAATTCACTATTTTGCCTTCAATAGAAACTCTCATAGGTATCCTCAGTCTCCAGGTTGGCGTGACTATTCCAACACAACGATGTCAGTTACCCAATAAGTGGCTCTGCTTTTGCTTTTTGGCATTGCTATCTCGATAAGATCACTTCACCTACACAACACTTGATCGGTATAGCTATCCTGATCTGCACCCTGCAACACTTCTTCTCTGCATCCTCAAGACATCTCTGCAGAACTTGTTGACATCAATGGCAATAATGCCAACCATCTCCTCCTTTGACATTGATCTCAACACACTCGACAACACATGGGCATCTCTTTCTCCCCCTTTGCTAACAATGGCAAAGAGACTTGTATACCACCTACCATAAAAGCCTGACCACTTCTTCTCTCCCTGCAGCCATTTAGCCTATAGACATTCAACCTAGACAATGCCTGTCAGTTGATATTTTTAGTAGATTCCACTAGATGAACCATAATTACAATATAAAAGGCAGCTTTGATGTTGCTCACAAAAATTTCAGATTTCCCTCTGAGACAAACATGAGGTTCAAGGATGAAAAGTAGTAAAACAATAAGCTCCCCTTGAACCACAAACCTCATAAATACATTTAAGTGTTGAAGGAAGGTGGGAAAACACCCAACTTATATCTCAGATACTCAAATGTATCCTTTGGAAGAGGCTTTGTGAAAATGTCAACACCTTGCTCACTTGTGGGAACATATTCAACCTTTACCTCCTTCTCTGCAACCTTCTCCCTAAGAAAATGGTACTTAATTGCTATATGTTTTGTCCTTGAGTGCATAACAGGGTTCTTCGAGATGTTAATGGCACTTGAGTTGTCACAGATTATAGCAATAGGATCTGAAAATGATACCTGAATATCCTTTAAGGTCTATTTCATCCACAAAACCTATGAGCAACATGTGGCAGCAACAATATACTCCGCTTTAGTTGTGGATAGAGAGATATAATCTTGCTTTTTGTCGTGCCATGAGACCAATCTGTCACCAAGGAAGAAAACTCCACCACTGGTGCTCTTTCTGTCATCTACACAACCTGCCCAATCAACATCAGTAAAGGCTTGTAAAGTGAGACCTCCTTTCTTTGGATACCACAAGTCATAACTAGGTGTTCCCTGCAGATACTTGAAGATTCTTCTAACAACATTCACATGTGATTGTTTTGGAGTAGCTTAAAATCCAGCTACCATGCACACTGCTTGCACAATATGAGGCCTTGAAGTTGTGAGATACAATAGACTGCCAATCATGGATCTATACAAGGTCTGATCTACACTAGGTGACTCATCATCCTTGCTTAATTTGCATTTTGTCACCATGGGAGTACTGTATACGGTGAAAATGGATAACAACAATATTGAAAGACTAAATAGATTCAACCACAAAACCCAAGCCTAACAACAACAAATATCCACCATAACATATGAAGATTACCTAAGACAATGCAAATCAAATGAAATCACAAAGATTATACCATCACATGTCTAATAGGGTTTGGATCTCCATTCTTCCTATCTCCATTGATCTTGCTTGATATATTTGCTCTCGGATTTTGTGTACACAAGAGCTCAACAAAGAACAGAAATGTGGTTGCAAGTGGGATCGCATATGAAAGTTCAAAGGCATAGTGTAGTCAAATAATCATCGGGGGTTTGATAATGAAGGAAGCATCTCTTTATATAGAAGACACTATAAGAAATGGAGGGATAAGATTGAGAGGTGTAAAAGATAAATGGTCAGCTATGATTAGAGGGTAGATAGAGAAAATAATAAAATAATGAGAGGGTAGGTAGTGTAGGAATTAAGAGATGAATGACATGTGTCATAGGTAGAAAAGGTTAATGAATTAATTAAATAAATAAATATTCATTTAATTAATAGAAGAAGTGGGATTAATTAAATAAATAAAAGTATTTATTTAATCTAGGAAAAAGATAATTTAAATAAATAAAGGTATTTATTTAAATGAGAAATAGGGCTAGAAGAAGATAAATGAATTAATTAAATAAATAAAGATATTTATTTAATTAGATTGGACAATTTAGGTGTCTACATTTTGCCCCTCTTTGAGACAATGCAGCTTATCGCATTGTTTCAAAGAAGATAATATGAACTGATACAAAGTTTCTCCAAGATGGAAATGATATGCCCCCTCGAGAGATTGGATGAAAATGTCTGGAAAGACCGCAGACAATCTCTCGATAAGAAAGAAAGGCTAGAATGGACTAATCGGATAGAGTGACAGAGTCATGGAATAAAGAAGACTGACTCGGGAGACGAGGGTTAGGGCTAGGGCTAGGGTAGTCTATAAAATAGACCCTGAGGGGAATACATCCTCATTATCATCCATACATCCTCATTATCATCCACACATCCAAGAGATCAGAGTGCAGAGAGAGACTAGAGCAGCAGCAGTCAGCAACGATGGCATTGGTGCATAGATTTGACCGCATTCACCAATTTCAGAGGCCAGCAGATGCAGGAGAGCCGGTGAGTACCACAAAACCTCCTTGTACTTTGTTGCAATAAATGTTGTCAAAAATGCATGCTAGGTAGAGCAATAAATGCATTCTAGAATATGTCAAACAAGGTCAAAAAATGCCGAGGCACGTCTGTGTTGGTGCCAGACGCGTCTAGGTTAGCTAGACGCGTCTGTGTTTGTGTCAGGCATCTATGAATGAAAATGCATCTATGTCAAATGCGAACGCGTCTGCATTGTTCAGGCATGTTTGTGCAATGTGGGTACGTCTGTGTAGAGCAAGTGCATCTATACAGAGCATAGGCACGTCTATGTATTCCAAGCGCATCTGTGCAGAGCAGGTGCGTTTGTGCAGTATGTAAGCGTGTTTATGTCATGAAGGCGTGTTTATGTCTTCAAGGCCGAATTGACAGTTCTATGATGAACATACGCTATCAATTGGATAAGTTGCTGAGAGGATACACTCAAGTAGGTCCTCTAAGGAAGACTAGAATAGCAGATAGGGCTAGGTTTGACAATTCTGTGATAGAACATACGTTGCCAATCAAGAAACTACTCAAGAGGATACACTCAAGCAGAGGCCCTAGAATAAGATAGATCGAGGCACTTTGTGATAAACAAGGAGTACCAAGACATAATACTTTGTGATGAACATGGAGTACTAATATGAGAAACACTTTGTGATGAACAGGGAGTGCAAATATGAGCAACACTTTGTAATGAACAGGGAGTGCAAAAAACACGTAGTACTTTGTGATGAATAGTGAGTACCACTAGGATAAAAAGCAACACTTTGTGATAAACAGTGAGTGTCACTAGGATAGAGCGCCATATGATAAATATAAGCACTAGGATAATAAGCAGCATTTTGTGATGAACAGTGAATGCCACTTTGACTGACACAGTTGATTTGCTTGACTGTAGGAGTACTTACCTATGCTGGAGTCACGAGAGAGATTCCCATCGACTCAAAGTTTATGACTAGAGCTGACATTTGAGGACAGAGCAGCCATTGAGGTTATGGGTTTGCGATTCATTATGTATGTGCATGAGTTTTGGGTGAACATGGGGTTGCTAACCGCGCTAGCTGAGAGATGGCACTCAAAGACATGTACTTTTCATTTGTCGATGGGTGAGATGATAGTCACCTTAGAGGATGTTTATAGGATACTGCAGATACTGATCGATGAGGAGTTGATTCCCTACGATCGAGACAGAGATAGGGATGCTCTGAGATGAGTGTTTCAGGATCTGTGATTGGAGATGAGGGTAGGACACGTGGCTTGGGATACCATGACACAGATAGGATTAGCATTACCAACAGTACTAGCAGGAGTGATCAGTGGGTTCTTGTGTCCAGATAGGGCAACATGAGGGTTGGCTGTGGGCTGGGGGAGCACATTGGAGACACTGGTGACACAACATACTAGATATGCCTGGGAATCGTGCATGTTGGCACACTTATATTATGAGCTTCATTAGTTTGTATACCATGGATCCATAGGATTGGGCTGCGGAGTGACATTATTGCAGGTATGGGCTTATGAGCATCTGTCGGTTACCCAGCTGATACATTTCAGAGGCAGGGGCCATGGGCATAGTTTTGTTCACTTATATGACATGATTATCTTGCAGCCGCAGATCAGGAGACTAGAGCACTGGCGCAGGGTCATCAATGTGATTGACACTGTGGTATGGAGGCCATATCGAGAGTGCGAGGAGTAGGAGGATGATGCAGTGGAGCTGCCATACACCTTCAGGAGAAAGTATCTGATTGGACAGATGCCCTATGTACTGGAGAGGTAGTTGGTTGATAGGGTTTGCAAGCAGTTCGACAGGATTCAACGGATGCCACGAGGTTCCGGGATGTATGCTCGGACAGTGAGAGATTAGGCACACTTCAGGCCATTATTGTCATATGATCAGGCAGTGATGTAGCTAGGGTAAAGATGATTCCCTTGCCTTGGGATATGTGGCCAGAGTTAGAGGATGCAGGGATGGATGCAAAGTATACTACATATTGGGCTGAGCATCCATTTCCTCAACTGACAGATCCAGGTGAGCAGATAGATGGAGATGGCGGGGGTGAGGAGGATGACGATGGAGATGGCGGAGGTAGAGGCCGATGGAGGAGGTGGGGTGTGATAGGAGAGAGGAGAGTGGCTCCGCGGAGAGAGGGTGGGGAGGAGAGACAAGCTCGGGTGGTGAGAGGCCAAGGTTGTTTGCCTTTACAGGTGCCAGCAGCACAGGGTCTCAGACAGGTATAGGGACGAGGACAGGGGCAGGGGGAGCCATAGGAGCAGCCATAGGTGTAGCCACAGGTACATGGGTAGCCACAGGTACAGGGGGGAGGGGAGGAGGAGCAGGATGAGTTACTGGAGAGACCTATACTACGGGGCTGTGCCACCAAAGAAGCGGGCCAGGAGCTTCCGTAGACCATCGCAGACAACGAGGACCACTGGAGGGAGGGACAAGAGACAGGCATCCAGCGGTGGGGTCATGGGTCCTCCACCACTACCAGATAGAGGGGATAAGAGAGATGATCCTGGGGTGGTTCCTTCTAGGGCTCAGACTCCATCGAGGCCAGCGGCTCTGAGGGAGAGAGTTCATCATAGCCTAGAGGGCTCCCTATGTATCAGTTTTTGTACCATTTTGTATGATGATGTAGACACCTTCGGGTGATTGTAGCCATATGTATTTTGACATCATTATATCATGACACTTATGATTTTGATATATATATGAGATGATTTATCTTTGCAGCAGCCATATGCATGTGTACCTATGTGATGCTTCTAGATGTCTTATGATGTATGTTTCTATGTGATGCTTATGATATGGATGCAAATATGTATATAATGAAATGCAATATTTTTGTTCTTTTATGTTTTTTATATGTTATGCCAATGCAAATGTGAATGTATGAAATGCAAATGAATATGATAATGCCAATGTAAAATGTGCTAATATGTGTTGTGTGCAAGATGTGATGCAATTATGATATCTATATGTATGTATGAAATGCTTAATATGTGGTAATGCAGGTGCAACTACATGAAATGCAAATATTTTTGGTGTGTCATTATACTCAATCATATGATAGCAGGCTACACAGACTCAAGAAGGATGATGGAGGTCAATTAAGAAAGGGGGATGGAAGATAGAAGATATGAAAGTGAAAGAGTTTCTTGTGCATTATCATCATTGAGCTTTATTATGGCAAGATAGGTTATGACAATCGAGGCATATGTTCGACCCATAAAGTCATTGTACCTGTTTGCATGGAGATAATACAGTTGCAAACAAGGAATGCCCTAGTTCACACTAGACTCACAATGTCCTCATATCCTTGGATAAGTCATATCATTACTAAGAGACAATCTACAAACAACAAAGAAAAATAGGTGACGATACCCCATCCTTGCCTTTCTAGTCAAAGACATCTTGGAGATAAAATCTCTAGTCAAAGACATCCTAGAAAAGCTAAAAGACATGTCACTAGAAAGATAAAATCAAAAGAAAACCAAGACTCGACACCAACATCCACTATTGTCCTCAAGTTTAGTGTCTCTTGTCACTTGTATAAATCTTATTTGATTGTGGTCACATTGTTTACTTTCACAAAAGGATAGATAGCACTGAACCATAATGTTGTCTGAGTCTATTGAAAGATTTGATTTGTTGATGCCCATTGTTGTTGTTGTGTCTCATCTGAAACTAACTAAATCCATGCAACTGATACTTTATTGTGGAGAAGATGAAACATTATTATAGACTGACGATGCAAGTGTTGCTTTATTGTGCATTGTGCATGGATAGATTGAAGAAAAGTGGAAGAAACTGTGCTCCTCAAAACGTGTGATGCACTCAGTTCCACACCCATTACTAGACGTAGGATTTGTCTTAGCCATAGATAGGAGCTGATTTATTATGGATTGAAAGGGTGAAAAGAAATGTTTATTATGAATGGCTAACCAATCTTAGGAAGATCACTAACAAGCCATGATGGGAATATGTAAAGTTTATTATGGATGAATAGGTTGTGAGTGTGTGCAAAGTGTTATGATGAAATGGAATCCTGAAGGAGGGAGGAGCAATGTTTCTACACATGGCGCTGGTGATCCAGTTTTCACCATGGTACTTACCTAGAGCGCCATCGAAGTGGTTTTCACCGCTGGATGAAATGTTTTCTCTTTACTTTTTTCAAATTTTCAATTTTTTTGTGTCGCAAGGCACCTGTTTGCCAGGTTTTTACCAAGTAACGATTTTTTTATTTTATGATTTTTTTTTGTATTTTGAATTTTTTGAATTTTTTGAATTTTTTTGTATTTTTGAATTGGGACACTCTGAAGAGCTATGTGTGAAACTTGCAAAGGTACATGCTATTGATAGGATCCTCCAAAGGTTCACCCTTTGTGGTTGAGAGGTGATATGCATCGGATCCATAGGTTGCTGTGATGATGTAAGGACCAAGCCAATTTGGTTCGAATTTGCCCTTCTTCTCTCTGTCTTTTCTGATTTTTAGGATTTTCTCTGAGAACCAAGTCATCTACCTCAAATGTGCGAGGCTTGACTTTATGATTGTAGCCACGACTCATTCGTTGTTGATAAGCCTTGAGATAATTAAAAGCAGTTTGTCTTCGTTCATCCAATAATTCAAGTTCTTGTAAGCAAGAGACCATGTAGTCTTCGTCACGGATAATGTTTTGCAAAGAGACTCATAAAGAGGGTAACTCGATCTCAATAGGCAAGATAGCTTTAGCACCATAGACAAGTGAAAAAGGGGTAGCTCCTATAGGTGTACGGAAGCTTGTGCGGTAAGCCCAAAGTGTGGGATTAAGTTGGATATGCCAATTGCATCTTTTTCAGGATTTTAAGGATTGTTTTATTAGATGCCTCAGCTTGACCGTTACCTTGGGGGTAATAAGGTGTGGAAAAACGATAGGAAATATGGAAGTGGTCATAGAGTTCACGGACATCCTGATTTTTGAAGGGATGCCCATTATCGGTGATGATGGAAACAGGAATACTGTATCGACAAATGATATAGTTGAGAATGAATGTAGCAATTTTTTTTCCAGTGACTTATGTAAGAGGCACCACTTTGATCCATTTTGTGAAATACTCTGTCGCAGTGATGATGAATTTATGACCATTGGAGGAAGGAGGATGAATCTTGCCTATGAGATCGAGTCCCCATTGACAAAAGGGCCAAGGAGTCATAATTGGTTGAAGTTCTTGCGCTGGCGCATGAATGAGGTCTCCATGAATTTGACACTGCTTACATTTCTTGACAAACTGATATGAGTCTTTTTCCATATTGGGCCAGTAATATCCATTCCAAATGAGTTTCTTGGCTAAGGTGGGACCACTAGAATGTGGACCACATATCCCTTCATGAACTTCACGTAATGCAATTTGAGCTTTGTCCCCTTCTAAACATCTGAGAAGAGTGCCATCTAGACCTTGACGGTATAGGATATCGACTAAAATGACATATCAAGAAGATTGGCGAATGAAAGTGCGACGTTGGCTATTGGATAGGTCAGGAGGAAGGGTATTGTCACGAAGGTATGTGAAAATGGAACCATATAACTAGGACTCAGGACTGACGACACATATCATCTCAGTAGGAGTGATCTCATATGAGGGAACCAAAAGGTTATCCACCAAGAACTCATAGTGGGTCTCATTCTATGGTAGATCGATTAGTGAAGCAATTGTAGCCATGGCATCCACGGCTTGATTCTACTCTCTTGGTATCTGCTCAAAGTCTAACTTCATGAAATGTTGTTTCAGGTCATTCACCATTCTTTTGTAAGGCATTAATTTCTCATCTTTTGTTTGGTAGTCATCAGTTGCTTAACGAATTACAAGTTGAGAGTCTCCAAAAACATAAAGTTCATGGATCTTCCACTGAACTGCAATCTGTAATCCAGTTGTTAATGCCTCATATTCTACTATGTTATTAGTGCAAGGAAATGATAATCAATATGATTTTGGTATAGAATCCCCTTGAGGAGTTATGAAGAGGATGCTAGCTCCTACCCCATGCTGTGTGTATGAGCTGTCAAAGTATAGCTGCTAAGGCTTTGTGTGTGACACTATCAAATGGATTCATCTAGAAATTCTGAAGTTAGAGAAACATCATCTATCATGGGAGCATTTGCTAACTGATCTGCAATAGCTTGTCCTTTTATTTCTTTTCTATCCACATATTCAATGTCGAACTCACTCAAGAGCATCACCCATTTGGCTAGTCACCCAGTAAGTGTTGCTTTATTGAGAAGGTATTTCAATGGATCGATCCTTGCAACCAACTTAGTTTTATGAGCTAGCATGTAATGTTGTAATTTTTGCGAAGCAAAGACTAGAACGAGACATGCACGCTCAATTGGTGTATAGTTTAGCTCATATCCCACCAATGTGTGACTGATGTAGTAGACTGCCTTTTCTTTGCCCTCAGCAACCTGTTGTGCTAAGAGTGCCCCCAATGCTATTGAAGTAGCTAATATGTATAGTAATAGAGGTTGATCTGGAACTGGTGGCATTAAAACTAACGGATTCAAAAGATAATCTTTGAGTATCTGGAAATCCTGTTGACAGTTATCATCCCATTTGAATTTGATATTTTTGTGTAGCAAGTGCTGAAAAGGATTACATTTATCTGCAAGTTGTGCTATGAATCTTCGTATGGACTGGAGTCTCCCTTGCAAAGATCAAAGTTGACTGATATTTTTTAGTGGTTGCATCTCTAGGATGGCCTTGAATTTTGCTGGATCGGCTTCGATTCTTCTTTTTGAGACAATGAATCCCAGGAGCTTCCCGAAGGTTACTCCAAAGACACATTTCTTGGGGTTTAATCTTACTTTATATTTTTCCAGTCGATCAAAAATGACTGAAAGTATGTCCAAATGTGTATCTTTGTGTATTGATTTTCCCAAGAGGTCATCAACATAATATTCCACAGTAACGTGCATGAGATCATGAAAGATAGTAGTTATGGCTCTTTGATATGTAGCGCCTACATTCTTTAGCCCAAAGGGCATGACATTCCAGCAGAAATTTCCCCAAGGACAAGTGAATGTTGTTTTGTGCTAATCCTCGGATGTGATTTTTATTTGATTATAACCAGAGAATCCATCCATCAAAGATAGCATCGCATGACCTGCTGTGAGATCTACAATCAAGTCAATATTTGGTAATAGAAAATCATCCTTCAAACAAGCTTTGTTGATGTTTCTGAAGTCTATACATATTCTGATGCTACGATCTGGTTTACTGACAGGCACTAAGTTGGAGATCCATTCAGGATAATCAATTGGGCATATGATTCCGACATCCAATAATTTTTCAGGCTTTGCTTTGACTAATAATGCCACTTGTGGATGCATCTTTCTTAATTTCTATTTCAGTGGTTTTGCCCTCAGTTTAACTGTCAAATGATGCATTACCAAATCTAGATCCAATCCAGGCATATTAGCGTATGACCAAGCAAAAATTAATTTGTTGCTCTGTGAAGAAACTTATGAACTTTGATCTTTCTATCTCTGTTAGGGATTGAGCCAGGAATATGCTATGTGGACTTTCTTCTGTACCAATGTTTGTTTTGATGGTCTCCTCTACCAACATAGATGATTTTTCCTCATATGATGCTAGGATAATGTTGAGTCTTCCATCCTCGGGTGCCTCAGAGAGGTTTTCACCCTCATATATGTCCTTTTTTTTTTTTTTGGGGGGGGGGGGGGGGGGTCAGACAACACCACAATGTGGTTTTCACCATAAGACCCTTGATTTATTTTTATTTTTATATTTTTGCGACTGGAAGGCCCGACACCCTCACCAAAATATGCCACACTGTTGAGTTCTATAGTGTATCATGCTTTATGGTCCCCAAGGGGAAGATCATCTCATATGCCTAGATAGTCAATAAAGGCTTCATCATTTTGGAATGTGTCAAACTGTGCAGGTCCTTCATGGTCCCAGTCAATAAGTTGGTGGTGAACAAGGGGAAGGCCTTTGATGTCTTCAAAGTTAGTTTGGCTAAGGGTGAAGATGAAGTTATACTCAGGTATGTCAAGGTAGTTATCGAGGTCATCGTTGACACTCTCCTCATCCATCTCAATCATGAACGAATCCAAATTATCATCACTAGTAGTGCATTTCGGGACAGGTGTCCTCATTCTATGTGATTTTGACATAGAACCTAGAGGTAAGGACTGTGTGGGATCCTCAGGGGTTGTTTCTTGACCAACTTTGAATTTTCTATAAAATTCCTCTTCTTCTGTGGGTTCACCTAGTTCTCTGAATGTCTCAGTGAGTTCATAGTCACTGGAGGATTTGTCTAAATCCCATTCCCATTTGTTGGAGTCTATGGAATAGCGATTCTCTTGTTGAATTTTGGTAGCTTTGATTTGTAATGTTTCTCCTGTCTTTTGAGTGTTTACCTTGGAAGTCATGAAACCAAGTCCTTTCGAGCATTCCTTTTTGAACGTTAATTCTGGTTGTAAAGGTTCAATGATGCCTTCCTTTCTCAAGCCAAGAGGACTTTTGCCATCATACCCAAATTTTTGTAGGATCTTGAATCCTTTGCCATATTTTTCACATGGTAGGCTGATGTGATCTTGTGTATCATTTTCAGGGTCTTTGTAAAGCATTTTGTATAAGTCTTCTTCTTTCAACTCACCCCATCTTTGAAAGATAGTAGGGTCCCATTTGAGTATAATGATAGATACCTACTTATTAGGATATGGTCTTCCAAATTCTTTTGGTGAACTCATAACTTGTTGTAAGCACATGGTTTGATTCAAAGTGTATTCACCCATGCCCTTGTCCTGATATTTCCCTTTAAGCTCACCTTGTTTTGATGTCAAAGGTTTTAATGATTCAGGATCAATGTATGCAGAAGAAGGGACAACTTCCCTATTACTTGGAATGATCGTCTCAGTTTTTCGTCTCAAGTTATTGTAGTTTATGAATGGATTAGGATCACCATTAACTATTATTTCAACTCTGTTGAGGAAACTTAATGCATTGGTAATATGTAGATGGGACTGCCCTCATTTCATGAATCCAAGGACATCCTAGTAATATATTATACATGAGATCCAGGTCTAAGACTTGACAAACCACATCCTTTGTAACTGGCCCAACTCTGAGAGACAAGGTGACTATGCCTTTGGATGAATGCTCTTCATCATCATATGACTTGATGGTAATTTTGTTTATAGAATTCAAAACTTTATCTGAATATCCCAATTGTTTAATAGTGCTCAATGTACAAATGTTTAGACCTACTCCTCCATCTATCAGGACTCATTTTATTCAATTTTTGTGTATGAAGGCTTCAATGTGTAATGGTGCATTATGTAGCCGACTTACAGAGGCGTCATCAGCTTCTATGAATGTAAGGGAGTGTGGAATGGAAAGATATCCCACCATGGCTTGAAACTGGTCCACATTCAGATTAGTAGGGACAAAAGTGTCTCTCAAGATTTTGTCAAGAATGGCTTTATGTGTGGGGGATATGCGTAAAAGTTCAAGGATTGAGATAAGCACGGGTGTCTTCACCAACTGTTCTACAAGGTCATACTCAGGCTTAGTTGATGAGGAAGCAATGTTTTTAGCTAGAGCACCTTGCAAAGTGAATTTACCTTGATGAGTTGTGACATTACATTCAAAGGTAGGTTCAGAAGAAGATCCAATGCCTTTTAGGACAATCTTGGGTCTCTGGGTAGAAGTCTCGGGCATTTTATCCTTGATGATAATGGTAGAGACATAATTGTCCATCGAAATGTGATTAATAGTTGAATCATAGTTATAAGATGCTCTGGTATAGTTGGTCTGGTCTTTTGTGGCTTTAGCTTTTCCCTTGTCATTCTTTGGGAATGGTTCCTTAAACATCTCATGTTCTTGATTGGATGAGTGTCCTTCAATTTCAATGTCACCTCTATCAATAAGGTCTTGTATGATGTTCTTCAGTCGATGGAAAATTCCTATTTTATGTCCTTTGCTCTTATGAAATTCACAATACTCATCGTCATTCCACCAATTTGGTTTAACCTTTGGCTCATATGGAGGTAGATTTGGAATTGTTATTATTTTGTTTGCCACTAGCTTCTTGAAAATTGACTCAAGTGGTTCTCCCAATGGGGTGTACTTCCTTCGTGACTTGGAAGTTGTTTGAGTATTCACTTGATTATTTGTAGAGCTTGATCCAGAAAAATGATTTTGGGTCGCACTATATTGGCATCAACAACACCATCATTGATTGTGTTCTTGTTTTTATTCCAAAATCTTGGCTTATCTTTTCCTTTAAAGTCATCTTTGTTTTCCTTGAATATCTTAATGACTCCTTGTTCAATTAGGACCTTCTCTATTGCTAAGCCTTTTTCAATGACATCTTTGAAGGTGGACAAACAAACTTTTCTTAGATCATAACCAATGTCTTTGTTAACATTTTGTGTGAACATCTCTACCATTTGTTTTTGTGGAATTTCACAAAAGCATGTGCTGGCTAGATTCCTCCATCTTTGTAAAAATGATGAAAAAGATTCTCCATCTTTTTGCTTGGTGTTGGTCAAAGTAGTGACTGATATGTCTATCTCTATGTTGTATGAGAAATGTTGGATAAATGCCTCAGCTAAGTCACCCCACGACTTAATTCCAGGTGGGAGTTGGGAAAACCATTCCATAGCTTGATCACCTAAGCTCTGTGGGAATAATCTCATCAAATATGTCTCTTATGCTCCTACCTCAATGCAGGCTATGAAAAACTGTCTTATGCGTGCCTTAGGATCCCCTTTTCCTCTATACTTATCAAACTTAGGCGTCACAAAGTGTGTAGGAAATGGAGGCATTCGAATGCTTTTGTCAAATGAATAGGGACATATGTCTCTCATTGTGTAAGTTGGCTTCGGTGTATTTATGTCCTCCATTTTCTTTTGTAAATCCTTAATTTGCTATTCCAAATTATTCTTAGGTGGAGACCGACTTCTTGGACCATACCCCATGCTTGAACCATCGGGTGGAGGAGGAGCATGTTGCATATATGGATGATATTGATCATACACATGTTCATACAGAGGAGGTCTATAATGATGCTGCGCATATGGATCACTTGGTATAGAGTCATGATAAGGAATGGAATATATGTTTTGTCCATGTATACCATACTCTATAGGCATGTCATGAGTTTGTTCTAATGTGTTGCCCCCAAATTTGACACGGGTTTCCTTGTGTCCAAATTTTGAACATGCCTTTGAATATCCAATTGATTTGGTGGTTGATCCTTAGCATTGGTATGTGATGAGTATATTTTTCTGCATAAGACTTCCATAATGGTCTGTGAAGGTGAGTATCATATGCTTGACCATGTGTGTATGAGACCTCTATTTTTTGAAACAAAGATGATGGTGATTCAGGCACAAGATATGGTCCTCTATTGCTTCCACTATTAGGCCTCCTTTGATCCATGTTGAGGTGAGGTTGTTACAATGGTCGATTTTGCATTATTTGAGAGATGTCAAAATCATGAGGGATCTTGGCTCCACTTTGTGCCATCACTTGTAAGAAGTATTGTCTATCTCTCCTCATTATTTCCTCAACCAATCTATTGAAATGGGGATCCATAATGGAGTCTTCCACTTCTGTTGAATGTACTGAAAATTTGTCCATATTATCATTGTGTGTATCATTGTTGTTTGTAGTGTCCATGCTCTCAACATTTGGAATGTTTCTATAAGCATCCATGTCAAGTAATGTAGTATGATCAGAATTGAAAAAGATATCATTGTCAAACTCATAGGAACTCATGTTTGCGAACTCTTGAGCCTCTTTAGATTCTCTCCTAGATTTTTGGGAACTGGTTTCAACCATGAACTAGGTATTGACCAAGATGTGTGAGACTAGATGAAAATAGAAAGAGTATGGAAGACCAAGAGTTGGATGAAATGTAAATGAATCTAAGGTTTACTTGCAATGTCCAAAGTGTAAGACCAAGTATGCATGTAGTAGAGTAGGTGTAGCTTCCAAAGAGATGATAGTTTCTCTTGATGAGATAAGTTGACCTTGACTCTAAGTAAGACCAAATGAGACCCAAAGGTGATAGACCTTGATGAGGGACCACTTAGCAAAATGTTGTTGTATGTAATGTGTTGACAAAGTATGATGAGGACAAGCAAGTGACCTTTTGACTCAAGTTTAGACAAATATGAATGTAATGCAAGATGTAAAGCAATGATGGTCTTTGTGAGACTCAAAGACAGATTGAATTCTAGATGAAAACCTAGAGAGATACCTAGGAAGCTCAATAAGTCTGAAACTGACTGTTTCTTGTTTGCTGGACTGTAAAAGTTTTTCAATTCTGAACACAGACATGCCTATATAATTCAGAGACTCGCTTAAATGACACAGACATGGTTCTATCAGACATAGACGCGTTTCTGAGATTTTGTAAATGCAATGTTGTTCAAAAGACATAGACGTGTTTCTGCCCTTCATAGACGCGGTTAGATGACACAGACGCAGTTCTGTCAGACACAAACGCATTTCTGAAAACTTTGTGCAATTTTTCCAATCTATGAAGTGACTTGTTGTGACTAAATCTAAATGTTTGACTATTTTTCATGACAAGAGGACACAGTGTTGATGAGGACTCAATGTTTGCAAGTGTTTAGACTCAAAAATGACTCAAAGAAAAGTGTGTTGTTTGATGTAAAATTGTTTTGCATACACTTGAAGACACAAAAGACACAATGTTTTGATGTTTGGTCTTGAATGTTTGATTGTTCAAAATAAGACAAGCACAATTCTTATGGTTGGCTAGGACAATAGTTGTTGATTCCCACATGAGGCTACGCTATTCAGAGTGGATACTTAGATGCTTGACTCCACTGGCTCCACCCTCGGCACTCACTTCTCGGGGCAGCCAAGCATCAATCCCCATGAAAACTCCTCGTGACAAACTTTGTATCTCTACTAAGAACCATATGTATGTGGGCCGCTCCAGAGGTCCGACCTTCTGCCCCAACAACTAGAAAGATTTTGGCTTCTAAAACAAAAAGGTGCTAGTAAGGGCATCCGCTCATATGGTCATACATGCAACACTTTCAGCTCTGTAAATATAGAAGGCTCCTAGTTGGTAGGGGTTACGCCTTACAAATGATCAAATAAATTTGATCAAACGGGTTTATGGGGAGACATAGTGTCAGTATGAACTAATCAGCACACGCTATCCATAGTTTTCACCATGAATACCATTGTTTATAGTGGTTCGGAAGAGGTGGGTTTTCCTAGCTACCACTTGGGTCGTTCTCTCCTCACTAGTAGTCCTAATGACCACACGAGGAGATAGGCCCTCTAAAGATGAAACAAAAAGAGCCTATTGCTCAAGACACAAAAGACACTGGTTCAATTTTAGTGCACCAATTGAAGTGTTTGTTAGTCTATGAAAATAAGGCACACAATAAAGATCAAAAGAAAATGCTTATCAAGATCCTGCAACAAAAATTTGTTAGTAGTTTGGATTGTTTCAAATGATCACCCCTTTCTGCAAGCACACAAGTTAGGTAAATTTTAGATCCAAAAGACTGTGAAATAGGGGCCTTCAACAAAATGATTTTGCTTTCAAGGCAAGCTGCACCAATTTCGTTAGCTAGATCTGAAGATGTTAGCACAATATAAACCAAATCTGAAATCCGAATGACGAAAAACCAAATCAAAGAAACCAAAATGCAACAACTGCACACAAACGCGGTTATCAGAAACACAAATGCTATATAAATTCACAAACGTAGTTAGATCTGACATAGACGCGGTTACCGACCACAGACGCGGTTCCTGAACATAGACGTGTTTGAAGACTTCACAGACCCGACTAGGGAACACATACATGCTTCCTGGAATCTACAAAAAAAAAAAAAAAAAAACTATCAAAGGTGCAGGTGCGATTCCAGATGTCACAAACGCAGCAAAAAATCAAAAACGCGATCTGAAAGTGCGCAGACGCGAAAATATCAAAATGTTGTCGGAAATGTCAGATCTGCAACAAAAGATGTTAAATGCAAAAGGGACAAGAGTCCCACCGGGCATGCGAAAATGTATACAGTGAAAATGGATAACAACAATATTGAAAGACTAAATAGATTCAACCACAAAACCCTAGTTTAACAACAACAAAGATCCACCATAACATATGAAGATTACCTAAGACAATGCAAATAAAATGAAATCACAAAGATTATACCATCACATGTCCAATAGGGTTTGGATCTCCATTCTTCCAATCTCCATTGATCTTGCTTGATATATTTGCTCTCAGATTTTATATGCACAAGAGCTCAACAAAGAATGGAAATGTGGTTGCAAGTGGGATCGCATATGAAAGTTCAAAGGCGTAGTGTAGTTGAATAATCATCGAGGGTTTGATAATGAAGGAAGCATCTCCTTATATAGAAGACACTATAAGAAATGGAGGGATAAGATTGAGAGGTGTAAAAGATAAATGGTCGGCTATGATTAGAGGGTAGGTAGAGAAAATAATAAAATAATGAGAGGGTAGGTAGTGTAGGAATTAAGAGATGAATGGCATGTGTCATAGGTAGAAAAGGTTAATGAATTAATTAAATAAATAAAGATTCATTTAATTAATAGAAGAAGTGGGATTAATTAAATAAATAAAAGTATTGATTTAATGTAAGAAAAGGATAATTTAAATAAATAAAGGTATTTATTTAAATGAGAAATAGGGCTAGAAGAAGATAAATGAATTAATTAAATAAATAAAGATTTATTTAATTAATAGAAGAATTAGGCTAAAGTAATTAAATAAATAAAGATATTTATTTAATTAGACTAGACAATTTTAGGTGTCTACAAGTACTAACCGGTTTGTTGTCCTCCATTTAAAACTTTTTCAACATATCCTTTGCATACTTGTTTTGTGATATAAATATTCCTTTATCTAACTGAGAAATTTGCAAACCAAGGAAATATGACAACTCTCCAAGCGTTGACATCTCAAACTTGGATTGCATTTGATCAACAAACTCTTTGCATAAAATGTCCTTGTTGCCTCCAAAAATGATGTCATCTACATACCCCACAACAATGATCATGTGGTCTCCATCCACCTTAAAGTAGAGGTTGTTGTCAGCATTTCCCTTTTTGAAACCTTGTTGATGGAGGTACTTATCCAACCTAGAATACCATGCTCTAGATGCCTGCTTCAAACCATATAAATCTTTTCTCAATCTTCACACAAAGCTCTCATCTTCATGTAGCTGAAATCCTTTAGGTTGCTCAATATAGACCTCTTCTTCAAGATTGTCAGTCAAGAATGCAGATTTGACATCCATTTGATATACTTTATATCATTTATTAGATGAGAATGCCAAGAACATCCTTATAGCTTCAAGCCTTGCAACTGTTGCAAATGTTTCTTCAAAATCTATGCTCTCTACCTGAGCATACCCCTTGCATACAAGTCTTGCCTTGTTTCTTATTACCTGCCTTCTTCATTCATCTTGTTCCTATAGACCCATTTAGTTCTAATAACATTCTTGTATGCTAGCCTAGGAACCAAATCCCAGGTTTTGTTCTTTTCAATTTGTAGTAACTCTTCTTCCATAGCCTTCATCCACTTCTCACTTTTGCCAGCTTCATCATATGTTTTGGGTTCCATCTCAGTCATAAGGCAAAAATTTACTTGTTCATTGTTTCTTGAAAGTCTTCTTCTAGTTTCTACCCCCTCATTTTTGTTGCCTATGATATGCTCTTCAGAGTGATTCTTTTGCACATATCTATTTGGAGTCTTGTTGGGTACTTCTTCTTGTTCACTTTCAGATTGCTCTTCATCTTCAACATGTGGCTCTTCAATTTGATTTATTATGCTATGTTTTCCTTTATGTAGATCTTCATCCACTCTTACATGTACACTCTCAATCATCTTCTTTAGCCTCTTGTTGAAACATTTATAGGCCTTAATGTGAGTTGAGTACCCCAAGAAGATACCTTCATCACTTCTTGAACCAAAGCTTTCTAATCCATCTTCATCTCTTTTGATGAAGCATTTGCTGCCAAACACCTTGAAGTACTTAACTAATGGTTTTCTATCAAACCATAGTTTATAAGGTGTCATATTGTCGTCCACCCTTAATTGTACTGTGTTTAGTGTATATACAACAATGTGAACTGCTTCTTTACAATAAACATCAGGCAGATTTGCTTCATTCAACATTGTCCTTGCCATCTCTTTGATTGTTCTATTTTTCCTCTCCATAACACCATTTTGTTGTCGTGTCCTAGAAGCTAAATATTGTCTTCCAATTCCATGCCTTTCACAGTAGTCTTCAAATTCATTTGATGTGAATTCACATTCATGGTTTGATCTTAAACATTTCAACTTGTATACACTTTCTTTCTCAACCATCTTCCTGAAGATTTTGAATCTTTCAAAGGCTTGTGATTTGTCTTGCAGGAAGGTGACCATGTCATCCTTGAGAAATCATCTATGAGAAACATGAAGTATCTTTCTCCATTTATAGCTCTTGTCATTGTAGGTCCACACAAATTAGTATGCACAAGTTCTAAAGGCCTCATGGTAGATATTATTTTGTTTTGAAGCAAACCTTGGTTTGTTTTCCTCTTTGACACTCATCACAAAAGGTGCTTGTTGGCTTAATGATTTGAGGTATGTGTCTTACACACCCTTTCTTGCTTACACTAACAAGGTTATCAAAATTGATGTGGTCTAGTCTTCTATGCCACAGCCAACTTTCATCAACTTGTCCCTTCATACATTGAGACTCAAAGCATTCCTTAAGATTATATATATTGCCATCTATCCTTTTGCCTTCAGCAACAAGCTATACATTGCTTTCCTTTCTAATCTCACATCCTTTGGAGTCAAAAGTAAATCTATATCCCTTGTCACAAATTTGACTCACACTCAACAAATTATGTTTCAGACCTTCTACGTAGTATACATCATGAGCTTTTAATTTTCCATCTATGCTAACAGTACCTTTTCCTTTGATTTTGATTGATGAGTTGTCTCTGAATCTGACTGAGCCACCATTCCAATCTTCTAATTTAATGAATTTCTTCTTATTTCCAGTCATGTGATTAGAACAACCACTGTCTACTACCCATAAGTTTTTCCTTTCAGCATGCAGGGCAGCTTGAACAATCAAACTTGACTCAGTTTTGTCATTTTCCTTTTCTACCCATGCTTGTTTTGATTCTTGCTTCTTCTTTACTGTCACATTCTGATCTGATTTTTTCTTTGGTTTCAAAGGTGACATTTTGTTCTTTTGTTTGGCAGCTCTAAGCTTACAATGTTTTGCAATGTGGCCCATGTTTTGATAAAGATAGCATTTTACATTCACATTGAATGATGAATTTGAAAAACTATTGTAGGGTTGAGATATATTTCTCTTACATTCATAACTCCTATGACCATACCCATTACAATGTTAACAAGTGACATTCATATCCCTAAGTGCTGCAAATGGATTTTCACTTTCAAAAATAGGAGAAGACCTATGCATTGATTTGCAATCAGCAATTCTATGACCATATGTATTAGATTTGTAGTAGTAGCCATGGAATCTAAGTACATACCACTCATTGTTCAAATTTTTTCTCATTTGTCTCCTTGGAGCAACATATTTAGATCCTCTTGAGTTTTTTCTTCTTGTGTCCCTGACCTTGGTGAAGCCACCATCATCAATCTTATCTTTTCTTTTTGGATTAGCATGCAAGTTCCTTGACTGATTTCTTGTAGTAGCATCATATGTTTTGTTTTCTGTGAGCTTGTTGACTGCGAAGGTCTATCCACTTTCATTCTTACTTGAAGAGACAAATTGTATTTGGTTATTTGATGAATCTTTACTGGAAAATTATTGACCAACATTAAATCCAATGCCTTTTATATCCTTTGAGTGCTTTTGCTTGTTCAATATTTTGTCAAGTGCATCAGTGTTGCCCTCATATTTGATTCTCACTTTGAATTCATCTTTGCACTTTTCAAGTTCTTTTCTGGGACTCACAATCTCTTCCTCCAAATTTTGATGCTCTTTCTCCTTGGCTTCTAAATCTGATTTTGGCACATCACATATTCTTTTTTATTCTTCCAGCTAGATCTTCAAATCATAAATTATTGTCTTTGACTCCTCAAAAGATTTGTTTAACAACTCTTGTTCTTCAGCAACAACATACTTGAACTTCTTGAAATCTTTTCTTACTTTTCTTGGTTCTTCTAGAGCACTTATAAGTTCACCTTCTAGGTCAACTACGGCTTCAACTTCTTCCTCTTCATCACTACCAGCTTGAACATCATTTAGTACTCCTTGTGTCATAAAAAGATTAATCTCTCTTTCTTCTTCACTACAATCATCATCAGAGACACTCTCTTCATCGGTGGCAACATCTTCAAAGGTGTAAAGACTACTCTTTTTCCTAAAACTTTTTCTCCTTGGTTTGTAGGATTTCTTCATCTTTTCTTTACCAAAAGGTCTATTGTTTTCCTTCTCATCTCCCTCTTTCTCACGATAGGGACATTTATAGGAAAAATGTCATATTTTACCACAATTAAAGCACTTGAAATGTAGCTTACCTTCATACTTGTCTGATCCCTTTTTGAGTTTTCTCACAAAGTTAGCTATAGCAATATCTGAGTCTTCTTCAACTTTTTCATGAGAAACTTCTTCCTTAACCTTTTTCGTAGTATTAAAGGCAACCTCTCTCTTTGACAATTCACCGCCTTCAGACCTCATTTCATAAGCTGACAGAGAGCCAAACAGTTCATCCATGGAGAAGGTTTTCAGATCTTTAGCTTCTTCTACTGCAAAAAACTTTGTGTCATATTTTGAGGTCAATGGTCTCAAGACCTTCTTGACAATCACTTCCTCTTTGACTTCTTCTTCGAGTCCTCTTATGGTGTTTACAATTTTATCTACTCTATGAATGTATTCATCTATTTTCTTTCCTTCCTTCATTTCCAGTCCTTCAAACTGTCCTCTAAGAGTTTGTAATTTGGCCTTCTTTACCTTAAAATCCCCTCATAAATTCTTTGCAACTTATCCCATGTTTCTTTTGTAGATGTGTAGTGCATCACTTTGACAAACTCTGTATCAGATAAACCACTAAGAATGACATTCTTGGCTTTAGCATTGTTTTCATATTCTCTTTTACCATCAGGGTCGGTAGGGGTTCCTTGAGGAACAAAATAACCATTTTTCACTTACATCCAAACATCAAAGCCTAGGGAAGACAAGTAGGTTTCCATTCTTCTACTCCAAAAGGCATAGTTGGTTCCATCAAAGATAGATGCTTTAGAGGACGAGGATTCATTCCTAGCCATAGTGTTCACTAACCAAAATCTACCCGAGCTAGAGAAAAATTTTACTATAGAGGGAACCTAGGCTCTGATACCAATTGTTGAACACAAATGGACACTGAGAGGGGGGGCGAATCAGTGTATTTTAAAACTTTTAAGTTCAGTGCGAAAATTTTAAAAATGTAATGCAAACATAGACACACACACACACAAGAGAACATCACATAACACCAAATATACGAGGAAAATCCAATGTGGGAAAAACCTCGGTGAGAATAGCTATTGGAGCCTACTGCTCCAATCTAGTTGCACAAAAAATCACTGATTACAATATGTTTTAGGGCACCAACCCAAGGAGCATCAACCCCTGATATTTTGAGCACCAACTTGATGGGATGGTGCTTGCGATAGACTAGCCTAGTCTATGCTCTTGGATCCTTTCCTTGGATCACCTGGTGTTCTCTACACACCCTAGGGTCTCTAGGACTTCCTTTGCTTGAGGAATACCCTGACCTTGCCCAATTCCACCCACCAATGAGTTGCAATGCTTCTCCTAAGGTCTCACCTACTCATGAGACTCAAAACCCCTTATTATGGCTAATAAGGGCTAGGCTTGTTCTACACCTTCCAAGGTCTTAGCAAGGTTATATCAGGTCTAATTCATGGTCTTTCCACCCATTCATGTGCCCCCAAGAGGTTTCAAGCTTTCAACCCCTTACCAATTTCACTATTTTGGGTTTTGCCTACAAAATAGGGCTACAAGGATTAGGACCAATTAGGCCTCCTACCCGGACTTTTAGGGCTCCCTCTCACAAACGATGCACAAACTACCCAAACTCCCAAAATGGACTGCCATTCATTTGGCAAGGGCTCAAGGATTTCTTTGGTTTTGGGCCTCCAAGTGGCCGTACAGTGCCTAGGGCAAATTTTGGGGTTTTTAAGGGTTTTGTGAGGGTTTTTCTGGTCTGCCTGGGTCATAGTGGATGTTTTGTGTTTTAGCCACCTTGTCTAGATTGGTGGAGGCTCCTCCTTCACACCAATGGTGCTTCACACACTCCTCTACACCTTCTCCTAAGGGTGCACTCTCCTCTGACCAACCTTGCTCTTCAAGACCTCTACACCAACAACCATTCCTAACCGGGCACTGTCCAGTCTCACCTAGGAATGGGTCTTCAAGTGGCTTCCTTGCATTTTCAAGGGCCCTACTTGCATAGAACTATGATACAAGGTCTTCACTCTCATTCCCCATGGTTTCATGGTGATTCCACAATGGGGAATGGAGTTATGATTCCATTTGCACAAACCAGTCCGAAATTGGACAGTGAAAAGACAGTTTTCAAAATATTTACAAACACACACAACCTGCAAATAAAAACCTAATCTAATAGCTCACAATGAAAGTATTTACACCATAGAAGAAACTCCACACAGTTTTACATGCAAATCAATCTATTAACTTGTTCGGTAGCTTCATTCAAACTGACTGGTAACCAACAAACAGTCACAGTCAAGTTTTTCTCACTTGGGCTGTACAATGTCTGACATCCAACCCATTAAGTTAGGGTTTGGAAATACTTATACTACCCTCTCCTCGGTCTGTGTGCCCTTTTTAGGGTTGTCCACACCAAACTAAGAATTTTGGCCTCATGGTGGAAAAGTTGTCATGCAACTTTTGAGAAACTTTCCCAATGTTGCTTTTTTTTACTCCTAGACCCACATTGGGCCAACCTAAGGACTCCACAATGCTATGAGGGACCCCTAAACACCTCAAATTCACACATACCCCCTATTTCCAAGCAAATCTCAATTTTTGACTCATGACCCTAAGACCTCAACTAGGACCCTAACTAGGACCAGTGAGCACATGGCTCTTTATTTTATATACAATGGCTTCAAAAGAAGCATAAAGCCAACAACCAAAGAAAGAGGAAGATCTTGGAAGGGTGTTCCTGCACCATACTCCCCCTCTGCACACAACTAAGAAATAGAAGAAGAGATGAGAGCCGGGTCTCTCTCCTCAACCTAGCTATCTTTAGACTCGGGCTGATCTACCCACTTCACCAAGTGTTCCATGTAGACCTGGTGTCTGGTGGACTTCTTTACTCTAGATTCCAAGATCTCCTCTGCTATAGGCTTCTTCACCTATGGTAAGACATTAGAATCTAGGTCCTACAACACCTTAACTTGGTTCTCCTTTTGCCCTGCTATTTCACCCTTGTACATGATCAGGTCAGCTACATTAAAGACCGGTGATATAGCCAAATCTGAAGGCAGGTCAACCTTGTAAGCATTCACCCCATACTTTGACAGAATTATACAAGGTCCTACCCTTTTCATCTGCAGTTTGGTAGGCTTACCACTTTGCATCCTAGCTTTGCTCAAATGGACCATCACATAGTCACCCACCTTGAACTGAACCTCTCTCCTTTTCTAATCCATTTTGGCCTTTAGTTTTTGAGTGGATTCAAGGATGGCTTTCTTAACTTGCTCGTAGACTTCCTTGATAGTTTGAGTGAAGTCCTCTGCTTGCCCACTCTTCATCTCCAAGGTACCAAGGTTTCTCAACTCACATACTCCTCTTGGATGTCTACCATAGACAACCTCAAAAGGGCTTCTACCAGTGGTCCTATTCACACTGTCATTATATGCATACTCTGCTTGTGGAATGACTAGATCCCATGTCTGCCCATACTCTTTAGTTAAGCACCTCAACAAGTTGCCTAACACCCTATTGATGACTTCAGTCTGACCATCTGTTTGTGGATGGTAAGCTGAGCTAAATGAGAGATTAGTTCCAAGTCTCCTCCATAATGTCTGCCAAAAGTGACCCATGAACTTGTTGTCCCTATCTAAAACAATGCTTAAAGGGAGTCCATGAATCCTAACAATCTCCTTAAAGAAGAGATGTGCAACATAGCTAGCATCATGTGTAGTTTTGCATGGAATGAAATGGCTCATCTTGGAAAATCTATCTACTACCACATAGATGTTGTCCATACCTGTCTTTGTCTTGGGAAGTCCTACTACAAAGTCCATGCTTATACATTCCCAAGGCCTATTTGGGACCGGCAATGGTTGATAGAGACTAGCATTGCTTGATCCACCTTTTGCTCTTTGGCATACACCACATTGTTCTACATATCTTTTCACATCCCTTGGCAACTTTGGCCAATAGTAGTACCTTTGTACTAAATCCAAGGTTTTGTAGACCCCAAAGTGTCCACTTAAACTGCCATTGTGTTTCTCTTGGATGAGGTTTTCGCTCATGGGTCCTCTTGGTACACACAACTGATTACCCTTGAACAAGAGACCAGTTTGGAGAGTGTAATCTGCATACTCACCATGGAAATGGTTCTCAAACTCATTGCAAACCTTGTAAGCTAATGAGAAGTCTTCATCTTCTTCATAGATGTCCTTGAAACCTTCTATTCCTATGCTTTGCAACTGTAGTTCTTGAACTGTCAACAACTTCCTGCTTAATGCATCTGCCACCTTGTTGAGTTGCCCCTTCTTATGCTTGATGGTGAAGGTGAAGGATTGGAGGTATTCCATCCATTTCAAATGCCTATTGCTAAGCTTCTCTTGAGTGTTAATGTAACTCAATGCTTGGTTGTCTGTGAACACCACAAATTCCTTTGGAAGTAGGTAATGCCTCCATTTTTTAAGAGATTGCACTAATGCATACAACTCTAGGTCATAGGCCGAGTACTTCTTCTTTGCTTCATTAAGCTTCTCACTGAAAAATGCCATAGGTCTTCCCTCTTGACTCAATGCACCACCTACTACAATTCCACTTGCATCACACTCCAATGTGAATAGCTTATCAAAGGTAGGTAGGAGAAGGATAGGTTTTGTGGCTAGTTCTTGCTTCAACAACTGAAATGCTTTGTCAGCCTGCTCAGTCCATTCAAAATTAGTTTTAAGGCCCCCCTTAATGGTGTCAAGGACTGGTGCACATATGCCACTGAAATTCCTCACAAACTTCCTATAGAATTGAGCTAATCCATGGAAACTCCTAACTTTAGTCCCTATTCTAGATGCAGGCCAATTCAAGATTGCCTCCACTTTGCTTGGATCCATCTTCAAGGTTCCTTTAGACACCACAAATCCTAAGTAAATCAACTCTTGCTTCAAGAAGTCACACTTCTCTAGGTTGATGGATAACTTCTCCTCATGCAACCTCTCTAGGACTAATCTCAAATGCTCAAGGTGCTCCTCTTTGGTTCTGCTATAGATGAGTATGTCATCTAGGTACACCACCACAAATCTGCCTGTGAAGTCTTTTAACACCTCATTCATCAACCCCATGAAGGTGCTTGGGGCATTGGTGAGTCCAAATGGCATCACAAGCCATTCATACAATCCTTCTATGGTCTTGAAAGCAGTCTTCCACTCATCACCCTCCTTGATTCTAATATGGTGATAACCACTTTTAAGGTCCAACTTGGTAAAATACATAGCACCTCCTAGACAGTCCATCAAATCCTCTATTCTAGGAATAGGAAACCTATACCTTATGGTGCTCCTATTTATTGCCCTTGAGTCAGTGCATAGTCTCCACTTACCTCCCTTCTTTGATGCTAGCACTACTGGGACTGCACATGGGCTGATGCTCTTCTTAATCAATCCTTGTTCCAATAACTCCTGCACTTGCCTTGCTACCTCCTTATTCTGATCAGGTGTGAGCTTGTATGCAGCTTTGTTAGGTAGGGATGCTCCGGGTACAAAGTCTATTTGATTATTTATAGATCTTCTAGGTGGGAGTGTTGCAGGTGCTCCATCACTCACTATGTCTTTATACTCTTATAGAATTTGCTTCACCTCAATGGGTACTTCTGTCGGCAACTAGTCTTCTTCCTCCTTTGGTTTCACAAAGATGGCACACTTCACTATCTCCTCCTCATGTAGCAAGCTTAAGAACTCTTTACCAGTAGTCAATAAGACACTAGGTGTTTTTGAAGTTCCCTCTTCATCCTCTGTCAAAGACTGGATCTTGAAGGTCTTGCTATCCTTCTTGAATGATATGAAGTTCTCCTCTCCATCATAGATCACCTTCCTAGCAGCAGATGACAAACATCCATAGGCAACACATCACAAAGGATCTTATCCTTGTATCCTCCAATAGAAAACTCTACCCAAGTCTGTTCATTGACAAGCACACTTTGTCCTTTGTTCAACCAAGTCACCTTGTAAGGGCTAGTGTGGGGTATTCTTGTGAGTTTCAACTTCCTAACTACCTCTTCTGATATGATGTTGTCAGTTGAGCCTAAATCAACTATCACCTTGCACACTTTACCAAGAACTTTGCATCTCACCCTAAACAATGTCTCCTATGTTTGGGTTCCTCCTTAACCGGATGTCTGATCAAAATCCTATTGAACATCAGATTTTCTCCAATCTCTGATTCAATCTGGTCCACATCTGGTGTCTTGCTACTTGAAGAGTCTTCATGAGCATAAGCAACCCTCTTTCCACTGTTTGATGTGGTAGGCTTGTCAGGGCATCTATATGCCGGATGTCCCAATTGTCCTCTATAATGGCCTCCTCTAAGATTGGTTTCACTGCCATGTTCAGTTAACTTGGCTTCTCCTTGGTTCCTCTACTCATTTGACTTGCTTTGGTAACCACCTCGGTGGTTCATTTGGTCTTTACCTCTGCCTCTACCCCTGTTATTGGAGTCTCCTTTCCTTTTGTTCCTCTCTTCTACCTTGACAGCAAGCAGATGACATTTTTGAACAGTAGTAGGAGTCCATAGGCTTATCTCCTCTTGAATGTTCCACTTTAGGCCGCTTAGATACCTAGCCACCTTAATAGATTCATCTTCTTGGACTTTGGATCTAAGATAATGTTTTTGAAAATCTTCGATGTAGGAGGTCACATCAAGGTCTTTTTGCTTCAAACCCTATCTCTTCTTATGAAGTTGGATTTCATAATCCTCTGGTAAGTAGTTCTCTTTGATCTTGCTCACCATGGCCTTCCAATTGGCAATAGGTAGCTTCCCCATGCTAACTCTTTCTTCTTGTAGGTACTTCCACCATGTTAAAGTTGCTCCCCTTTATTTGGATTTGGCAACCTTAACCTTTTGAGACTCTGTCACTCCCTCACACTCAAAGTGGTTTTCCATGCCCTCAATCCATTCCATGACAGTATCAATGTCCATCCTTCCACTGAAATGTGACAATCCTTCAAAATCCTTGGTGTTCAAAGCCTTGATAGCCTTCACAAATGGTTCTTCATTAAACAAGGGATTTGGTTCAAGTATATGTCATCTATGTCAATGGTTCTCTTGCCTTTATCCTTGGTGTCTTCACCCCAAGGTCCTTGTGTCCTTTGATCCACCACTTCCTGCAGTTTATCCCTTATCTCACTCATAGCTTCTTCAAGGAGTCTATTCTTCTCCTTCTGCTCTTCTACCTCTCTAGCCAACTCTGCATTAGTGACCATTCTGCTCTCCCCTACTGATTCACGAGTATATAGAGACATACACAGTCCAACAAATCTTTAACTAGCTCTGATACCAATCTGATGGGATGGTGCTTGGGATAGACTAGCCTAGTCTATGCTCTTGGATCCTTTCCTTGGATCACCTGGTGTTCTCTACACACCCAAGGGTCTCTAGGACTTCCTTTGCTTGAGGAATCCCCTGACCTTGCCCAATTCCACCCACCAATGAGTTGCAATGCTTCTCCTAAGGTCTCACCTACTCATGAGACTCAAAACCCCTTATTATGGCTAATAAGGGCTAGGCTTGTTCTACACCTTCCAAGGTCTTAGCAAGGTTATATCAGGTCTAATTCATGGTCTTTCCACCCATTCATGTGCCCCCAAGAGGTTTCAAGCCTTCAACCCCTTACCGATTTCACTATTTTACGTTTTGCCTACAAAATAGGGCTACAAGGATTAGGACCAATTAGGCCTTCTACCTAGACTTTTAGGGCTCTCTCTCACAAACGATGCACAAACTACCCAAACTCCCAAAATGGACTACCATTCATTTGGCAAGGGCTTAAGGATTTCTTTGGTTTTGGGCCTCCAAGTGGCCGTACAGTGCCTAGGGCAAATTTTGGGGTTTTTAAGGGTTTTGTGAGGGTTTTTCTGGTCTGCCTGGGTCACAGTGGATGTTTTGTGTTTTAGCCACCTTGTCTGGATTGGTGGAGGCTCCTCCTTCACACTAGTGGTGCTTCACACACTCCTCTACACCTCCTCCTAAGGGTGCACTCTCCTCTGACCAACCTTGCTCTTCAAGACCTCTGCACCAACAACCATTCCTAACCGGGCACTGTCCAGTCTCGCTTAGGAATGGGTCTTCAAGTGGCTTCCTTACATTTTCAAGGGCCCTTCTTGCATAGAACTATGATACAAGGTCTTCACTCTCATTCCCCATGGTTTCATGGTGATTCCACAATGGGGAATGGAGTTATGATTCCATTTGCACAAACCAGTCCAAAACTGGACAGTGAAAAGATAGTTTTCAAAATATTTACAAACACACACAACTTGCAAATAAAAACATAATCTAATAGCTCACAATGAAAGTATTTACACCATAGAAGACACTCCACACAGTTTTACATGCAAATCAATCCATTAACTTGCTCGGTAGCTTCATTCGAACTGACTGGTAACCAACAAACAGTCACAGTCGAGCTTTTCTCACTTGGGTCGTACAATGTCTGACATCCAACCGATTAAGTTAGGGTTTGGAAATACTTATACTACCCTATCCTCGGTCTATGTGCCCTTTTTAGGGTTGTCCACGCCAAACTAAGAATTTTGGCCTCATGGTGGAAAAGTTGCTTGACAAATTTTAAAAGTTGTCATGCAACTTTTGAGCAACTTTCCCAATGTTGCTTTTCTTGACTCCTAGACCCACATTGGGCCAACCTAAGGACTCCACTATGCTATGAGGTACCCCTAAACACCTCAAATGCACACATACCCCCTATTTCCAAGAAAAACTTAATTTTTGACTCATGACCCTAAGACCTCAACTAGGACCAGTGAGCACATGGCTCTTTATTTTATATACAATTGCTTCAAAAGAAGCATAACACCAACAAACAAAGAAAGAGGAAGAGCTTGGAAGGGTGCTCTTTCACCACAACTCAAAAAGCACCAACCCTTAGTTTTATAAAATACAACTCAAAGGAGCACCTACCCCTTCTCTAAGCACCCACTCAGAGATTACAATGAATATAGATTCAAATACAGATCAGACACCTTGCTACAAATGAAATTTTGTAGCACCTTACTAGTTACTCTTTTGTCTTTCTTCTCTCTACTTTCTGCACTTTTCTCTACTCTTCTCTCCTTTCGCTAAACTTTCTACCTTTGCTTAACTTCTTATTGCCTCTACTAGTATTTTTCTTCTACACTCTATTTGCTGATATTTTCTACTCTCTATCTTTGATTCTGCAACAACTCATAGCTCACGCTCTCTGTTCACTCTATTTAACTTCACTAACTACAACTTCACCATTCTCAATCACTACTCTTCTTGGCAGCAACAAACGCTATCTAATCAGCAACAACTTCACTCCAGCAATACCCTCTCTATAGCACTTCACGCCTATCTCTGTCTCTTCAAAAACAACCACCTCTGTCCAATCGTATCTACTGCTCTACTCTATCAGTTCTTCATCAGAGAATGTTTTTCCCTGCAGATCAACATTAAAAAATGATTCATTATATCTATCTACGGATCTGGTCAGTAGCAGATTGGATTTTCTCTCCTAAATCGACCATCTGCATTAAATGACTCTTCTCTAGTTTCCTGGACAATCTCTGTACTGGGTTGCTATTTTTATCTGATCTAAATCTACCTCATAGATTTGAATCTATCATTTTTTATCACCTCGAGCCCTGCAAAAATCTCCACTTGGTTCGCCATTAATGTCTTCTTCATCCTTTGTCGACCTACCCAGACAAGATCAACAACTACCTCCATCAGATGAACTAACTCTGCAAATCTGATTTGTTCTATCCACCAGGGAGCCACATGCCTTCATGTTATTCATCCAAGTTAGATGGTCACGGTTGGTCAAAATCCATGTGGACAATCGAGCTGCACAGATTGGTCGATTTTCATGTTGTGACAAACCTTTGTGTTATGCAAACATGTCACAAATATTGGGTTGACAATACACACTTATGTAGATCTATTCTATCCTTTTGATTTCTCATTCCTCATGTTCATCGCCATAGTGACCCCGATGTAATACCTTGTCCCTTCATTGACATAACAAACACTATCGGGCATACATCTACCACTTACTTCACCTTTATAACCTATCCCAATCACCTTGCGATATCTTTTGTTCCTTTTGTTATCATGAGTGACTTCGATAAGAAGCCTTTCCTTCGATTTCACTTATTGCCATAGGCTACCCCGAGCATAGTCTCCATGATGGCACACATTATCAACATAGGTTACCCCAAACTGAAAAACTTCATGCCAAAACAACACTTATCGGGATGACCATTACTATCGGCATAGGAAAAACTGGTTAGAACGACCGAATAAGTCATTCTGATGAAACACAATCAGCTTACCCTTTATCGACATAGTTATCCCAGAGCGCATACCCATCAGAATAGTTAACACTATCGGATTAACATTTGGATACTAACCCATCAAAACAACCTTATTCTGATGAGTCAACTTGAACCTGCATCGGCATAGCTACTAAGACATTGAACCCCAAGAACCTCCTCTATATCGGCATATGTTATTTTGATGAACTTACCAAGGTGAATTCTCTTCATACACCTCTATCGACATAGCTTGGTCTATCGACATAGTAGAAATTTGATATTCTGCCTTCAATAGAAACTCTGATAGGTATCCTCAATCTCCTAGTCAGCATGACTATTCCAACACAACAATGTCAAAGTAGTTTACTCTATCAGCATAACACAAACTCGTTATGCTTCCTTTGTCAGCTAACCCGATAAGTAGCTCTACCTTTGTTTTTCGACATTACTATCATGATAAGATTGCTTCACTTGCATAACACTTAATTGGTATAGCTATCCTGATCTGCAACCTACAACACTTCTTCTCTGGATCCTCAAGACATCTCTGCAGGACTTGTTGACATCAATGGCAATAATGCCAACACCTCCAACACACCTAAATGATAGGGTCACCTCCTCGAACCAACCTCCATCTTTCAATCAAGAAACCTCCATTAATCCCTTGGCACCTATTTCAAATAGGTGTGATTATGAAGACACTGATTTATATGGAGGATAATAGGACTTACATAGCTAGACCACTTCCAACAATACAATTTGGAGCCAAGATTATGTATTTCAAACAAACCTAGATCAAACTACAATATGAAGAGCTTTTGTACAATTGAAAATTCATCAACAAGGTCATCCCATAACAACTAAAAAAGAAATGATGACCTTATTCAAAAACATGGTGAGCCACTTGGAAAACTACTTAGAAGAGGCTTGAGTAATTTAGGAAGCCCATTATGTGGCCTTTCAAGATGAACAAACTAAAACACAACAAGAAGTGTTTGAAAGGTTCTTGGAAGAAATAACCAATGGGGCAACTCAACCCTTGCACATTGAAAAAGACTTTCCTCTCAATAAAAAAACTCAAAACATAGGAGGAGCTATTCCCAAAGCATCACCTTGTTCTAACAAATCATGATGCTTGTAGTTGGGATTACTAAGAAATCAATACAACTCTATTCAAGCAAAAAACAAACTAGGTTATTGAGGTGTCAATCTCACACAAACCCTTTCACAATGGGAACTATGAAACAATACTAACTTGGGGAGCTCCACTACCTCCCTATGTTGGCTTTTATGCTTGCAACATAGGCAATGAGGTTTTTGTGCTTCCTTCTTTTAACAAAATAAGTTTTAATCAACTACGTGGTATGCTTGTCATCAAAACCAAATGATCATGTCCAAATTTTGAAATATAAACACAACCACTTCTAGCTTTCCAACTTTCTGAAGAAATTATCGATCCCATGTACTTGTTCAAATGCAAAAAATCTAATGAGATCCACCTGTATAACTAATTTTTGGAGGATCAAACCCCTCTATGCAACTCTTTTCAAGGAAATACCTTGATTATCTCAGAAAGTATTTGGATCTCAATCTTTGTAATTCCATGTTTCCATGTATCCTCCCTAACTTGAAAATAATAAGGGTAGGAGATGTTGGTGTTTCCAACTAATGTCTCCCAATAACCTCTATGAGTAGCCAATCTCAATTATCAAGGGTTTGGATCAAAGACCAACTAATAGGATATTAACTAGGGATAATGAACTAGTTATATCATCTACACTTTAGCCTCTATTAGACCTAGGTGGGTGAACCTTTAAGAAATACTTCATAATCCTAATTCTTTTTTATTAGTACTCCAACATATATGCTCTCAATATTTAAGATAATCAGAGAAGTATTAGACTTGATTGGATATGGATTTTATCCCTAATTTATACACTCCGAGTCAATTTGAGAACAGACAATTCTAGTATTGAAACTTAAAAATTCAAAATAAAAATACTTGTAAAAGATAATTTCTTTGATTGTTTCTTATGTCAAGGTTAACAATACAAAAAAATTGATCAGAACCTATCCATTGGGCTACATGAACCATTATTATAATATAAAATATGGAACACTACAATATCTATAATCAGAAACATCCCCCACCTATATGACCAACACTTGATATTAATCATAGCATGAAAATGTTAGCAAGTTATGCCATAGTCCAATATGATCCCTACAAAACTTTTTTGAATGATTGAAGCATTTTAATCTTCTACTTTAGAAGAAGCCTAAAACCATACACAATCAACAACATAGTGTAGAGGTAAAATAAAAAAGATCCTTGATCATTAATTCAACAAGATTTTGGAGTATACATAGTGGAGGCAACTTAAAAATAATTGAAATTGATTTCAAGATGCTTTGGAAATCACATGGTATCTCATATCAATTGCAAAGAGATTGAAAATAGGACATAATACTGAATCAATACTGTATTGTAGACCATTGGACTTTAGTATGCAAGTTCATCCTTAGTAAAAATGCTTCTCTAAAACTTGAATAACTCTAAAAACATATATCTTGAGACTCGACATAAGGCCTTGATTATCCTTTTATAAAAAAATAAGGATGCAACAAGCTTCAATCCTTTTACAATTTCAAAAAGGCAGTAGGTGACCACCTGATAGTAAAAAGACAAAAAAAAAAGGATATCTTGACAGGGATAGACATTCTCCTTCTTATCTTTGTAGGTGATGACCATTGCAAATGATTTGGAATCCTCAAGTTGAAGAATTAGATAAGCCTGAAGACCTATTAAATGCACATGGACAGAGATCAACTTACTACATCTTCCAAAATATTTATACCAAATAAAGAGATTTTAGTCAAAATTATCTATAAAAGGTCATAAATAAACCAACTAAAACAAATATCCCTTTACATCCAAACAACTGAAGAAACAAAGAAAAGTAAGAAATCAGAAAGGGCGGGAAACAACGGTTAGTTTCTTGATTCAAAAATTCAAAGAAAGAGATAGAGGAGGACTAAGAAGCTCCCAATCCATTTTTCTTGAGTTGTTGGAACTTTTTGATGTGCAACTAATAATCTTCATCATCAATTGTAGTCCTTGCTATCTCAACCCTTGTCATCCCACTGTTAAACTTTAACAATGCGTCAAAATATGCTCTCAACTTTCTGAGTGTTTGTGTTTCGTCAACAAAAGTATCAATCAGAATTGGATCCAAAATTGTTTTGATCTCTATTTTCCACTCTGATTTTGGTCTCAAAATCCTCCCACCTTCTAGATCTCTTCTTTCTCTATCAAACAAAACTGGCATGTGACAAGTTACCAAGCACTAGAAACCAAATAATTTTGACTTGATCCTTTTAGTATACATTCTATGAGTGATGAAGATTTGCATCATCACATTTAACTCTAACCTCAAATCCACCATGAACTCATGTAAATAAGAAGGCAATGACTTAACAACAGCAACCTCTAATGCAATAATCATCCTCTTGAAGGATGATAAGGAACAAGCAATAAACTTCTTCCACATCAAATGTTCTTGATAAAACCCTAGGAGCTCCCTGTTCTCATCCCAAGAAACATTAGCATGATCAAGTATGGAATCAAACTTTGATTCTAATAGAGCTTCTATCATCTCAGTGATAACTTTCTTCTCCATTCTCGTTGCATCAAACCTTAGTTGATCCATTTCATTTCTCATTCTTGAAAGATAAATTCTAGCCTAACCTAGATCATTCCTTAGTCCCATACCCTCCTCAAAATGATATTCTTGTAAAGTTAGAGGTTTATATGTATGCCCTAAATATAATTGGCCCTTAAGCTATTTCACTCTATCCCTTAGGATCTGGAGTTCTTCATATGTCTTTAGTGCCACCTTGTGGGCAAACTTATCTACCTTCATTGACATATCAATAGCCTCAATGGTAAAGGTGTCTACCACTCTCTTTATAAGAAGACTACAATATAGTCTATCCATTTCTCGGGTCAAAACTGGTCTCCATGTTATTGGATGCAAGAATCATATAGCTAGTTGATCCAAATGATCATCAAAGATTGTTATAGAAAGAAACTTATGTTTTTGCTCGGGATAAATGCTCTCTAAATATATATCATGCCTTCTCCTTAAACTATCAAATGCAATTGCAAAAGAAACGTCCCATCCTTCCAATAAAAGTATACCACTTGTCTTCCCATGTTAGGGGTCATGATAGATAATTGTTCCTTTGCATCCTTTAGGAGCTCCTCCTTCACTCTTAACTTGTCCCTCTCTTCCAAGTGGTCAAGTTGAATCCATTTTCTTCTTTGCATCTCATCCACAATGTTCCTAATCATAAAATGTTGAAACTCCTTTGTGTGGATGAAGTTATCATTACTCATAAACTCTTCATAGGCATTAAGCCTTATATCTTCAGTAAGATCCCCTCTCAAGTTGAAAGCACCAAAGGCCCACTCTTGATAAGGATCTTCAATTCTTACACCAAGTTTGGTGTCAAAAATATGTGGAGGTAGAGGTGCTTCACCTTGATAATCAAATCCCTCATAAGAATGAAAAGGTATATCCATGCCAAGAGATAGTGTGGAAAGGTGTCACTACTCTGGGGCTTTTTGGGACAAGGAGAGGTTGTCCACTTGAGGAGGATGAAGTAACCATTGGCCTCTTCATAGAAGCTTAAAAAAGTAATCTTGGTAGTGGAAGAGGCTCTTGATAATGGGTTTGTGATGTCTTAGCAATAGGTGGAGCAAATGATGATTCCTCAAATCTGGGCGGAGGTGATGGTGGAGGGGAAGCTGGTCCAATGGGAGAACCAATGGATTGAGGTGATCTAGGTTCTTCTTCTTCAACTTGTTGCACTTGAGGCTCCACCACTCTAGCTTTTTGATGAGGCAATGGCATCTAATCCACATCAATGTAAGCACTGAAGATGGCTTTCATCTTCACTTCAAGTATTGGTCCCATGAAGGGGAATAAGAGATGTTAGCTCTTCTCTTATGGTTCTTACATACTGTATTGTGTGCCACCTTTCTTTTTGTTTCAACACATCATTATAATTTGAGGTGTTCCTTCTAAGTTCCTCTTCTTCATCCCACTCATGCTGATTGGTCTTAGCCTTGCCAAGACCTTACACAACCATTCTGAATCATAGAATCTATACTTAGCTCAGGGAAGGTTATACTTGTTCAACATACTATCCAAGATATTATAGGCTCTCCTATTAGTAAAGTGGTACATTCCTACCTTGACTTGAGAAGGGGGGAGTGAACCCTTCTTGTGAGCTCCCCCAATAAGGAATATTTTTGCCTTAGCCAATTGATGCATAATCTCCAAGAAAGCAACCTTATCAGGTATTGTTATTGGGAGAAGCCTTGGGACCACAAGGCTACCAAAGACTCTAATAATAGTCTGGTCCTTGAAATAAAACCATGACCCCCAATTATGATCAATCCCCAACTTGGGAAAAAGGTCCTTAGGCCTTAAGAATTCCTTTGCCTCCTTACTTAAACCCTAGCATACCTCTCCTTGGAGATTAGCTTTATGAAAAAATGATTCTCAAACACAAGGTAATTAGATTGTCTTTAATGCACATCCCAAATATATGTTCATTCTTGGAGAGGGAGGGGCTCACCCTTAACAACTGGTACAACTTTTAGGTCGGGATGCCACAATTTAAGACCTTTATACAACATAATATGCATAAGAATTGAGTAATACCTAAACTTTAGAGAGGGTCCTTTCTTTAAATCACAAAGGGCCTTGTGTAATCTCTCAGCCAATAAGCTTGCATAATCAAAGGGCCTATTAAGGTCCCTGCTCTGAATATCCACACACAAGATGAGCATCCAATTAGGAATCATATGTTGAGCATCAACTCCATAAACTTGACACGACATGATATGTGTCCTTGAAGTATCTAGCAAACAGGTCAATATTGTAGGGTGCTAGGTCCCTTGGAGTCACGACCTTCTCATCTCTTTTCAAGTTTGTTGGCCTAAAGGCCAAAATTCTACAACTATACAAGCATTCACGTGTCTTGTATTCCTTTTCTAATTCTTCCTAATTTATAGGTCGATTAGTATTTACATTCAGCATAAAAAATTCTTCAATTACCTCTTTGGTTATGGCAACTAATATCCCTCCATTCTTGGCCACAATCTCCCTCACATCTGGTCTATAATTTTGAGCAATTGCAGTGACCGAATCAATATTCACAAAGACATTTGGAACCACAAACATTCCCAAAATTATGCTCCAAATATTACACACAAATACCCAGTCCTTCTTCTTATTGTAATATCTTCTCCAGAGACTGAAACCCCAGGGCTCAATTATGGGATCCCTGCATGAAATTTTGTAATCAATAAGGAACTCATTTGGCCTAGCACCAAGTTTGGCCCTCTTGAGTGTCAATTGAGCCTGGAAGATGTGAAATAATCTCCAAGAACTTTATCATGCCTTGGCTAGAGGACTCAGCCATGTTTTGTATATAGGGTTTAAGCAAACAAAGACAAACAACCACTAGAGTCTTTTGACAATATATAGTAACTTGAGAAGGTAAAGCTCATAACAAAGAAAAGAGACCATAGAATGAGAGTGAGTATAACTATCACTATGCAAAACCTACGGTAAAACCCTAACACTCAAGAATTTAGATCATAGGGAATATACAAAGCGCAATCTGAAGTAACACAAGTGTGTATAGAATCAAAGTGAAGGGATTTTGATCAATATCTTGTCTTTAAATGGTGAATTGAAGTCATTTACTGCAGGCACATATGTGTTAGGTTAGGGCAAAGTAGCCATTGTTTTTCATATTTGAACATTACAATGACAACAAGTCTCTCTCTCTCTCTCTCTCTCACACACACACACACACACACACACACACACACAGATAGCAACAAATAAGAAAGAGACACGTCATTTTCTTTATGCATGTGTAAAATAACCGCTGCTTAAAAGGATTTCAGAGTTGCAAAGTTAGCTTCAACGAGAAACTTCTCTTAGTTGTGCAATGGCACAATCGATCTTAATTGTAGATCTTGCCTGATGCAAATACATTTTATCTCAATGACACCATGGACATGTGGGGCCAACAAGTCTATTGTGTAACATAGCAAATATATGGGATAAGTAGACTAGTCCATGTGCAGTGACTCATCTTTGGTGGGCTTATCATGCCACATGCACAGAGTGGAGTTTCGGACTTGTCCTGGGTGTTCACTTCTATCTAATCTCGCAAGCATGCACAAATTTGGTCTATTGATCTTAAGGGACTTTCTCAATGAACACTGCAAGGTAAAATCCAAGGTGACTGGAAGGCTAACACACGGGGCTAGTCAACACACCATCATAAAAGGCTCAAGTCATGACTTAAGTGATCGAGAACCGTTGTCGATAACCGACAATGACAAGTCAACATAAAAATATAATAGAACAAAGGAGA
Source organism: Cryptomeria japonica (assembly GCF_030272615.1). Lineage (NCBI taxonomy): Eukaryota > Viridiplantae > Streptophyta > Pinopsida > Cupressales > Cupressaceae > Cryptomeria > Cryptomeria japonica. The sequence goes on along the minus strand of NC_081408.1, from coordinate 479,020,154 downwards.
GGACTTAGAAACTTGACTTAGGGTTTAGGTTTTAAGGTTTTAGGAGTAAAAGCATGTTTTTTAGGCCTTACACCCAAGTGATGCCTAGCATTAGAGAAAAAACTTTAACATCCCAATAGGAGATAAGAGTTCACATATAAAAGATTACACAACAATATTTCAATAAATACACCCTTGGGATGAGGTGGTGGTAAGAACTTTCTTGAAAATTTTGGAAGGAATTGCTCTAGATTATTGCTATTGTTTTGAGAGGCATCAACTCACTCCTTTAGACAACTGATTGGCAAGTTTTTTGTTGCTCATGATATGAAAAACAAATTGCTTAAACTTAGAATATGACAATTCCTAAATGTCAAACAAGAGGCAAATAAATCAATTGCACATTTCACTACATGATGGAAGCAAGTCCTCTATTTATTAACTAGTGTATTGAACATGGACCACATATATCTATCTGCTCTCTTCTTAAATGCCCTCAATAGGGATGCATGAGAAGTGGTCCATTTGTATGAATGTTTCAAAGAGGCTCTTGAAAGAATTCTAAGGATAGGCCAAGTCACTATTGATAGTGGAAGAAAAGAATATGGTGCCAACATAAGGTTGGATGCAAAACAATAACAACAATAACCCTCCCAATCCTAAAATCCTAAATAATACCAATTGCAGTGCAACCATTGATAGAGTCACAAATATCCCACCACATAGGAATAATAATGTCATGCACTCGCCATTACTTATATAGTCCAACTAGGGTTGTAAAACTAAGAAGAGACAACCTAGGGCTTAGGTGAAAATAATAAAGATCATGGGTTGATTCCCCTTTGCATTATGAATGAAATAAAAAAAGAAAACCCTATGTCCGTCGACCTCATAAAAGTAAAATAAATGTATTTAATGCAAAAAGGGTTAACATGAGTTATAGTGCTCATTTTGGGAAAAATAAGTTTAATTTAAATATCTTTCAAATGTTCCTTGGTCGACCTAGTTGAGGGGATGTGTCTTTTTGTTGAAGAGGCACATTGGGTGTATAAATAAGGGTTGATTGGAGGTCATTTGGGCAACCATTCCTTGAATATATTTCCAATAAAAAAGTAAAGTATAAGAGCATAAAGTTAGACCTTTCAGATCAGATTGTGAGAGCAAAAAATCAAAATCTTAATAAAAAATATTTTATTATAGGAATAGTATTCTCATTCATCTGTGATGTGAAAAAAATAAGAATTACATTTGATTCAAGGGAAGTAGTTTGATTAGCATTAACATTCAGAAAATAAAATCAAAGAAGTTAATCGAAGGAAGACAAATAAATTAGACATTGATAGCCAATTTAGCATACAATAATTTTAATATCCATGTGATCGGATTAAGGAATAAGAGGATATGGGGAGGGAAAACAATGGTGAGGTCCTCTCCTAAGTATGCCACCTCATGGTGGTGATTGAAAAATCCCATGAGGCCAAGGGGTCTCAAGGAGTGTTGCCCTTGGGCTTAAGAGGGAGGGATTCTCAGGACACCCTACTGTAATTGTCCTAAATTCCCTATCATGATTGGCCATGAGATTAAGTAATTAAGATCATAGGGGAGAAGATAAAGGAAGGATGGTGAGGGGAATGGCTATAGGAATCCTCACTAGGTACGCTACCTCATAGTGGTGACCAAATGGTCCCTTGAGGCCAAGAGAGAATGAATATCCTCTCTTGGGCCAAAGGTAGAGGAACATTCAGGAACCCTAATATATCCTTTATCCTAGCCTCCCCATGAGATTTTTCCAAGATCAAGAGCTCAATGAAATGTACAAAATAGAGACACAACATAGGACAAGAATAAACTGTATTCTCATCAATAGAAAATGATCAATAGTTGTTGTTACAATGAATATGAGCCTGCTTATATAGGCAAGTCTATATGGATATGTGAGCACACAAACATGACATGTGGCTCAATAAGAAGCAAGGGTAGGTAGAAAATAGGTGTGGGTAGGTAGGAGAAACAATAAAATATTCCACATGAGGTGCATCACCCACCGAAGGTGGAATTATCACTCCACAATAAGTGGCTATGATAAAGTAGTAACAAGATCAACACCATAAAAGGTGGAAATTCTCCTACACACACTATCCCAATGTGGCACAAACACCCAAGTGTCTCATACCCAAACTACTATGAAATGCATTTCCTAAGTAAACTTAAGTAAGGTGTAATATTATCCAAGATGAATAATTATTTACACCAACAACCCCCCTTAAGTGCAACTTAGGGGAATGCACTTAAGTCTACAATGCAGCTAAGCAATGCAAGATGGGTCCCGACTACTAGGCCATGTTAGGTACCCATGTACAAATGCAAATGCATGCAAACCAATGCAATGAAATCTCTCACAAAGCAGGGAAAGAGAGAAAAACCCAATGGGAAAAAACCCTCCCCCAAAAGAGAGATGAAAACTATACAAGAGAACTCTCATAGAAGAATGTGAGGAACAAAACCCCATGTGAGGAAAAAGTCCCCCCCCCCATATGAGAGAAGAAGAGAAGCTAGGAAGCCCCCCCTCAATGTGGAATCTGCACCAATGATAGAAGCTCGATGTATGAAGAAACTGCTCCACGAACGTCGAACAACATTCTTCCCCTTAGGAAGAAACAAAACCAAAGGCGTATCCATGAAGTCTCCCCAATCATGAAGGGAAGATGTATGAAAAAAACTCATGATGAAAGGAATCTTTGAAAACTGCTCAAGTGTCCCCATGTCGATGCTGAAAGATACCCCCTCCAAAGGTGGTAAACTGTGCCACACTACTGAAAAGGGCACTCCAAGATCTAGTGGAGATGAATGTAGAACATGTCCCAAAGACTCACATGTCTCCTCTAAACATAAAGACACCTCCTCCAACTGTTGTACATAAGTATTCACAATCATGTCAACCTCTAAAGAATGATCATGTAGAGAATGAACAAGAGGGTTAGAGTGTTCCCTCGCAACAATCGAAGGATCATCTTCATCAAAGAGAAGATGAATGTCATCAATGATGTCTCCCAAATCTGCAATGTAGGATTCCACAAACAAACCTGCAATGTCTGTCAAGTAATCATCCCATGAATTTAAAGCTGGAAGACAATGAATATCCTGTTGCACTGAATCGCATGAAGGCAAAGCCAATTGTGTAGCTTGAACCCATTGTCATCCTATGGGTTTGGAAACTAGAAACAAATGCTTCATATTCTTGTGGAAGCTTGCCCATCAAGTTGAAGATCAATTGAGTATCCTTCTTATCAATGCCACAATCCTTGAGTTGTGCCCTCAACTCATTTGCCTTAGTGACATAATCCTGTATAGTATCAAATTTCTTGGGATCTAACATGGTGAGATCACTATCAATCTGATATCCCCTTATCTCATCAACTTGACCATACAAGTCTTGAAACTTTTGCCAAACATCCTTGATTAGAGTACACTTCTCAATATGAAAAATTAGATCCTTTGATACATACTTTCTTAAGGTACCAATTGCCATGATATTTTTAGTGATCCAATCCAAGTGACCAACTGGATCAACCTTAGGATCAGCGGGAGCAACAATAGTTCCATCAATATAATGAGTTAGTCCTTTTTCCATAAGTTTACTCCATGCATCAATTTTCCAAGTAGCATAATTATGAGGAGTTAATAGAGGAAATTTAGAAGAACCCATAGCAGCAAAAATGAAGGAACACAAGAGCAAAAAATCACAAGAGACACCCCCCAAATTCACTCAATCAAAGTACCGCCCCCCAAAAATGATGATTTTGGCACTTTATATGTAGTGCGTGTAAAATAGGCCACTTGCAAAAAATGGTAAGGTGGAATTCTAATTTTGTTTTACAATTTCCCCAATAGGCTGAGAACTACAAAGAAAAAGATCAGAAAGATAGATCTATGCAATACAAATGCCAAATTGGCCAAATAAGACCATATGATGAAAGTAAAATTTCTACCCAAAATTGTTGAAAAATGATAGCATATTATGAGAGTATACAAAAAATAATGCACTTTCAAAAAAATGGCACTTGAAAAGGAGTTTGTATGAGCCCGAACAGAGACCTGGAAGTTGCATAAACAAGGATTGGATAGGTACAGTCACCAAAAACTGAGAACTCTGAAAAATTTGTGCATCAAAATCAGAAAATAATTCTACCACGTGAAAGTAAGTAAAATTCTAGCCCATTTCAAAAAAAATTGCACCAAAAAAGGTGCAAAAATGAGCAAGATATGGCCATTTGAAGTTGAACTGCAAAATCAAAAGGCTCAATGAGAGGGGCCTGCTAAAATTTTTGAAAAATGATGATGTCAGCAAACTGTAGGGTTAAATGTGACAGTTGTATGACCGTCGCCAAAACTTCATGGCTGACTAGGCACTGACTATGCAAGTGATTTGGCAGCCAACTGGGCTGCTGACGTGGCGCTCAGGCGGGCCCTACTGGCAGTCACCGACGTTCTGGTGGGCAGCCATCAGAAGGCAGGTGGTGGTCGCTGGAATCTGGCGGCAGGAGTCGTCGGCGGTGCCCGGAGGCGACAGTTGGTGAGTGCATCAGTGCCGGAGGGGCCGGCGTGATAGGGAGGCAGCACGACGGGAGGTGCGGGGGAGGTGCGACTACGACGGGGTGGCTGCGCGACGACACTGTTGGCGGGCGGAGCTGCTGGCGAAGGTTGCTAGTGGTTATGAAGCGCAGGTGCTACCAGTGGGCGGTGAAGCTGCCGATGGCTGCAGAGCGCGGGGGTTCTGACAGTGGGCGGTGAAGCCATCGATGGTGGAGCGCTGTAGACTTGCGGGTTGGGGGGGGGAGGTTTCTTCGAACCCCCAAAATGAATTTTTTTTTTTTTTCCAAATTTTTTTGATGAAAAAGATTTTTTTTTTAGAATATTTTTTTTAAATTTTTTTTTCGAAATTCGTACAAATATAGCAAAATTGGCGAAAAAAATTTTCTCACCAAAATAGGTTGACTTTATAACCAAAAATCATGGAAATGGCCACCTGGATGCAATGACGAGGTCGGATCTGGTCTAGGACGCCTCCTCAAGATGCTTCTCCCCAGATCTACCTCTTGATGTCGCAATAATGCCTCTTCAAGGACGAATCAATGACACTCTAATGGCTCTAATACCATGTGAGATTTTGCCAAGATCAAGAGCTCAATGAAATGTATAAAATAGAGACACAATATAGGACAAGAATAAACTGTATTCTCATCAATAGAAAATGATCAACATTTTTTATTACAATGAATATGAGCCTGCTTATATAGGCAAGGCTATATGGATATGTGAGTGTTGGTATTTTGGTATGGTTTTTCCATTGATGTCAACACCCACTGAAAACTAACACTTTGAGATCTAGCAACATTCACCGACAAGCAAGTAACTATTGCACAGTTACTGGTATATGGTTCACCGGCAAGATATAATGTTCACTGGTATTTGGAATGATATGGAAGACACTTGGTAATGTCGAAGATATCATGTGGACACTTTGTTTTGAAGAATTAATCATTTGTATATTCATATTTGCATATTTGCTTTTACCGGCAAATAGGTCCAGGTTATCTAAGGTTACACTGGCAGGTTTATCTTTTCCAGATTAGCATGGCACGCTATGGAGATGATTTATTATTGATGTAAATGCATTAAGCCAACATGTTTAATCGGTTATTGCATCGGATATTATATTGTTTGTAAAATGATTTTATTGTAATATCTTGTAGAGCCGACCTACTAAAATTGGTCTTAGGGTATGGTATAAATGTAAGATCTTATTTGTAAGATCAAGTGTGGAATGCGAAAAAGAATTGAGTGAAGGTATATGCGAGATTAAGCAAAGGTATACATGAGGACATCATTTGAAGGTGAAGCTAGGTTTTTGTAGAAGCATATCAGCATTACACCGGTACTGAATCCAGCATATGAAGATGCTATTTTGTGCAGTACATTCTTATTGGATTTAACCATCCAACCGTAGTCAGTGTGACTCCCATTTTGTGATTGAGTGGTGAGCTCTAGGCTGTTGGCCTTTCTACATGTGCAGACCCCATTTATGTACACTTACTATCTGTAGTAGGATCATCTGATTGTGGGTAAGGTTTTCCACCGTGGTTTTTCCCCTTATAGGGTTTCCACGTACAAATATTGGTGTTATGTGTTGTGGATGACTTTATGTTTGTGTTTCATGCATTAATCTTTACCGGTATAGCAATTTACTATTAACACTATCTACCGACATATTTAACTGGTTTACTGGTATTAAGCATTAAGTTGGTTAATTGGTTTTTGGTTTGAATTTATTAAACAATTGAATCACCCCCCCCCCCTCTCAGTTGTCTCCGGGACCTAACAATTGGTATCAGAGCTTAGTCCTCTTTTGCAGAAGTTTAACAACTTGAGGAGATCCAATGTCTACTAATTACTTTAGGAAGGATAGTCCTAAACTTGATGGAACCAACTATGGGATATGGAAGATCAGAATGGAGTCACATCTGAATTGCATTGGTAAAGACATCTGGGAAGTTACAAAGAATGGTTATACTGCTATTGTAGCTAGTTAGACTACTCCAACTACCTTAGCTAAAGATGAAGAGAATGATTGCAAAGCAAGAGAAGCACTTTTGAGTGCATTATCAGATCAACAAATCATGGGATTATTAGATAGGTCTACTGCTAAAGCTATTTGGGATCATTTGGAAACATTGAATGAAGGAGATTCCATAGTCAAGATTGCAAAACTTGAAAGCTTCCGAGTCAAGTATGAACATCTGAAAATGGAAGAAGATGAAAGGATTTTTGCTTTTATGGAAAGAGTAAATGAAATTGTTTTGGGTATTAAATGTTGTGGAGGAACTTTGAGTGAGGATGAAATTGTTTCAAAAATCTTAAGAGGTTTGTGGTATACACTATTTGATCCCAAAGGAGTTTATGGTATACACGGATAACCATGCTTTAAGTTTTCTAAATTCCCAAGAGAAGCTCTCTGTCAGACATCTTAAATGGGTGGAATACCTGTAGGCCTACACATTCAACATCAAACACCAAAAGGGTGTAGCAAACAAAGTTGTTGATGCCCTTAGCCAGAGAGTGGGTTTGATTGAAGAAGTTCAGTTGCAGAGCGTGGGAGTTGAGCCCCTCAAGCACTTGTACCCGGATGACCATGATTTTGCATAAATATATCAGGTCTGCACCAACATGGTGGGAAGATATCACACTGATTTCTCTGAATATTTGATTCATAATGGACTCCTATTCAAGGGAGCACAACTATGCATTCCAAAGTGCTCCATGAGAGCAAACATAATCAGGGAGAAGCATTTTGGTGGCATAGGAGGTCACTTTGGCATTGACAAGATAGCAGACACGGTGAAAAGAAGTTACTTTTGGCCCAAATTGAACAAAGATGTCAAGAAGTTTGTGGAGACTTGTTCAATCTACCAACAAGCCAAAGGAGTGACAACAAATCAAGGCCTATATCAACCCCTACCAATTCCTTCAAGACCTTGGGAGTCTATCTCCATGGATTTTGTATTGGGTCTACCCAAGACCAAACAAGGATTTGACAATGTTTTTGTTATAGTTGACAGGTTCAGTAAAATGGTCCATTTTGTACCATGCAAAAGCACCAATGATGCATCCCACATAGCCCATCTCTTCTTCAAAGAAGTAGTCCGGATTCATGGTCTGCCCCAATCCATTGTGTCAGACGGGGATGTCAAGTTTCAAGGTCACTTTTGGAGGACACTCTTCAAGAAATTGGGGTCTAATCTGACCTACAGCTCTGCCTACCACCCACAAACAGATGGGCAGACTGAGGTAGTTAACAGATCATTAGGCAACCTCCTTAGATGCCTAACTAAACAGTATACTCAAAGTTGGGATCAAATTCTGCCCCAAGCAGAGTTTGCATTTAATGACTCCATCAACCGGTCAACAGGGAAAACACCTTTCCAAGCAGTCTATGGTCTTCACCCCAAAGGACCCTTAGACCTGGTTGAACTTCCATCTGACTTCAAAGTCAGTGCTCAAGGCCAAGAATTGGCAGAATTGATTGCAAAAGTGCAACAGGAGGTGAAGGAAGCCTTGCAAAGATCTACCTTGAAATACAAGGAGAATGCTGACAGAAGGAGGAGGGAGATCCACTTCAAAGTGGGAGACAAAGTTTGGGCATTTCTCAGAAAGGAGAAACTACCTAAGGGCCGATACTCCAAGCTTCACATGAAGAAAGTTGGCCCTTGCAGCATACTCAACAAAATAGGTGAAAATGCCTATGAAATCTCTCTACCACCAACCTTGCAAATCTCCCCAATCTTCAATGTGGCTGATCTCACACCATACAAGGCACTAACAGGTCAAACGGATGCACAAGGGGAAGCAACCAACATCAATGAGGAAGATTATGTCACCAATCTGCCCCAAAGCAAACCAGTAGAGTTGGAAGCCATCTTGGACACTAAAGTATTGAAACAGACCAGACACAAGACCTACCTGCAATATCTTGTTAAATGGAAGGGGTTACCTGACATTGATGCAACATGGTTGACCGAAGATCAAATCCAACTACATGGGACTTCGGTGGAGCAATTGTCCTCAAGTAGGAACTTGAGTTTTGAATCTTCAGGGGAGTATGGTGCAGGGGCACCTACTCCAAACACATATTCTCACACCCCTATGGCCTCTAGTCATGTTTTGGCATAAGGGATAAAAGTTGGATCTTTTTGTAAGACCCTAGTCCCAAGTTGGCATTTTATGAGCCTTGGTCTAAGTAGTGGTCAGTTTGGTTCCAACACCCTAGCCATAGGTAGATTCATGATTTTGAGGTTAGGATCCATTAGGAATCACATAAAATGTGTCTTGACCAAGTTTGGTCATCATATGAGCAAAATTGCAAAATGTGCAAAAGTTGCTCAAAAAGTTGTCATGCAACTTTTGAGCAACTTTTCAAAAAGTTGTCATATTACAAGACCGACTCCCCTAAATGGCTAGTTGGTTCAAATTAGTTATGTAACTGTTGGGGAGTGCCTACATATGCCTCACAGGTGAATGTAGGCCAAGAGAAGTAAGATTGGCAATTTGAAGCAATAAAATTACCCTATTTTCCTACAAATTCCATGAAGAACGAACTTGTACGAATCTGTACGGTCAAGAGGACATGTTTTTCTAAGACCAAAAGTTGGTCCTCTAAATCTAATTTCATTTGCACTTGGTTTCATGTTTTGATTCATTGTGTTCTGAGAGTTATCTGGCTTTTGGTGAAGTTGCCTGGTTTGAGGCCTAGAAACCAGGGCTCGGAGAGGGTTTACACTTGCAGACCGATTCCATCATGGGGGAATGATGCCATTTGGTGGAATACAAGGTCATTCCAGGTCCATTAACATTATGGAGGTTAGAGGTATGTCCTTGTAGGGGGATAGGTTTGCCACCATACCCTAGGTGTACATCCTTATGTGTGCACCGATTGTGACTTAGAACAGTCACCATAGGTTCCGGTTGGGGATTCATCAAGACTCCAAACCCTAGTTCTGGAGTTGTTTTCCGCACCCTTACATGCCTCCATATTCAAATTGTGCATTGGCATTGAAAGGTGAGTACTTGTAGTTCACTTGGAGACCTAATTAAGCCTAATAGTCGGTCTAGCACTGAAGGGACAGTAACCCCTGTTTGTCCTCACTCCCTGATGCTTTGACATGTTGTGTAAACCCCAAAAGGGTATCTAAATCCTTGACCTTTTCATTGACTTGCTTGGAGACATTGAAGCTTATGTTCAATTTTCCTTCAAAAAGGACTACAAGCCAAACTCTTGGCTTGTGAAGCAAATGGGTGTTGTGGGTTGGTTCAAGGTGAAAGAACCAATGGAACTCCAAAATTAGGACCCAAACAGGCCAGGAAAGTGATTGTAGGCCACCCCTGGTCCTATCCACCACCTTGTGGGGTTTGATTGCATTTTGGCTAGAAGGATCCCTTAACAACTACTCTTTTGTTTTGTGTCTTGGACTTGGGTTGACCTAGTGATTAGGCTACCTTGGGTATAGGGGTTGTGATAACCTTTCCTACTTGCCCTCACCATACTTGTGATAAGCATTGGTCCTTGGCACCATGTTGAGATAATTGAGACCTTGCCTCACCACATAGCCTTTGATAGCTTCTGCTTGCCACTATTGCATCAGAACCTATACTGAATCCACCAGTACAGAATGAAGATCTAGTTACTCCGGTGTCATCAGAAGATTCCACAGTAATTGAAGAACAACAACAAACTAAGACACCCCGATATGTAAGATTGAATCATTCTGAAGATCAGATAATTGGAAACAAATTTAAAGGAGTTATGACAAGAGGAAGATTGGCAAATGAAGAGGTATGTCTTATTTCTCAAATTGAACCATCATCTATCAATGAGGCATGTGAAGATAAATTTTGGATTAAAGCTATGGAAGAAGAATTAGGACAAATTGAGAAAAATAATATTTGGACATTAGTTCCCCGGCCTAAAGATAAAAATGTAATTGGAACCAAATGGGTATTTAGAAACAAACTTAATGAAGATGGTAAGGTTGTCAGAAATAAAGCAAGACTAGTGTGTAAGGGATATTCTCAGAAAGAAGGAGTTGATTACAATGAAACCTTTGCATCAGTAGCCAGAATTGAGGCAGTTAGGTTATTCTTGGCTTTTGCAGCTCACAAGGACTACAAAGTTTATCAAATGGATATTAAATGTGCATTTTTGAATGGAGATCTTGAAGAGGAAGTATATATTGAACAACCTGATGGATTTTCCTTGATAGATGACAACGATATGGTTTGCAGGTTAAGAAAAACTCTGTATGGATTGAAACAAGCCCCAAGAGCTTGGTATGCAAGGTTGGATAAGTATCTTTTAAAGATTGGTTTTACTAAAGGAAATGCAGATAGCAATTTATATTACAAAATAACTAATGATGACATCTTGATTATTGAAGTATTTGTTGATGATATAATCTTTGGAGGAGAAGATGGATTATGTAAGGAATTTTCTATTAAAATGCAGCAAGAATTTGAAATGTCTATGATTGGAGAAATAAAATTATTTTTAGGTTTGCAGATTTCATAGACTGATAAAGGTATATTTTTGAGTCAATCCAAGTACTTGAAAGAATTGCTAAAGAAATTTGGGATGGAGAACTCTAAATCGATAAGCACACCTATGACTACAAATGACAAATTATCTCAAAGAGATGAATCTACACTTGTTAATCCAACTAGATACAAATCTATGATAGGAGGTTTACTGTATTTGACACAAACCAGCCCTGATATTATGAATGCAGTATATATTGTTTCTAGATTTCAAAGTAATCCTAGGGAAAATCATGAATCAGTAGTGAAAAGGATTTTTCGGTACTTACATTGCACAACAAATCTTGGATTATGGTATCCTAAAGATGAAAATTTTGACCTATGTGCATACATAGATGCAAATTGGGCAAGAGATGTGGATGATAGAAAGAGCACCACTGGAGGAGCATTCTTTCTTGGAAAGAGATTATTTTCTTGGTTGAGTAAGAAACAAAGTTGTACATCTTTATCAACAGCAGAATCAGAATATGTTGCAGCAGCAACTAACTGTACACAGGTATTATGGCTTAAGCAAATGTTGAAAGACATAAAGGTAAAATGCAAGGAACCCATTACTATATATTGTGATAACACTGTAGCAATTGATATATCTAAGAATCCGGTATTACATTCTAAAGCTAAACATGTTTCTATCAAACTGAATTTTCTAAGGGAAAAAGTTGAAGAAAAGGAGATAAAACTAGTTTATGTGAATACTAAAGAACAACTTGCAGATATTTTCACAAAACCTTTGCCTAAGGAGACTTTTGAATATCTCAGAGATCAGCTTGGAGTCATACCACCACCGGTAGAGACTTAGACAGTTGATGATTGTCATCAACCGACAGAATTAAAAAGACAAATCTTTATTCCGGTCTTTGATGAGGAGGCTACTTCTTAGGGGGAGTAGTTGGTATTTTGTATAAAATTAATTTTTGTAGCTTTGGCATTTGATGTCAAATGGGGAGAGATATCTATGGAAAAACACATTATCTTTTGAGGAGAGTTTGGTATTGAAAATAAATCTTTGGATAAACACATGTTGCTCCTAGGGGGAGAAATGGAGATTGTTGGTTTTTGGTATTTGGCATTTCTGTTTTGGCACTTTGATGGTTTTTCCATCTTGTGTTGCTATCAATTCCAAAGGGGGAGATTGTTGGTATTTTGGTATGGTTTTGTCATTGATGTCAACACCTACTGAAAACTAGAACTTTGAGATCCAGCAACATTCACCGGCAAGCAAGTAACTATTGCACAGTTATTGGTATACGGTTCACCAACAGGATATAATGTTCACCGGTATTTGGAATGATATGGAAGACACTTGGTAATGTCGAAGACATCATGTGGACACTTTGTTTTGAAGAATTAATCATTGGTATATTCATATTTGCATATTTGCTTTTACCGGCAAATAGGTCCAGGTTATCTAGGGTTACACCGACAGGTTTATCTTTTTCAGATCAGTATGACACGCTATGGAGATGATTTATTATTGATGTAAATGCATTAAGCCAACATGTTTAATCGGTTATTGCATCAGATATTATATTGTTTGTAAAATGATTTTATTGTAATATCTTGTAGAGCCGACCTACTAAAATTGGTCTTAGGGTATGGTATAAATGTAAGATCTTATTTGTAAGATCAAGTGTGGAATGCGAAAAAGAATTGAGTGAAGGTATATGCGAGATTAAGCAGAGGTATACATGAAGACATCATTTGAAGGTGAAGCTAGGTTTTTGTAGAAGCATATCAACATTACACCGGTACTGAATCCAACATATGAAGATGCTATTTTATGCAGTACATTCTTATTGGATTTAACCATCCAACTATAGTCAGTGTGACTCCCATTTTGTGATTGAGCAGTGAGCTCTAGGCTGTTGGCCTTTCTGCATGTGCAGACCTCATTTATGTACACTTACTATCTGCAGTAGTATCATCTGATTGTGGGTAAGGTTTCCCACCGTGGTTTTTCCCCTTACAGGGTTTCCACGTACAAATATTGGTGTTATCTGTTATGGATGACTTTATGTTTGTGTTTCATGCATTAATCTTTACCGGTATAGCAATTTACTGTTAACATTGTCTACCGGCATACTTAACTGGTTTACCGGTATTAAGCATTAAGTTGGTTAATTGGTTTTTGGTTTGAATTTATTAGACAACTGATTCACCACCCCCCCCCCCCCTTCTCAATTGTCTCCGGGACCTAACAGTGAGCACATAAACATGACACGTGGCTCAATAAGAAACAAGGGTAGGTAGAAAATAGGTGTGGGTAGGTAGGAGAAACAATAAAATATTCCACATAAGGTGGATCACCCACCGAAGGTGGAATTATCACTCCACAATAAGTGGATATGATAAAGTAGTAATAAGATCAACACCATAAAAGGTGGAAATTCTCCTACACACACTACCCCAATGTGGCACAAACACCTAAGTGTCTCATACCCAAACTACTATGAAATGCATTTCCTAAGTAAACTTAAGTAATATGTAATAATATCCAAGATGAATAATTATTTACACCAACACTCCCTATGGTTGAGATCTATCATTAAGTTATTTCTATCTTATAATCAAGTTAATGTTCCTAAACCCTAGTAATGAGTGTATAAGGTGAAAATGGATAGTGAAAACAACAATATTGAAAGACTAACAAAGATCCAACCACAAAACCCTAGCCTAACAATGAAAGCAATCCACCATACACAAATGAAGACACCTAAGACCATGCAAATAAACAAAATAAACCAAATATACCATTCACATGTCTAGTAGGGTTTCAATCTTCATTTCTTCCTATCTCCATTGATCTTGTTTGATATATTTTCTCTCAGATTTTATGTACGCACAAGAGCTCAACAAAGAATGGAAATGTGGTTGATAGCTTGATCGCAAGAAGGCTTAATTTCATAAGATCGATTAGGGTTGATAACGAAGGAGAGTATCTTCTTATATAGAGAACACTGTAAGAAATGGAGGGATAAGATTGAGAGGTGTAAAGATAAATGGTCGGTTAGGATTAAAGGGTAGGTAGAGGAAATAATTAAATGATAAAGGGGTAGGTAAGAAAATAATTAAGAGATTAGTGACATGTGTCGTGGGTAGAAAAGGCTAATGAATTAATTAAATAAATAAATAAAATATTTATTTAATTAAGGAAAATGACATTTAAATAAATAAAAATATTTATTTAAATGAGGAAAGACTTAGAAGAGGATTAATGAATTAAATAAATAAATAAAGATTTATTTAATTAATAGAAGACTTAGGATAAAATAATTAAAAAAAGAAAAAAAAATTTTATTTAATTAGATAAGACAATTTTAGGGGTTTACAATGAGATCTATGTTTTTCTTATTATTTATAACAAATATTTGTTTGATTATATTTTTAATTATTATCTAACATGTTTGTAGGACCTCAATTTGGGTGACCTAAGTTGGTATGTAACCCTACTACGTCCTACTTCCTTGGAAATTTGATTTTAGGGCAAAACTAGGGCATTTAATAAAAAGGGACATTACAAGTGGTATGAGAGCATGATCCTGCTAGCCTGTAGGGTAAAGATAAATCAATGGATGCATTCTAGTCAATGAGGAGTCTAAAAATATGTGTATTAGCATGTATGCTTCGTGTTTGCATATATCCATGTGTATGCTTCATGCTTTTATGTGTATACTCCACGTTTGACGTGTCTACTACATGAGTATCTATGATTGTTGTAGACATATTCCTATCATCATGAGATCTCTATTTTTGGTTGATCTATAATTTGAGAATAACTAGAGTGAACCAAGAGATATGAATTTGTTTAGAAGGGAACATTGCATTTAAGGCTATAGATGTTTGCCATACTTCTAATCCATATCTTAATAAATAAGTTATTTCTCTAATGATATCTAGGATATTATGTGAATATTGGGACAACCTAATCAAAGATAATTATATTATACAAAGGAATCCAAAGATTACAAACCTTCAAAGGTTAGTTAGGGATCCTTACATTGAAAAAGATTTTATTTTTACCAAATAGATTATGATCAAATAGTAAGTTATTTTGATCTTTTAACTTCATGAAATTCATAAAGACTTGGGTAATTTGAATGCTCAAGATGATAGGTGAGAAATTAATGTAGTGGTAGGAATTTCGTCCTTTCATGAGTAGTGTTTTACATCGATCCTTTAAATATCATTTGGGTTGGCTCAAATGCATGGAGGTTTCCACAAGGCCTTTTTAATTGTTATTTAACACCTATCCAAAGGTAAATTTGAAGTTCAATGCTCACTTAAGTTTCAAGATTAGGTTTTGATGAATGTTGCGTTTCCACAAATGTGGGGATTCTACTTGTTACTAGCATGCAAAAAATCATTGGTAAACCAACTATATTAAATCTCCTAAGTATTGATTTAGATGGGAAGTTTTGATGGTAACATCATCAATAGGAATAGTGATTGTGTCACTATGTGAAAGGATGCTTGAATTGGTTATTAGGATATATGACATCATGGTGATGTATGTTGATGTAATCTTGGTACAAAATAGACATTTTGAAGTATATTAGTTTTTTGGATTTTGGTTATGTCTTGTTCTGTTGGTAAGAGGCAACCTGCAACTATAATACGACATCATAATTATGTTGGCATTGTATGATGTGTGGATGGGTCTAAGTGAACTAAAAAATTTAAAGTGTACTTGAAATAAGAGGTTCAACAAGGCTTCAAACTTCTGTAAGAATTAAATTGGGTTTACAAATTAGACCTCTTGTGGGGAAAGGTAAGTGAATCGACTCTTTTTTAGATAAGTGCAATTCAATAGCAGGTCAAACCTCTACAAAAGTTTAGACCCAAATAATATATGCAAATGCAAGGAGCTTTAAGTGAATTTTCATTGAAACAACACCATTTAGTGAAACTCACTTAACATGTGAGGTATCTATAAAAGTGAAGGTTTGCAAGAATATCCAAGCCAACCTACTATGAAAATCTAAGCTACAAAATTATTTTTGGTCCTAATGACCCTATGAAATTTGCAAGAAAATTACATTCTTTTTTAATATTTTTGTAAAACTTCAAAAATAACATGTTAATTTTCAATACTGTTTCAATTAATGATCAAATCCTAACCATAGGGAAGACAAAATTTGAGACTATGAGGACTTTGAAGAAATTTCTTAAACTACAAGGAAGGGAAAGGAAAAGTAGAAAGAAAAAAGAAAAAGAAGGGTTCCTCATTTTGCTAAAAGAGAAATGGGTTGTGTTGTGAAGATGGACAACAACTAGCAACCAATCAAACTAACAAAAACTTTAGAGAATTTTGAAAATAAAGAAAAATTTAGACATAAAATTTCCAATTCTCTTAAATTCAAACTTGTTATCAAGCCAACCACATATCAATATATTTAACCAAAATAAAATTCATTATCCAAGACAACTAAGTGTATGTAATTGATTCATTTCCTTTCTTTGGAGAAGTTATGTGATAGCTATAATTTGTATTAAACTACATGAGTCGGTTTAACCTTGTAAGCCTCCCTAAATAGAGCTTTTCTACTAGTCAATCATCTATAGCTCCAACAAGGTTATCCATAAAATTCCATCAAACACATCTCTCCCTCTTTAGACATCCATAGCCCCAATAGTGTTATTTGAATCACATAATGTCTTTTTTTTTTCTCCTTTTCTTTTTATTTTCAGCATTATTTTCTCTTGATATTTTTTCAAAACTTTTTCTTTCAACTTGCAAGTAATGAAACATATTATTAGGTTGGGAATTATAGTGGTAGCAAAGGAAAAAAATTGAATATTTCACTTAATACAAGAATACACTATCTCCCAACATATTTAAAGAAATTTAAAGATATCCAAGTATATAGGATTGCTCAATATGCTTCAATTCATTTTCAGTTATACTATATTCTCATGGGGCATATTAAACAAACTCAAATTCAAAGAAAATAACAAGATATATTAAATTTGACTTTTATTTCTAGAATAAAAGAATGTATGTTGTTTTTTAAGATTGTAGCTTATCATATTTAGACATTTTATAAAAATAAAGACCTCAAACCCATGAAAAGAAACAAAACAAAACAAAAAGAAAGAAAGACAAAACAAAGGAAAAGCAAAGACAAAGAAAACAATACTATACAAATGTTTACAGATATTTACTAGGGATTCTTGTATGTTTGGGCCTAGAAATAATGTTTGAGGATTTTACCATTCATGAGTAAAGGAACATCTTATTACAAGCTAGGGTTGTCGTTGCACCAAAAGATCGACCTGTCAATGCCCGATACAACCACTAGACTTATAGAACCCACAGGAGGCTGTTAAACCATGTTGTGAATCCCCACGAGGGACGCTGGTCCACTGCCAACAATCCCCCTCCCAACGTCACTCGTCGCGGCCTGCGTGATTCAAACCTGTGACCAAGCTTTGATACCACTTGTTACAAGCTAGGGTTGTTGTTGCACCAAAAGATCGACCTGCCAATGCCCGATACAACCACTAGACTTATAGAATCCATAGGAGGTTGTTAAACCATGTCGCGAATCCCCACGAGGGACATAGGCCCACTGCCAACACATCTACAGCTATTATGGTCTTTATCCTATAGGCACTATCTCCTAAGATTTTAACAATTTGGAAAGGATCAGTCCATAGTCTATCAATTTTTTCGTGTTCACCTCTCTTTTCATGGACTTTGTCCCAACACAATATTGAGTCTAAGATTTTATTAGCTCTCTTATTAAAATGAACATTTAACAATTGATATGTTGGGACTGATTAAAATTGAGTCAAGTTTAGAGGCCCAATCCAAAAATTTGCTCTGCATACCTAAATGAGTCAGTTTGAAGTGCGTAGTTTGCGAGAGGGTAAAATGGGGCCAGTTGATTTTCAGAGGGTAAGGCTCGGGATTCATGTTCCACACCTTTCATTTGGCCTATTCAGTGATGTGCAACTTTCAGAATTCAATTTGGATAAGTTTATGAGGTACCCAGTTTGAGGGGTGAGCTGGAAGTGCATTTTAGGCACAAATGCATATTTTATTGAGTAGCCTACTTTGAGCGATTACATCTTTTGCCCTGTTGATCGTCATGGATAATTTCAAAGTGGATTCAATTGTATGCATTAATGTGAGTCAGCTTGCAAAATTTTAGGTCTTGACGAATCCATTTGCTCAGTTTTCAAAGCCAAATCCGTTTGCAGTTTGTGTGGTTTGGCAAGTCCCTGTTTCGACGGCTAGTCGGAGCCCTGTTTCGCATAAGTGTAAAAGTTGCCTTAGTAAGCGTCATGTCAGAATGTTTGTTCCGGGCTAATGTTGGTATAAATGATGAGCTACGTTTCAAATTTCAAGCCTCTACAAATCCATTTGATCAGTTTTCAAAAGAGCTCATTTTGCCATCAAATGTAGTTATCCGTACTTTCAGTGATATATCAGTTAATGTAGCTATTTTGGTGAGTGCACCATTTGCATCCTGCCAGTCTAGTGATTGAACTGAGGATTCGAAGATTTAATATGTACTTAAAGGTACTTGTGTTCCAAATTTGAGGGCCTAGGGAGGTCATTTGATATTTTTGAGAAAGGCGTCATGTGTTGCCAGGACATTGACTTCATCAGGTCCGCAGTGTTGACAAAGCCAGTTGGCCATTTTCGGAAATTAATATCTCTTCGCTCGAGGCTCATCTTGAGAAACCGTTTGGTAGAAGTCATCCTTGTATATCAGAGTACATGCCTGTCAGATGGCGAGCTCCAGAAAGGTGTTTTGACAGGTTTGAAAATTACGTCTTCGCGATTAAATGCGAAAATTGTGGCGTAATCGCCTAGAGGTTGCAAATTTCAGTCGAATGATCCGAAAATGATGCTGATCGTTTCCAGAGGTATGTTTGAGGTTCGTGAAGCATTTCAAAGGCCAGTTGCTTGAAATCGAATTTTTTTTTAGTCGGACCCACTTTGGGGCCTGACCTGGCTCATGCCCGCGGATTGATTTTATTGGTGATTTTTGTTTACTGGGGGAATTTCAGAATATTCAGATAATGATGCAATCCACAAGTCACAGTCAGGTAAAGTTCATATCGGTAGCAGCCATTGGGGATTCAAGGTTAAAGACATTGTGAATGTCAAGGGTG
Source organism: Cryptomeria japonica (assembly GCF_030272615.1). NCBI lineage: Eukaryota > Viridiplantae > Streptophyta > Pinopsida > Cupressales > Cupressaceae > Cryptomeria > Cryptomeria japonica. The sequence continues at coordinate 479,000,906 of NC_081408.1, read as the reverse complement.
TCTCCTATGATTTGTCAGCTTGATTTGTCAGCATCCTTCCAGATTGCAAGAGTTTCATTTTTAATACAACAAAGGTTAAATATTGTGTTTGAAAAATATCATGACATGTGTCAATGTTCTTTCTTGTATGAGAATGGGGGAATCTATATCAAGCTTGGTTAATACATTGGACAGTTCGAAATGCTTGATTCCTTGGGAGTATGTAAAAGTGATGAGGATTTCAATGTTGAACAAGCGTCCCACATCTTCATATTCACAAATCTATGATGTGTCCACAAAAGAACTTGGAAAGCTTCCCCATGAAGTGTTTTTTGGAGTTCAATCCCATCCCATTGGCAAGTGCTTCGCTTGCTCAAGTGCATGCTACTCGCACCTTGATGGCAAGAAAGTTGCTGTCAAAGTTTCAACGCACATTTAACTCATTAGGAGGTGAATTGGAGGAAATGTTAGGTGGGATTTATATTTGTAGGAGAATTTGATTAGGAGAGAGAATGAGTGGAGGGAATAAAAAATTAGAAGAATAATGTTAAGTGAGTTTAGGGAGTTTCTAGAAGAATTTATTAGGTTAATGATGAATTAAGAAGATGATTTGTAGGAATCATGTAGGTTAACTAATTAATTGAAATTAATTAGATAAGAGGGAGATTTGTGAGGATTTGATTTTTTAGAAGAATAAAGAAAGGGATTGATTTATTAAATAAATCAATCATATGCTATAGTGACAATATTAATTATATTTAATTAATATTGAGAAGAATTTTAATTAACATAATTAATTAATTAATTATGTGAGGAATTAAAAATAATTAAAATAATTATTTTTAAGTGTCTATAGCTTTCATAAAGGCAAAAAACATTGTGTGGAGAAATGAGCACACCACGTGGGTCATGCACTAGACTGCTATATCATCATTGGACATTTTTATAGACCCATGATATTGTTCATCTAAAGACCATAGTTAAATGCATATATATTACATTTTAAGCACTTGCAAGGCATTGAAGATAACAAATTTCCTTATAAGATTGAAAGCATTTGCCATGAATAGTAAAGGCTTAAGTGTTCTATAAAGGAAAAAAAAGAAGATAAAAATTGCGAGCTTACAACTATTGGGTTTTAATGCTTAGTGCATATCAAAGGTGAAGCTCAAATATTCAAGGATGGTTTATGAGAATACACGTGTAGAATAATAGTAAACCTATGTAGGTCATTAAAGAAGATACAACCTATGTGAAAAGCAATAGGTATGTTAGGAAAAAGAAACTCGCGAGGATGAGAAGGTCACAAAAGAAAGAAATCATAATGGGCAAACCCTTGTTCATTTGTATTAATCACATGAGATCAACAATGGTCGAGACTTTGCAAGACATTAAGAGGGATGAGATAATATAAATAACACCATTGGCCAGGGAGAATAACACAATCAAATGAAGGGGCCCATAGTGTATGGAAATCCTTCATCAAATTGAATAAAACACATGGTTAGTAATTCAATTGAAACATGCAGTTTAATAATTTCGTGACTAAGGCATTGAAACAAAGCCCATGCATAGAAAATACTTTGGTGAATATTTAAGTAAATAGCAATAGGTAAAATTAAGAAATATGCATTTATGCTTGTACATTAAAGAAGCTTAACAACCACAATTTATCCATATCCAAGAACCCCCACTCATTTTAGAATGTTTTTCAAGAATATTAAGATGAGGTCTCTGATGATCTTCTGGTGGATTGTTTGCTGTTATATCTCACAAGAACTTACAATTACAAGAGTGGCCGCATCAATAAATTATATTAGTATACCCTTCTAGAACATTGTGGTGGAATTTGGTAAGTGCATATTGCTTTCCAACCATCGTGTTAGGTTCTCTCTATTTGGATTTGCTCTGATTGCAATTTGTGGTAATGGATGCCAATTTTATCACGCTCTTATGAGCTATTGTAAGCAATTTTTTTGTGTTTTGACTTGTTACAAATGTATCTATAATTCTTCTTGTTGTAGTCTATCGAACAATCCACTTCTATGACTGTATTTGCTACTAGTTTTATATGTTGTACCTATTTGTGTACTGTAATTTAATTTGCTTTTAATTCAATAAAAACAAATATTAAGATGAAAATTGGTGACATTGGTTAAAACCTAGCGACATGGGATTTGAGGTCTATAGGTTTAAGTATTTAAGAGAGAGGGAGGTAATTAAGACCCACATTTATTACTCTTTTAATTTAAGGATAAACCTTGATGAAAAGTTGAGGAACAATTTTATTGTAGCAATGAAATACAAGTAAAAAAATAAAAATATAGTAAAATAGAACATGTGATATTTAGCATTGATATCAACCACCTAAATTGTTGTTTTTATTTTTATAGTGAAATTTAAACCCAACATCATATAAATGCTTATATGACATTGCCATTAAACCTAAGTGCACATTGGCTGCCATGGGAATTTTAAGGTGAAGCCTCAAGTTAAATATTTTGACCTTGCTCTTAAATAAAACAAAGGATTTGCCCTATTATTAAAATGAAAAGCATGAGGAAATATTAGGAAAAGTGAGTTTCCCAAGAGAAACATGTTAGGGTTTTGTAGTTAAAAAAAAGGGAGCACTCACAAAACAAACAGCAGAAAACAATAGGAGTTTGTTTGAAGGCAAAGAGGAAAAGGAATGCTCTAGGGTTTTGAAAGGCAGGGAGAGAGAGAGAGGAGATTGATCCAGCAATGGCCGCAGTGGAGTCGGTGCAGTGCTTTGGGCGGAAGAAGACAGCGGTGGCGGTGACACATTGCAAGCGTGGGCGAGGATTGATAAAGATCAATGGATGCCCGATAGAGCTGGTAGAGCCAGAGATCCTGCGCTACAAGGCGTTTGAGCCCATCCTGCTGCTGGGCCGGCAGCGCTTCAGTGGTGTAGATATGCGCATCCGAGTTAAGGGCGGTGGCCACACCTCGCAGATCTACGCCATCCGCCAGAGCGTGGCGAAGGCCCTCGTTGCCTTCTATCAGAAGTACGTGGACGAGCAGGCTAAGAAGGAGATTAAGGACATCCTCGGCCGCTATGACCGCACGCTGCTCGTCGCTGATCCTCGCCGCTGCGAGCCTAAGAAGTTCGGTGGTCGCGGTGCTCGTGCCCGTTTCCAGAAGTCATACCGTTAATTTCCTCGCGGCTTTTTTGTTTTCATCTTCCCGGTTTTGAAAAAAGATATGTACTTTTTTTTTGTTAATTTTTGTAGACGTATAGGACCTGGTGGCTTGATATTTCAAGTGGCCCTAATATTCAGTAGGATTCTGTGCTTTGTTTTGTTATTGAAAACTTTTTAAATGCTCTGAATTTTTTTAAATAAGGTATCTATTTTCTTAAAAAAAGAGGAATGTGTTGCTCTAAACTATTCAATCAACTGTAGGCTTCTTGTGGCATGTATGCAATTATGGAGCAAATATTTCTAATATGCTATTTTGTTTTGTTCTCTTGAAAAGCAAGATTATAATCATGGTCGTGTAGCAAAATATATTTTCTCGTCTTTTTCTCTCCCTTTCTTCTATAAGTATAGTAGGTTCATCAAAGCCGAGAAGGAAAATCTTGGCATACTTGTACTTAGAGAAGCTCTGTGTGCTCAATTTAATTTCTTTAATTTTCATTTGTAAACTACATTGTAGGGTAGTTTTTGTTTCTAGAATTCTTTTAATGTTTAATTGCATGTAGTTGTACAATAATTCATGTTTTGAATACAAAAATTGTGAGTTGTATGTATCATTCTTTTGTGTTCCTTACAAATCGTCTTTGGCATTATTATGATTGTGCTTAAATTGTATCTAGCCTTCCTTTGTGTTGCTTACAAATTGCCTTTGGTATTATTATGATTGTGCTCACTTCTTTTCCATTGACTATTATATTATGCATCAAATGAAGAAATCTCCATCATGGTGCATCACCATTTTAGATGTATTGCATTAGAGTCTGTTTTCACCCTAACTCAAAGTAAGCCCTAACTAGCCTTTCAATATTGTGGAGGTTGTCATGTATTTTGTATACCCCTTCTGCAAGACTTCTCATTATTGAAGTCTCCACACAGCATAGGTACTGAACACATTTGATACACCAACAAAGTGGTTGTGATATATAAGTATTGACACTTAACTAAAACGTAATTGTAGTTGAGTCCATCAATGCAATTGTATCGATTTTGGAACAAGGGGACTTTATAAGCGAATCAAGTAACTACAAATGTAAGAGAGGAGAAATCTAACCTAGATCAAAGTTGGCGAGGATGAGTATCAACACTTCACTTACAAATAATCATAGAATTCAACCCATGTTTTTTAATGAGAATGAAGAGATACTCAAGGTTTTATAGTCTTGGCAAATACATCAATACAATGCCTAGAATTAATGTAGTTCGAGGCCAAAAATGGAACTGTATTGCTTTTCGAACAAGAGGACTTCAGAAGTGAACCAAGCTCTCTCAAATATAAGAGAGGAGAAATCTAACCTACATCAAAATTGGGATGTCAAGTGAGTATAAGTAGAGGAGGAAATAAATATTTGAGAAAGAAGAGGAGCACAGAGAGGCTTCTGGAAAAGAGTACAATACAATTAGAGGACTCGATGAAGTGAATGATCATGAAAGATCATTTTTATGAAGACTAGTAATTTGGGTGATTTTAACTCACAATCAACCACAGCCTTCTCACTATTTCCATTTACATACATCATAAGCACTTCACATTGATGAGACTGCTTTAAAGACCTCAATATGACACGGACCGTGATGTTCTTGCAAGCCAAACATGTTCAAATTCTGACGGTTTTGTGGTATTAAGTAGAAATATGGATCTCTCTGGCAAATTCAAGGAGGTTGACAACATCAAAGTGAGGCCATCTTTTCTTGGTAAATCCATTAAAACCCTGCAAGAACAGTGTACTGGCCTGCCACTTTGATATAAAACAATTAATGGAGACTGGGCAATGCACAAGTGGCGAAAACATTAAAAGGGGCCACTTGTGGTTATGTGAAAAGAAATCGTAATTAATATTGAAGACAAGAAGTCTTGCAATTAGTGGTAGATTTTGCGTTCAAATGGATTTTTGGCTTCATATTGTAATATGCAAATCTTAGTCCATAAATGAAGTTGTGGATAATATTTCACAATGTTCTATAATATACACACAAATGATTTTCTAATGTTTAACAAAATGTAATAAGTTTGAATGCTAAAGGTAGAGGCTAGAAAATTAAGTGAAATGTAAAAGGAACCTGAATTGTTTTTAGGTGTGATGACAAAGAATAGTAGAAATAATTTTCTAACATTTAACAAAATGCAATAAGTTTGAATGCTATAGGTAGATGTAGAAAATTAAGTGAAATGATTCAGTTGGAATGTGAATTTTTTTTAGGTGTTACGACAAAGAAGAGGAGGTAAAAGGATGTTTGTTCTTAAAAAAATATGTACCAAACTAGAAGCTTTTTGAACTTTTTCAACATTATTATCAGTTTAGCAAGGAATGTTTCTGTAATGTTGTGTCTCATACTTTCAGTGGTTAAAACATTGCTCATATCTGATGTAACCTTTCCTTTAATTTGGATTTGTGTTAATAGTATTTTACTATTATTTTATATATGACTATCAAAAAAGATCTCGTTGTGAGTGATTTTGGGATTCAACATTATTACACAGTTGAATCCAGAAATCACTCACAAGAAGCAACATGGACTGTGGAAATGTAACGAGTTTAAGAAAGATCTATACAACTGTTCTGCAAATAATCAGTAGGATTTTCTGCACTAAAAGCTTTGTATTTTTTTTTTTTTAAGTTATGCCAATGAATGGTCGACAAAAATATACAACATTTTATTCCTTCACCTTGTGGTGAAAGGCAAATTAAAAGTTGATAGACATTTAATCATGTGAGGAAGTCACACATAAACATAGATGGTTCACATCTAAGTTCGCTGCCCACTTTGTGGTGAAAGGTCAATAATTGATAGACATTTAATCATGAGGAAGTCACACATAAACATAGATGGAATCATGTCTAAGCGCTCTGCCAATGTTGTATGGGCAATTAAGATACTTACTTATCTATAACAGTTGAAAAAATCAGAACCTATACACTGCGTGCATGTCCATAGGAAATGCAGCTTACTTTTTAAAGTCGCATACATTACATCTCCATAGCTTGTGAAACTATGTTACCCGGTTTGCCTGTTTTGTTCCTTGCACATGAACCAGGTTTGCCTGTTTTTGTCCACGTGCATGAACTGGGTTTGCCTGGGTTCGGGTTCGCGTCGGGTTTGCCCTGGGGGTACGTACCTGGGTGTTTGGGTTTGCCAGGTACGAACATGGGTGTATTCAAAGGCGCTGAGCGCCAAAACATCAAAACAGACATTTTTGACCTTTTTTTGCATCCAAAAACCCTTAAAGCACCCCTTCTATCATTGGGTTTTTGTCACGCATTGATCAATGATGAAGTAGCATACTATTAAATGTATTTTAGTTTTATAATTCTGAATATTTCTTTAATTTTTACATATAACATGTGTGTGTGTGTGTGTGTGTGTGCGCGTGCGTGTATAGACATGCATACAGACGAACCTGACCCATGAACCCAAAGGGCAAATTTTTTTTTACCCGAACCCACGAACTGGGTTTGCATGCCCGAGTCCAAACCTGAACTGGTAACTTAGTTGTGGAACGCCTGGGTAAGAGAAGCAAAAGGTATGCATCTACTGGGTCAGAAGGAAAGCTAAACCCAATCTAATTTCTTCTTTTGCCAGTTTGTCAAGTGGATCCTCCTCAATACAGATGTCATACAAAGACTCGCATAACAGCTTGCTCTGAATGCTGCCAATCGCTTTATCTTCTGGCTAAGAAAGATAAAAGACAACTAAAATAATGCATGAAAGGAATGTGTGTGTGTGTGTGTCTGTAGGTACGTATGTATGTCTCACTCTTTGTTTGTAGGATATCACCAGGTATCCTAGAAATGTCTACTTTTTTGTGATGTGGTAGCTTGTAATAATTGTTAAATTGTCAAGTGAATCTGCACACAAACTATGTGTTTGTATTAGGATGTAAAAGGACAATGGCATCTGCTACACAGGAAACTGAGTCATAAAAGATCAGAGAAGGTAAACTCCAAAAGCTAGTAGATCGAGCTCAAACATAAAACAGAGGTCAAGAAAGCTCTGTCTGTAGGATATGACCAGGTAGCCTAGAAATGTCTGCTTTTGTGTGATGTGGTAGCTTGTAATCGTCTTTAAATTGCGAAGTGAATCTGCACACAAACTGTGTTTGTATTAGGATGTAAAAAGACAATGGCATCTGCTACACAGGAAATTGAGTCATAAAAGTTCAGAGAAGGTAATAAACTCCAAAAGCTAATAGATCGAGCTCAAACATAAAACAAAGGTCAAGAAAGCTCATATGTTTTTTAACACACACACATACACACACACATATATATGTATATATACACATAAGAAAAATAATGAAAAAAAGCTATTGAACTGGCTGAAAAGGCAGATGTAGAAGGGGTATTAAAATAAAAATTAAAGGGCGTCTTAATGGAATTGAGAGAGCCCGAAAAGAATCGGCTATGCAAGGTAGAGTGCCCCTACAGACCCTTCGAGCTAAAATTGATTATTGTTATTATGTGGTTCAAACCATCTTATGGAGTATTGGGGATCAAAATTTGGATCTTTGTTTAAGATGAGCAATATCTTTCTATAATCTAACCAATTATAAATATTAATTTCTATAAGACCAAATAAAAATAATTAAACATCTTGGAGCAGTGCTATGCTTAGTGTGCGACTTGTTGAGATCAAGCTTTTGCTTCTTTTCTAAAATGATAGAGAACTCCAAATAAAAACAAATTGTTCTCTGGTATGTTTGTTTTATATTAATTACTAAGATCCAATAAGCTAGTTATTTCAATATAAATAGTTCTATCAAATAAAAGAAAGACTTTTTCCCTCAAAGAGACAAATCTATATCTCTTAAAGAGAAAAGAGTCTTTGCTAATGCAATAAAAGAAAAAGGGAAGAAAGGAGAAAGAAAAAATGAAATTCATAAATCACCCCCAAAGAGCAGTGTGATAAAGCATAAGAATTATCATGATTATTTATATTTAGTTTATGAGCGAGGAAAAAAGAGCTTCGGATCAATGGAAACTAAGAAAATTGATTCCTGTAAAAAATATAAATAAGAGTTCCATTGCAGAGGGTATACCTAATATAAATATATATATATACACACACATATATATATCACTCACTCTTTGTCCGTAGGATATGACCAGGTAGCCTAGAGATGTCTATTTTTGTGTGATATGGTAGCTTGCAATCATCTTTAAATTGAGAAGTGAATCTGCACACAAATTATGTGTTTGTATTAGGATGTAAAAAGACAATGGCATCTGCACGCAGGAAAGTGAACTATAAAAGATCATAGATCGATCTCAAACATCAAACAGAGGTCAAGAAAGCTCATATGTTCTTTGACTTTTCTCATAAGAATTATCTACAATTCTCAGGAAGTAGGACATCAAATGAGATATAGCTGGAGCAGATGCTTCATTCAGATTAAACTAGCAGATGAATTTATGGAGAAAACATATTAGGATATCTACATGTCAAAAAGCTGCTCTTGTTTTTGGGCCCATTCATCTGCACCATCAAATTAATCCAGAAATGAGCAGAAAAGATTGATACATTGCCATTTTGGTGTAGACAATACATATGTAAGCTAAGCATCCTTATTTTTCCCTATATTCTCTCTACTTCATGAAAATATCTAGATACTGATTAGTTACCTGTGTTCTAACATGATTTGTTCATAATTATTCTCAGCAAAGAAGCATTTATTGGAATCGTTAGAATAAAAGAAAATTGAAATAACCTTTGCAGTAATTCCTTATTCTGGGTTCCAGTGAATTTCTGCAGCCTACTCTCCAATGAATCTTCAAAGGGACCATGCACTGGACCAATACTTAATTTACTATAGACAATCTACAGGCTCTCCATCAACCCCAGATTATTTCCAGTAACATCTTCATAAAATGCTTTATTTTCTTTCAATACTGTTGCCGATTGCTTTCCATACTTGTCAACTAAGTTTTCCTTCTGTCTGTGCTCATCGGCATACGATCCTGCATATTAAATGGTGCGGCTTGTATTAGTTACAACAAAGAGTTGATCTGAAGATTGTCTCTGCTTGCGGCTTGTATTATGACAGTAACTTTGTAACTTGGAGATCCAATTCTTTGTACTGGATAACTGGAAACATGCCAATTTGGTACAGCACTATGGATCAATTTCAGCTTCCTACATCAATTCTTGTTGATCTTGTTGCCTCAGCAAATTCTAAAATGACCATCCCCTCACTATGTCTGGGACCTATGAAATGGAAGTTCAGACCTTACAGTAAGTACGCCCACATCAGTGATAATATTAATACTAGTGTTAATAGTATTGGACTCGGAATTTTCTGTAGCCTCAACCATATCAAGGTTGAAAACTGTCTTTTTGTTTTACATTTTGAAAACATAAACGTTGCTAATCTCGTGGGTAGAATTAATATTGGTGGGAACCATACTAGCATGGGTGTTATCATCCATTTGCCGCTTTCAATTGATGTAATTAGTAATATCATTAAGGTCTGCCGGTCCGGAGAGATTGGAAAGGGTAAACAAGTAACGTAAGGGACACGAGGACGATGTTGTGACACTAGCCCTATTAAGAACACAGCTCCAATGCTGTCATCATTAGATGTCTGAAGCATGCATAGAAATAGAAAACCAAGCATATATTCTTTAGATTCTTAACAAAGATTGTGAATGGAAGCAGAGTCAGTCCAGCTGACCTTTGAAAATGTAAGCTTAAGCCATGATATAAATATATTAGGCTAATTTATAGATTAATTAGTAAAATATGTGCTATTTAAGTTATATAATTTCTTAATGAGTTGATTTAATGAATGAATTAATTTAGAAGTTAATCCAGTGTCCAAGGGATCCAGCGTAATTGGTTAAAGCTTTGGGTTCCTATTGTGTATTAGAATATTTAATTATATTTTAGTCACCTATATTTGGTTCTTTGTTTAATGGTCATTTAGCTTTTTAGTTAATTAGCTTTTAAGCTTTATTTAACATTTAGCTTTTTTTTTTAGTTAATTAGCTTTTAGCTCTTTAATTTTTTACTTTAACGTTATGTTCTAATTATAGAACATCGTCTTGTAACCTCTATATATATGTGTGTATATGGTTCAATGTAATCATCCGATTATTGAATCATTCATTCAATTTATTTTTCATGGTATTAGAGTGGGTCGATGGGATTCTTTAAAGTTTGACGAATTTTTTAATAAAAAAATCATGGCCTTCTTTCTGGAATATTTTTCAGATTTTTTTTAATTGTTTAAAAAAAAAAACGATTTTGTTTTTTTTAAGGCTTTTTTAGGGTTTCAAGGGTTTCTGGTTCGTGGGCGAATTTATTGTGTTGGGCAGCAGTTCATGTTTTTTTTAGCGTCTTGGAGATTTTCGAGCCTGCAACTTGGAGTTTTTTTGCAGATTGAAAATTTTCCTAGGGTTTTTGCAATTTACGACTAGGGTTTTGACCCTTCAGTTCAAGTCGAAAATTTATTTTGCTTGCAGATTTTTGGTGGGTTTTTGGAGACCTCAGTTGAGTCGTTATTAGATTTTTTTGGGTGCATCATTTTCCATGCCTCGATTTTTGAGCCGTTGGATCTGTGTTTTGATTTTAGATTCTTGGTGGGTTTTTCGAGAGCTTTTTTGGGTTGATTTCAGATTTTTTGGTTGCCTCGTTTTTTGTGCCTCAAATTTTGTGCCAGCGAATTTGCCTTGGAATTTAAAAACAGTCAGCGATTTCTACTAACTTTGTGGGCGCTTTTTATGCTGTACATCCGACCTAGTGTTTCTGCCTTATTTTTTTTGAGTTTTTTTTTGGAAAAAAAATTGTTAATATATTTTTTTTTTTTACAAAAAAAATAAAAATCAGAGGTATTTTTTGATTTTCTGCAAGTTATTATTTTCTTTTGATTATTTTCAAGAAAAAATTCAGGTTTTAAGTTTGCAAAAAAATTTAATTTCCGGGTTTCTTCCAAACCTCGAAATTTGCGCTTTGGGATTTGTGCCAAAATTCTTCTCCAGGGTTTCAAATTTTTTGTGCAACTGCTTCTATTTTGATTTTTGAATCAGATTCTTCTGTCTCATGCTTTCATTAGGTTGACCTCGTTCAACCTCCATTTTTGTGATGGCATCTTTGTTGCAGTTAGTTTGGGTCGCACCTGCCAGGGCGAACATCTGCAACCGTGGTATCTTGTAGTCAGTTTTGGAGTTGATACTCTTCTGCAAAAGGGTTTGATGATTTTCTTCAAAATCATGGTTTCAGCGTTCAGTTTGGTTATCCAATGTTAGGTTGGATGGATTCTGGTATTCTTGGTCATTAACACTTTTCAAATCCAAGGAGGGTCTCCACTGCAGCAAAGTGTTCTTTTCATTTGTGATCAGAAGACCTGCAGTGTCTTCTGTAGGGTAGTTAGTAGATAAAATGACCATTAAGGGAGGGTATTAGAATATTTAATTATATTTTAGTCGCCTATATTTGGTTCCTTGTTTAATGGTCATTTAGCTTTTTCTTTTTAGTTAATTAGCTTTTAAGCTTTATTTAGCATTTAGCTTTTTCTTTTTAGTTAATTAGTTTTTAAGCTTAATTTAACTTTTAGCTCTTTAATCTTTTACTTTAACATTATGTTCTAATTATAGAACATCGTCTTGTGACCTCTATATATACGTGTATATCGTTCAGTGTAATCATCCGATTATTGAATCATTCATTCAGTTTATTTTTCATTGTGGAGACCCAAGTTTAAATCCCAATAGGGGCCATCCAATGTGGATATTTATGTTGCGACTTTGGTCTCCCATAATTGGTTTCTAATATGGAGTTGTGTTGTAAATAAGTAGATTTCTAGGTGACGACACTTGTATCTTTCATAGGTGATTTCTAGTGTGTTAGCTTGCAAGTAACTTGTATTAGTCTCTAATAAGTGCTCACACGAGTTGTATTGGCTTCATGTTGATGCTCATACAATTTAAAAAACAAACTAACCCAGTCACTAACAGCACCCATCCCTGCAGCCTCCTCTTCTTTAACTTTCTCCTCCACTCTCCATCCTCTTTTTAACCTTAACTTTAATCTAGATGACTACTACCTCCCTTATTTTCAAAACTATACGAATCAATATCCTATTCTTTTGCTCAAGCATTGGCATCAAATTTATCCCTAGTGATCTTGTACAGAACTCAAAAGATCAGGCAATAAAAAAGTTACACAGTTGATTGTACAAGATTCTCACACAGTTAGACATTGAGCAATTACTCAAAAACAAAAAGATTAATAATATTTCAAGAAATCTGAGTCAAGATACTCACATATTTGGTATTAACCTTGAGTGACTAAGTCATCAACTTACCAGTAACTCTTAATTGCTTGGCAGATTACCACCTTGGATGGTCGTTAAAAGTTTTCTATGAATCATAAAAATCAATATCACTGTTTATCATTAGATTTGAATAGAAGTTCACATATTTAACGAATACATTGGTCACTTTAGAATTCAAAATCAGTTCTAAGCAATCAGGGGAAATCACAGAAGAATAGTGTTCGTTTTGTAGAATTTATGGTGCAGTGTCGAGTTTAGAACCAGAGATGGAACTAAACCTGGGAAGCAGAGGTGTATGGAAACGAAGGCATAAGGAAAAAGGAAGGTAGAGTAAGGAATTGACAGAAAATTGGGCACATCGATAGGGTAACAGAGGAAGCAGTAAAAATATATGCTCGGTTTTCTATTTCAAGAATGCGACCAAAGTCAACTTAAGTGATCGTTGAACTTCGAGTTTCCCTTTGGGAAGGTGTGAAATGACATGTCGAAAGGCCTTGCGGGAAATCACCACGCATCTAAACTAACCCAAACGAAAGTCAAAGAACTGATATCGAACACCATTAATTGCTCACCGACCACCTTGAGCATTCAAAAAACTCTTCATGAATTTCTGTAATGTCCCCACTTTGAAATAGAATTTAATGGTAAATAATAATAATAAAATTATAATGCAAAAGAAAAAAAATTTAAATCTAAAAGAATATAATCAAATATAATTAAAATTTAATTAAGCTAATGAATGGTTAAAAGACCTGGAATGAAAAGTTGTCTTCTTCAAATATGAGATATAAAAAGACTTAGAATGAAAAAAGTTGTCTTCTTCAAATATGAGATATAAAAAGACCCGGAATGAAAAAAGTTGTCTTCTTCAAATATGAGATATAAAAGGGAGAAGAGAACCTCATTTGATAGGGGCATAATTTGAGAATCCCAATTAGAGATCTGATTTAAAAAAGAAGTGCAGATCTGATCATGCAAGGTTGTGTCCCTTTCAAAGGGCAGATGTAATGAAGAGTTGCACTTTTTCAAAGGGTGCTAATGGTGAAAAGGTTGCATCAATCAAATCAGATCAGAATTATTATTAAGTTACCAGCAGTAACATCCTTGTTCTTGGTGGTAGATGTACTTAATATGTGACGTTGATAATGTTTTTATGCAGAATTTAATAGTAATATTGATATAGATCATACTATATATATATATATATATATATAATGTTTGACCAGACAAATAATAAATCAGAAATAACTCTTTAGCTAATACAGTAAGAAGTAATTGGAAGGAATATAAGAGGCAGAGACTATTGCCAGTAATATGAAACAATCAGCAATTACCGTTAAACGTTAGCCATCCATTATTATTGATTGGTAAGTCAACATATCCCTTGTATTACCTACGTCATGATTATAGAGGGTTTCCTATTTTTGATGATATCTAATTACATTAGAGACTGCTCAAATAATATTATGGAAAGCCATAAAATCTGTATTGTCAGTTTATATGAAAGTCATTGTTGTACTGAAATTTCATTAGCTCTTATAGTAGGCATTATACAATCAGTATAGAGTAATTTATTAGAAATTGTGCTTGTTAAGACCATCATGTGTGAGAAGGATGGGGGAGTATTCTAATGGCGACGAGGGGTTCACATGTGGTCATATGGACCCATCGAGTCAAGAACCAATTATTCCTCTGGAATGGAGGTGTAAGGGTATAAAAGCTTGAAAGGGTAGCAATACGCATCCCCAAGTCTAGCAAGGAGGTAGAAGCAACCAATCCCTGGGCTTGGTAGACAATGGATCCAAGCAATCCTTTCATGCCTCATATACTCTCTCCCTCTCTATGTGACAACATAATACATTATAACTAGTTAAGAATGAATATGTTTGTAGGTGTGTGCCTTTCCTTGTTGGTGTAGGTTATCTTAATTGAGTCTCCACTCCCCCAATCTTAAGGTAAGCTTCAATCCCTATCTCTAATTTATGAAATTATGAATTATTAATTGAGCATTATGATAAGTATCTGATTCAGATTTACTATTATCAAGTTAAATTGATTTGAGTTACAAATGTATTGAAATTAGGTAATTGTTGCTAGACAAACTTATATCTAGTAGTGGACATTATAATTTCGTGAAGTTAAAAAGATCAAATTAACATAGCATTTCATGATAAATTATTCTGTAAAAGTAAATCAATAATTTGTAAATGCTTATGGGAAACATTTTTTGAGCAATAATTTTGCAAAGTAGCACTTGCAAAAAAAGGTTTAATAATGACACATCCAGAAGAGTATTGTATGTGTGTGTATTTAATAATTGGCACAAAGGTTTGAATTTGATAGGCTCAAAATTTAGTTAGTGTATATGTGTAACCCTTCATGGTTTCAGAATTGCTAAATCATTCTTGATGCAATCAAAGTTGAATTTTCATTGTTTAAACATTCCTATCAATCAAATATGAATTATATGTAATGAATAAAAATCAAAGCCAAACCTTATCTTAGACTATAATCAAGTGAAACCCTAATCTAAGAATGACAGTAAACCCCAGGGTATTTATCTAGTAATTGTCGAATTTTCCTTATTCTTGTAGGACAAATGAGCCAAGGAGACAAGAAAATGGAAGAAGAGATTTGACGTGTGTTTCTTCCCTCATGGATCACTGTAAGTTAGAGGGAGATCACACATAGACCTAGGTCACATGAGCATGAATAACTTCCATCAAAAAATGAAAGATCCTAATCAAACTCTATAGGTAGAAAAGATTATTGTTTATGGTTTAGTTAAAGTTATTGTATTCTTTGTGACTTTGCACGAGCTTGTATTAGAGTGAATGAGGAACTTTGATACAAAGACTAGACAAGAGAACGTAGATAGAGTATTTTTAGACTTTATTTTTATAGTTTCACAAGAACTAATCAAAGTTGTTCCTAATTCTTGCAAAATTTTCAAAATTTTTGATATTATTGAGTAAAGGTGAAATTCCATGAATGGTGAACTATTTTGTTAGTCCATTTGATCTTAAGCCTTGACAACTAACATCACTTGCATGTAAGTGCCTTTGTGAAATCTGCCTACAACAAATAGTGTGTGAAAATCAACATGTCAAGACTTGACAATCAAAGCCTTGGGACCCTAAATTTTATTTTTGAGTTTAAATATTTCAAGAGAGAAGATTTTGTTTGTAGGTTTTATTTGTGTTTGTGTGTATGCAAAACACATAAATAGAAATAGCACTAGGAGGAGGGCCTAAGGTGTTGCAATGATCTTTAGAAGTTGGAGTTGTGAAGAATAAACATGCATGCATACCCATGAAGTATATTGAATTAAGATAGGTCGAAGGACAAAAACAAATTCAATTAGAGTTGTCCCTAGAAATCAAGATCAATTTCTTCCTCTAGAAGCTCCCAATGACATTATTTAACATATAATCTCCTATTTATTTTGGAGTTTACTATGATTTAGCAAGAAAAATTTTGAATGCTTTGCTTGAAGTAAAGATGTATAAGATCCTTTGTGAATTTGTGAATGAATTCAACACAAAGATTTCACTTACCTTTTCTCGTACACCTTGGGGGAAGGAAGCATACAAATGATACATCGACCTTCTACATAATTCCATTACAAGTTTGGCGAAATTAAAAGATGTGAAGTTGAATATATCACGACATTTAATGATTGATTCTAGAAAGCTTATTAAAGGCTAAAAGATGCTTATGATATTAATGAATCCAATGTTTTAGTATATTATGCTAACGTAGATCCTTACTTCAATGTTTGTGAGGATAGTGCTTGTAGCTACAAATTTACTTGAGGAATATGCAAAAGCAATAAAAGTTAAACATAGAAATTGAACAAGTAAGCTTTGGTTAGCCCCTTTTTGAATGTTGGTAATCTTGTTCTGGCGAACTAGATGCAAAAAATTAATGGAGCTTTGGTCAATCATACTCCTTTATTAAATCTAGTACCATAATTTCCTCAAAATGGAGTTCCTTAGATAGAAAATAGTCAATTCGTAGTTCTCTAACTAGGACCTACAATATTAGAGGTACATTGAAATGCTATTTTTTATTTCCTCAAGCACAAGATAACTTGATTTCTAAAGCTCAAGAAGGAAAAGAAGACATTGAAGAGATAGCTGCACAATTAAAGAGGCTTACTACTAAAATCACCCAGTTGAGAAACTAGAACTTTTATATCTAGAACAATTAGAACCAACAAAATAAGAGTCTAAATGCTTTGAGACTCACAAGAATATGGAATACAAGACCAAATAATGGAGGAGTTCCATCTCCATTAGATAATTATAATCAATTTGAGAATTGACTACCATCCAAGATGAATTTAACAAAATTTGTGTAGCACACTGCCAAGGGACCCTAAAGGATAAGAGCAAAATATACAAGAAATGCATGGAAATAATTTCTTTTTGAAGTAATGAAGTGTCATCATTCATTGCATATACAAGTATAACACTCAACCTCAAGATAAGGTTAACTATGTGTTAACCAACTATGCACATGTAGAAGTCAAAACTCTTGGAACTCCATTCGAGATTACTCAAGTCACCTCTAAGGGTTCCTTGATGTCGCTACATAAGCAATGCATCCAAGGTTGGATCAATATCTCATGAACCACTAGGAGATGACTAAATCATCCTCCAACACCAAACCCAACATATCTATGCTCATTTAAAAACACTAATATAAATGTTCTTATGATTATATCATGATACATCAAGAGTAGAGCAGAGATTACTTTAGTGGCGAATATTCGCCAATGACGAATTTTTCACGTCAGCGCCTTGGGAAATGGCGAATATTTTGTACCGGCTAGGGGTGGCCATGTTGCCAGAACATTATCAATTTTCATCAAATTCACGGTTCGATCGCCATATGTTTTATGTAATTAAATGTTTCTATGCGAGGATTTTGCCAATACAATATACTTTGGAGACACAGTAAATTTAATTTTTTCGCCTACACTCTCCGAGGTTGCCTTAATAGACGACCATAATTCGCCTATAGGCATGTGAAGATTTGTTCGCTAGGAGGACCCAATTCACCCGACATTTTGCCAATGCGTGTCTCCATTCACCCCAACTTTCGCCAACTGTATTGTATTTGCCAATTATTTGAACGACCCATAATCGCCTCGAAAATTACGTGTTATAGCTACGCGGGATTTGCCAAATATTTGTATACCATATAAAATTCCCGCGGAATTCGCCATATAAGGATTGGTATAAATACATGCAAAGATTAGATCTATCTCTACACAATCTGGTGGGTTCTAGACTCTGAATTCTGATCAATAGCGAAGTTTTAGACTAAGAAAATTCATTGCTATTGACTGCATTGGCGACTGCTAGTGACCTAAAGGTGAGTGATCATATTTTTGAAGTGTTATAATGTTATTATGAATTTATCTATATTTGTTTGCACTGTTGAGTTCATTTTTATTTAGTGGCGACCCGTCAGTGTCAAGTGGTCAGTTGAGACATTCAGAACTCAAACATCTAGATTGTAGGTTGTAGGGCCAATGAAACATATATTATATTTTTTAGTCTATTATTGCTTCTTCAACAAATTTATATTCTTTTGGCAGCCTTTATTTCGTTGGAGATGTCGAACAGGAAGAAGGGTAGGAAACCTGAATGTGGGGAAGGCCATGAGAGGCCAACAAAAAGTAGAACATTGTTTTCGTACTTTGGCTTTGGAAAATAGTGGTGAAAATCAGGAAGGTACATCATCACATGATCTCGAAAAAGATTATCTAGTAGATGCCCAAGTTAGCCAGAATGATATAATCGACTTGGGTGATAATGCCATTGATGATAATGCATGGAAGGGGAAAAGAAAAATCAGATCAAAAAAAGGATGAACCACAATCAAAAAAGGATTGGGAGTGGGATATGTCAGTGAAGAATTTTCAAATTAATTGGGCACCAAAGTATCCATTCATTGAACCAGTGGAGAATCCAATTGAAGGCGAGCCTCCAATAGAATGCAGGTGTAAGATTTGCACTTGGAAACATAATAAGGAAATTAGGTTGCAGCTAAAATTTGACACCATAGAAAAGCATATGGGTAAAGTTTATGAAAAACAAATGATAGACGAGGATGAAAAACAAATGATAGACGAGGTTGAAAAATCAGTGATAAGATGGAAAACAAAGGAGGAATGTAAGCATGTGAGGAATGCCGAAGAGTATTATTTTCATGAGAAAATACACACGAACTCTGTTGAAGTTAAAGGTTCTATTGAAGCTAGTTTTGGAAAAGCAATGCAAATAGAACAATTGGGAAAAGCTGTTCAGTTAAGCGTTGTTTTTTATATTTTGAGCAGAGGGTGTGCTATGACAAATTTCCCATCAATTAGTGGTTTATTACACTTTTTGAAAGTTCCTAAGTATCCTAATAGACACTGGTCAGTAACCAGTGGATGGGAATGAGCACGTTGTCTTGCTGAGGTTGAAAAAGAAGATGTAAAGGAAAAAATAAGAGTCAAAATTTATTGCATTTTCTTTAGACAAAGTTACGACAATAGACAATACTTCATGGGTATGCATGCATGTTTATACTGTAGAGAATCATACCCACCAACCTCATCTACTATTTATTTCAACTAGTAAAGAGAAGTTTAATTGAATATGGAGGTATGGATGACATGACGGTAGCCAAAAAAATGGTTTGTGTTGGAGCAGATGGAGCTTCAGTAACGCAAGGTCACAAGAACCGTCTTTGTACAAAGATTGAAACTTCATTTGCACGGTACATTATTGCAATTTAATGCATGACTCACAGAATGAATCTAGCTTTTGAAATTGTGAGCAAGTTTTCTTCGGTTAAAAAAATTGAAATTTTAATCAGAGAGCTCTACTCACACTTCTGTCGAAGTCCCAAGTGATTTATGGAATTTCAACACTTTTCTGATGGAATAACTGATGGGAACAAGCTTCTCAAGGATAATGATACCAGATGGATCTCTTTGGATGGTCCAACGCATCAAGTTTTTTCAGAATATCCATCCTTGATTGGACTATTTCACACAACTCGTGACGAATCAGATCAGCCGAAATTTTCTGACCTTCTTTGGAGGTTAAGTAATTTAGAGACACTCTTAACTTTAGCAGCTCTTCTGCCCATGCTAGAGGAAATGAGGAATATTATGAAGACTACCCAAAAAAGACCTCTATATATTGCAGAATATGTTACGCTGCGTAAGATGACATGCATGACCCTCGACAATCTCTATCGAAATCAACCAACACTATTTGATGAAAAATTTGTTAAGTGGCAAACTAGATTTGAACAATCCTGATAACTTTCTACAAATTGGTGCAGACAGGGAGGTATGTGCCAATGTATAGGGAGTTGAGATACCAATGCACTTCTATGCCACGGTCGACCCCGAGAAACCAGGAAAGCGCTCCAAGAAGCAACTAGCAAGAGCTACAAGGGAAGATTTTGACAAGATTGTTGAGACTGTAACTACTTTTGTGAAGAAAAATGCGTATGATCTTTCCTCATAAATTAGAAGCAAATTCCCTCCTGACAACCTACTCGAAGCCATGTCTATTGTGTTTCCTCATTATTGGAGCCTCAACATTGCAGTTGATTTTCGAAGTAAGCTACTGATTTTGATAAAACAATTTGCATATCCAGAGAATTGAATGAAGTAACTATAAATGGAATATTAGACGAAACTCGTCTTCGAGAGCAATCATCGCATTTTGCATACACTATGAGAGAACAATATGGCAAAATGGAGAACCCCCACGAAGAGGGATCAATAACAAGGCTTTCGAAAATTATAGCCGAGAACGCAGAGTTGCGTGATTCAATGCCAAAATATTTGAAGCTTGCTAATTTATGTCTTACCATGATATTGGGTTCAGTGGAAGATGAGAGAGTTTTTAGTGCTTTAGGGTTCCTAAAATCAAAGCTAAGAAATAAACTAGACAAAAATTTGGAAAATTGCTTGAGGCTCTATACATCTAGGTATGATGTCCACACTTTTCCTTACGATAGGGCATTGCAAATATGGAGGTCCAAATGTGAAAGAAGAGGTTTGGGCAACACTTCAAACTGAAGTTCCAGTGGGACTATTGACTCATGTACTGGACCTATTGGTAGCATTGAGATGCAGTTCAACGAAGGTATGCAAACTCAGAGTGAAGAAACCACAAACAATAATCAAGAAAGCTCTAAATTTGATGAGGATGAATGACAACTGTAAGAGATTGGTATTTATTAATCTTATTAATGTATCTCATCATTCATATTACAAAAGCATATTACTTTTTGCAATTATAATTTAATATTGATTTGTAATTGTATTTTTCAAATTTCTATTTCCAAATTTAAAATAGCATAATAAAAGACCATAATGTGTTTATTGATACAAAGATGTTTATTGTTTATTTAGATATGTTTGAGTCTCAAATCTGTGTGATACATTTTAGAACCATATGATAGAATTCATTCAATAGTAACACACATGTCGAGAACTTAGATTTTCATTAATTCTTTCAAAATATAGCCATATGATACAATTCATTCAATAGTAATACACCAATCTGTGTGATTCTCCATGCAAAAGTCAATACAAAGTTTCAAAACCCTTTGCAAATGACCTTGAATTCTCTTTATAGAAACAAGGGAGCAACAACAGCTTTAGGTCGAATTGCAACATGTGAAGACTCAACATCAAAATCACAAACTCAACATAGATTTACATAGCCATCACAGGCCAGATTAACAATTTAACAACTACTACATGTCTGATGTCTCTTGTTCAAAAAACTGAGTTCAAAATTAAATATTAATTCACGCCATGACAAAAAATATAGATAATAGCAGTGCCCAAAACCTAGTAATCAGAAATAGAGAAATGCAGAAATGTTAAAGTTTGGGAGAATTTGAGAATACAAATTTACAAGCTGAAGTTTTGCACTGTGCATCATAGATTCATAGGCTGGATTAGCAATTTAGCAATAGCGAGTGCTGGTTTTTTCCTATTCATAAAACATAGTTATTTCAAGCGATGCCAAATTCCAAACAAAAAAAACATAAAACCTTGAAATTAAGAGTAAAAGAAGAAAACTGTGCAATGCATACTATGATTCTTAAGATTTCCGTGCCAGTTTTTGTAGGGTGCTCCACTCTTCGTCTGATGGAAGGTCAATATTCTGTAAACTATGGAAAGTCAACTACAACTTCGTCAACAATCCATATTTAGAAGAGTGACTTGACATCACTGTTTCACCCAATACCGCATTCAAAGTTGTAAATGGTTGGATGAATTCCAGAAAGCTTTGGGGAGTTGTGTTCTTCAGAAGCAAGTCTAAATCAGACTTAATTTTTATCTCCATGTTTTTTTTTGTAAGCTTCTTTTCCAATGAATTTATCTGATGGGTCAACGATCTTAGGCAAACCAAGTTTAATCAAAGTAGTTGTCTTTTCTTGCAGCTTCAATATATTTTTGCCACATTTATCCATAACTTCTGATGTTTCCCTTAGTTTCTGACATTTTTGATGGATAGATGATGTCTTAACTATGGCATCAATGCAACTCTTAATTCCCTTGGATGCCAAATAGTTGTCACTGGTACTGTAGACTACTCACAAAATCTGTTTTGCCATATCCTCTTTTGAATAAACATGTATGCTCTTCTCAAAGTGCCCTTTGTTTTTCATATAAATTACTCTCAGACTTTCATTCAATTCAAACCATTCACACAACTTGTCACTCCTTTGCATTATTTGCCACCAAATGTTTTCTTGTACATACTCTGTTGTATTTTTCATATTATCTTTCAATCTATCCTCCAAAATTTTAATTTTATCATTTGCATTGTGCAGCTCTTCTTTCATTTGTGCACATTTTTTTCTTTCTTCCTCTACTTCCTCTTGCAAATGTTTTTCTTTTTCCTTCTCATGATCCAATAGGTCTCGTGTTCTTATTACGGCAGTAGCAGACTCAAAACTTGAATATAATTTTTGAAAACTGGCTCTTTCCTTATCAATTTTTTTACTGCTTTTAGCTAGTTTTTCTCCCAGGTCCTTCAATTCTGTATCCATCTTCTCCTACTCTAGAATTTCTACTGCAGAGCCCAATTTTTTTATCCTTTTCTATAAATCATTGCACTTGTTATATGCTGCTTTCCTCTCTGATTTTTTCATTTGCCAGGTTTGCCTGTAACTTTTCTATTTGTTTCTCCAGTTTATTTTTTTTCTCTCTCCACCTTTAGTAGTGAAGTGTAGACAACTTCATTAGTCCTTTTTGACACACTAATTTTGTCCACATTATGTACTTCGGAAAAATCCATTTGGAGGGTGCTAACTTGAAATTTAGAGGGATCTATCTGACCGTGTGGTGGATTTTTATCTTTAGTTGGGGGCATAACAACCATGAACTCCATCATATCTTTGTGTGAGTCATATGTTGGAAATACCCTGTTCCTTGCAGGCTGTTCGTCTAAAACTTTAGTCAGGGCAACCCTATGAAATGCTTTTTTTTTTTTTCTTTATTTGCATTTGTTGTGTGTTCAAAATTTTCATAGTAACCACGAAATTGAAAATCTGGGCTTGTTGAAGCAATTGAATGTTTGAAAGGTGACATAGGAATAGCAGAGGCTCCAGTTCCACTTATGCCTATGGTTTTAACTAATGCATTACTAGGATTACCAACAACCTTTCCTGATCTTGTCCCACTGACACTTTCATGTGTAGTTTTCATAATCTTTTGAGGTGTGTGATTTGAAGCTGCAAATGATTGATTTAGTGTCAGTGACACTTGATATAGGATTCTCAATAGTATGAGATTGAGTATCTACCACTAGTGGCCTCTTGTGAGAGATATTTTGTTGTTGCCCTTGTCCAACACCAAGACAACTAGTATCAGTAGTAGTACCCATGCCAACCCCACCAATCACAACGATACTTGACTGAACAATAATAGGAATACTATCCCCAAAATCCCCACCAGTGGCAGTGGCACTTGATTCACCACCAATGGGAATACCATGATGTGGTGTGGTGGTCGTTGTGAATTTGAACCTAAAACAAATGTAGGTGGACCCTAAGGGTAATGAGTAGTACCTTTCCGTGATGAATATGAAGAATCAAGTCCAATGACTGGTTTAACAGGAGCTTTTGATTTTGAATCTGATGGAAGTTGTACCTCAAGTGGATACCAAATGCCTTCTCCTTTGGGACCTAGACCACCACCTTCAAAACCCATTTTTTCCACAATGTTTGCCCTTTTGCTATATTTTTTTCTCATGGACTCATTGACTCCACCTAATATTTTAGGGACTGTACTAGTTGTTGGAGTGGGCTCAACCTCATGCTCATCATCATCTTCACTCCCGTCATATGCTATTGTGGGATGCTCCATATTCCACAATTTGCTAAACTCTTCATCCTCGTCGATGGTCTCAAATTCTGTACTGGTCTTTGGTTCACCGAGATTCTTCCTCATAGTCCAAAAATCATTTATTTTGGTTTGAGTCCAGTAACTCTCTTTACATTCTTGCAAAATTGATTTGGGAATAGATTTGTTAGATGGATTAGCAGATTTTTGGTAGAAATTGTAGGACCTCCTATTTTGGATGCCCTGGCCATCGTCTGTTGTCCTCTGTGTGTGCAATGCCATAATTCGTGATGACATTTCTACTGTTGAAATATTATTGTTAGCGGCAATTTTCTCCATCTCTTTTTTTACCTCATCCCAAGAGTCCATGTTTCTAAGCTTTTCTAGCAATGGTTTAATTTCATGTTGACATAATGCTGAAGAGTTCCCATTTTTCTTAAGCCTTGCTTGAACTACACCGATTGGATCATACTGCCAGAGACCCTCATCACCAAAACTAAAAACTGTCAAAAAATCATGTGCCACATTGAATACTTTTCTCTCAAATGTGAACCCTCCACATGAGAAAGGCAAGGAAGGAAATATGCTCTTCTTTTGCTGACCATGGAAGTGCTTATCTGTGCTCTCCAATTGTCGTACATATTCCAATGCAAATACCCTCTCTGTCACATGTATTGGAAGTCTATATGGTTTTACTGCTGATCCGTAAAACCTTAACACAGTGAATTCTTCCATGAAGAACTAGTCAGCCAATTGTATTTGACTTCCGAGTCGAATGCAATCTCTACAAGACACAAACAATCTAGGCATTGGAGTGCTTGTAATTTCATTGTACATTGGTGCCAAAAAGAAGTCTACAAAATGGTTGTAGTTCTTTCTGTTATCATGCATCCTTATCTTTGGTGTCCATTCATATATTGGACACTCTGTTCTGTCTGAGTCTTCTCATCAATCTTATAGTTCACAATTTGAAGATTGTTGGTCTCGAATATTGCACGATACTTGGATAGAAGGAGATAACACAAGTAGGATGAGAACATAAATGTCTTACAGGAACCTTTTTTGATCATTAGTAATTGTTTTTGCATGGATTGAACAATGTGGTCAATAAAATTATATCTTACTGGCTGACCTACACAATGGATCCTAAAAATCATTTCAAGAAGGCTTGCACCCACTTCTCTATCATTTTCCAATCCCAGGCAAAACGACAGCAAGGAAATAGTATCCCCAACCCATGGAACAAAAATGTTAGAATCATAAGGAGGCTTATGATTCTGATCCAATTGAGTACCACACTTTATTAGAGCTTTGATAAATGAATCTCTGCGACTTGAATCAAGAGACTCATAATTCCCTGCCAGCTTTCCTAGGTCAATTTGGACGTTTGAGTTTTGTGCTTCAAACCCTAGGTTCAACAAACGAACAAATTCTCCCACGTTTATGGATAGAATTTCCTCTTTTGTATTTTTATTGACAATTGCTTTTTTATCTTCATCATAATTTTTGACATAGAGCATGACAAAATCAGGGCAAGGGAATACTTCAGGTAACACCATGCTTCCCAATCCAGCATCCCACGATGCGATTTTATTTGTTCTTAGTTTTAACATTGAGTTGAAAACAATAAATTTTCCCCTGGATGGATCTGCCGCCTTATTAGACAATGCATATAATATCTATGATACACTTTCCACCATGGATAGTAGGGTCATAAATATCATAGTATTCATCAGTGAAACCTTGTGTTTTAACTAGTTCAGTTAGGTACATTTTTTTCTTCACTTGGCTTCCTGTTGAACTACTCCTTCCCGTTTTCCCCATCATTGTTATTGTTAATAATTCAAAATAATGCTAGATACAAACCTGAAAATGCTAACCCTCAAATTGGACAACGAGATTAAAAAAATTAAAAAAGGCGAGATGTGTTCTAGATTTTACCCGAAATTTTTATTTCACTAGATTGGCGCATACAGTCTCTTTTGCAACTTGCATTCCTCAATCTAGTAGTTGTTTTAGAATCTCCCTTGATTTATTGGTTTTTCCATGAAATAAAATACAATTATGATTTATGAGCCACTTATTTTGAAAACTCTGAAAGGTACAAAAGTAATACTTAGGGAAAAATATCTAGAATCATGTTGTAATTTTATTAATTATTATTAATATCTATTCGCCGCCGAAGGACAAAACATTCATTACTTCACTTTCAGTCTAAATTCTAAGGACATTAAATGTAAAACGTTCAATTTCGGGCGAAGTTCTCACAAATGTGTTCACTTCACACATTTGGGCCGAAATCCACCCTAAGCCGTTGATCTTTGCTCATCCAATGGACGATGGTATATGTTGTCAGATGTCGTGGGTCCCATGACTTCTGCCATTTTTCGGGCACGTTAGCACACTCGACACTTTTCAAGGCTGTTTTTTAAGTCTATTTAATTATTTTAAACTTTTGCCTGAAAAAGAGCTTTATAGACTAAATTATATTTAATTAAATTTAAAACGTTCAATTCCGGGCGAAGTTCTCACAAATGTGTTCACTTCCTACATTCAGGCCGAAATCCACCCTAAGCCGTTGATCTTTGCTCATCCAATAGACGATGGTACCTATTGTAAGATGTCATGGGCCCCATGACTTCTGTCATTTTCGGGCACGTCACCACACTCGAGTCACTTTTCGGGAGTCAAGACTCTTTTTTAAGTCTGTTTAATCATTTTAAACTTCCGCCCGAAAAAGAGATTTATAGACTTAATTATATTTAATTAAATTTAAAACGTTCAATTTTGGGTGAAGTTCTCACAAATGTGTTCACTTCCCACATTCAAGCCAAAATCCACACTAAGCCGTTGATATTTTCTCATCCAACGGATGATGGTACCTGTTGTCAGATGTCATAGGTCCCACGACTTCTGCCATTTTTCGGGCACACCACCATACTCGTGTCACTTTTCAGGACTGTTTTTTAAGTCTGTTTAATCATTTTAAATTTTAAACTTCCGCCTGAAAAAGAGCTTTATAGACAATTATATTAAATTAAATTTAAAACGTTCAATTCCAGGTGAAGTTCTCACAAATGTGTTCACTTCCCACATTCGGGCCGAAATCCACCCTAAGCTGTTGATCTTTGCTCATCCAACGGATGATGGTACTTGTTGTCGGATGTCGTGGGTCCCATAATAAGAGACATTTAAAGATGTGCAAGAGTTTGAGATAACGATCAAATATAATGTTAATATCGTTTGTAAATATATGAAATTTAAAAATAGTATAGAACATGAAACTTAGTTTCTAGAATAAAAAAATTAACTAAATAAAAATATAAATTTTGATACACAATTTGAAAGGTAAAAGTTTACTATAAAAAAGAAAACATTGAATATTAAATCTAAAATATTAATTTAAAGTTTAACAAAATTCTTTAAAAATATGTTTATGATATATAATTTTAAAAAATAGTTTAAAAAAGTATATTAAAGTTCAACATTAATTTAGTGTAATATAAATTTTAATTTAATTTAATTTAATAAATAAATAAAGACTAAAAATATATATAAAAGTTCAACATAAATTTAGTTTAATATAAATTTTAATTTAATAGAATTTTATTGATAAATAATGTGGTGAATCTTATTGATAAACATGCACCTCCTAAGGACCTATGCAATATGCATTACCTTTGATCCTAGATTCCTAGTGAGTATTAAAATTTGAAACACCTGATGACCCACTATAAGTCTATATATCACCTACAAAGATCAAAGACATACTCTCACGAGGGGTTCTCATTGATGATCGATCCAACATGTATGGTGAATGTAATAAGTTAAGAATATCTTTATACTTTACAATTGCATGAAGTAACATATCGATATGATAAATTTGATTTAGTGGTTAAGATATTAGATGGTTTCTCTTGTCTTCCTATAGGTTCTATTACTCTTCCTGTTAAGGTTGGTACTAAGTGCTTAGATGTCATTTTTGCTATCATTCCTAAAACCTACTTCAGATCAATTTTCCATGAAGTTGGGACATCCTTGCCCTCGATTCTCTTCCATGAAAGTGATCCCATCTACCCTTCATAAATGTCTTAAATTTATTCATTATGACAAAATCTTAATTATAAACCATAGCATGTACCCAGTACCAACCCACACATGCACTAGTTCAAAACTTCAACAACAATTGAGTTGGTCTTTTAGTTTTAATTCACTTGTTTTTCGCGAGATAAACTTCTGTTTTATATATATTTATAAAATTATAATCAACGATAATCAATGCACAAATAATTAATGGAACAAACTGATTTTTTTTTATATATTAAATATAGAGGAAGAAGCATTACATAAAAAAGATCACAGTATTAAATTTATTTCCATTGTTTAACAAAATATTGAAATAACATAGCTCATGAGTCATAGACAAAAAGCATTTTTCATTAATAAAAATGAAATAGATTTATAGAAAACATTTTTATATCCATAAGACTCTAAGAGGCAAACTGAAACAAACTGGAATTTGAAAAATTATCATTAATATTTATGCTTTGGAAATTTACAATTTTTACATTTGAGACTTGAGTCCCTCAAAAACTTAAAAGCCAAAATGAGTGAGCCACTGAGCCTGTGAGGTTTGAGGACATAGGCAAAAAAAAAACTACTAGGGGGTTAGGGCTAGGGCACAAGTAGTGAATGATTTACAACTTCGCCCTAAGAATCTGACCCTCCTTCCATGTAGAATTCTTCAGACAACATAAGTTGAGAGAATTCTTCAAGCTACATGTAGTTTGGAAAGTCGTCCAGAAGCAACCATTTCCAGAGGAAGTCCCTGCCAATCCGTGTCCATTTCTTGTGACGCGTCCATTTCTTGTCCGCATTCAGGTTCAGGAGAAACGTTTGCCTGGCCACTGACACTGTTTGGTCAGGGAGGAGAAGCTTGGATAATTCACTCGCCCAAGGGATCCCCACACCTACTTCTGCAAGGATGGCAACAATAATGTCATCTACAAGGAAGTCTTCCTTAAAAACCTTCCTCAACAACATCAACATATCCACCTTGTCTCCTCCAAGATCCAGAAGAGACGCCAAGAACCGAGATGTAATGTCCGTGTTAACACAGTATCTATTTTTTTGTTTCGCAGAAACTCTCTACCCAACACCATCTGCACAACCTCATTGGTGAATGACCCAACCTCCTTGCAGACTGATTGGAGGGTTGGGTCTCTCACGGAGTCCAGAAAGGCCCTTTGGTCCTCTGCAGAAATAGTTCTCAAGTGGATGGGAGTGTCCATCTTGAGAAATCAGATTAACAAATTAAACAACCCGAGCCTATAAACCTAAACCAGAGGAAGAATTTAAATACCGTGAGCTCCGACGATTTATCTACCAAATGGCAAAGGCTAATTGAAGATGAAAGAAGCAGAGATTGTATATAAATAATTGAAGCTCTTGATTGTAATAATTACTTCTCTAACCGTATTAATTGCTTTAAATTTTTTAAAATCTTTCATATCTTTGCAAATCTTTCCCATAAATGCACGAGTGTGCGAAATTGGAAACAACTATAAACCAGTACCAAGTTGGCAAGTACTACATTGGAAGTCATGGGGACAGAGTGGATTGCAGTAAGTGAATAGATATATATTAAATGACCAAAATTATCGATTGTGATTCGTGACATTTGATACGTGTCTATTTAATCCAATTCCATTCTGGGCACTTTCTGGTGAGCTCTGTTCTCTTTAGAAAATTGAGCCAAAATAAAACTTCAGCCATTGATCTTACGATCATCGAACGATTTAAAATCATTGATGGATTTTAGGTATGTGTCACCCTTCACATGTCAAAGAGGCCACACTTATTGATACATCGTGCAGAGTCTGGACTCAATGTGATGTATTGATGTGATGTGATGTGCCTTGTCTATTAATGGCAATGAATTCATGAAATCGCCAATAAATTATATATGTTTCCATAAATAACAAAATATTCGCCAAAAGAAATTAAATAATTTTCAAGCGGTGGATAAAAATCGCCAATACATTTAAATAATTTTTCCTTCAGAGTAAAATTTTTTGCCCATACAATTATATATTTGTTCCTTTTGACAAAAATTGTTCGCCTCCTACAATATATATTTTCCCCATAGAACAAGGTATAATTCACCATAAATTTATGGAATTTTCGTACCTTAGAAAAAAATCGCCAATACAAAATAATTTTTTGCCCTATTTTGAAATTTTTTTTGCCATCAATATGAAAATTTCCCCTCGAAAATAAAGTTCGATTCGCCAAGATTTTACACAGTTGCTTGGGGGTGGTTTCTTAAAGTTATCCCTGGAGTAGAGAAGCATAATAGATCATACCTCATGCCCAATTCGAACACTGATGCACATAAAAAAGTATGAATACATAACCAATAACCATTATTACATCCATCTCCAGTTGGAGTGTTCAATACTTACATGATCCATGATACAATGCACAATCAAATATACAAATGATTACATCATACAAGAAAGAGAAGAGAATGAGAAGAATTCAGTATTGAGGAAGGAGGTAAAATCTATTGATCTAGTCATGAACCGTCCTTGGATCCCCAAGACTGGTTGGCAACACCATCCAACCATGTGGTACCCTCAGGTCCACCCCATTGTGCTTGAGGAGATAGTGACATGTCCCAAATAGTCATACAAGAAAACAAGGGAAGTAATAGGCTTACACGAGCCATATATGGAGCAAATGCTCAAGATGAGCATATCAACCCAACAAGAGTTTTAAAGCCACAACAAGATGGAAATGCCAACAATGCAACACTCACATCAAAGAGATACAATCAAGAGAGAGGGTGTCTGAGCATCAATAAGTAAAACATCAAAAGAGTGAGGAAGCATCCTCAGTCAACAACAATAAGGACAAGGAGGCACCCACAAGAGAAACACCAAATTTGCCTTACAACATATATCACAACGAGATAACTAAAAGATCAAGCAACAATAAATCCATAGGGTGCTACTCAACTATTAGGTCCTAGATACTAGAGTACCAGTGTAGGGAGTGTCATCATGTGTGCTTGTGAGGACACACCACACCGAACCAAGTATTCTCTCATACATATGAGAATGATGATCAAGCATGTCCAATCGCTACATGTGCAAACATGTCTTTCCAAACAAGTCCCAATTGCTTCATGTGCGAGTATGCCTTCCCAAGTCATCCTTAGCCTCGTACTAGCACTCAAGGCATGCTTGAGGAACCAATTATCTTAGTTAATGTTTTATCCCATCCCAAGTTTATTATTATGTTATCACAAGATTACAAAACTCCCCAATCGGATTGCCAAGCATACCACTTATGGGTTGAGGACATGATTGGGAGCCACTCCCTAAACCCACTTTAGTACTTAGTCCTAGGCTCATCCCTTTCAATTGAACAAGGAATTAAAATAAAATACAATGCAATGATTCACTTGCCATAATTACATTAACATCATATATCTCTTTTACAAAATGCCATATCAACCATATACAAGGCATACTCAATTGGTCATGCTACCAATAGAACGATTCCACTTGATACCACATTGAATTGCAATCACATAAGAAGATACAAGAGATCCATTTGAAGATTTCCATAAGCACTCAGGAATTCATAACAATTGCTCATATCAAGAGTTATCAATTCATTCCACTCAGGAAAGCAATACGATGCCCACACTCGAGACTCATGCATGAATGATAACAATGCATATAGATACATATATTAATCATCATAATAACATCTCAAGAGTCATACACAATGCATATCAATACCATTACCCAAGGAGCAACCTAAAGGTCTCCAATTGTGAATTCGATCTCAAATTGATCCCAATCCAGAAGTACAAGTGCAATTTTCTAAGGCATCTCATAGAAGCATACCATGACATCACAATTTATCTTAGTCAAGGTCATTTAGACTCAAGAATCAAGGAAGATTGGAGAAACAACTCAAGTAGGGAAGAAGAGAAGGCTAAAACCCAAAAGCAACTCATTGTTAAACAATTACGTGATTATGAGTGCAATCGTGTGAATCCCCAAGCAATTGCATGAATCCCTAAGCAAATGTGTAATCCTATCATCAATTGCGTAATTCTGGGAGCAGATGTGTGATTCCACTTTGAAAAACCATCTAGGGCATCAAGTTTGATAAAAAGGAAACATAGGAGGTCAAATTGGATACCAACCCATTTGAAAACTACTTCATGACACCCCCAAAACACAAAAATGATATCAAACTACCATTAAACCCACTTCGACATATTTGGAGAATATTTCCCATATAAATTCAAGTTTTCAACAAATGTAACATGCAAATCATAGAATCAAATAAGCAAGGAGATTCAAATAGAAAGCATGCTTAAATCTCATCACAAACCATTTGCAACTTACTCAAATCAATTCAATTGAGAATAAAGGGAGAAATTAAAGATCCTCCTCAACCTTAATGGAAACTTCAACTTGAAATGCAAACTACATACACCAAAAGAAGCCAAATATTTTGGGAAACTCAAAGCACTCACCAACACCAATCTTTCAAGTT
This sequence comes from Cryptomeria japonica, assembly GCF_030272615.1. NCBI lineage: Eukaryota > Viridiplantae > Streptophyta > Pinopsida > Cupressales > Cupressaceae > Cryptomeria > Cryptomeria japonica. The sequence continues at coordinate 478,968,484 of NC_081408.1, read as the reverse complement.
AATGCCCACAAAAATCCCTCTATCTAATCTCCCCCATTCAACAAACCAAGTGTCACACTTAGGGTTTTGAGAGAGAGCAAGAGGAACAAAAATGAGTAAGTGTTGAGAAAATGAGCTCCACTCCAAAATATAAACTCATTTTGAGGGAGGAATAAAATAATAGTAAAAAACTAATTTAAAATCCAATTATCAAATAAAATCCCAAAAGACCTCCATGATTAATCATTCAAACACCATTAAATCAAACACAATTACGACATATTCCATATTTAATTATTGAGTCACTCCAACAATATCAAATTACCATTGATGCATGTGATAAATGATGACATATCTCAACTGGTTGACTATGCACAAACAATCATTTTGGGCTGACTCAACATTATGATTGGGTTTGTTGAAAGCTACCAACCACGGTAGTCAGGGCTCAAAATAATAAAATAATAAAAATAATAAAATCAAAGGAATTGCCTTAATCAAGAGGCAACAAGCTTGGCTCGGGGTATTAGGCTAGTGTGCTATCTCCTGTTAACCACCATTGAGGAAAACCTATGAGGCCAGGCGGAGTTGATGCCTTGTACTTGTAGTCACTAGAATATTCACACGTCAAGTGTACGTGCTAATGCATATATAAATAAAAAACCAAATTAACTCAAACTATTGAAGGGGACTTTAAACCGTATGGATTCTCTTATTCAAATGATACGATATCACCCCTTTCACATCTAATTACCAATTAATCTCCATAATTATAATATAATCTAATTAACTGTGCATTAAACAATATTATGAATATTATTTCTCTATATCAATGAGCATATAAATATTCCTTAGATGAGGGCAACACAATAGCATTGTTAGTAACATGACATCTCATCAAATCAAAATAACATGGAATATGATTTATCTTTTAATCAACTAATCTAGTTAACATCATTTATCTCATTCTAAACATTACACAAATCAACATTTATATCCATATCTCTCACATGGCAATTCTGAATCACAACATTGGTCTATCTCAATCATCAAGCACAATAGGTCTAGATTATGCCATAGCAACACCCCAATGAGTCAAGTACCCCAGATTAGTCATGCAATGTTTCTTACAATCAGACACAAGAAGAAATCACACATCTCAATGCAACAACACAATCAAATCACCATGAAGCAATCCAACACATCATTGGTCTAGATCGTTCACGGACATATATCAAAATTGAGCATAAGATACACTGAAAATCACATACACTGCAACATTTAAGAGTGCAAAGCAATATTAAACACCAAACAAAGATCCACATCCAAACGAGACACAATCCATAGGCACGAAGCCAAGTTCACATAAAGAAGTATGCAATGCAAAGAAGTAGGTAGGAGGGGCATTACATACTCCCCCCTAGGAATAAGCTTACTCCTAGAAGCCTAAAATCAAGAGGAAGACACTATAAATGCTCAATCCAATGAGCACATCAAGCATACAAGAATAACCATTTAACTCACCCATGAGTCTGGGCCACAACAAAAAACTCTCTCGTACCAATCACATTGCCATAGAGCAATGGACCTACCACACGGTGCAAAGAGCATCAACAAATCACAAAAAACAACAACACACCATAACACAGTGCTAGAAACTCCATCTAGCCCCCAACTCTATAAAAAATACCACAACTTTGAGAAACTTCACCCCATCACAAGGCAATAGAGCATAAAAAAGAGCCTTCCACGGTCTCTCCTTGGACCAAAGCACAAAACCTTTAGGGCTACCACCTAAATAAGGGGAAAAAGATTGTCCCACAAGACTTGAAACATTAAACACAAGGGTAGTCGAAGGAATGAACACTAGGATATCACCTTTCACAACTAGGAGCACCCACATGATGGAGGTTCAACAACCCCCAATACTCCACAATAAGGGCCACATGACCATCATAAAATGCAGGGTATATGAGTAAACAAGATTTTACTCTTGTTGATCGTTCAACTATATCCGAATTAGAGGTTACTCAACCCATTTTGATCATGATTTCACACTCAATAAGGTGACATTGTATACTTCACGAGAGTCACCACCAATTCCAACTAAATAGAATTGCATCCTCCTCCAACCTTGGGCTACGAACAACACAATCCACTAAGAAAAAATCCTCAACTCATGCCAACTTCCAACAAGGTGTCTCAGAAAAGGGAAAATACATATAAATATTATAAGTATGTATATATAATCATTAGGTGCCAAGGCACTAACTGAGGGAACTTCTCACCCATACACTATGTCAGCCATATGTGTAGCTAAGCAATCCACATTAAATGTGACACGATGAGTACCCACAATCAATAAAATAACAAGATCAATGGTGGATGAAGCATCTCAACAACCACACCATGAGTACCAAACACAAGGCACAACATGGTCTGAACCATTTAAGTAATAATAAACATTGAATGCAAATTACAAATGTCCAATGCATGCCTCATCCAAAATCCAACATAGGCATTCATACTTAACAATATTGCACAAGGCAAGCATAAGCATTCATAGAGAAAAAAGAATCTCCAATTCATTATAATTTATCTGATTATGCATTATGTAATTTACATATGATCAATCACACATCTCTTAGCAATTTTATATAATTTAAGTAGGTACATTAACATTTTATCATGGAAAACATCTTTTAATTATTTTATTTAACCATAATTCTATCTAATAAAAAATCACATATAATACATTCTCCACTATGCCCCCCCTTGGACATACTATTAGATTACCGTAATGAACATGATAGAGATAACATTTAACACATAATAGGGCCAACAATGTTAAACATTCAAAATAGCCACCATAAGATTTAGAAAGAAAAAACCTAAGTGGGGGAATTATCAAGCTCAACATTAAATCATAAAATGTCGACAATTTCAACAATAAATCAAGTGTGACAAGAGTCACAAAATAGATAGAGAGAAGTTTGGTGACCAGTCCAGGCATAAGAAAGTTCAAAAATTCATTACTAGCCCACACAACACATGGAATGATTCATCAATAAACACAATAGATCATCAATCATGAAACAAATTCACATAAGGAAGTAACTAACATCAACCACATATAAGGGAGTAACCGCTGCATGACACCCAAGGATACAATATCCAGGGTGCATTAGATAATGTACTCAAATACAACAGACAATTGAATCATTCTACACTTCATTCTTAAGCAATTTTTATGCCACAATATATGCAATTATGATTTCTAATTACTTGAAACCATTTACTATTTTAATGCAATGCAATTATTTCCTTAAGCAAGAAGACATGCAATTATTTCTTTATGCAAGAAGACATATGCAAGGGAGAGATATAGCGCCTCCCACACAAGGAATACACAATCCATGGCCAAGGTTTACCTAAAATGTCACATTCATGAGGTAATTATGTTCACAAGGGTCCAACACAAGGTGCATCTTAATATCATATTTATGACACAAGATCCATCATGATCTCCCATGTTGGCAAAATGTTGTCATTAATGTCAACTAGGTCAGTAGTTGTAGGCTGCAGAAGAATTTAGATGCACAAAAGAGTTGAGTTCTTATGTTGAAGAGGTGTCTACATTGGTCTCATAGTGTGGTTGATCCATCAGATTTGATCTTTGCAAGTTGTAGGTCGAGAAATGCTAAAAATCCCTTGTTTCTGTAGTTTTTGGTGAGACATTGTTTATGTCTCATTGACATGATCTTGTGTTGATGAGATCTGCACTATTGGCAAGACTTCTTTCTTGTCTCATCGACCTTTTTGATTTACTCCGATAAAAATCCTTTTTGGTGTAACATGGTTCAAGTCTGGGAGAAATAACTTCTTGTCCGTGTGACAAGTTGGTTTGGAAAGACTCATTTTTGTTTTGGCACCCTGTGATGCTACCCCAACATGCATCCTTTTTGCTATGATGGTCTTAATGTTTGGCCAACATGAGTTCCAGTTCGGTGTGGCACACAAGGTGTCTTGACAACATACCTTTTTTCCCTAGTGTGACCTCACCACTCATGCCTTGCTCGCTTTGTTTCTGTTCTCGTTGACCTCAAGCTAGCGACTGTCCATTGGTCTACCATGCGGCGAGCTGGTCATGTGGGGCCTGTGGTTGTGTGGTAGCAAAAATATTTTTGGTAAGACTTTTCCCTTCGGCAAGATTGCTTTTGGCTCTTGCTGACTCCTTTGTGCTACACCAAAATAGTTTTTCCAGTGTGATTTTGGAGGACTCTTGCCGATATCCCTTTGCGTGTGGTGAGAGATGTTGGATGGCTGGGCCCACCTCGTCTTGGTGTCCATTGGTTTCCACGTGGTGACCGCTCTTTGGTCCACCTGTGCTCCATGTAACCTCTTGATATTTGTCAGACCTACCTTACACACAGTGTCCTTGTGCCTGCAGGAATCTAGTTGGCGGCTGCTTCTTGGACCACATGGGATGTGATGTAATCATGTGGGTCCCCCTCTTTTTAGTGTAACCCCTAGTTTTGGCAAGACTAAATTTGACCTATGTAGAGCCCTTGCCTCTTGGCGATATGCAAATGTCGATGTGACATTAGAGTTGTCACATTGACATAGGGTAGCATTAAGTCCCTTTTACTATGATTAAGCATATCTTGTCGATGAAGGTTCCCTTTTCGACATGACATTGGACTTTAGCAAGACAATTTTTGCCCCATACCGACCTCTTAGTAGTATAATGATATAAATTTTTGGGGTAAGCGTGTGTAGTCTTGGTGATAAGAGTTTCTTCTTCGTTGTGACGTCGAATGCATCTTGCTGATATTGTTGTTTCTCTTTGGTGTAACCTGTCATTTCGACATGACTCCAAATCGCCTCTTGCAAACCGTGGAAGCTATAGCGATAAGAAGGTTTTTGCTGTGATGATAACAGAGTCTGGGCGAAATACTCCCAAATGCACAAATCGACCAAATGACTTGATTTTATTCTCACAGGTGCAAACCGATAGCTAAATTGTCCACATTGACAGTTGACTCCAGTTGACCAGGTGACATGGAAGATAAATTTGATGAAGTGGGGCTTGCAGAATGAGTGAATGTGTATCCAAATGACAAAAGCCATTGCGTGAAGAGATGGTGAGCATAAATGAAGTAGTTTTAAAGTCCAATCCGAGTTGTTCAAGAAGGTCAAGAAAGTATTGAAACTACATTTAATGGTAGTCAAGTAGGAGAGCATGTTGCTGTTTCATTGAGAGGCTCAAGGAAAACCATCAGACCTAAGATTACTGGATATAGTTGTAGAACCTAAAAATGTCTCATTGATCATGTACTAATTATTCCTCTAATTGATTAAATAATTCTTTAATTATTTAATTAAGTTAATTAATCTTATTCTTCTATTTCATATTTCCTCATAATCTTACTAATTATTCTATCTTCTATTTCTATCATCATTTAATCATTTTAACCATTTTCTAAATATTAATTAAATATTAATTATTAATTAATTCTGATTAATTCCCCAATTTAAATAAATTACTAATTATTCAATTTCTATCTCTAATCATCTAATCATTTAACCCTTTTCTAAATATTAATTAAATATTTATTATTTAATTAATTATGATTTAATCCTTTAAATTAAATAATATTTATTATTTAATTAAATTCCATTTCTAAATAATTAAATAGTTTCTTTAAATTATTGAATTAACTAATTAATTCTTCCATTTCCAAATCTCCAAATTCTAATTTCATTTATTTTCATATTCTTCTAATTTCTTCCAAATTCAAATACATGTGCATGATTTCAAAAACCAAATTGAAAATCAAAGTCAAGTTCTAAATATATTTAAATACTAAATTGAATTAAAATAAATTCAATTATTTGAATAAATATCATGCAAAAATTTAATTGAAAATATGACTCTAAATGCAAGCACATGCTAAATTAATTAATTAATTAAATCATTATCCCTCCAATCTCTATTTCCATCTTTCAGTTAGCTTTTTCTAAATTAAGCTTTCTTTGTCATTTTCTTTATTTCCTCCAATCATTCTTTTTCTTCCTTCAATCAACTTTTTCTCAATTAGTTGACTCCATTGATCTATTCAATCTATTGAGTTTCACTCCTACAATCAGTAGTTCAACTATCAATTTTCATTTGAGCTTACCTGAGTTCCACCTCTTGATCAATCTGTTCCACCTTTCAATCAATCTTCTCCAAAAATCTTTAAATTGAGCATTCAATCTCCATTTTCGACAATCACGAACTTCGAATCTTTGTGTCACTTGTAGGTTACCAGCATAATATCTGAGAGCCATCATACGACAGAGAAGAGAAGAGCAATGGAAGCTATATGCAATCTTGGAATAGGGAGTTTTATTTGAACTATTTTAATTCCTATTTGTTTGATATTGCATTATTTCATTGTCTTGTTTATTAGAATTCTTTGATTAGATAGGGATTCATGATTTCCCTTTGATTTCTAATTGAATACATAAGATGAATTTTACATGCACTCATTTTGGTGAACCCGACGTGAAACACAACTAACTTACCTTCTCTGTGTAATTTTTGTAGGTTGTACGGATTTTTGCATTTTTTTTATAGATTTCGCACAGATTTGGAGAACAGATATTTCGTCACACAATCACGATTACATCATCCTGCAATCACATAGACAACATCACGCATTCGACCCCTCGGGGTCACGCATTCACTTTGACAGGGTTACGCAATCGCCCTATTCAGATCACACACTCGCCCTTTCCGGATTACGCATTTGCAGGGAAAACTGCTGTCTAATTTTTTATTTTGTCTGTTATTTGATCTGTCTATTTCTGTCTAAAATTGGTTTAATCTGGAAATGAATTACTTATATTTCATGATTTCATTATAACAGTTTATGGCAAGAAAAGTACAGTTCAGGATTTCAGGTGCAAGAAGGACAAAACAACAAAGAAGAGAAGCCAAACGCTATCAAAAGGTTCTCTAGGTAGAAAAATTGATACAAGATTCAGAAGAGCAACCAGCCTTTGATAGATATAATAGATTAGTTCTTTCTTATCAAGTTAAATATGATCTAATCAATATTGAATGGATGATTAGAGATTTGGCTAGGGCTTCATATTTGGTTTTATAGGTTGCTGATCGGGTTTAGTTTTATTTTATTTTTTAATTTTTTGTCTACTTGTCTATCACGCAATCGACCTGTTAGTGCTACGCAATCGATCAAGTATCATCACACATTCAGTTTGTCAGAATTACACATATGCTTTGTCAGGTTCATGCATTCGGTCTGTAAGTATCATGTAATCGAACAGGTATTGTTACGCATTCGCTTCTGTCAAGTTTTGAGTTTCAATTTTCTGTTAGTTTGATTTTACTACTAATCTCCCGTTTATAGCTTGTAGTGGATTTATAGAAAGGATTAGATTAGTATTTTTTGTATGCATCACCTAACACTTCATCTTTTGGTGCTTAAAATCAACAATAGTAAAATGGACATGCATGGATAATCTCATACTTCATTGTTTGGTGCTTAAAATGAACATAGGCTAAAATTGACATGCATGTATCTCACACTTTGTCTTTTGGTGCTTAAAATCAACAAATGGTTAAAATTGACATGTATGCCTTCATATTTCGAGTTGGTGCTTAAAATGGACATGCACATGCATATTCAACACCTAAATTTGGGCTATAAAATGAACGTGAATTAGGCTGCATTAGATTAAATCATTTTTCTTTTTTCTTAAGGTAAAGAATTTTTATCATGTTTGGGGTGGACCTACTGTTGCATTAACCAACTTTCCACCTCCCTTCAGGGTCTTGGGAGAAAGGAGGAAGGTGACAACGACATCCAAATTTTATTTTATTCTACGTAGTGAGGGGTATCTTTGACTGGGGATTTCATCACCTCACAAAGGTACTTCAAATTGGGATTCGTTGGGGATATCATCTCTCCCAGCGTACTTTCGAGTGGGTTTTTCGAGCCGTTATATAAATATACTAGTCAGGCGGCTAGAGTGTTGAGTGAATTCGACGTATGTGGGGGCCTTCCCTGCACCGATAAGCTCAACCAAAGTCTTAAGTGGCTTGCTTTGATAATCTGTCATTGGATCGAGACCCCTCAAAACCTAATACTATGAACCAATTTAGTTGCCAAAAATCCTACATTCAGTGATTCTGGGAGTGTGGATCGTACCCCATAGATACCCTTCATGTACCTTACACTATGATATAGAAATCCATCAACTATAAGATCTTCGGATCTTTAGGGTAAGAGAGACTGGCATGCCTGAGAAGTGTGTGTCGTGGAGTGGAGCCAGTGCTGCCAGACTCTCTATCTGTTCATTTTGTCTTGGTATTTCGTAAGGGCCTCATTGAATGGTGTCCACTTTCCAGCCTAAGATTGTATTCTGTACTTTTTTATGTATCGTTGTTCTAGACCAGTATTGAGTCAGTCCCTTGGGCTATTTCAGGCCCTATCCCACCCATCTCCAAATTTTCCAAGAGTATGAAAATTGAGTCAGTCAGCTATACATACCTCCAAGCAATTGTTCTCAGATTTGGAAAACTACAAAACTTGTCATATACACAAAGTTACCAAAAACAAAGTCCATTTTGAAACCAAAAACTTAAAGTCCTTACATACTTGTGACCCTAGGCAGTCTTTTACATAGTCCCACTTACGTCCTCATTATCATCCTATGTCTTTACATAGTCCCACCTACGTCTTAATTATCATCCTACATCTTTTGCATAGTCCCACTTATGTCTTCATTATCGTCCTACATCTTTTTCATAGTCCCACTTACATCCTCATTATCATCCTACGTCTTTTGCATAGTCCCACTTACATCCTCATTATTGTCCCATGTCTTTTGCATAGTCCCACTTACATCCTCATTATTGTCCTAAAGTCTTTTGCATAGTCCCACTTACATCCTCATTATCATCCTAAGTCTTTTGCATTATCTTCCATATTAGTTATATAGTCCTACATTATCATATACATCGTCATCTAGACCTCATATACATCTACGTCCATTGTCAGTTATAGATTCATATCATGTGTCTTCATGGGTCTCCTAGGTGATGGTTTGCTCCCCTTCAAGCAACCTAATCTAGTTCCAAACGATGGTCAACGAGAAATCATTGAAGGTATAGCTAACTTAGCTTGGGACTTATGAAGAAGCGCACCTCAATATATAGGAGTCATACACGAGATAAACATTGAGTCTAAGATTTCTCGTAGAATTGATAGAGAGATCGAGGCTGAACAACTTAGTCAAGAAATGGAAAGACTTGCATTAGAGAAATATAGAAATTCTCAAATCTCACGTCAAAATCCTCAATAGAGAGTCTAGTGTAGTTTTGCATACCTCATATTTACGTCTACAGTCTAGTGTTAAGTCATCATCTTGCATAGAACCACCCTCATCTAGTAGTCTTAGATGCCCGTCACAAGGTCACAAAAAGCGAAAGGCATAATGGACCTGAACAACACACAGTCTGTAAACCCTACTTGGAATATGGACATGTCAACTGGTCAACACTCAGGTCCCCAGACAATGTCTACCCTAAATGAATTACAACAACATTTGACAAAGGAAGGAATTGAGTCAGCTCAACAAGATCCACACGTCCTTATGATCCTAGATGCACTTATACATAGTGATAGGGACAAGTATCTCTCATTGCCATTACAAAATGGGGTGAAAGTACCTGAAGATTTTGATGTCACAAAGATTTTACCATTGGGAAAAACTTTAGGTCAAGATAATAGTCAAAAACCACCCATGACACAAATACAAAAAAAGACCTCCAGTTTTCCTCAAAATGTACCTATCCAAACAACTGTCAATGCAAATGCAAACTTTCAAATAAGTACGCCAACCTCAATGATCAATGTTAGTATACCAACACAAAGCACACTAATAATATCAAGTGTCTCAACACCTATTCAAACACAAGCAACAAGTGTTTCCCAACCTCCAGTTTCCTATTCCATGGGTTAAACATATAGTCATCAAAATGAAAATCTAGGTCTTGCCAATACAACAAGTACAACTCAACCAAACATGGGTTCACATATCACCTATTTCACAGTACCTAGTGGAACGCACAACACACAAAGTTATAATCTTGGTACCTTCCAACAACCTCCTAGTTATGCAACCACAAATCCTTTTGTGGGACATACACAAACACAAGGTATACCTTTGACACAAATGGATATTCTGACACAAAAAATACATGATTTACAACAACAAATGATGACCATGCAAACTGGTAATGATAAAAAGAGCTACACAATGCAGGACTTACGTCCTTATCCATTCGATCACACATTATACATGCCACCTTTCTCACAACATTTTGAAACGCCTAAATTTGATAGATATCGAGGGAAGGGTGATCCTAGAGATCATATCAGAGATTTTTTACAGCATGTATAAAGGTTGCCTTAGAAGATACTTATTTAATGAGACTATTTCCTAAAAGTTTGGGAGGTCCGACTTTAGAGTGGTTTTCACATTTACCACCAACCATCACATCATGGGGAGAATTAGCTGAATAATTTATTGCAAACTTCTCACATAACATTGACACCCTAGTTACTTTGTTGGACTTATGTGCTGCTAAACAATACAAGAATGAAACATTTGCATCCTTCATACAATGATGGAGGGCTCTCTATAGGAGGTGCAAGATAGTTATCCCAGAAAGAGAGCAAGTGGATATGTTCAGAAAAAACTTGATTCCTAAGATTAAATATCTGATACAAATGCAATGTTTAACCACATTCAAACAAATCACGGAAAAGGCTCTCAAATGTGAGAAGGGACTAGTAGAACAAGGTCTTCTTAAGTATGGCAACACCAACAACAATGACAAATCTAAGTTTTGGTCGAAAAACAAAAATGTGACCAATGATGGTATTGTAGACGTTGGAAAGATAAACAAAACTCAACCCGTTTTATCTTTGGGAATGAGTCAGTCATCTAATCCACATATAGGGAACAACATGACCTCCGCAAATGTAAATTCTACACAAAACATAGGCATAAGATACCCTAGGGTAAATGCTCCAAGAAGAAATTATACACCTCTAGGAGAACCTATTGAGTCAGCACTGAAAAAGTTAATACAGACAAACATGATCACTTTACCTGAAATCGGAGTATATGAACCAGGTCCTTTCAAACCCACATGGTGGAATGATAATGATTTCTGCGATTATCATCGGACTAAAGGTCACAAAACAACAAGTTGCTACAAATTGAAAAACTTGGTCCAAGATATGATAGACCAAGGGGACATCACAATTGATGCCGATAAAACCTCAGCAAACACAAATCATACAATTTTTAAGGATCCTTTTGTTAAGCATGACAAAGGGAAAGCTACCACATCAGGTACCCAAGACAATACAACTAACTACACAAAGGTCTCATACGACTACACTATTCATGCCATTAGCTCAGGAGATGTAGCAAACAATGATTCACAAGAAACACTTGATCAAGATGACCAATATCAAGACACTCATACAAATGATAACCAAATTTGCATGATATCAGAGGCACCAAAGTACGATGATGATAGAAATATTTGTCTCAGATACTGGGGGCATGATCAACCATCTCATTTAGGTTGGTTTGAAGATGAACTCATAGAACATATCATGGATGTCAAACATACACATAAAGACTATGAAGAGGGATTTAACATAAATCTTGATAACACAACATATGATACTAACAAAACTTGTAAGTCATATGATACAGTGGCTATGATCACCATAACTCCCAGAGATAGAGATTGTGCAGTAGTTACTCACAGATCAAAGCTAACTTTACAAGGAATACCACAAAATCAACCACCAACAGTAGGGACTTACAATGTTGTTGAGCAACTTAAGAAAACTCCAACACAAATATCATTATTCGAACTATTGTGTATTTCACCCACTCATAGAGCTATACTGGAAAAATCACTTCAAGATTCGGTAATGGATAGAGATATAAATGAAAATGCCTTCTAGTCTATGGTAGGAAATATGACACAAGGCACATGTATTGCATTCACAGAACAAGATATTCATAGTGATAGACTACTTCATAATGACCCACTACATCTAGAAGCTTACATTCATAAGAGAAGAATCAGAAGAGTACTCATAGATGGGGGAGCTGGTCTCAACATTTGTACTTTAAAGATGGTCAAAGCACTAGGATATTCTGAACTTCACATTGATTCTTCCAAGAGGATAAATATCAAGGCTTACACTGATGAAGAACATCCATCAAAAGGGATTGTAACATTACCCATACAAGTAGGACCTATAATGACAGAGGTTGCTTTTCAAGTCTTGGACAGAGAGCTGGGATATAACATGTTATTGGGCTGCCCATGGATCCACACCATGCAAGCAGTACCATCCACATTTCATCAGTGTGTCAAATTACCATACAATGGTATTGAAATCACCATAAAGGGTGATCCAAATCCATTCCAACATTGCAATTACCTGAAAGACAGTGTGGATAATCAGGTACCTATCAATCAGGCCGCACCTCTCACTACACAACTAGAAACATTAAAGATCATAGAAACAAAAAAGGATATGCCTACAACATGCTCCTTACAAATAAAAGATATGGGTTGTGGAGAGTATTCTATTGCAAATAATTTAAGTGGGAAACAATTGTCTCTTTCTCCTAAGTCTTTTGGGAAACCTCACAATACAGTACAAAAATAGGACAAAGGAAAAGAAATTGTCAGCTACACAGACTCATGCTCTTTCATTAGATGGGGTGATTTACAAGAAGAATCCCTGAATGAAAAATGTTAACCATTGGATATATAAAGAAGAAGATCACATGACAATACCTAAAATACCCATACATTAGTATGGCAATGGATTCAAAATGCTCTAGAGACATGGATATGATGGTACCACATGCCTTGGGTTACAAAAACAAGGAAGACTAGAACCTGTTGTTCATAATGATAATCCAAGGAATCAAGGATTGGAATATAAGCATGTACAACATATCACAGAAGCAAGACAACGTACCCTTGATATATTAAATTGGCCAAGGAAACCGCTAGACTACATACCACAAAGGGATTTGTCCACACAAGCACTCCCATCTTCATCTCAAACAAGTCATCAGGTACCTACATCACCTAGTGCAGAATCAGATGGACAAGACATGCGACAACTCCTGCAAGAACCTACCACTGAGTTACAAAATGATGCAGTTGTTGACACAATAGCACAGGCTAATGTGGCAATAGATGCAGGTATACCACCACCACCCGAATCCTATTCGTGGTTATTGTCACTACTTCTACCACAAGAAACAACTCAAGCTCAACCTAACAAAATAGATGAAGAAAGATTGCAAAGGCTTATACTAGGCTTAAGAAGGGTAACTAATGTCCAAAGAAGACCAGTCAATCTACAACAAAATCAAAGGCAAGAACAAGAAGAAATAAGTTATGATAGCTCATATGAGGAAACATATATTGAAAGTGAGACAAACTCTCATGACTACAAATTCTTATCACTCCATGATTCTAGCCCACCAGAAAGTGTAATATCAAGGTATCAATAAAGCGTATACAGGATGAAAATACACAAAGTCATTCAAATAATCAAGTCTTCATATTATCAGAGTCTACTAAAGAAGGGAGTAATGATTTACCCCTAGTGCATTCACACTTGATTGATTGGGGGAAAGAAGGAAAACCAACACTGGATTGGTTTGAAAACGATGAAGCAATTTTAGAATTTCTAGGAGTTAGAGAGGGATTTCCACAAGGTGATCACAAAGCAGGGTTTGTTGTAGACCTAAATAGAACATCATACTTTGGAGAAGAGAGTGCTTCTGCAACACAAGATAAGGATCAAACTACCCATAATGGCAAGAGTGACTTGGGTAATCTTTCTAGGGAAAGAGAAAGTTCAAAATTACTTACAGAGGAAACATAAGAAGTAAACATAGCAGAAGGGGAGGTTGTACATAGCATCCATCTGGCAAAATCACTAAGTAAAGAAGAAAAAGACAGATTCATTCATTTTTTCAAGAAATGACCTATCAAATTTGCTTGGTCCTATTCAGACATACCAGGCTTAGACTCTGAATTAGTGTTGCATCACTTACCTTTGATACCGGGAGTTAAACCTTACAAGCAAAAATTGAGAAAAATGCATCCAAGTATCACATTACTGGTTAAAATAGAACTACAAAAGTTGCTAGATGTAGGTTTTATTAGACCTATTGACTATGCAGAATGGATATCCAACCTGGTACCTATGACTAAGCCCATAGGAGGCATAAGAATTTGCATGGATTTTTGGGATCTAAATAAAGCTTGTCCTAAGGATGACTTCCCGCTACCAAATATCGATATGATAGTTGACCTAACACCTGGAAATGAGATGCTATCCTTAATGGATGGTTTTTCAGGATACAACCAGATTAAAGTTGCACTAGAAGATCAACATAAAATGGCCTTTACAAGCCCATGGGGAACATACTGTTGGAATGTGATGCCATTTGGTCTAAAAAATGTTGGAGCAACATACCAAAGAGCCATGACAACATTGTTTCATGACATGATCCACAACATAATGGAAGATTACATGGATGACATATTGGCTAAATCAAAAACAAGAAAAAGTCACCTTGCAGTTCTTACACATATATTTGATCGGTTGGAACAATATAATGTCAGATTAAACCCGAAGAAGTGTGTGTTTGACGTAACAACAGGTAAACTATTAGGGTTTATAGTGTCAAATAGAGGAATTGAAATAGACCCTGCCAAGGTCAAGGCAATCATTGATATGCAACCTCCATCAAAACTTAAACAACTCAGAGGGTTAGAAGGAAGATTGCAATCCATAAGGAGATTCATAGCACACTTGGCAGATAAGTGTCACCCATTCCAGCATTTACTCATGAAAGGAGTTACTTTTAAATGGATAAAACAATGCCAGGAATCTTTCCAAGCTCTGAAAGATTATCTTTTGAACACACCAATGTTAATGTCTCCTACTCTAGGAAAAACTCTATTGTTATACATATCAGCAACAAACTCAGCTCTAGGAGGTCTATTGGCACAACATGACAAAAATGGAAAAGAAAGAGCCATTTATTATATAAGTAGGACTCTGATCTGTTGGCATTTTTGTTGTTTATGTTGTGATTGTCATTGATGGACACACACTTGTATTGAGATCCCCTTTATGTCTATGAGCTTGTGCTCAACCAGTATTTGTTTCAACCGGTATGTTGTTTACTAGTCTTTAGACTAGTGGTGATTTTGCAGAATGTGTTTCTCGATCTGAAGCGGCATGTCGACCCCAAGCGGTTTGTTGATCCCAAGTGGCATGAGGGAGCAAAGCGGCACAACACATTCTCACTAGTCTTCATTTTTGACAAACAGGCAACCTGTATTTTGTATGAACCAGTAATACTCTATGATGAGTTACCAATTGACATTTTGTGATGAGTTACCAATCCACCAATTGTTTGACGGTGTCGACACATTGACAGTGCTTTTTGTGTCGTGTTACTGAGTACGTCTAGATGCATTGAACCTAGGAAATTGTAATGTAATCCTATTGGACCGACATGAAATCAGATTCCTTTAAAAGGACATCATGTCTACGGTTTTAAATTGTTGCTGAAAGGGTTAATGTGGTGCTAGGGTTTTAAGGTGGAGGTTGAGAACGATCTTATCTGAGAAGATCAAGTTGTAACTATGAGAGAGATAGAGAAGACTGAAGTAATGCTAGAATGCATTAACTAAGAGCAATATTGGATCTAACCAAGCAGTTTGTGCTATCCGATAGATCAAACACTTATTGATTACTCACATCTTTGACAAGTCTATAGCCCTTAACCGAGTAGGCCTCAAAGCCTTTGTAAAATCCTCTAACAAGGTGGTTCACACATGTGAATCTAAAATCCTCTAACAAGGTAGTCTTTAATTGGACTTATCTCCTAACAGAGATTGAGATTCCTAACAGGATCTATTCTGGTGAAGAACATTGTAAGACCTTAACCGGTCTGACCTTAACCAGTCTGGTTTCTATTCTACAGATAGTGACTTGTGAGTTCCATCTCACCATGGTTTTTCCTAGTTGGGTTTCCACGTCAAATATCTTGTGTTATGGTTGTATTGGTTTTGTGGGTGAATGCTTTATTCACATTTTGGTTTGCATGTGTGGTAACCGGTTTGACTGTTAGACTGCTTTACCGGTTTATCTTTAGACTGTGTAAGTGTTTTAGTGTAGATATTTTTGGCATAATAATTCACCCGCGCCTCTTAGTATTCATCAATTGGTATCAGAGCCTACCTTTCTATAAGTTTAACCACTTGGAAAGAGATATGGGGGAATACACCATGAGGGAACTTACTCAACGGCTCACTAAGTCTGAGCAAGCCTATGATGATCTTATGGTCAAATACAAGGCATCTCAAGCAAAAAGGAGAGAACATGCAAAAAAGCTAATGGAACTATCTAAAAGTAGTTCTGAAGATGAAGCTAACATGGAAGCCATGATTGCTGAAGTAAATAAATTGAATGATTCAAACTCCAGTCTGAGAAAGGAGTTGGAAGGACTGACTATTAGGTTTAGTCAAGAGCTTGAGAACCGGAGAAAAGTTGAAGATCGGATAAAGGATAGAGATCATGAGATCTCCAAGTTGAAACAAGAGATTAGTGCACTGACTGCTCGCCTTCACGAGAGAAGAATGGAAAAGGAAGACATGCAAGGAGAACTGAACATTGCCATCTCTGAAAATGCAAGTCTAATGGAGACAAACACTGCTATTTCCAAAGAACTCTTTGAGTCAAAGGAAATACTGGCTAAGTTTGGCAAAAGTACTGTCAAGCTAGAGCAAAAGCTTGAGTCGTCTAGATCGGCAAAGAATACTAATGGTCTTGGTTTCTCTAGACATGAGGAAGGAGGATCCTCAGGAGAAAATGCTGAAGCATCAAAGAAGCAACCTGTACTCAAAGGAAAAGGTAAGCAAAAATTCAAACCTGTTTGCTTTAACTGTCTTAAAGAAGGACACACTGCCAATGTATGTAGGAGCAAAGCCTACAATAATTTTCCATATTTTATCAACAATGTACCTAGATCCAATAAGTTCAATGGTCATTGTTATGCATGAAACAAGTTTGGGCATAGAGCATTTGAATGCAGGTTTGTGATGGATAACACTGGAAGATATCCTCAGAGGACCCAAGGAACTGGTCCTAAACCTTTTTTGAACCGGAACCACAATCGGTTTAATGTCTTCAATCATCAGTCAAGAAGTGGTGGCTATCAAGCGGCAACCGGATGGAGAGAAAGTTGTATGATCTATCATGGTCATGGTCACACTGCTGCAACATGCAGAAGGAAGAATGGAAACATGTACAATGGACCTTGGAGAGCACCTGGACTTGTTTGCTATCACTGCAACAAACCGGGTCACATTGCAAGATTCTGTAGAAGCAGAAAAAGTATATTTGATGATATACTAGTCACTCAGGAAGGAGAAATCGATGTTGAAAAAGTTCAAGGGGACATGAAGAAAACATGGAGGAAGAAACCAACAATGTCGGAAGAGGAACCGGTTTCTGCACCTAGTGTGGAAATATCAGAACCAGTAAACTAAGCCTTAAAGGCTTAGGGGGAGCAAACGACAAAATGCTTTCGAACCCCCGGTTTACACCAGTAAAAGACCTTAACCGGTATGCGATACCTGTCACTGGGCAGAAGACTGAAAACAGTAAAAAGGCAAATTAGGGTTTACGCCCTAATAAAGGAGCATTAATGGCGGTAGGTGAGAGACATGTATAAAAGCATTTTTCAAATCATTTCTCACTATCTGATTTCGAGCGAAGAGAAGTTTTCAAGTGCAGAGCGAAGAAAAGGTGATTTGAGCTTAGATTTCAAGAAATT
This sequence comes from Cryptomeria japonica, assembly GCF_030272615.1. Classification (NCBI taxonomy): domain Eukaryota; kingdom Viridiplantae; phylum Streptophyta; class Pinopsida; order Cupressales; family Cupressaceae; genus Cryptomeria; species Cryptomeria japonica. The sequence continues at coordinate 478,950,511 of NC_081408.1, read as the reverse complement.
GGCAAACCTTGAAAGAGATTCAAATCTAGTTTGCAAGCGGTAGTGGAGAACACAAAGTGGTGATTTGGCAACTGATGAAGAGTGGAGTAAAGCAGAATCAGGAAGCCCTAAATTCACGTTTGAAAGGTATTTTTTGTGTTCTTGAAATACTCTACAATGGCTTTTGCATCTCATACCAGTTCGAGTACATCAATTGAGTCAGAAAGTTTTATTCAAAGGAAGTCTAAATATATTGCTTTGTCACAAGTTTCGGTTGGAGTCACAGTTGAAGAAGGAATTTCTGATTATATTGATTGAAAAATAGAAGACCTAGGGTCTTTAGCCATTCACACTCAGTTAGGTCTATTTTGTGGCAAGGACAAAAAGATCAAACCGGAATTTAGTATCTTAGAGAAGAAGAAATTCCATAACGTAGTATATTTTCTGGAAGATTTCACGGAGGATCACATTAGAATTATTTTGAGCAGAGTCCACAGTGATAAGATGTACCTGGAAAGGACGCATGACATTATGCCTTAGGCAATTCATACAGTCACCGGATTTTATAACACAGGGGAAGTGCCAGCCCTGAGAAAAGTGAGTAAAACCGAAATAGCCAAGCTCACCAGTTCAACCAGTGATTCACGGGGTATGACAGTCAATCCTATCAAGGATGATCTGGTGAAATACGCCTGCATGGTGATAGGCTACAAAACATTTTTAGCCAACAGGATTAATTCTGTATCTGCTGCAGCGGTAAATGCCACTTACCGGATGATAAAAGAGGATGCATCTTTCAACTTATGCACCGGCATGAAGAGGCAACTCCTGTTGAATCTTAAGGCAATCAAACAAGATAATTCACTGAAGTTTAAGTTTGGACAACTACTGGTAGGGTTGTTCTTTTATTTCCAAGGCTACTTCCTGGTGTAGGAGATGTCCAGTGGTCCCCTGACCAACCGGTAACCAAGTAGATAAAGGAAAGCGTACAAGCCATTGGAACTAGCTACCCTGAAGTACTGAACAAATATTTTGATGAGTTCAGAAGAAAGATGAGTCAGAGGGTAAGAATCTCAGGTGACATAGTGAAGAAATACAAAGATGACATTTGTTTCACTATTTGGGTGGACAAATGTTTAATGGAGGCTGTTGAGCCTAGAATGGAGGAAGTAGAGCCAATGGGCTATGAAGTTATGTTTGACATGCTGGAAGGGTATGCCTCAACCCTTATTGCCTCGCCTCTTGATCCAAAGGCTAAGAGGATCGGAACCTACTTGGAGAGGATTGCACCGGTTGAAGAACCATCGGTGAAGAAAGGAAAAGAACCGGCAACTAAGAAAGCCAAGGTAGTGCCTACAACATCGGCACTGGCTATCACTGCAACTCCAAGAGTGACCAAGCGGTCACTAGCAAAGAAGAAACTGGAGGTAAGATCGGAAAAAGTCTTCAAAAGAAAAAGGAAGACTAAGATAAATGAACCGGACTCCGAAGAAATCGAGTCTGATGAAAAGCCGAGGAAGGCAAGACAGATAAAGAAGGTGAAGAAGAATAAATCGGTAGCATCCACACCAGTAAATATTGATATCTCCTCATACAAACCTTTGACACATTGTCAAAGAACAGTAAAGAATATTAGGAGAAAATTACTTCATGATTTAGTAGATTATTATGATGATTTTAATAGTGAGGAGAAAGATGAAGTACTACAGGAAATCATTCTTTATTTGTGTAAAAATGACCGGTCACCATCACATATTAAGTCTCAGACACCGGATTCATTATTTAAACATTAGATAATAAATGGCGCATTGCCATTGAAAAGTAATAGGAGATTAGGGAGAAAGTCTTTTCACAATACTTTCCCGAACTCTCAAATTCAGAATTATTTGATGCCCTAGATCAAAATAAAGGTCTCTTCTTCACAAGGAGAAGAAGACTCTGGTTGTTGGAGGGGAGAATTGATGATGTTGAAAAAGATACTCATCAGCATATGGATCATGCTATCAGCTCTCACAAAGCACGAATCGCCAACCTCCAAGTGGAAAAGGAACCAGTTATTTCCAAACTGGATGAGGTCTTTGATGAGGAAGGAAACCTGGTGGAAGAACCAATCGACACTATTGATGTTGATGGCCTAGATGTAGAAGATGTCACTTAGGACATACCTTCCGAGGGAACTGAATAGGGGAAACAAGTCGATCAGGGTGGTGAACAAGCTAAGGACACACAACAAGCGACAAAGGAACAAGAAGAGAAGAAGAAGAGGGATGAAGATGAGAAAAAGAAGAAAGAGGAAGAGAAGAGAAAAGAGGAAGAGGAGAAACGAAAAGATGAAGAAAAGAAGAAGCAAGAAGATGATAGGAAAAAGAAAGAAGAAGAGGATAAGGAAGAAAAGAGAAAGAAGGAAGAAGAAGAAAAGAAGAAGAAGGAAGAAGAAGAGAAAAAGAAGAAGGAAGAGGAAGAGAAGAAGAAGAAGGAAGAGGAAGAAGCAAAAGAGAAGAAGAAGAAGGAAGAGGAAGAAGCGGAAGAGAAGAAGAAGAAGGAAGAGCAAGAACAAAAGAAGAAGGAAGAGGAAGCACAGAAGAAGAAGGAAGAGGAAGCAAAGAAGAAGGCAGAAGAAGAGCAGAAGCAGAAAGTAGAGGAAGACAAGAAAAAGATGGAAGAGGAAGAGAAGAAAAAGAGAGAAGAGAAAGAGAAAGAAGAGAAGGAGAGGAAAAAGAAGGAAGAAGCAGACAAGACAACTAAAGCAATGAAGAGCACATAGATGGAGACTCCTAAGGCAACCAGAAGCCAAGCCAAACTGGCTGCTATCTCGAGTCCTATTGATCTCCAATATTCAAGTGAGTCTGAGCTTATGCAAAGCATCAAGGTTTCCCAAGAGTGCCTTGAAGTCATTCGCAAGAAAAGGGAACAAGATATTATTCAGGCGGCAGTAGACACACTTACTGGTTTAATCCCTAGTACTAATCTTCCTGACACTGAATCATCACTAGCACAGCTCAAGCTTGTATGTACTGTAGTGGATGATTAGGTGTAGAGTCTGGAAGCAGCAACAGAGGCCAATGTAAAGAAAGAGCACCAAAAGGCTCTTAATGTTGCTCTAGTGAAAAAGATGAATGAACTTAGGACTGAACTGCTGAAAGATCAAAAGGACATAAGGAATGCCTTAGATGAGGGAAACTTGCTACTCAGCAAAATCTGTCAACCTCATCTATTCTGTGACGATGTGCTAGCCAAGAAGCAAAAGCTTCAAATGGACTTACAGTCCTACTTGTGCACATTTAAGACATCTTATGATTCCTTTGCAACATATGGGCAAACCGTTCACCGGTTCTAGATCTAGTCAACCAAGATGGAGCAAGAGATCAGTGCACGGTCTAGGGATTTGCAGGAGCTTCAACTGGTATTACTTCCACGACTGCAAATTCTTCAGAAGTGTTATCTGAACCTGGATGCCCTGACAGTCACACAGGAACTGAGCACAATAGATGCCATGGAGGAACATGTATCCCAAATGCAAACAGAGAAGGAAGTGGCAACCTCCCTACTTGATTCCTGGTCTCTATCCATGAAATAATTTTTGCAAGACTATAAATTAGTTTTTGACAAGTATTATTCATTATTGTCATAAATTTATATATATATATATATATATATATATGGAAACAGGGTTATTCAGTGGTACTTTGTCATTGTTGGCAAAGGGGGAGAAGTATATCTGGTTTTTGGTTATAAAATTTTGATCTTCTGACACAGGGGGATAAATATCTGGTTTTGACATTTTGATATATGCTTTGATATATGCTATATACTCTGATGTCTCAATAATTATGCTCTGTATGCAAAATTTCTATACATTGTGTTAATTAAGCGATAGTGTATATGCTTAGGGGGAGCAATTTTGTTAATGGCAAGTTTTTGTTGTAAAACACTTAGATGTCAAAATTTTTATTTTCCTAAGTGTTGCCATCAATGCCAAAGGGGGAGATTGTTGGCATTTTTGTTGTTTATGTTGTGATTGTCATTGATGGACACACACTTGTGTTGAGATCCCCTTTATGTGTATGAGCTTGTGCTCAACCGGTATTTGTTCCGACCGGTATGTTGTTTACTAGTCTTTAGACTAGTGGTGATTTTGCAAAATGTGTTTCCTGGTCTGAAGCGTCATGTCAAACCCAAGCGGTTCATTGATCCCAAGCGGCACGAGGGAGAAAAGTGGCACAACACATTCTCACCAGTCTTCATTTTTGACAAACCGACAACCGATATTTTGTATGAACCGGTAATACTCTGTGATTAGTTACCAACTGACATTTTGTGATGAGTTACCAATCCATCAATTGTTTGACGATGTCAACACATTGATGGTGCTTTTTGTGTCATGTTACTGAGTACGTCTAGATGCATTGAACCTAGGAAATTGTAATGTAATCCTATTGGACTGACATGAAATCAGATTCCTTTAAAAGGACATCATGTGTAGGGTTTTAAGTTGTTGCTGAAAGGGTTAATGTGGTGCCAGGGTTTTAAGGTGGAGGTTGAGAACGATCTTATCTGAGAAGATCAAGTTGTAACTGTGAGAGAGATAGAGAAGACTGAAGTAATGCTGGAATGCATTAACTAAGAGCAATACTGGATCTAACCAAGCAGTTTGTGCTATCCGATAGATCAAACACTTGTTGATTACTCACATCTTTGACAAGTCTATAGCCCTTAACCGGGTAGGCCTCAAAGCCTTTGTAAAATCCTCTAACAAGGTGGTTCACACATGTGAATCTAAAATCCTTTAACAAGGTAGTCTTTAATCGGACTTATCTCCTAACAGAGATTAAGATTCCTAATAGGATCTGTTCTGGTGAAGAACATTGTAAGACCTTAACCGGTCTGACCTTAACCGGTCTGGTTTCTATTCTGTAAATAGTGACTTGTGAGTTCCATCTCACTATGGTTTTTCCCAGTTGGGTTTCCACATCAAATATCTTGTGTTATGGTTGTATTGGTTTTTTGGGTGAATGCTTTATTCGCATTTTGGTTTGCATGTGTGGCAACCGGTTTGACTGTTAGATTGCTTTACCAGTTTATCTTTAGACCGTGTAAGTGTTTTAGTGCAAAGATTTTTGGCATACGAATTCACCCCCCCTCTTAGTATTCATCATGATCAGCTATGAGCTTAATTATACCCTATAGAGCAAGCATGCTTAGCAGTACTCTTTTCATCCTAAAAGCTCAGACATTACATGCTGAGTCATAAGGTACAACTCATTGCACGCTTTGACCCACTCAAGTACCTATTGAGCAGAGAAACATTGATCGAGCGATTGGCTAAGTGGGTTATGATCCCGAGAGAGTTTGATATAGAATACATAGACATAAAATCCATCAAATGACAAATTATAGCAGATCAATTAGTAGAGGCTCCTTTACAGGACAATCACCCATTGCTGATAGACTTTCCAGATGAATCCGTGTTTACATTAACCTCCCTCTGTAATGTGGAAATTATATTTTGATGGGTCATATACAAGTCATGGATATGGAGTAGGGATTATTTTCATCACCCCTCAAGGGGATGTTATACCTAAGTCATTTAGGATCAATTTCCAATGCACAAACAATATATCTGAATATGAAGCTCTCCTCATAGGGCTTCGTACAACTATATAATGGAGAATACAAGAGTTATAGGTCTATGGTGATTCACAGTTGATTGTAAATCATTTCAATGATGATTACAACATGAAGGATGACAAACTCATGCTTTATAAGAAGCTGGTAAAAGATTACAAGGAGCACTTTAGCAAAATTACCTTCAAATAGATCCCAAGGATACAAAACAAGGCAACAGATGCAATGGCTACCATATGATCTCTTCTGAATATGCCTGCTAATGAAGCTCAGTTTGAGTTCATCATAGAATAGTTGATGCTACCGGCATATGAGACTCCCTTATCAGAATATGTATGTGCAATTGTGGGTCTAGAATCACCTTGGTACAATGAAATATATACATATTTACATACTCAATAAATGTCACCTGATCTGTCCAGAAATCAAAAGAAGACCTTTATTCATCAGACATCTAGATACACCATTATAGCTGATACTTTGTATAGAAAGGATTTCAATGGAACCCTTCTTCGATGTCTGGATGAGAGTGAAGCACACCTTGATTTAAAGGAAATCCATGATGGAATCTATGGGGCTCACCAAAGCGGTCCGCCATTGTCAAAGAAATTGTTGAGAACAAGTTATTACTGGCCAACTATGGAAAAGGACGCTTACAAGTATGTACAGAAGTGTAAACAATGCCAAATGCATGGAGACCTCATTCATGCACCAACACAAGATCTTCAACCCATTACATCACCATGGCCATTTTCACAATGGGGATTAGATCTAGTGGGTAAAATCAACCCTACTTCTTCCAATGGGCACAAGTTCATCTTGACAGCCACTGAGTACTTTACCAAATGGGCTAAGGCAATTCCTCTTACATACACCACTGGAAAGAAGATATCAAAATTCATGCTCAACTACATTATATGTAGATACAAAATTCTAATGTGCTTTGTTACAAGTAATGGACATCCATTTAAAAACTAGGAAGTGAAAGAGTTGTGTGACAAATTTTACATACAACAGAGATTTACCATGCCATATTATCCACAAAGCAATGGACAAGCAGAGGCTACAAATAAAACAATATTGAAAATTCTTAAGAAAGTAGTCACTGACACAGGATGAGACTGTCATCTCTAGTTAAATCCCGCTCTTTGGGCTTACAGAATAGGAGTACGCATACCTACATGAGCAACACCATATTCCTTGGTCTATGGGACAAAAGCGATACTCCCCATTGAAATAGAAATACCGTCTCTAAGAGTCTCCTCACATAACATCATATCAGATGAAAACTACAGGGTAGCAAGATTACAAGAACTCGAAACCCTTGACGAAAAAAGACAAATGACATTCAACCATCTACAAGGATATCATAACAGACTAAGATAGATTTATAATAAACGGGTCTACCCATGAACTTTTCAAGTAGGAGATCTAGTCCTTAAAGAAAATCAAAGCAATCTAGCGGAATGAGAAAAGCCAGGGAAATTCGAACCTAACTGGCTAGGTCCTTTCATCATAACAAGGGTCATAGGCAATGGAGCATATAATTGGGCTACCATGGAGGGAGATCCACTCTCTGACCCTATGAACAACATGCACCTTAAACAATATTATACCTAAGGGCTGTGTAGTTTAGGTTTTACTTTCCACATTGCATATCATATTATTCAAAGCATTGCATACATATAATTTCTTTTAAAAAAAAAAATGCATCACATTCTCAAAAGTTTTTGCATTTTCATATAGCAGCACCAATAAAACAAGGCAACTATCCAAGTTTATCATTCGTTTGCATTTAAGAGAAGCAAGGGTCATCTCCTTTCTTAGATGTTCAGACATGAAGTCTTTGAGGTCCTAAGGTCATTCATTATCAACATTACCTTGTGGCGACGTTTTACTTATGGTTGGGTAGCAATTTCACTATTTGAGACTTGTTAACCCAAAATCTATCAATTGCTATATCTCAAACACATAAATATCTAATTTACTTGAGACACCTAGTTGATCATATGACTAGTGAAAAATTTAAAATTCTGCTTCAACGCCACTGTAATTGTCACACCCAAGTAGGTTTCATTACTTACAAGTCAAGGCAAGAAAATAAAAAGAAAAAGAGCTATGCCAAATATTCATCTCAAGGAAAAAGAGCAATGATATATAACTGAAATATCACACGTACAAGTGTGACAAAAATCTTGACTATGGGAACATGCAAGTAACTCCATCAGGGCTATGAATGCCTACTGGCAATGAAGCAATATTTGAGAAATTACAATCTATAACTTCGTCGGAGCTCTCAAGGCTTGCTGGCAGCAAGGCTCTATTCGGGATGCTTTTGAAGTTAGGATAATCCATGTAGCTAGTCATATAGGATGCTAAGGATCTTTAGTGAACACAAGAGCAGGAATTAACTCATTTGCACAACTTGGGCAAACGAAGATCTAAGTTTCAAGAACCAGTGGGGAAGTTTTCCGCGTCTCCATTTACAAATCCTAGTCACTAAGTGTGTTAATTTGAATGATCCAAGGGACATTAGGGATTGATTGACCGCTTATCTATGAAAGTTTTTGCACCTCCGTTTCAATTGGTGTATTACAAATGCAAAAACAAACACAATCAACCTTGTTCGAATAGGAATGCATCTTCATTCTGCATATTGCATTCACATAGGTCATGTCAAAAATTCATTTGTCTCCACATACATTTTGTAGATCATCATGTTATATAGGTCTGTACACTGGGGGCATAACTGAAAAAATCCTAAAAATTGGATAAAGTCCTGAAAAAATCCAAAAAATGGGATAAAGTTATGAAAAAATCCAAAAAATCATATAAAGTCCTGAAAAATCCAAAAAATCATATAAAGTCCTGAAAAAATCATAAAAATCATATAACGTCTTTAACAAAATCCAAAAACATTGAAAATCATAAAATACCAAAAACATCCATATAAAGTCCTGAAAAAATCATCCAAAAACATTCAAATATGGAAAACATAACAACCAAAAACATCTACAAAACAATCCTACATAACAACCAAAAAAACATCTGCAAAATGTCCTGAAAAAAGCAATCCACAAACATTCAAATATCGAACTACATAATCCAAAAACATCAAAAAAGCTCTTGGAAAAGAACTAAAAAAATTTGAA